>NC_090649.1:414212519-414812519 GCF_040937935.1 Hyperolius riggenbachi | reverse complement strand
GGGACCATTAGAACATAACAGAAGAGGACGGAGAAGAAAGGGGGGAGCGGTGGGCATGAACAGTGCTAAGGTATCCTTTAAGGAAATATAAAACATTGGGTCAGACAGTTACAGCCATGCTTGGATGTCCAGCACCACCACTGCAGGCAAGGCCGCATTTGTCTTGTTTGGTAACCTATCTACCTTCCCCACATACTCATGAACATTTGATGGAGAGGAAAGGGGAGAGGATGAGTGGGGCAACATCAGCTAAGGATTACATTACAGGGGACACGGAAAAGCTGCAAGACATTACAAGGGCACTGCAAAAGATGGAGTATACTGTTTTGGACACTGCAGACTGTCTGAAACAGAATTTGATCTAACACAGAGGGTGCAATATTGAACCCTGTACACTAGAGGGTGTCCTAAGCCTTTTGCCTGGATGGCCTGTGCCCAGAAATAACTGCAGGTTTGTCTCATGTGGTAAATGCAAAAGACAGGGTGGGGGCTGGGGCCTGCTAAATACAACCAGGTGACTGCAATGCGGCATGGCAGAGCTTAAGACAGAATGACGACAATATCAGTGTAGCAGGTTCTCTGTAGAAGGCAATCTCTCTGTGCCGGGTAATTAGCAAAGCACACTGGAGTCTTCCTACATAGTACTTAAAACAAAATGGGTGGCAATTTTAAACACTACTTTGCAACCATTAAAGACAAACAAAACGCTAAATGAATGAGGCTGTGAACAAAGCACTTGTGTCCTGTGGTGATCTACTTGCCCTGCTGAGAGGGAATGAGCTGATCAGAGATGGGGGCCTGATTGAAGGCAGTGAAATTAGTGAAGCTTCACTTCGCTCAGTTACGTTCCATGACTAAAACCTGATCCAGAGCCAGGTGAGTTGCTTAATTCCTTCTGCCTACATTTCCAAACGCTTGGAGGAAATGGATGACCAATTTAGAGCAATTGCGCTACACTGAGGAATCGTGGCTTTCAAATGTTTTGTTTGGTCTACACAGAGAAGAAAGACACACATCTGACATAAGGTAAAGTGAAAACCTAGGCACATTTTTTTCCTACTAAAACTGTTCATAAATAATACAAGCAAAAGCAAAATGGGGCATTTTAGTAAAAAGGAACGAAGCAGGTGGTGCCTGAGCTGAGTGCTGCTATAGTACTATTGCTATAGTGCACAACCCGCACACCAGACCCTCAATTACTTCTCGCTCTGAGTTATCTCCATACATTGTACTAGGGACACAATTTACAAAAGAAGTTCCTGGATCACACTAGCCGTTATTAATAGCGGTACCTCACACACACAGCGAGGGAGCATGGGTTTTGGATGATACAAAATCAGGAAAATCAAGAAAGCAAAGCCCTGCTTCAAATCACCATAACTTTTATTAAAAAATAGAAAACACTGAATAACCACATTTGTGCCAATTAAAATCATAAAATCTCTCTTCAAGATGAAACTATAGCGCAGCCGGCACACACCTGCACACATGCTCCCATTCAGCCATACACACAGGGATCCCAACAAGGTACACTGTCCAATGAAAAAAACTGTTGTTGACTAAAAAATTCCAGCCTCTAATCAGGGGCGTAACTAGAAATCACAGGGCCCCCCTGCAAAACTTTGGATGGGGCCCCCTACCCCTGCACTCTGAATAGGAACTCTCTACAAATCTTTGACTACAAAACTTTGTTTGATTTGTTATCAGTGGCTGAGCAGATGCAATCATTAGAACAATTGTGCAGAGAACAGATAGTTTTCTCTCTCCTTACCCTTAGTTGTCAGTCTCTCAGGACGGGGCCCCCTGTGGTTCCTGGGCCCCCCTGCGGCTGCATACCTTGCAGGGTTTATTGTTACGCCCCTGCCTCTAATGTTCCTCTGATATAAAGGCAAATACAATTGGTCCTAGAGTCACAGTTCTGTGAGATAAACAGGCAAAGCTGTATTGCAAAAAATCACAGTATCGTATCAATGACAAATCCGGTATTCATCCCTAAAGCACTTATTGCATCCAGCAGTAAAGCAAAAGAATAGTCCATATCCGCAATTAGTTGCAAAAAAAATGGATAGCTGCCTCACTGAGGCTCTCACCACTCTGGCCATTTTGTCACTCCAGGTGAAGAAATCTGTGCCGCCCGCCCACCCCCTCCCCCCCATTAAAATAATTACAATGCTGCAGCATTTCACCAGAAAATAATCGTATTACTTTAGTGGTTCAGTGCAATACTACGAGCCGCCGATCTACCGCCTCTATACCATTGTGTCCAATTGAAAAATGTACTGTTTGATCGTAATTTTGATACATTTTTGCAAAGGATTCATTGAATGGAAGTATAATAGATGTGGGTGGTTGGTAATCACCAGATTCAATCCTAGTGAAAGAATCTGTCAGTAAAAATGAATGCATGTATTGACAGCTATAGGCTAGGGTTACTAATAATAAGATCGGGGTGATTAAATTGTGAGGGTAAGAGGTGGGGGGGGGGGGCCCTGGAGGCAAAGTAGAGAATGACAAGGAACATTTATATTGCATTTTTCTCCTGGCAGAGTCAGGAGCTGCAGCCACTAGGACGCACTCTATAGGCAGTAGCAGTGTTAGGGAGTCTTGCCCAAAGTCTCTTACGGAATAGGTGCTGGCTTACTGAGCAGGAATAGCTGAGATTTGCTGAGGTTTGAACCATTACACTATCCAGAGAGAGTGGAGAAAACAACTTTTATTTAGCTTTCCTGTATGACAAGAAGACAGCCAGAACTAGGGGAAGGGGGAAACAAAGGTTAATAAGGGAGAGAAGAGAAGTGGAGAGATACTGAGAGGGAGCAGAGAGCTTAGATAGTATTGCAGTCCCATATCTCACAGAGGCTACTTGCCTGTAATGTGACCCATGTCCCTGCCAGTCTCTCACGCAAGGCTGCAGCAGCCCTCCTGGAGTCTAGGGACAGTCGAAAACTTTTCAACCTGTGTAATTCCTTATAAAGCTGCCCACATGCAGACTTTACAATGGTGAGAGAGCAGAGGTTTGTTTTCTATGAACTCTGTATAAGTCAAGCCTCCTCAGCCAGCCTAGTGCTTCACATTGCCTTATACAAGAAAAACCTCAATGCACCAGGCACTGTACCAGCAGCCTGGAGGAAAATCTCCCCCCAGTCCGTTCTGGAATGCCTTGTACCTGCTTCCCAGAAAGACACCATCCTCCTCTGCAGATGTTTTCTTTTCGCGGTCATAAGGAGGGGAAGGAGGGGGGGGGGGGACAGGAGTGAACAGACACACTCCTAGATCCCGAGATAACAACTGATTAGGGAACGTCATACAAAGAGTTGAAGACAAAAGTTTTGTAGACTCCTTATGAGAGGCTGAGCAGCAGATGCTTTCATTAGAACTTTTTATCTCTGCACCCTCAGTTTTCAGTCTCTAAGGACAGGAAAAATATTTTTTTTTCCCCTGGAAGCGCCCCCAGATAAATCTGCCACTCCAGGCAGTTGGCTTATCAGCTGGTGCCTAGAGGCGCCTCTGCACTCAGTAGTAAGTTCCAGAGGCCAGGACACAATTTAAACGTTGTAATAACCGGAACAAATGGGCAAATACAACATGTGGGTTTTATCTATCGTAGCACATTTTATTTTAAAACTATAACGTTTGAAAACAGAAATGATTTTTTCATTTTTTTTCTTATTTTTCCCTTTAAAATGCATATACAAAAAAATTATTCTTAGCAAAACGTACCAGCCAAAGAAAGCCTAATTTGTGGCCCAATATAGAGAGATTATTTTGGTGTGTAAAGTTATTGGCGAATGAATGGGAGGAGCGTGATGTGAAAATTTCTCTGATTTTTAAAGAGAAAAAAAAAACCTGTGGTTGGGATGTGGTTAAAAGAAATTTTATTGACAAGGTGTGAAAATATCACCTTGGAGAAAATTAGAAGAAAAAGTGAATTGGATTGGGCCCACTAGGGTGTAAAATAAATGATGACCGTCACCGTAGTATTTTTTGTTGTATTTTTGAAATGTGTCACATTTGTGTCTGTAAATTTATATGTTGTGATACATTTATCAGTCGCGGCACCATGTTCTTCTGCGCATGCGTGGCCTGACAGTGCACATGGCCCAGCCATGTGAGCGCCCCTGTTGTGCTCCTGCATCTGCAAGCATTCTCTGCCTGTGCAGGCACGGGGAGAGGGGATCATGGTCGAGCCGTGCATGCGCAGAAGAGCACGACTGGCTATATTATCGGACAAGATGATGGGAGAACGGAGCAGCTCGGGAGGACAGCGAGAAGCCCACAAACCTCATGGGGCTGGAAGAAGTATAAAGGTAAGGTAAGTATAAATACACGACTATTAACCGCCTCAGTTTTCCTTTAAAGAGAACCTGTACTGAGTAAAAATATTTAAAACAAACACATGAGGTAACTTTAAATGAACATTACATAGTTACCTTGCCATCAGTCCCTCTCAGAAGCTCACCATTTTCTTCTGAAAATAATCCCTTCCAGTTCTGACACTATTTTGTCAGATCTGAAATATATTAGTTGCTGTCAGTAAAATATCAGTTGCTGTCAGTTATAGCTGAGAGGAAAACTGATGTACCAGGTAATGTCCATGTATCCTTATGGCTTAAGTGGGCGATGTTACAGTTTAACTGTGTGCTGACCAGAAAGCTGTTATGGGTAATGGCCATTTTCAAAATGGAGGACGGAAAATTCCCTTGATCACAGTGAACAAACAGGAGGCGGGACAGGAGAAAGACACAGAGGAGGAGACTACATGGAAGGTAAGTATGACTTGTGTATGCTTATTTTGACTTTTAATTTTCAGCTCAGGTTTTCTTTAAGTATGCTGCTATTCTCAAAGTATTAGGCTAGACTAGTTTACATATGGTTAGAGTTGGGCCGAACCTCCGATTTTAGGTTCGCGAACTTCCGCGGAAGGTTCGGTTCGCGTTAAAGTTCGCGAACCGCAATAGACTTCAATGGGGATGCAAACTTTGAAAAAAAAAAATAATTATGCTGGCCACAAAAGTGATGGAAAAGATGTTTCAAGGGGTCTAACACCTGGAGGGGGGCATGGCGGAGTGGGATACATGCCAAAAGTCCCGGGGAAAATCTGGATTTGACGCAAAGCAGCGTTTTAAGGGCAGAAATCACATTGAATGCTAAATGACAGGCCTAAAGTGCTTTCAAACATCTTGCATGTGTATACATCAATCAGGTAGTGTAATTAAGGTACTGCTTCACACTGACACACCAAACTCACCGTGTAACGCACCGCAAACAGCTGTTTGTGTAGTGACGGCCGTGCTGGACTGGTGCGTACCATGGCGAGAGTGCAGGTTTTGGTGGCTTTACAGCCCATATGGTCGCCTGGCTGATGTAGCTGAATGACAGAACAGTGACTGTCCAGCTGATCAAATTTGGTCTGACCACAATGAGGCAACGACCTTATTATCGTGGGTGTGCCCCCCGAGACACTCATCTAGGCGCCGGTCATTGCTTCATTGTGATACGCAAGCCCCTTCACCACGGCAAGGTAATGATCACGAAGGGAAATGGGCGCATGTACATGCCTTTTCTTTTGTTGTTGCAGCTGCCCGCAGTGCAGCCAGAAAAATTAGGCAGTCATGTACACGCACCAGAAAAATTATTACAGTGGCCGCTGCTAGCAGCGGCCTAAAAAATTCAGCAATCCGCCTGGAGTCTCGGACCCTGTTGGTGGTGGCGGAGAAGGTAGTCAAGCGGCCTGCAGGCAGACATGCTGTGTGGAGGGACTGGGAGCGACTTAGTCTTCTTGGGGCAGGCCAGGCAGCCAGTCACACGGCGTGCAGGCAGAGATGCTGTGTGTGCGGGGACTGACTTAGTCTTGGGGCGGGCAGCAGCCCTCCGGGATCCATGCCTCATTCATTTTGATAAAGGTGAGGTACTTAACACTTTTGTGACTTAGGCGACTTCTCTTCTCTGTGACAATGCCTCCAGCTGCGCTGAAGGTCCTTTCTGACAGGACGCTTGCGGCAGGGCAGGAGAGAAGTTGGATGGCAAATTGGGACAGCTCTGGCCACAGGTCAAGCCTGCACACCCAGTAGTTCAAGGGTTCCTCATCGCTGTTCACAGCAGTGTCTACATCCACACTTAAGGCCAGGTAGTCGGCTACCTGCCGTTCCAGGCGTTGGTGGAGGGTGGATCCGGAAGGGCTACGGCGAGGCGTTGGACTAAAGAACGTCCGCATGTCCGACATCACCATGAGATCGCTGGAGCGTCCTGTCTTTGACTGCGTGGACATGGGAGGAGGATTAGTGGCAGTGGTACCTTGCTGGCGTTGTGCCGTCACATCACCCTTAAAGGCATTGTAAAGCATAGTTGACAGCTGGTTCTGCATGTGCTGCATCCTTTCCACCTTCCGGTGAGTTGGTAACAGGTCCGCCACTTTGTGCCTGTACCGAGGGTCTAGTAGTGTGGCCACCCAGTACAGGTCATTCCCCTTGAGGTTTTTTATACGGGGGTCCCTCAACAGGCAGGACAGCATAAAAGACGACATCTGCACAAAGTCGGATCCAGTACCCTCCATCTCCTCTTGCTCTTCCTCAGTGACGTCAGGTAAGTCAACCTCCTCCCCCCAGCCGCGAACAATACCACGGGAAGGTTGAGCAGCACAAGCCCCTTGCGATGCCTGCTGAGGTTGTTCTCCTGCCGCTGTCCCCTCCTCCTCCTCCTCCTCCTCCTCCCCCAAAGAAACACCTTGCTCATCATCCTCTGAGTCTGACTCGTCTTCTGCACACGACTTCTCTTCTTCCTCCTCCTCCCCCCTCTGTGCTGCCGCAGGTATTGAGGAAACAGCTGGGTCTGATGAAAATTGGTCCCATGCCTGTTCCTGCCGTAACGGTTCCTGGTCACGCTCATTCACAGCTTCATCCGCCACTCTACGCACAGCACGCTCCAAGAAGTAAGCGTAGGGAATTAAGTCGCTGATGGTGCCCTCACTGCGGCTCACCAGGTTGGTCACCTCCTCAAACGGCCGCATGAGCCTGCATGCATTTTCCATCAGTGTCCAGTTGTCGGGCCAGAACATCCCCATCTTCCCAGACTGTTTCATTCTACTGTAGTTGTAGAGGTAGTGGGTTACGGGTTTCTTCTGTTCTAGCAGGCGGGAGAACATGAGCAGGGTCGAGTTCCAGCGAGTCGGGCTATCGCAAATGAGGCGTCTCACCGGCATGTTGTTTTTGCGCTGAATTTCCGCAAAGCGTGCCATGGCTGTGTAAGACCGCCTCAAATGCCCACAGAACTTCCTGGCCTGCTTCAGGACATTCGCTAAGCCAGGGTACTTTGCCACAAATCTTTGAACCACTAGATTCATGACATGTGCCATGCAGGGTATGTGTGTCAGCTTCCCCATATGCAAAGCGGCAAGCAGATTGCTGCCGTTGTCGCACACCACGTTGCCTATCTCCAGGTGGTGCGGGGTCAGCCACTCATCCACCTGTTTCTTAAGAGCAGCCAGGAGAGCTGCTCCAGTGTGACTCTCCGCTTTGAGACAAGACATGTCTAAGATGGCGTGACACCGTCTTACCTGGCATGCAGCATAGGCCCTGCGGAGCTGGGGCTGTGTAGCTGGAGAGGAGAACTGCCACTCAGCCAAGGAGGAGGAGGACAGCGAAGAGCATGTAGCAGGAGGAGAGGAGGTGGCAGGAGGCCTGCCTGCAAGCCGTGGAGGTGTCACAATTTGGTCCGCTGCGCCCTGCTTGCCATCGTTCACCACCAGGTTAACCCAATGGGCTGTGTAGGTAATGTAGCGGCCCTGCCCGTGCTTGGCAGACCAGGCATCCGTGGTCAGGTGTACCCTTGACCCAACGCTCTTCGCAAGAGATGACACCACTTGCCTCTCAACTTCACGGTGCAGTTGGGGTATGGCCTTTCTCGAAAAATAAGTGCGGCCTGGCATCTTCCACTGCGGTGTTCCGATGGCCACAAATTTACGGAAGGCCTCAGAGTCCACCAGCCGGTATGGTAACAGCTGCCGAGCTAACAGTTCCGCCACGCCAGCTGTCAGACGCCGGGCAAGGGGGTGACTGGCCGAAATTGGCTTCTTCCGCTCAAACATTTCCTTCACGGACACTTGACTGCTGCTGTGGGCAGAGGAGCAGGAACCGCTCAAGGGCAGAGGCGGAGTGGAGGAGGGTGCCTGTGAAGGTGGAAGGGAGAAAGCGGCAGAAGCAGATAATGCACCTGATGGAGGAGGAAGAGGAGAAGGAGAGTGGCTTTGCTTTTGTGTGCTGCTGCTGCTTTTGCTCAGGTGGCCATCCCATTGCTGTTTGTGCCTTTTCTCCAGGTGCCTTCGTAAGGCACTTGTCCCTACGTGAGTGTTGGCCTTTCCACGGCTCAATTTTTGTTGGCAGAGCGAACAGATGGCTTTGGTCCGATCTGAGGCACACACATTAAAAAATTTCCACACCGCTGAGCCACCCTGGGATGTGGGCACTATGGGGACCTCAGCAGCTGATGCTGAAGGGCAAGTTGGCTAGCTGTACATAGGTGGCGATACATGGTGCCGGACTCTGCCACCAGCTGTTTCTGACGAAGAGCTGCCCCAGCTTCTTTCAGCAACTTCTCTCCTCCTACTACTCTCTGACTCCCCCTCTGAACTGTCCCCCTCTTCATCTCCTCTATTGGGAACATACAGAGGATCCCTATTACCGTCATCATCGTAGTCATCCTGCCCAGCTTCGCTTGCCTCAGACAAATCCAAACTTGCACCATCAGTAGGTCCTTCATCCTCCTGACACGTTACATCCATAGTGTTGCCGCGTAACTCAGACATATGAGCTGGTGAAAATTCATCTGGCTGTAACAACAATGGCTGTGCATCAGTGATTTCACCACTAAATAATTCTTGCGAAGTGTCAAATGCAGCGGAAGTGGTGCTAGTAGTAGCGCTGGTGGCTGAGCAAGATGAGGTGTTCTGTGTCGCTAAATACTCAACCACGTCCTGACAATCTTGGGAGGTGATGGGACGTGCCTTCTTCCGAGCACTGTACTGTGGGTCAGGTCCACACGAAATTACATTTACACGACCTCGCGCAGACCTGCCGGGTGGCCTTCCTCTGGCTCTGGCACTACCTCTTCCTCTACCTGTTTTGTCCATATCGGGTATGCACGGAGTGGTATATCACACTGCGTGCACTCACGTAGGTAGGTGGGTTCACTTAACTGCACAGGTATGCGCACTGATGCGGTGGGTTCACTGAACAGAACAGGTATACAGTGGCGGGTTCATAGAACAGGTATGCAGTGGCAGGTTCACTGAACACAACAGGTATGCAGTGGCGGGTTCATTGAACAGGTATACAGTGGCGGGTTCACTGAACAGAACAGGTATGCAGTGGCGGGTTCACTAAACAGAACAGGTATACAGTGGCGGGTTCACTAAACAGAACAGGTATACAGTGGCGGGTTCACAGAACAGGTATGCAGTGGCAGGTTCACTGAACACAACAGGTATGCAGTGGTGGGTTCACTGAACAGGTATACAGTGGCGGGTCCACTGAACAGAACAGGTATGCAGTGGCGGGTTCACTAAACAGAACAGGTATACAGTGGCGGGTTCACTAAACAGAACAGGTATACAGTGGCGGGTTCACAGAACAGGTATGCAGTGGCAGGTTCACTGAACACAACAGGTATGCAGTGGCGGGTTCACTGAACAGAACAGGTATGCAGTGGCGGGTCCACTGAACAGAACAGGTATGCAGTGGCGGGTTCACTGAACAGAACAGGTATGCAGTGGCGGGTTCACTGAACAGGTATACAGTGGCGGGTCCACTGAACAGAACAGGTATGCAGTGGCGGGTTCACTAAACAGAACAGGTATACAGTGGCGGGTCCACTGAACAGAACAGGTATGCAGTGGCGGGTTCACTGAACAGGTATACAGTGGCGGGTCCACTGAACAGAACAGGTATGCAGTGGCGGGTTCACTAAACAGAACAGGTATACAGTGGCGGGTTCACAGAACAGGTATGCAGTGGCAGGTTCACTGAACACAATAGGTATGCAGTGGCGGGTTCACTGAACAGGTATACAGTGGCGGTTCCACTGAACAGAACAGGTATGCAGTGGCGGGTTCACTAAACAGAACAGGTATACAGTGGCGGGTTCACTAAACAGAACAGGTATACAGTGGCGGGTTCACAGAACAGGTATGCAGTGGCAGGTTCACTGAACACAACAGGTATGCAGTGGCGGGTTCACTGAACAGGTATACAGTGGCGGGTCCACTGAACAGAACAGGTATGCAGTGGCGGGTTCACTGAACAGGTATGCAGTGGTGGGTTCACAGCACAGGTATGCAGTGGTGGGTTCACAGCACAGGTATGCAGTGGTGGGTTCACAGCACAGGTATGCAGTGGTGGGTTCAATGAACAGGTATACAGTGGTGGGTTCACAGCACAGGTATGCAGTGGTGGGTTCACAGAACAGGTATGCAGTGGTGGGTTCACAGCACAGGTATGCAGTGGTGGGTTCAATGAACAGGTATACAGTGGCGGGTCCACTGAACAGAACAGGTATGCAGTGGCAGGTTCACTGAACAGGTATGCAGTGGTGGGTTCACAGCACAGGTATGCAGTGGTGGGTTCACAGCACAGGTATGCAGTGGTGGGTTCACAGAACAGGTATGCAGTGGTGGGTTCACAGCACAGGTATGCAGTGGTGGGTTCAATGAACAGGTATACAGTGGCGGGTCCACTGAACAGAACAGGTATGCAGTGGCAGGTTCACTGAACAGGTATGCAGTGGTGGGTTCACAGCACAGGTATGCAGTGGTGGGTTCACTGAACAGGTATGCAGTGGTGGGTTCACAGCACAGGTATGCAGTGGTGGGTTCAATGAACAGGTATACAGTGGCGGGTCCACTGAACAGAACAGGTATGCAGTGGCAGGTTCACTGAACAGGTATGCAGTGGTGGGTTCACAGCACAGGTATGCAGTGGTGGGTTCACAGAACAGGTATGCAGTGGTGGGTTCACAGCACAGGTATGCAGTGGTGGGTTCAATGAACAGGTATACAGTGGCGGGTCCACTGAACAGAACAGGTATGCAGTGGCAGGTTCACTGAACAGGTATGCAGTGGTGGGTTCACAGCACAGGTATGCAGTGGTGGGTTCACTGAACAGGTATGCAGTGGTGGGTTCACAGCACAGGTATGCAGTGGTGGGTTCACAGCACAGGTATGCAGTGGTGGGTTCACAGCACAGGTATGCAGCCAGACAGGAACAAGTTAAGCCTAACTAATCTTTCCCTGAGAGACAGTCTGCAGCAGCTCGCCCTACTCTCACTAACGCAGGCAGCACACGAGTGACCGTAATGGCCGCCGCTGCCTGCCTTATATAAGGGGGGGGGGTGGGGCTCCAGGGGCTAGTGTAGCCTAATTGGCTACACTGGGCCTGCTGACTGTGATGTAGAGGGTCAAAGTTGACCCTCCATGTGCATTATGGGGTGAACCGAACTTCCGCAAAGGTTCGCCTGCGGGACGCGAACGCGAACCACTGAAGTTCGCATGGAACCGTTCGCAGGCGAACCGTTCGGCCCAACTCTACATATGGTGTGGTGCGATTGTCCTGTAGCTGGACAGCCCAGGTTAGGACAGTTGCACTGCACCATTCCCCTGTACATATTACCTTGCAGTAGAGTGCGCTGACAGGGTAATATGCATAGCTCCGCCCCCGAACAGTGACGTGCTCCCTGCTGGACAGGAAGTACATCACTGTTTTTCCGCCCGATAGGAGCATGCGCACTGCCACCACAACAATCACTATCTATTTTTGCCATAGACTCCAGTGCAAATGCCTACCGTGCGGTACCACTCGGCAATGCACTGCAGAGTCTGGGTCATGTCATGGATTACCTGTAGGAATGTCCCTCATTCTGCACTGAAAAAGTTACCCTGAAACATCTTTCCATTGCTAGTTGACAAAACAGAGGAAAAAGACTTCCCATAATACAAACCCCACAGACTAAATCAACTCAATGTTACATTATTCTAATCCAGGTCTGTTTTAATTGTTTTTAATTGTTATTATTTAATTGTTAAATTGGATTATTTTGTAATAAAAATTACATTAACACAGTTCCCATTCACCTATCAATGTGCCTGTGATCAATGATCACGGGCATCAATGAGATGTTGATGGTCATTGATAAAATGTAAGAGAAAGCATACACACATAACTTCCTGTGCACAGGAATAAACGGGGGCGGAGCATCTAGAGGCCAAATAGTAAAACTGCACCCTAATACATAAAATTAAATAAAAATACATAAATCCCCATTAAAATTAACCACTTACCACCTCGCCTCTCCCATAGTTACCAAAATAAACCCCTTACACATCTCACTGATATTCTAAGTGAGAACGTTTGGATGTTTGTTACTCAATCACGCAACAATGGCTGAAAGGATTTAATTTGTGGGGTTGTTTTTATGGCTAGTCTTTTCCCTCTGTTTAATCATGCTAATGATGCCCACTAATAAGTAAATCTTTTTCTTTCTTTTTTTTTTCTTTTGCGCGAGAAAGGTAAAGTGAGCGAATATACATAGAATGGATATTTAGATAGTCCCTCATATTATGTTGAGCTGCTGCGGTGTGAAGGTGAGCTGGCTACCTATACTGAAGGGGGGGAAGGAGGGATTAAGGCTCCCTGCACACTGCAAATCCGTTTTCCGATTCCGATTTTCAATTCTGATTTTCCCTGAATACATTCAACAGAAAAACAAATCAAATAATGCAGCATGCAGTAAAGATTAAAGATCGGAATCGGATGTAAAAAACGATTAAAAAGCGGAATCAGAATTGCATGCAGTGTGCAGGGAGCCTAAGGGAGTCATCTGGCTACCTATACTGAAGGTAAGGGCCTGTACACACTGCTGTGCTTTTAAATCGCAAGCCTTCCTAAGCTGGCCACTAACGGTCCAATTTCTAACGAAAAATCGTTCGAGCGATCAGAAATTCTGATCGGATTGGTTGTAAATAATCTCAGTTGATGGACACAATCGATTATGAACGAGTGAAAAAAATGTCGCCCGAATAAATTTTCGTCGAACGAAAATTTGGATTTTCTTGGTGGTCATGATAGCTAGGAAGCAAAGATTGGTTAGTTGATGGTGCAGTGAACAATTTTTCGTCCGATCAGAATTTCTGATCGCTCTAATGATTTTTTGCTAGAAATTGGACAGTTAGTGGCCACCTTAAGAATAGAAAAAGTGCATCGCACCAGTGTGTACAGGTCTTCACGATTTTCATTCTTTTTCAAAAGTCCTTGCGATTAAAAAACCGCATGCAATGTCATCTGGCTACCAATACTGGTGGTGTCAACAGGCTACCTGTACTAGAGCTAAGGGGGGCAGGGGTCATCTAGCTATCTATACTGGAGAGAAGGGGAGAGGGGTCATCTTGCTACCTATACAGAAGGGGCGCCTGGTGACAGTGGCCTTAATACAAATCTGGCTATATATATTTATATATTACTGTTTATGAGAATGTATCTGTTATCTGTGAATTTATCATATTTGAATGCATCAGGTTCCTCTCTCTTTTATTTTTTTTTTAATCCATGGTTGCTCTTGGCGGTTTGCATGCTGCACCTGCCATACTCCATAGTGGCCATGAGAGAGCAGCAGCGGCCCGCCTCGACGTGATGTCTGGGCGGAAGATTGGCAGCAGTATCTGAGCGCGGTGCAGGTCGGGAACTCCCGGCAGTGATTTTATCGGCGCTGGACGCCATGTTGGGCGCTTTTTGTTCTTATAAATAAAGATAGGCGAGCAGCGGGCGGAGTATTGAATGGTGGCCTGAATACTGTGATCTCGGGGGGTGATTGACGTGTCGGCTGCTGATTTCTGAATTCACACGAAGCGGCTCCGCAGCGATGAGAGACATGTTCACGTGAGTGGCCGCCGCTCCTGGACGACTAACAGCTCTGTCTGCTGGTGCTGCTAACCTACTACTACTGTCAGCTAATACGAGACGTGCTGCCGCTACTGTCAGCTCTGCTGGATCTGCTAAAGCTACTAGTCAGCCTTTTCCAGCAACAGTGCCACTACTTTAACTACTTCTAGTTTTGTTGGTGCTGCTGCTAATCTGCTTGTACTAGTCAGTCACTTCCACCAGTGCTAATACTACTAGTTTTGTTGATGTTGCTAATTTGCTAGTACTAGTCAGCCATGTCTAGCAGCGGTACTGCTAATACTGCTGGTGCTGCTAATCTACTAGTATTAGTCTACCATTTCTAGCAGTGCTATTACTAGTTTTGTTGGTGCTGCTAATCTGCTTGTACTAGTCAGTCATTTCCAGCAGTGTTTCTACTACTAGTTTTGTTGATGCTGCTAATTTGCTAGTAGCAGTCAGCCATTTCTAGCAGTTCTGCTGGTGCTGCTAAGCCACTAGTACTAGTTAGCCATTTCCAACAGTGCTACAACTACTAGTTTTGTTGGTGCTACTTAAATCTGCCAGTACTAGCCAGCCATTTCCAGAAGTTCTGCTACTTCTGCTGGTGCTGCTAATCTTCTAGCTGACACATGTACTCCTAGAAATATCTCATAGTAAATTGATGGATATACTAAGCTCAGTCCTCAGGTCCCAGAAAATGTGATTATATAAATATACAAGGTATGATCAATTCTGATTTAGTAAACTTCTCATCTAGGAAACTACTTGTGTTCCTTTTTTAAAAGACATCTGAACTGATGGTGGTATGGAGGCTTCCATATTTATTTCCCAGCTACCTGGCAGTCCTGCTGATCTCTTTGGCTGCAGTGCCAGAATCCCTGCTGGGGATGTAACTTGAGGTGTGACAGGTGCCTCTTTGTTATTTCAATAAGATGAGGCATGCTACTGCTTATATGGGTGGCTGGAATAGTTTGTGGAGAAGATGGTGGGGTTGCCCACCCTTGTTACGTTTAAACTCTTGTCTTGTAGTTATTACATTTTTTTATTTTTTTCATTAAATTAGTAACTTTTGGGGAGCAGCTGGTAAATCTGATGTCAGACAAGTGTAGAAATGGGGTGGGAAGTTCACTGAATGCAATACAATATTACCTTATACTATACAGTGTATGGTTTAATGATACAATGTATTGGCTGAATAGATTTAAAGCGCACCTGAACTCAGAACTTCCCATCTGCTCTAAAAGCTATTCAACAGCATAATAAACTTTAAAGAAAACTTTCTGTGTTACAGCTGATACACTGCAGATGTATTGTAGGATTTGTATCTACTTCATGCTTTTATGGAATTGTTAACGTTCTGTGCTTTCAATTTGGGGTCTCTGCTGTGGAAGTCAGCTGACAAAGCTGAGGGATTAAGTTTTTCAAATCATGATTAGACACAGATGAGGCGGAATTAGACAGGCTAAAGTCTCTAAGTACATACAGGGTGCATTTTACTTGGTGTTTCCTTCCTGTGCAAGCGTTCAGGTCCACTTTAAAGGCTATCATTCATAAAGGAGCTGTCGGTAAGGACAATCAATGCGGGAAAACACCGCTGCCGGTATTTTAGACTTCTGGGTGGGCATTCATAAAAATGTATCCATGTGCGGTAGCAGTGCGGAGATTCCCCGAACTAGGCTGGTGGTAGGCAGGCGGTAGGCTTGTGGAGACACGGAAGCTGCCGAGTTGATACATTTCTCCGTGTTCCGCTCTGCTGCAGCTGCCTGGGAGGTCTTTGTGTCTTTATTCACTTACATTATCGCCACATCAGAGTGAGCGGTACTTTCCGACCTCACACCGTTTGCAGTGATCTTCATGAATTAACATTTTGCTACATTTGTTCCGATAATCACCGCACAAGGCAGTGATTTATCACTCTGCTCGGTAGTGTCATTTTTTTTTTTTTTTTCATGCGGAAAGAGCCTTTATGAATGCTGACTTTGCCGAGTGTTCGGTAAAGTCAGCTGTTTTAAGCATTTCCGCATGCGGAAATGCTTTATGAATGGAAGGCAAAGTTTCCTAGAGAGCCTGGCTTTCCATAGCTCTTTAAAAATAAGTTCCGCTTTAACCTTACGTTTTTGGTAATGGCAAAAGCCCCAGAGGTTTGCCGTCTGAATTTGTTTGTAGTGGTGGCAGCCAATGAGATCTTCTTTAAATTAGGATCAGCCCAGTAGTGTGTAATGCACTATGTAGAGGTAAGGACGAAGACCTGCAGCAGACTCCATGCAGGAATCCTAATGTCATTGGCAGGGCTGAGGAGTCAGAGCAATTTTTGAGTACCTGGAGTCGATGGTTACTTAAACTGAGGATGGATGACTATTGTACTTACTCCATAGCCATGCAGGGGCCATAGGCAGGGCTGAATGAGTCGAAAGCAGTTTTGGGTACCTAGAGTTGGTGGTTTCATAAACTGAGTTGTATGATTTTTGTACCAACTCCAGAGCCCTGCTCATAGGGCACAACTCAGTCGTTGGAGAGAAAAAAAAATCAGACGAGGCTGATTCCTTGTCACTTGTCTTGACAGAGGAAAATGGGACATAGAAGCCAAACCGACACTATTATATAGTATTTATATAGCGCAGACATCTTCCACAGCGCTGTACAGAGTATATTGTCTTGTCACTTAAAGTGAACCTGAAGTGAAAATAAACTAAACCATTATATTTATACTCCTACTTGTTTTTTTTTTTTTTTTGTTTTTTTTTTTCTCTCATGGTTTTATTTTATATTGAAAAATTTACAAAGTAGGTTTAAACCAGGGCTGTGGAGTCGGTCCAAAAATCCACCGACTCCGACTCTGACTCCTCAGTTTAGGATTCCACCGACTCCGACTCCTCGACTCCGACTCCTCTAATTTGCATATTACAATTTTGTTGATTAAAAGTATATAACATGAAATTCGTCTCTTAACTGCCAACGCCTAGGAATTTTACAAGACAACTGAAGTGAGAAGGATATGTAGACTACTATATTTATTCCCTTTAGACTAAAACTAGTCCTTGGTAAGAGTACTTGTAAAAGGTACAAACCGGAACAAAGAACATCTATCAGGCCCTAGGCAATGTAAGTGTGGGTACATGTAAGAATGATGTGCAGGTACTCTGCAGGGGAATGAGGAGATTCTTCCTCTATTACACATTCTTCATGCACATAGTGAACAAGGTTTATGGGTGACAGACAACACCTCTGTGTTCAATGTGCACAGCATTCTCAGTGGATTCCCTGCAGCTCTGTGGGGAGTGCATATGTAGAGTATAGTACTACTGTGTAACAAAGTAAACCTGAGACAGATGAAATTAAAGTTTTATACATACCTGGGGCTTCCTCCAGCCGCCTTCAGGATAATCAGTCCCTCGTTGTCCTCCTCCACCACCTGGATCTTCTGCTATGAGTCCAGGTACTTGAGCCAGTCGGGCGTAGTGCGCATGCACACACTCCGCCGCCAGGAGCATACTACACCTGTGCAGCACTATTGCGCAGGTGCAGAATGTTCCTGGCTGTGGGAGCGGCATGTGGCCGGACAGCGCTGACTGGCTGAATTACCAGGACTCATAGCAGAATTTTCGGGTGGTGGAGGACAGCGAGGGACTGATTAGCCTGAAGGGGGCTGGAGGAAGCCCCAGGTATGTATAAAACTTTACTTTTCATCTGTCTCAGGTACCCTTTAATTTGTAGTCACCAAACCAAATTTTAACAACATATCAAATTTTTGATTTCATCAGCAAAGGGAGTGCATACATTTGCATAAATCAGCATCAGTGCACAATTATTTCCATCTCATTGACCATCTCTATTAG
Organism: Hyperolius riggenbachi; assembly: GCF_040937935.1. Lineage (NCBI taxonomy): Eukaryota > Metazoa > Chordata > Amphibia > Anura > Hyperoliidae > Hyperolius > Hyperolius riggenbachi. Next base: position 414,794,761 of record NC_090649.1, on the reverse strand, counting down.
TGACACGGCTACACATCAGGCTTTATTCTTACAGCATAGATGTTATTTAGTATATATAAGAGATTCCTGTGTACACATCATATATACTGTACAGTCACAATCAGATATGTATATCTGACCTTAAAAATACGGGAACTGCTTTATTGAAGCAGCACAAGTAACTAATTTTGATTGGTTTATTTCATTTTTGTGGACAGCTATTACTGTATATATACTGTATTTATACATTATTTTTAATGACTATTATCTGAGAAATAGAACATTTTATCATATTTTCTATTTTAATTACAGTTACAAATTCATTAGGAGTCGGAGTCGGTGCATTTTTCCCGACTCCGACTCCAGGCACCCAAAATTGCCCGACTCCACGACTCCGACTCCACAGCCCTGGTTTAAACGGTTTACTGTCTCTGATCAGTGGAAGCCTATGTCCCACAGTTAGAAAAAGGCAATAGTTGATGTATTTTATCTCCCTCTGCTCTCAGAAGTTTGATTCTGCCAGGCAAACTGTAATGGCTGTAATTTGCTTATCAGCGAGGTGTCCTGTATTCCAAAGGCTGTCACTTTCATGCCTAGAAATTAACTCTTTCAGACAGAAAAATAAATCAAGTAAAACAGCCTGGTTATTAAGTTTTATACTTACATACTCCTGTTTATCTCATGTCACCTATCACCTCAGGTGCTTTAACTGTCCCTCAGAGGAGCTCACAATCTAATCCCCATCATAGTCATATGTCTATGTATGTATTGTGTAGTGTAAGTATTGTAGTCTAGGCCAATTTATTATAAAGTTATATCAAGTTTTTACTATCAAGTTATCTGTATGTTTTGGGGGTGCGGGAGGAAACCGGAGTGCCTGGGGGAAACCTACACAGACACGGGGAGAACATACAAACTCTGTGCAGATAGTGCCCTAGCTGGGATTGGAACCAGACACTTAGAGCTGCAAGGCGTGAGTGCTATGCACAACGCCACGTGCTGCCCAGACATCCAGATGGAACTTTGAGCTCCCTGTTTCATCCCGCATCTGTTTGGCTGTTGGCGGGTTATCTAATCCATTCATTTGTACATTTTCAACCACACTTCCCACAGCCCAGCCATCGTTGTGCCCAAGTGATTACTGAGCATGCTCAAGTTCATTATTCACACATGCCCAGTGCAAGCAACAGCTTGTGCACGAAGGAAACAATACACACATTAGCAGTGCAGTTCATAGACTCCTGCATGCTCAGTACAATTTTCTTGCCACAAATGCAGCTGTGTTCAGGCAGTGTGGCTAAAGATGGGAAATTTCTAGGCAAATTAAGTATATGAGACTAACTGTATTCAAAGTTTTATACACACCTGGGGCTTCCTCCAACCCCATCTGCACGGGTCACTCCCACGGCGCCGTCCTCGGTCTTCTCCATCTTCTGTACCGGGTCCCGTAAGTTCGGCCATTCTGAGCTGCGCCTGCGCAGTACAATTCTCAGCCAGAGTGCACTGCGCATGCTCAAACTGGTCGCGGCTGTCAGGAACCGGCCCGCGGCATGCTTGCGTATACGGTTCCCGACTGTGGGTTTGACCAGATCGAGAGGGTAAGCAGCCTTAGTCAAGCTAAAACAAGGCTGTGACCCCTCAGAACACCTCTCACTGCCACCACTAGCTGTTGCTAGACACTTCCACTCTGCTGTCGAGTTACTCGCACTGCCGTTTTCGTACGTTGGGTCAGCTGTGCGCTTTAGGCCAACGTATGACAAACGCCCCACACACAATGCAATTACAATCTTATACGGTAGGGTTGCTCAAACATACAATCAGGCATGGACTTGTACACAGTTACACTTCAGTCTCTTCTAGGCTATGAGTGTTAGTACAGCAGAAGTCAAACTTATTAAATAACTATTTAATATTCCAGGTAAAAGTGGAACAATGCAGAAAATACATACAAAAGATTTACAAAAAAAGGTAAAAGATACAAAATACAAGTTACAAAGATAAAAGGTACGATACAACACAAGGATATTTGCATAAAAATAAAACGGATCAAAACGTTACCAGCGTTGTTTGAACGTCATTGGTGGGAGAACGCCGCTTTCGACCAGTAGTCGGGCAGCCCTAGCGTTTGCTATCTCCAAAGAGCTACCAGTTGTGACTGTCCTAGCTGCTGTTTTATAGTCCCCAAGTGTTGCCCCGGCAAAGAATGTTTCATCCCACAATCTAATGCAATTTCTCAGCTTGTCATATCCTTCCTGTGATATGCGACCTTCAAAGCTTTCCTGTGTTAGTGTTTGATCCTTTCAGAGATTTTAGAACACCTCCACAACCCCAATTTCCACAGGTAAAAGTCTATACATCACAAGAATGTATTTTGGGTGAAGCTTCCTGGCTGTTATATGTAAACTCCTGGCTCAGGCTGGTGTGAGGTGTGTCAAAGCATACTGCAACCAGTCCAGGTGACAATTGCTCCCAAGCACAATACACCTCTGAGACAGTATTCCGACAACAGGGTCAGACCACCTGTATAGGCTTCAAAGCAACTGTCTGATTAAGTGTTTCCCAATTACCTGTTTCTGGCTGTCCAGAGGAACTGTATGCTAATGTCTAATGCTGGGAATACACGTTAAGTTTTTACTTTAGATAGATGGGTTCGATAGATAAATTCCAACCTGTTGGATCTGGTCGATTCTACTTTCGTTTCGATTCTCCTCATTCAAGTGAATGTAATTGATAAGCAAAGATAAGGAATCGAGAGGGGAATCGAGCAGTGAATCGAGAGTAGAATCGATCGAAAGCGAAAACGACGGCAAAAACGAACGCAAAAACGCACCGTGTATTCCCAGCATTAGCCCCCTGCTTCCAGAGGAATTCAATGCAAATGTAGATCTATTGACACCCACACACAATCACACACACAATCCCATTAACAGTCCATGAAGCTAGCCTGGCATATCTACACCTTGGACATAATACACAGCAGATAGAAAAATGATAGAATATGTTCCTGTATTATCCCAACATCATAACTAGTTGCTATATCATGACAGCGGCTAGCTGACGTTACGGGACCCGGTACAGAAGACGGAGAACACTGAGGATGGTGGCGTGGGAGCAATCTGTGTGGATGCTGCTGGAGGAAGCCCCAGGTATGTATCAAACTTTGACTATCGCTTTTCTCTGGTTTCCTTTAACTTCCCTGGCGGTATGATTTTTTTCACAAGCTTTCAGACCCTAAAAATTATACCACTAGATCTGTGGCAGCCCTGCACATTACACACCTCCCATGCATCCAGGTCAGGGTTACCACCCTGAGCTGTGAATTTCTGCCAGAGCCTGACTCTGGGTTACCGCTAAGGAGGTTAATCAACTGCCCTGTGGTTGGATAAAATAATCTTAGGATGATGAATGTGATGGGTCTTGTGGTCTGAATACAGTAATATAAATTCGACCGGTGCCGACATTAATGCTGCAGGGAGGGATTGAGTACTGGAACCCTGCTGGGGAGCAGAGCAGCATAAAAAAAAATACAAAAATTCCCCCCCTTGTCTTGTTAAATAAAATATTACCCCCCTTGAGTAAAATGTTTGCATGTGGCTCCCGCTCGACCCATACCCCCCCCCCCCCCTCCCTTTGTCCCTTGTCCTGTTCAGACTCACGCTGTTGCGCTATCCCCTTCCTGCACTGACATTGTACCTCCTAATACAGAATGCTACCTCTGCTGTGCCCTCTCATAAGCAGGCTGAAATCATCCGCCACCTGCTCCCTTTAGTTCATTGAGGCTGCATTCACAGTGGGATGTTACAGGCGCATGTTAGAGCAGCCTGTAACGCAGCCCAACTCACAGCACTGAAAAATCAATGGGCTGTTCAGTGCCCCCGTTGCGTTGGAGTATAACGCTGCACGGTAAATGAAAGTGCAGCGTGTTGTTATACTCTTATTTGGCTACGTTCGGATGTTTGCACATGCTCAGTACTTTTTTTTTTTCCCCGCATGCGTCGTTTTCGTGCGATAGTATGTGTCAAAAATTACACATCACGGGCGCATCAAGAGACTCATAACGCGGCTCTATATAAAGTCCAACTTCAAAGCTCACATGCGTTGCGTTAGGGGCACGTTATGCGACCTTAACGTCGCATCTAACGCAATGTCTTAGTGGGAAAGAGCCCTTAAGCCAAGTCTCGAGGGCGGGGCCGAGGCTCGTCATTGGGGCCAATCACAGCCTTCCCATGCTATTCAGGGACTGCTGCCTGAAGCTTCCCTGTACAAGCTATCATTATGAGCTGCGGTCAAATCACCTAATGGCGAGACTGATTGCTACCGCAGTGTCCCGGAGCGCAGCTTCAGTGCGCTATGGAGATGGACTGTAACACTGGGAGACGCTGGTGCCGATCTGGCAGCACCAGTGGAGAAGCAGGCACAATATTTGGTGTTCCGGGCAGGGCTGTGGAGTCGTACAAAAATCTTCCGATTCCGACTCCTCAGTTTCTGAAACCACGACTCCGACTCCGGGTGCCCAAAATTACTCCGACTCCACAGCCCTGGTTCCGGGCACAACTTCAGTTTGCTCCCCATGGCAGAGTAGGTACCCCTTGCTCTCTACCCACAGCAATGGATTGGTGAGTTCCCGCTGCTCACTAAGTTTGTGCAGTTCTTCCGTGGTTTGCCCCTTTTCCTATCCTCCATATCTCTTTATATTAAGCAGCAGTGTGTCCTGTGATGATGGGATGGAATAAGTGCTGGTCACAGCTCCTGAAACGCATGAGGAGTTATTCCATGCTGCCTTCCTTCTGAGGACATTCAGCTACGTGTTTCTACCAATGTCAGCCACTCCTCACATTATCCTTTATGATGTGAAAAAGATATTTATAGACAGATTTAGGTACAGGTCGCATTTTGAATGCAAATTCACATCCAAACTTTTTCTGTTTCCATCTAATCAGAATTTTGGCATATGGGGAAAAAATTGCTGCTGGTTTTTGGGCACAGCACGTGTTCACTGATATACCGTATATTCCGGCGTATAAGACGACCCCCCCCCAACTTTTCCAGTTAAAATATAGTTTGGGATTTACTCGCCGTATAAGAATACCCCTGTTTCAACGCGCACACCAAATAAAAATGAAAAAACATCATATACTGGTGCTGTACTATATGTGGTACCCAGTGTATAACAGTATACAGGCAATTGACTGGTTGGATTGGTCAGCTCTCCTCGTCTACCTGTTTATCCCAGCGGTATGGAAGAATAGATTGTGCTGTGCCCATAAATCCCTCCTTTCACCCTTCTAGCACACCCTTGTATCCTATTTACCTCCTTCTCTGCCTTTCAGATCTCACACATGTGTGCCTGCTCCGCTTCACTACAGTCCTCAGCAGCCAGATCTGAGAGTCAGTAACTGGATAGGGCGTATCGCCTGGTATCAATGACACCGGCTTATAAGACGATCCCTGACTTTTTCAGACAATTTTCAAGGGTTAAAAAGTAGTCTTCAAATCCACTTTCAGTCCTCGCGGGCTGTGCTAGCTCTGCGCTTAATCCAAACGTAACAATAAAATAAAAATTAAAATACAAATTGAAAGTTAAAATACAATAAAAATACAAGTGTGCACTTTCAATTCTGCACTTCTGCAGCTACACCAAGCTGCCCAATGCAGATAGGATGAATCAGTCCGGTTTAGTGCTTTTCAACACCTTCCTAATTCATTAGTCAATTCATGTATAATAAAAAGTCCCAATCACTGTGAGGGCCTTTTTCCACTAGCCTGCGATTTGCTTGTGATCGCAAATCGCAAGGTACATTAAACTAATGGAAACTGCAGCAGCAATTTCCATTAGTGCGATCCGATTGCGATGCGATTTTGGTCAAAGCGCAATCGTTGTCCTGCCGCGTTTTGTATGCGATTGAACTGGACTGAGTATAGTAGCTCAATCGCATGGTGGAAATTGAAACGCGATTGCGATCGGGATCGCATTTCATAGTGGAAAAGAGCCCGGACTTTATGCTTCGCTGAAGTCAAAACATAGGCAAGCTATTCCTTGTTATACAATCCAAACATCAAACTTGACCAGCGCTGCGTATAGACAGTGTGTCACTCCCACCACCAACACCTAATGGACAGCGGCTCACCAGTTTCGTTGGACCACAAACAATGGTCAGATGCGCATGTGGGGTATTCAGGCTCCCCTCACCTAAAACGACCTGTTCCACCTTTGCAGCAGTCACCATATGCAGGTATAGATCCAATACTTGCACTCTAGCGTTCCCTCAGGATAAAAAGCACAACGCTCATAGTGCAACACTGTTTAAAAACTTTTAAAATTTATTTCAAGTTTGCACTTACAGATTTTGCACATAGTTTATCCACGGGCTCTCCCCCCTTTGGCCTTCCCGGTCTGGCCAGCAGTATCAATCCTCTCCGTGTGGGAACCCTCCAGCTGTCTCTCTGGTCTGCAAGTGCTTCAAACACGCCGTTCGTAGCTCCGCCCTATCGATTTCGTCAAAGGCATGACTCATCAGGGGCACCTCTGTGCTGCAGCTGTGCACACGTGGGACAGAGATGCGGCGGAAGCTGTCGCCGAAGGTTCAAGTCCCCCCGTCAATGGTAAGTGTGTTGCTGTCGCTAGTCCGCATACACACGGCAGACTAGCCACAGTTGCGGCGACAGCTGTAGCAGGCGATTGACCGCGCCAGTCGCCTGGCGTCAGCTCCGATGGGCGACGGTTTGGGGCGCGCGTCATACACACGGGAGACCTGTCGCCGCAACATGCGCGTGCCACATGGCTGCGGCGACAGTTGTAGCCCGTGTGTATGGGGCTTAAGGCCTGAAGATGGAGAGGCGTCTCACACCCCTCCCCAAGTGCCTCCATCCCTCCTTCCCTGTGCAGAGTCCTAATGAGACCGTAAATGAGAGGTTGCTCACCCGGGTCTCCGCATTCCACTGACAGAATCTCCCTTTTGTCAGGAGCACCTCTAGCTACTTATTACTAAAGTTCCTCTAGCCACTTGTGGGCAGCTCTAGCTGCTTAATACTGAGGGTACCTCTGGCTACCTAATACTAATGCGCACCTGCAACTACCTTTGACGGGCAAAGGAAGTAAGAGATGTCACAGCTGGGACAGCCAGCACACTTGTGGTTCAGTTTTGGGGTTTGCAGGTTTATGGAGGGCGAAATCTAAAAGTCGCCGGGAGACTTGGGTGCAGGATATAGCCGGTATATGGCTAACTTTGCTCCTGCACAACTCCTGGTGGCATTAACTACTATTCCCCTCCAGGTCGACGTGGATGGTAGGGAAATACGTAATTTTCTCAGTTCAGATCCCTTTATCAACTCAAAAGTACTGCATTCATTTTTGGACAATTCTTTCAAAAAATAGGGAGAAAAGGTCCCTACGTCGTATAGCCGTGTCACTAATAGAGCTGGGCAATGAGATGGGACATAATTCTGCGTTGGTGTACTCTTTGCTCATGAAATCAAATAATTTGATATGTTGCTAAAATTTGGTTTGGTGACGACAAATGAAAGGGTACCTAAGACGGATGAAAATATTTTTATACATACCTTGTGCTTCCTCCAGCCCCCTTCAAGCCAATCAGTCTCTCTCTGTCCTCCTCCACCACCTGGATCTTCTGCTATGAGTCCCAGTAATTCGGGCAGTCAGCACAGTCTGACCACGTGCTGCTGCTACAACCAGGAACATTCTGCACCTGCGCAGGAATAGTACGCTTCCAGCGGAGTATGCATGCGCACTACAGCAGACTGGCTCAAATACCTGGACTCAAAGCAGAAGATCCAGGTAGCGGAGGAGGACATCAAGACACTGATTAGCCTGAAGGGGGCTGGAGGAAGCCCCATGTATGTATAAAACTTTAATTTAATCTGTCTCAGGTTTAATTTTGTTACTCAGTAGTACTATACTCTACATATGCACTCACCACAGAGCTGCAGGGAATCCACTGAGAATGTTGTGCACATTGAACACAGAGGTGTTGTCTGTCACCCATAAACCTGGTTCAGATTGTGCATGAAGAATGTGTAATAGAGGAAGAATCGCCTCATTCTCCTGCAGAGTACCTGCACATCACTCTTACATGTACCCACAGTTACATTGCCTAGGGCCTGATAGATGTTGGTTGTTCCGCACTGTACCTTTTTACAAGTACTCTTACCAAGGACTAGTTTTAGTCTGACTAAAGGGAATAAATATGGCAGTCTACATAGCCTCTAACTTCAGTTGTCTCTTAAAATTCCTAAGCGTTCGCAGTTAAGAGATGCATTTCATGTTACATACTTTCAATCAAGAAGATTGTAATATGCAAATTAGAGGAGTCGGAGGAATCCTAAACTCAGGAGTCGGAGTTAGTGGATTGTTGCACCGACTCCACAGCCCTGATTCCTATTACGGTTTATGGTGGCGCTGGCTACACCAAACCTCCTGCACTGGATTCCTAGTGTTGAGCCTAAGGTGCCTGGACATCTGTGCATAGGCACCTGTGAGGTAATTGCGGGTCTGTTTGCAGCAGAATGTTACTCCTGATTCTGTGGCAAAGCAGTCATTATACAGAATGAGTTGCTGGAATGAAATAAAATATTGCCTGATTTATACGGTTTATGCACTTGCACAGTGATAATGTGTTTTTTCATGGCCGTGGGGGTTCCCAGACTAAAGGATTCATCTACCCAGCAGTTGAATAATTGGTTGCCACAGAGCTATAAGTGCTTGCAGGAACTTACAGGCCCCAAAAAACTGTTATGTTTCGGATGCAGCAAATATTTCTCCAAATTTGCAGGAAGTGAGACTTCAGTCTGAACATTTTTGTAGGTGCAAGCAATAAGTTTAGAGAGCAATGGCCATGATGCACTAACGGTGGTAAAGTTGCTGTGTGCAGGCGGTGCACAACAATTTTTTACTGATCTGCTGTAGTGTCGCCTATTAACATAGCACCGCGTATTTTACTAGGTTAACCTGGATTACCCTGGTAATGTGCATGCATGGTGCTGCTTGGTATATGGGCTGCGCTCCCTGGCGTTGGTGCCTGTAAAATTGGTGTGGGCTACCTGCGCACGGCAATGTTATCGTTGTTAAATGCATCAGGCCCATTGTGCGTTAGTGAAATGTTTAGTTGGGTAGAACATACCAGAGATAAGTGAAGGAAAGTTTAGCACGGGTTTCTTTAAGGTCAGATGTCTTGGTCTCTTCAGGCTGCTAGGTATATTTGGAAGCTGTAGATCCTATGGCCAGCCGTCTATTGGAACAGATGGTATGCAGGTTTTTAGAGTTCGACTGGTCATATAAATAGACTGGTGGGGATCTCAGACCATTGCGTCTATTTTTAAAGGCTCACTTTACCGGAACAATATTTTAAAGGTTCCATTGCTGCTTCTTACTCTGGGTTTAATGTAATAACTGTTTTTCAGGAATCGTGCATTTTGCTTAACTGTGCTGGCAATGCTATACAATTATTAGTGTTCTATTGGATGTAGGCCTCCATCTAAAACAAGCCCAGAGACCTTAATTGGTCGTTTAGAAAAATTCCAGCAGTAATAGTATCTGAATAACGAGCTGGATGTCTTTTGCCTATAGCAAATAAACACTAGTATACAAGATTCACAATCGCATGCCTTAAAGAGAACCTGTACTGAGTAAAAATATTTAAAATAAACACATGAGGTAACTTCAAATGAACATTACATAGTTACCTTGCCATCAGTTCCTCTCAGAAGCTCACCATTTTCTTCTGACCATAATCCCTTCAATTTCTGACAATATTTTGTCAGATCTGAAATATATCAGTTGCTGTCAGTAAAATATCAGTTGCTGTCAGTTATAGCTGAGAGGAAAACTGTACCAGGTAATGTCCATGTTTCCCTATGGCTCAAGTGGGCGATGTTACAGTTTAACTGTGTGCTGACCAGAAAGCTGTTATGGGTAATGGCCATTTTCAAAATGGAGGACGGAAAATTCCCTTGATCACAGTGAACAAATAGGATGCGGGACAGGAGACAGACACGGAGTAGACTACATGGAAGGTAAGTATGACTTGTGTATGCTTATTTTGACTTTTAATTTTCAGTTCGGGTTTTCTTTAAGATACGATTGTCAATGTTTAAGTTGCCTGTCCAGTTTCAGCGCATCTCAGGGCCAGTACACACCAAAAAAAGCTAGCGGATCCACAAACGCAAGCTGTTTTTCACAGCGATTCTAGGCAAGTATAGAGCGCTTTTTTAAACACGCCTAGTTTTTTTTTTGTAGTAGATTTTAATTTAGTTACAGTAAAGCTGTAGCTGAACAGCTTCTATAACAAAAACGCCTGGAAAATCGCTCTGATCTATTTTTTTTTTTTTTTTTTTCTCCCCCCTTCGCTTTCCTATACTTTGAGGCAGAAACGCCTCAGAAAACCACACAGGTGCTGCAGGAACAGAGTTTGCTTTTGGGGAAAAAATGAGCCGCTCTGGTGTGCACCAGCCCATTCATATTCATTAGCCAAGCGCTTTTCACCCTGCAAGCATTTAAAAAAAAAGCCCCCCCCTGGGACTATTTCCATTTGTGTGGGAAATGCTGCCCATTCCGCCAATAGTTTTGCTAGATCACATGCAGTCGCGATTTGGATGGCACCAAGCAATTTACTACAGCATGTGTCCAAATTCCTAAAGCTGTGACATGGCTACATGGAATCGTGTGAATGCTCCCGGCAGTGCCGATGTACTGGAAACTGGCCCTAAAGTTTCTTTTCAATTCCTATTTCTTTAACACTTAAAGGGCTTGTTCACACTATGAGCATATATATATATATATATATATATATATATATATATATATATATATATATATATATATATATATATATATATATATATATATATATATATATATATATATATATATATATATATATATATATATATATATTTTTTTTTTATTTTTTTTTTTGCGCTGGCGATTTTTGGAAATTACTCTAAAAGTTTGTGCAATGCTTTCCTATGAGTTTTCATACTTGAGCGCACCGCTTTCTGTTGAATAGCAAACGTGGCTGCTGTACCATTTTTCTGAGCATTTGTGTTGAATAAAAAGTATAGGGGAATCGCAAAGTGCTTTGAATAGCTATTTCCCAAGCGCTTTTATGAATAAATGCATGGTATTCATTTCCGGGTCAAAGAGTTCTTTCTGACAGACTTCAGGATCCCCTTCCACCACTGCAAGAGGCTTCGGCAATCTTCGGGAGTGCTCTTGAAGACAGCCGCTCTGTACTGTGCAGGCGTGAGTGCGCATTCTCATGCAGTACAGAACGGCAGGCTCCTGAAGATTGCTGAAGCCTCTCACAGCAGTGGAAGTGAGCAGTCTCCAACCCATCGGTTGGAGACTAACTGGGGATTCCACGCTGGAATGCAGGGACCGTAGGATGAACGGTAAGACCCAAAGCCTTAATTCTCCTTAGGTGAATGTATATTATTATTCGCTTCAGAAAACTGAGGTAAATGGATGTTTCCTTTTAAACAATACCAGTTGCCTGGCAGCCCTGCTGATCTCTTTGGCTGCAGTAGTGACTGAATTGCACACCTGTAACAAGCATGCAGCTAATCCAGTCTGACTTTAGTCAGAGCACCTGATCTGCATGCTTGTTGAGTGGCTGTGACTGAAGGCATTAGACACACAGGATCAGCAGGAGAGTCGGGCAACTGGTATTTTAAAAGGAAAAATACATATCCTTCTCAGTTTAGGTTCCCTTTAAATTACACTTGCATGTTTAGGAGGAAGAAAGGAGGCATTAGCTAATTAGCTTGTTGTGGTAGGTGTGCAGCACACATGTGCTGATTGTCACTAATCCAGTGGCGTACTTCCTGTCCAGCAGGGAGCACATTGCTGAGGGGGCGGAGCTGGGGAAATGACCCTGTTGGCACAGTCTGCTGCAGGTGGTATTCTATACAAAATGGTGTTGTGCAATTGTTCTGTGGACTGTCATTGCACCACATGTGTGAAACTAGTCTTGGGCCTCTTTCACAGTAGGACGTTGCGTTTTGATGCAACGTTAAAGTCGCAACGCAATGACCCAAAAAAGTTGCAGCGTAACTTCATGCCCCATTATCGTCGCATACAGTAGAGCTTACAGGCAATGAAAAGTGTGTTTTCTAGTCATTACGGAGCATGTGCAAACAGTCCAGCGCAGCTAATCACGTGTATAACGCACTGCATGCAGTACTTCCACTTAAAGGGAACCAGAGAGGAACTCTCTTTAAAAACGGAAAAAGCTTTTATACATACCTGGGGCTTCTTTCAGCCCCATACGCACGGATCGCTCCCACGCCGCCGTCCACCGCTTCCTGTATCGGCGGTACCGGGTCCCGTCACGTCCGGCGGACACGGCCAATTGTCCGCATGAGCAGGGGCTCCCTCCATACCCTTACGCGTGCGGCTGCTCAGTATGCAGCTGCACGCGTAAGTGTATGCCGGGAGCCCCTGTGATGCGGACAATTGGCCGCGTCCTGCCGCCGACTGGCAGAAACTACGGGACCCGGCACTGCCGGATACAGGAAGCGGAGGACAGCGGTGTGGGAGCAATCCGTGCGTATGGGGCTGGAGGAAGCCCCAGGTATGTAGAATAGCTTTTTTTCTGGGGCCTCTGGTTCCCTTTAATGTGCAGCATTAATCACCACTGCATTGTGTGTACTGTGAATGGAGCATTGATCTTTCTTTGCAGTGAGTTATTCTGCGTTAAATGTTTTACCATCGCACTGTGTAAGAGGCTTAAGTGTTCAGTTCCCCATTGGGTTATAGTCCTTCCTGAAAGGGAGAGTTATTAATCAGTCACTTGTGTTTCATCATTCACTCCTATGTCTCCATTCCATTCCTCCCCCCCAACCCCCCCCCCCCCCTTGAAATTTTAACTAGGGGCCATCTTTCACCCACCCAACAAACCTTCCAGGAGCTTGTTCAGTTTTGTATATTGCATTAGGGGGGGGGGGGTTAAAAATTTTAGGGTTTTAATTTCTCTGTCCCCAATGGAGACTACTTTTTTGTTTCACTCCACTTTCTGGGAACTCCATGAAGCTTGTGGCTTTAATATGAAAATCTGCTAGTGCTGGGAATCAAGAGACTACACTAAAGACCAGTCATCATTTTGGTCTGTAGCCACAAGTATGATTTTTCTAGACCCTGCAGTTGATTCAGAATTCTTTCCTGTTACCAAGGCAAGGGTACAGTTTGTTCTGACATTTTCAGGTTCTCATTTCTTTGCCTGTGTAACTGAAAAATCCTTTAAAGTGGACCGGAATTCTGAACGTCTTCTCTGCTTTAAAAGATAAGCAACAGCATAATAACCTTTAAAGAGAACTTTTTTTGTTATAGCTGTTGCAATAAATCTGTAGTGTCTACTTCCTGCTGTCAGGGAAGCAGACATAGGGTTGCACATCCTATGTTTACAAATTAGCTGCTCTGCTGAGGCAGCCAGCTGGCACAGCTGAGATCAATTTACAGTGGTGATTAGTCATGGATAAGGCTACTTGCACACCAAGACGTTGCGTTAGGTGCTACGTTAAGGTCACATAACGTGCACCTAATGGAACGCATGGTGGTGCGGGAGAGGACGGTAATGAGCCGCGTTAGGCGGCTCTATCCGTATAAGGTCTCCTAGAGTGGCGCTGATTGGCCGGCGGGACCACGTGATGCGGAGCGAGACACTCCGCATCACGTGGTCCCGCCAGCCAATCAGCGGCCGCCAGTGCAGTGAATATTAAGTAGCCATGTGCGCGGCTACTGTAGCAGCATCTCCCCGCCTCCTCTCACCCCCACTGCGCATGTGCAAACAGTCTAACGTGCGCCTATAACGTCTTAGTGTGTAAGCAGCCTAAAGGTGCATTAGAAAGAATAAACTCTTCAAATACATACAGGGTGCATTTCTCTAGGTCTTATATCCAGTACAAAAGTTCGGGTCCACTTTAACTATTTATACAGAAAATGATAAATGTGAACTTTGCACTTGAATGCTGAAATGACAGGGCAAGCAATCTATAATTCTGCATTGCACCTTTAATGCTGAGTATCGCCAATAGTTTGTGGTAGCAACAGCTGTTTTAAATGGAGGGTGCAGAGACTTCACCACTTGTGAATCTGGTTATATTCTTGAAACTGGCTACCTTGAGTTGATTACCTTGAGTACATTTATATTTAAAAAGGCCAGCTCAAATCTGCTTGCTTCCTGATGATCATTGCTCACTCCTCTCTTAACGTGAACCTGAAATGGTACACTGGCACTTATATATACTTGGGGCTTCCTCCAGCCCCATGAAAATTGTGCCTTCCCTTGCCGTCCTCCCCGGCCCTTCTGTTTCGGCAATATGGCTGCCAGTAATCCAGTTAGTTGCCACCAGTCTAGGTCTTCTGCGCATGCTCAGCCAAGCTCGGCTCACATGCACGGAAGGCAGCGATTACCCGGACTACAGAATCTGACCTCTGGCTATAGCAAACTTACTCCTCCATTGCCAGCAAATGCATCTGTATAAATATACAATGTATGACCAATTCTGATATAGTAAATTGCTGATGGTAACTACTTTTCCTGGACCCTTGGGAGTTTCCTAATAAAGGGATTCTACTGAATGTGAAAGGGCCGTTACTGCTGCCATGTACTGTGTAATAACCTAGAACCCAGGGCTGTGGAGTCAGTACAAAAATCTTCCAACCCAGACTCCTCAGTTTATGAAACAGACTTTGGGTACCCAAAATGGCTCAGACTCCGACTCCTTGGTCGAATACTTACCAGGGCTGTGTATTTTGTACAAAATCATCGGACTCAGACTCCCGACTCCTCAGTTTATGAAATCGCTGACTGACTCCAATTCCGGGTACCCAACTTTGTTCGAGACTAAACCTCTAATCTTCTACTTGTAGTATTATGCAGGTTATCTTGAAGTTGAGAGAAGAGAATGCAGGTTGTGGGAGAGTTCAGTGTAGAACATCCTTGAACACATTCTCTGGAATGCAGCACAACTGTTAGGCCTTGAGAAAACTGATTGTTGGCAGTGTGAGAATAACATCCTCCACTAAAACTAAAGACCTTTGTGGTTTGTAACTTCAAGGCCAAAGTCAGCAGGTCCATTGATTTAAAACCTTTCTCTGTACTGTTGCTTCACGCTTCTGGTTTAGAACAAACATTTTGTTACAATTGCCACAGGCATCCCACTGTCCCTTCCTGTTTGGCTTGTATTTGTGGAAGAAAGTTCCTAAAATTGGGTTCAATATATTAATATAGGTAGAGGTTATTCCAGTCTCAAACTTCATAATTTGAAGCTGTGCTATGTATTTTGTAAATTGGCTTCCTTCACTTGTATAATCCATGATGCTAGGTACACACCATACAATTTTCTGGCAATTTACCCGCCAGATCGATTTCACACATTTCCGATCTGAATTTCGATTTTTCATAGAACTGAGCAAAAATTGATTTAAAAAAAGAATTGTAAAATCGATAATCGAAAATGGTCAAAATCAATCAACATTCATATCAGACATGTTGGAAATCGATCTGGCAGGTTAATCTGCTAGAAAATTGTATGGTGTGTACCTAGCATAAGAATCTACATGTATAAAACTGCAGGTCTCTGAGAGGGGGACAATGTACAGTGGATCCAGCATTCCTCTGTGCTCACCTTTTAGGTTGCCTTGGCTGGGGTCTGTTTTTTTTTTTTTTGTTTTTGTTTTTTTTTTTCTTCTTTTGAACGTTTAAAAAAAAGTTTCACTTACCCGGGCCTTCCCAAGCCACCCTGCAGAAGTCCTGAACGAGCCTCCGTTCCCCCGCCACCAGCTAGTTTAGTTTTCAGGTGACTGAGTTGGCCCCTCTCCACGCATCTTTGTACACGTTCCCATCCTGCGCGGGAACGTCAGCAGACACGTGCAGCGGGGCTGACTCTTTTGGCCGAAAACAAAACCAACTGGTGGTTGGTTTTGTGTGGTGTATGGAAGCTGCCATATATTAAGTAATGCCAGTTTCCTGGCTGTCCTGCTGCTCCTTTACCTCTAATACTTTTAGCCATACACCCTGAACAAGCATGCAGAAGATCAGGTGTTTCTGACATTGTCAGATCTGACAGGATTGGCTGCATGCTTGTTTCTGGTGTTCAGACACTACTACAGCCAAATAGATCAGCAGGGCTGCCAGGCAACTGATATTCGTTTAAAAAGGAAACAGATGTGAGAAGAATATGGAGGTCTGTCTTTTTTTTTTTTTTTTTTTTTTCCCCTTTTCTTTTTTCCCCTTTCAAAGTGTACCAGAGCTGATGAAAGGTAAGATATACGTTGAGGGCGCACTTCTCTTGCGCAGACTGGCCGTGACTGGCTGAAGTGCCGGGACCTGATACCGGAGCTACGGGCAGCGAAGGATGGCGGCGTGGGAGCGATCTAAGCTTATGGGGTTGGAGGAAGCCGCAGGTATGTATAAAACTTACCTTTCATTAGCTATGGCTTCCTTTTTAAGATCTGACCAAGAGACAGTTTAGGTTCTCGATCTTTACTAATATGCCATTGCACTCTTGTTTCACTTATATGGCTGTTCCTCCTCCCCAAAATAGTCCTCCCACAATCCACGGTGACCTATACTAGGTACAAAGGAACTAGTAAGCAGACGTGGAACTATGCAATTTGATGAATTCATGAACGGCTGCAAACTACAGCTACATAGTTTGGGTGGATAAAAAAAACACAAAAGTGAAAAATGGGTACGTCTGTCCTGCACCCTCACATATCCCAGATGGACATCCCTGCTTTAGATAATGTCTAGTACTACAGGGTAACAAATACCTTCTGGTGGTGGTTCAGATTGGTCAAAGGACAGTCAACATCTGGATATTTTGGGTAAATGAGAAATTCATAATTTGCCTGAAAAAAATGAACAAATTGCTGTCTATAAAAATGGATTAGAAAGCACTTGTTTCCTTGAAACCTCATTGAGGTTTTTTTTTTTTTTTTTTTTTCCCCTTTCTATTCACCATGACAGAAATGGTCACCTTGAAGTCCACCCTAGGAAGTGTTATGGCATCACCTCACCAATCAGCTGGGCTGGTCCCACAGAAACTGATCACATCCATACAGAGAGGCTGATGGAAGCCTTGAAACATTTTGGCGTGTTTGAGGATGATGCGGCGCTCGGTCACAGGTAAGCACTGTGGTCAAACAATACTGCTTGAAGATGAGTTTTGTTTTTTTTTTTTTGTTTTTTTCTTTCTATACAAAACCACATGCACAAAGCCTTCTGTAATTTCTTCTTTTATACGTGCCGTTTTTTTTTTTCCTTTTCCCCACAGGATGTTTGTCTTGGGCAAGCTGAACAGTTTAGTCAAGGAATGGATTTCTGAACTTGGGGAACTGAAGGTAAGGGTAATGGGCAGATAGAGTAGCGTACTGGTTATCTGGAACTCCACTAAAGGTGGCCATACATCAGATTATGGGCAGCTTCAACCAAGAGACAAATTTTATCGCTAATCTGATTAGATATAAATTTCTCTTGGTCGAATCTGCTCATACACTACAGGCCGATTCCCGTCCTATTTCAGCAGGGAATCGGCTGAGCAGCCGCGTCCGCCCCTCCGCTGCCCCCAAAATGTATAAATGTATGTAGTGTGTGTGCATTTATACATTACCTGTCCTGTAGCAGCTTCTGCACGGTGTCCGTCCATCTCGCTGGATAACAGCCACATACACGTTAGCGGTGCATAGTGTCAGACGCTATGCGCCGCGGCGTGTATTTGGAACCTGGCGAGATGGGACGGAAACTGCATGGAGGCTGACTCTGGACAAGTAATGTATAAATGCACACACTATATACATTGCAGCAGCGGGGATTTCATCGCTCGTTCGCAAATCGACCGCCACGCACCTGATCAACTTCGGCCCGACATCTTGCAGCATGCGTTATCGACCATGCGGCCAAATTCCGTCCTAAAATTGGTCGCCTTGTCAGTTGGGCATGCACTTGGCAGCACCAATTTCGATCCAATTCGATTATACTAATCGGATGGTCGATTGGTTGGTCGGCTGATGCATGACCACCTTAACCAGCAGTCCCAACCAACCAGCACAAATTTTTGGCAGTACTTGTTGGTAAAGGCAAACTGATTAGGTTTTTTTGTGCTTAAAAACTGGGTTCCAATGCTCCAAGGTTAATATACTCTTAATGACTGTATTTTAACATTTTAATACATGGTATGTGACTCTACTGTATATAAAATAAGTTGGCAAATGGAGAAAATTTTCTCACATGGGTTATGGTGGCTGACCAAAGTCAATTGCTTAAATGTCAAATTCTTTTGTGATATTGTAACTTCATCCGTATATATTACAGTACTTGGATTAATTGCAAACATTTTAACTTGCTTGTATGATTCTTGTGGAACAGTCACGCCACCATTAAAGGCCCATACACACGTCGGATTTTTGCGAACGACCCGTCGTTTGAACGTTCCGTCCCGTCGTTCGCACATCAAAAATCCGGCGTGTGTACAGACTATCGTTCGGGTGATAAGACTGGTTTTCAGCGATCCGCCCGACGGGTCGTTCGCAAAAATCCGACGCGTGTATGGGCCTTAACACTGACAGATTGTGAATGTCAAAACTGCCACCAGCCACTCTGGGCTTAGCAAATAATGAGCAGTGGTTTCTACATTCTTGTGCATCTGTTTACTAATGCAAGAAGCGGAAACTACCTGGGAAGTCTGTCCTGTAAAGCTAAGCAAACACTACGTTTAGAGTGGGCCATGACTGCTGATAATGACCACCTTCACCAAGAATCTAGCGTGTAAACAGCAGCCTCCTGACCTTCCTCTGTACCTTGGGCAGTGACCAGCCTGGTATATTGCAGAGAGCATCATTCTCCTCACTTGTTTTCTGATGCTCCTCGTGCACCACTCATAGGCCCTCCGCATAACAGCAGAGCAGTAATCTGGAACAGTCTCAGACCTGTTGTCGCATGAGGGATCGAGTTCCATCTCCTCCTGGACAACTGGTACAGATTCTATTGTTTAAGCCCAAATTGCACCTTTTTTCAGGTAGTTTTGGACATTCTTAATAGGCTGCCAATGGAAAGGGAAAAGTTTAGAACCCTAACAAGTTCCTGTTGAACACAGTGCAAGTTGGGATGTGCATCAGTCAGGTGAGGTTTCGGAGGGATGCTGCTTTTCCTTGACCACCTGTACAATACAGTGTGACGTATCCAGACAAATCTGATCAAAACCAATCACCGGGAGCAGGCATGCCAAACTTTCACTAGAACACACCGGTCTATTTAATAAAATGTACAATCTTTATTTAACTGCAGACAACTGTGGTAGCTCATGCATATTGGAGTGGAAGGAACTCCTTGGTCAGAGCTATGGCGCTACTTCCACATTGATGCGCGTGAGCTACCAGTTGTTGGTCTGCAGTTTTATAAATAAAGAGTACATTTTATCAGGTCGACCGGTGAGCGGATTCATTCTTCTGTTGTGAGTAGAATTTTCTTCAGCTTTTGAATGCAGTTTGGTCACACTGCTGTTTGTGTTCAACGCTGTGCCTTCAGTACTTCTGAAAGAGCACAACAGCAGTTGGCATGCACTAAAGATTTGTGGCTGTTGCAAAGTTACACGGTCAGAAGGCTGCATGAGAGTTGGACAGCTAAATACCTCTCGAATTGACACACTTGGATGGGAGGATAAAGGAGTATCGTGGCTAGAATGGGATCTGGAGGCAATATTGGTTTCTTAGGTGGGTGGGTGGGTGACTTGCTCATTGCCACTTGAAGGTAAATTTGTAAGGGATATCATAGCCGACAGGTTTAGTGTCAAACTGAACTGTTTAATTTTTTTTATTTTTTTTTTTGTGTGTGTAAGGGTTTTACCTAGTGGGTTTCCAAACTTCACAGCACCTCTTCAGTGCCCCAGACTACCCCTCATTGTCCCTACTGTCTGTTTAAAAGCCCAGAAGAGGCATGAAATATGTCGCTGTTTGTTTTTTGTGGTGTTTTTTTTTCTAGCCATTTCGAAGAAGCACAGTTGTGCTTAATCAGTCACCCTCTCTATTGTTAGCTTTTCAAATGGCCTCTTTTCAGAATTGGTGATCTTTAGAGCAATCCGTGCATTCAGGGATTCTGTATGTGAATGGAAGAGGTATTTATTATCTCAGCCATATGTACACATTGTAAACTATTAAAACACAGGACCTGTTCAGAAAACTTTTTACTTGGTCCTTCAAGATTTTTTTCCTAGCATTGATCGGTCTGTTCCTTTCTTGACAGGGCCTTCCACAATCTGTGATATCTTCAGCTGGGGGCAAAATCTACACGTTTGGGTCCTATCGGCTTGGGGTTCATACTAAAGGTCAGTGTTCTTCCTGCTATGTGGGTGCTCTGTTCTAGCTGCTGCCTTGAATAATGAATGGCATGCCTTTCTTTTTATAGGGTCTGACATCGATGCTCTGTGTGTTGGTCCAAGGCATGTTGAGCGTTCAGATTTCTTTCAGTCGTTTGTTGAAAAACTAAAACAGCATAACGGAATAAAGAATGTCAGGGTAGGTAAAGTATGCTGCATTTCACGATCGCTCTTGCTATCCACCGATCCTGTGTAACAACTTTACCCCACAGGCCATTATACCCTTAGGCAGGGAACACACTTGTCTTTCAGTTTTCTGCGCGCTTTTTCCTGCATACTTTTTCTGCACACCAAGTGTGTCTATGCAGGAAAACGCGTGTTTTTTTTTTTTTCATAGCAGCTGATGTAATTGATACAAAAAACTGACAAAATGTGCAGTCATGATGCAGAATGTCAGTTTTTTTTTTTTCTGCGCGCAAACAAAATATTAAGTGTGTACTAGCCCATTGATTAACATGAGTTCTCAGTTTTTCTGTGCAGAAAACGCGTACGAAAACAGTCAAGTGTGTTCCCTGCCTCGCCGCCAAGAGGCTGCCTGTTAACGCACCTCCCATTTTATTTGACAAGAACTTTATCACTGCTTCTCACACCTGAATGATCCATATATTTTTTTCACCACAAATTAGGATTTTTGTGGGCGATGCTTGTTTTCAGTAATTTTCTGTGCATTTTAATAGGGGAAAAAAATACTTCTAATTCATCCCCTTTAGTTTAAAATAAGTAATACTGCTACTGTATAAATAAAAAAAACAATGTATTTAATTCTGAAAATGTTTTTTTTCTCTTACCCTACCTGTTTTAAAAGAACAGGCAAATGTTTGTTTTCATGATGGCAGCCATCTTTTTGGTTGAAAGGAGGTGACGGAGTATGAGACAGTTGCAACTGTCTTGTGTCCTGAGCACCCCCCCAGTTGCTAGGCAACTTGAATAACATAGCAAATCCCATCATGCTCTGCACAGCATCAGGGAAAAAAAGCCCAGGCTTTTTTTCTTTGAGTGGAGCTTAGCTAAAAATGGGTAAGAAAAACAAAGTTCTGATGCTGTTAAACACCAAGCCTTTTCAGTTCTGCTGAGTAGATTTTTAGTCCGGAGGTCCACTTTAAGGCAACTGTCTGTGTTTTTTTTTTTTTTTTTTTTTTTTTTTTATAGTAATAAACATTGCCTGGATGTCCTACTAATCCTCCGCTTCTAATACTTTTTGCCTGAACAAACATGCAGATCAGATGTTTTTCACAAGATTAGCTGCATACTTGCTTCCTGTGTGCAATTCGGACAATACTGACCAGAATGATCAGCAGCGCTGCCAGGTAACCGGTATTGCTTAAAAGGAATTGTGGCAGCTTCCATATCCCTTTCACTTCAGATGTCCTTTTAAGCAATGCTGGTTCTTCAGCAGCAATGTTTATCCTTAGGTTGTGGTCCTTTCTATTAAGGATGATTAATGACTAGAGATGTAGCGAACGGTTCCAGGCAAACTTTGGTGGTTCGCGTTCGCCTATACTATACTTTTGCGGAAGTTTGGTTCGGCCTATAATGCGCTATTGAGCAGAACTTTGGCAACAATGTACCTGTTGACTGATGTAGAGGGTCAATCAGACTGCACTCACTCCTGGAGCCCCCCCCCCCCCCCTTTAGAAAAGGCAAGGTCCTTGTGCCATTTTACTCACTAGTCTGCCTAGACTAATTAGTTAAGGGACAGCTGCTGACAGACGCTGCTAGGGAGAGTTTAGTTAGGCTCCCTCACTCCCGGAGGGAGGAGGGTCTCATCTTCCAGGGAATTGTAGGCTTTTAAAAGCCAGCTTACATACCTTGGCCAGGAATTGAACCCAGGTCTTGGCCGGGAATTGAACCCAGGTCTGAGTGCTTGGTAGTCAGCTCTCTTAACCGCTATACCACAACCAACACTTACTGAAGGCAGCCTAGCATGTAACATTGTGATATACCCAAGAGAAAAATGATCGCTCTCGTTTTTAAGCTGAAAATTCACTTCAATGGCATCAACGGATACCAGCAGAATTTCACAGGCAATTTCAGAATTCTGCCGGATTGAAAAGGCAATTCCGTTCCCACCAAACGGAATGGAATGACCAATTTCCGCCCAAAATTGCGGAAAATACAACTCTGCGGAAAGCGGTGACCATCCCTACTAGAGAGATGAATCTACATGGCTATCTGGGGTTCTCTTCGGACAACTGTTGAACACAAAAGGCAAGGCCATGCCTGGGTGGGCTTGAACCACCAACCTTTTAGTTAACAGCCAAACACGCTAACCAATTGTGCCACAGAGACTGTGCTCTATTCCTGGCCAATGTGAATTGGCCTTTGACATACTACACATCCTTAAAGATAATTTGTACTCTAATATTTTTACACTAAAAAGCATACCATTCTATTCCTTTTCTCCTGTGCACCTCTGTGCTGTTTCTGCCACTCTCTGCTGCAATCCTGGCTTGTAATTAACAGTTTTAGGCAGTGTTTACAAACAAGCTAACCAGCTTGTGATAGGCTCACATAAACCGTGTGTGAGTCATACAGAGTGTGCAGGGGGCCTGCAAAGGGTGTGGATCACTTCTATCCAATCACAAGCAGCCCTGCACATTCCACACATTCAAGCCTTAGCCCGACAGACACCACAGAGGAAAGGAGATAAGATTTATTACAGAGACAGTGCAATTAGGAAAGGCTGCAGTAAGCCAGAGCACATTAGAACAGGCATAGGAACTTATAGGATAGAAGAACTAAGGCTGAAAAATTTGTGAGTCTCTTTAAGCAAGCTTATTTTTCTCTAGGATATATCATAATGGTACATGCTAGGCTGCCTTCAGTATGTAGTGTTGGTTGTGGTATAGCGGTTAAGAGAGCCGACTACCAAGCACTCAGCCCTGGGTTCAATTCCTGGCCAAACCTTCCGTGGAAGTTCGCAAACCGAAAATCGGAGGTTGGCGACATCACTATTGACATGCAAATGTCTCCTTGCGTTCAAATGTTCTGCAGCCTGAACTTGGATCAATGAAAACTGACAGGTATTGGTCCAATTTCAGGCTGCATATAATTTACAAAAAAATTTGAATGCATGGAGAAATTTGCATCTCATTGACAAACTACTTTCTATATGGACAGCATTGCTAGGTGCTTAGTTTACCTGGTCCAGGAAGGTAAATCTTAGGCCTTGTTTCCACTGTTGCGACGCGATTTCGGCCGCATTCCGACGCTTGTAAAAACGCATGTGGATGCGTTTCCACATGCGTTTTTACCCGCGATTTCGCATGCGATTTCGCATGGCAGGGTGCCATGCGAAATTAACCATGACACTGCCAGGGCTAAATAAAATTGAAAAAGGTGCGAAATCGCACGCAAAAACGCATGTAACAAACGCATGCGTTTTTACTATTAAATACATTAGCGGCGATTCGCACGGATTCCCGACGCAGGCGAAATCGTTGGCTCTTTTGTGCGTTTTTTTTCACGCTGAAAAAAACGCACCTCAACAACGCTACAGTGGAAACAGGCCCATCCACTTGTATTACATGTGCGGATCTGCATGCGTTGGACGCATGCAGATTCGCGATAGTGGAAACGAGCCCTTAGAGTTTTATATCCAGAATGTCTGCATGAGTAAAGATGGCCACACACGATACAATAAAATGATCCGATTTTACAGCCATTCGATACAAACTATCATATCTCCTGAAAAAATCTAAAGGTTTTTTTTCACTCGACTGTAAAATCCGTTTGGATTTCCCGTTTTTTTCTTCGATTTTTATCGATCCGGAATGCCAGATATTTTTCTTCACTCTTTCTAAAGATTGTATGGTGTGTTTGTCAATTTATTAATATACACACCCTAGCAATTTTGTCAGTTTCCAATCATTTATATCATAATTGGGGGGAAAATTGAACGTGTGTGTGGTACATTGGTCATATTTTTGAAATGTTACAATCCGTTAAAAAAATTGATTGCAATTCTTCAATTGAACAGATATTTAAAAAATTGTATGGTGTGTGGCCACCTTGAGAGGAGCTTCTCTAATTCCCTTGCTCTATATCTGATTCTGAAACTGCTTATGTTGTCTTCATATGCCAGTTGTTGTATTTATTTCCTTTACAGTCTGCCAGTTGACAGGCTGTCTTGCTGATCTTTGAACTCAGTAGTTTGTCACTCTAGTAACAAGGAATGCAGTCAGTGGCATCAGAACGTCTGATCCGCACAGCCGTTCTAGGTCTGACACGCAGCTTAACTGATATTAACCATTTGGGGACCGGCTGCCTAAATCCCCCCCCCCCCCCCCCCCAAAACCTCAGGACAAGGTGACTTTGTATGAGGGGGGAGGGCGTTTGGGGGTGTCAGCAGCCGGATCCCCACTTTTGGTAGCTGGGCATAGCCTCCCGTCGACGCCCCCCCCCCCCCCTATTGTATCCAGTTATCCCACCCTGTAGCCAGCAGCATGCACTTACTCACCTCCCAGGCTCCAGCGATGAGCTGCTGTGGACCGCTCTGGCTGGCATCCCCGGTCATACTGACGCTAAGTTCCCAGTCGTGGCTTGATGACGTCATGAAGCCGGGACCTAGCAATTACGACAGAGCAAGCGGGGATGCCGGCCAGAGCGGAGGGGAGTGACTATCAGGGGAACGGTAGGAAGGTGAGTGGATCCTCTTGTCCTCTAGCCTCCCTCACCACCAAACCCCAGGAGCAATGGCTCCTGGTCAGTGAGGGGAGATGTCAGCTGTCATGACAGCTAATCTCCCCTCTCAGGTGCGTACGATTGCGTCAGGAGCGGAAATGGCGAGTGGTGTAAATACTACGCTGCATCAGCCTAGAGTAGCCAAGTGCGGCATAGGATTTACTTGCGTCAGTCCGCAAAAGATTAAGGGACAACTGAAGTGAGAGGGATATGGAGGGCCGGTCCACACTTGAGCGAATGCGAAAGGATGCGCTTCATCCAACTTTAAATCCGCTTGTAGTTTTTGCACCTTTGCCCGAGATCCCCTCTCACGTGTCCCACTGCCAGTCGCTACTACTCAGACGCTCTGTACCCAGCCCAGAGCAAACTCTTTTAATACGGCGCAGGAGATTTGAGCGTAGCTGGCACCACCATAGACCGGAATAGGAATTACGCTATAGTGGCGCGCAGCAAGTAACTTCAGTGCCATCAGAAGACAGAGCTGAAGTTCTTTTTAAAACATTGTAATTTTGGCCGCCACCAATAGCTGGAAGCCGGATTACAGCATTCCTCATTCATGTCGACCTCGAGGGGGAATGGTAATTAACACCGCCAAAACTTGTGCAGGACAGGGTAAGCCATATATCGGCTGTATCCTGCGCCCAAGTCTCCCGGCAGCGATTTCATATGTACGCACCCAGAGGCCGGAAGTTGGACTAAATTGCAAATATGCATATTGTGCACCTGCAGGTTCTCTTCACTATATATGGCACCTACAGGTTCTCTTGACTTGCATATGGCTTGGCTGGGCCTCTCCGATAATTGATCAATAATGTTGCATGCAAAATGTGAGGAAATGGCATATGTAGGACCAAATACAACCTTTGCTGCATTTTCTATTTACATATTAGATTTACCCAGGGCCGGTTCTCTCATGGAGCAAGGTGGAACATTTGCATCAGGCGCAGAGATTACATGGGCAGCATGTGTGATTGCATGCTGTTAGTGTAAACTGTACAGAGTAGGAGGAGAAGCAAGAGAAGAGTGAGGTGAAGAGGTCATCAATGGGGGGGGGGGGGAGCAGCCTGTTGTGTGAGGAGTCTGACAGTGAGTGAGGATGTGGGAGGCTGCAGAGCGGCAGTGTTATTTTTGACTTGCACAGCAGAATGGAGGAGGTGGCACTGCTATCCTGACTGAGGAAAGTGGCTGTGTGAGCAAGTTTGTTTGTCACAGACTCACAGCCATTTCCATTCCATATTGGTAGGAGGGGAGGGTGCGCATCGTCACAAGATTGCCTCAGGCAGCAAAAAGTCTAGAACCGACCCTGGATGTACCATAGTTTTTATAGGGCTCCTGTGGTGTACTAAAAGCAGTTGTAGGAAACCACTCTAGGTGGCAGCAATACCTTAAACTGAAGGCTTTGTTGCTGGTCATTTCAACTTTAACTTGGGAGAGAAACCATTTTGTTGATCTTATTTCTAAAAAATGACTCCCTTTATATATTGAAAGTGTTCCAGAGACAAATAAAATAAGTGTTTACTTACCTGGGGCTTCCTTCAGTCCCCATTAGGCTGTTTGCTCCCTCGCCATCCTCCTGGGACACTCTGATCCTCTACTGTCCAGGCTTTTCCCCCAGTTGGCCCGTATTGCTCATGCCTGGCTATGAATGCCCCCTTCGCACTGTAGTACTGTGCAGGAGGCTCCAGGTGATGGGGCGCATGGCTGGGCCACACATGTGCAATGCAGTGGAACTGGTGGTGACTTGGGGAAGAGATCGGGCCAGCAGGCAGGGGATCGGTGTATCCTGGAAGGATTACAATGAAGAAAACTGCCTAAAGGGGGTAGAAGGAAGCCCCAGGTAAGTGTAAATGTAGACATGCTCAACATCATCGATGATTTGATTAGGGTGTCTATACTATCAAGATTGTATTGTCAAAATTGACTCCATTGGTGATCACCTTAGTGAAAATTATTTTGACAGTTAGATATTTTTACCGTATATACTCGCAAGCAAGCCAACCCGCATATAAGCCGACCCCCCCCCCCCCCCACACTTCTTCCTGAAAAACCAGGAAAAAATGATTGACCCTCATATAAGCCGGGGGTAGGAAATGCTGGCCGTGTGATTTCCCCCCCCCCCCCCCCAGTGTGTCCCAGTATAGTTAGTATAGTGCCCAGTATGGGTAGGTAGTGCCCAGTATATCCAGTATAGTGCCCAGTATATCCAGTATAGTGCCCCAGTATAGCTAGTATAGTGCCCCAGTATAGCTAGTATAGTGCCCCCACCTCAAGCAACCCCTGTCCCCCGCGGCCGCCGCTGCTATTAGCTTACCCTGCGGCTGCCGGCTTCCAATGGTCCCCTCTCCGTCTCCCGGGCATGTAAATAGATCACAGCAGCTCACTCCACGGCGGCTGCTGTGTGATGGCAGGAAGCTGTAGGGAGAGCGGCTTCCTGTAACGGCGATGTGCATCGCCGTTACTATGGAAACTGCTCTGCCTACAGCTTCCAATCCTGTCATCACACAGCAGCCGCCGTGGAGTGAGCTGCTGTGATCTATTTACATGCCCGGGAGACGGAGAGGGGACTATTGGAAGCCGGCAGCCGCAGGGTAAGCTGATAGCAGTGGCGGCCGCGGGGGGGGGGGGGGGGTGAAGCGCACTACGACCATCGACCAACGTGACTCGCAAGCAAGCCGACCCCCCAACTTTTGGCTCACTTTTGGGGGGTCAAAAATTCGGCTTGCTTGCGAGTATATACGGTACTTTGTTTTTATACGTTTTTTGTTTATGCACATCCCTCCCAACATTCGTGTTGAGCTTCACACTATAGTAGTGTAGCATTAAACCCCCATCTACACCATACCATTTTAATTTTTTGTGAGATTCGATTCATCGATTTGATTCAATCCGACATGTCCGATCGGGATTCGGTTTGCCATTGTTTTGCAATGTCAAATTGAGTGGAATCAAATACCGATTGAACATGTAATGAATCGAATCGCATAAATTGTATGGTGTAGATGGGGCTTAAGACTCGTAGATAGAGGGAGCTCTTTGAGACATTGATGTATGGGGGAGTGCAGGGCAAGACATGCTAGGGCTTATTTTCAGGGGATGTCTTTTTGGGGGGAAATATTGGTAGTTTTCCTGAACAGAATTACTCAGACTGCACAGCCCTGGTATTTTTCGCCAGTTCCTTTTCTATGCTGGGCACTGTAAATTGGGCCATAGCTGCCAATTTTGTATGAATTGCATCATGGAAAATTCAGTTGAAATATATGCGCCAATAGTGTACATTGAAATCCTGTGACTAACGCTTGTGTCTTTTCCCTTTAGGCTGTGGAGGATGCCTATGTGCCTGTTATAAAATTTGATTTCCTGAACATAGAGGTATGAAGCTTGTGACTTGTGTAAGAGAAAAAGCATGTTGTGTTATAACTGAAGCTTGCCCAGAATCTATTTTGTAAGTCTGTACCGACAACATGATTGATTTTTATTTATATATTTTTAGCACCAGGCTACTTTTTTCTGCGCCAAACAATTGTTTCACAAATTTGCGACCGTGGGTATGTTTTTGCAGTGAAGCAGTCATGTTTAGCTCTGCTCAACGATTGGGACCATCATGTCAGATCACTGAGCAAGTGATCAGTCAGATCCCTGTAGACTCTTGCGCAAATAACCACTATTGTTTAAAATTTGATTTGCACACCTAGTTTGTTCCCGTGGTACACGATTGCAGAAGATGGATCGGGGAATGCTCATTCGCTGCGTCGCTGTGGATCCTCCGATCCATCTTCAGGGAGTACATAGCTTAATAGATGAAGCTGCTTATCTTGTAGTGTTTCCTTGTCCACCATATTCTTCTCACCTACAGTGCGATGCGAAAGTTTGGGCAACCTTGTTAATCGTCATGTTTTCCTGTATAAATCGAAATGAAGTTTATTGGATTTACAGAAAGTGTGCAATAATTGTTTAAACAAAATTAGGCAGGTACATAAATTTGGGCACCACAAAAAAGAAATTAAAACCATATTTAGTAGCTCCTCATTTTGCAGAAATTACAGCTGCTAAACTCCTTCCTATAGGTTCTGAGTCTGGATTCTGGTTGAAGGCATTTTAGACCATTCCTCTTTACAAAAAATCTCTAGTTCATTCAGGTTTGATGGCTTCTGATCGTAGACGGCTCTCTTTAACTCACACCCCAGATTTTCAATTATATTCTGGAATGCCCATCTCAGTCTCCAGACCTTAATGTTGTACTTGTTCCTCTGCATGAATGTCTTAGTGGATTTTAAGCAGTGTTCAGGGAGATTGTCTTGTTGAAAGATCCAGCCTCAGCGTAGCTTCAGCTTTGTCACTGATTCCTGGACATTGGTCTCCAGAATCTTCTGATACTGAGTGGAATCCATGCGTCCCTCAACTTTGACGAGATTCCCAGTCCCTGCACTGGCCACACAGCCCCATAGCATGATGGAACCACCACCATATTTTACTGTAGGTAGCAGGTGTTTTTCTTGGAATGCTTTTTTTTCTCCATGCATAGCACCCCTTGTTATGCCAAAATAATTCAATTTTAGATTCATCAGTCTACAGCACCTTATTCCAAAATGAAGCTGGCTTGTCTAAATGTGCTTTAGCGTACCTCAAGCGGCTCTGTTTGTGCTGTGGGCGGACAAAAAGGCTTCCTCTGCATCACTCTCGCATACAGCGTCTCCTTGTGTATAGTGCGCCCAATGGTTGAATGATGCACAGTAATTCCATCTACAGCAAGATGATGTTGTAGGTCTTTGGTGCTGGTCTGTGGGTTGACTCTGTTCTCACCATTCGTCTCTTCTGTTTAATCGAAAATTTTTCCATGGGTCTGCCACTTCAAGCCTTAGCTTGAACTGAGCCTGTGGTCTTCCATTTCCTCAATATGTTCCTAACTGTGGAAACAGACAGCTGAAATCTGAGACAGCTTTCTATATCCTTCCTCCCTCCCTCCCCCCCCCCCCCCCCCCCCCCCTTAAACCATGATGGTGAACAATCTTTGTCTTCAGGTCATTTGAGTTGTTTTGAGACCCCCATGTTGCTACGCTTCAGAGAAAATTAAGAGGGAAACTTACAATTGACCCCCTTAAATACTCTTTCTCATAATTGGATTCACCTGTGTATGTAGGTCAGGGGTCACTGAGCTTACCAAGCCAATTTGAGTTCCAATAATTAGTTCTAAAGGTTTTAGAATCCATAAAATAACAGTGCCCAAATGTATGCATCTGCCTTATTTGTATTTAAACAATTATTGCACACTTTCTGTAAATCCAATAAACTTCGTTTCACTTCTCAAATATCAGTGTGTGTCTCCTATATGATATTTAACTGATTGTTTTTATCGTAACAACCAACAATTTATACAGGAAAATCCTGATGATTAACAAGGTTGCCCAAACTTTCGCATCCCACTGTAACTGGGCACAGATGAGTTGTTGAGGGATAGGATACAATCTAGTACTACTGGATCGAATGCATGAAGTCCTGCTTGCATACATCTGCATTTGACAATAGCAGAAGTTGTCACTGATGTGTGCAATAGCCGGCTTTATTGTATAGCTCTTTGCATTCTTCCATGAATGGCATCCTCCTGTCACTGTGCCAAACTGGCTCAGCACAGGATAACTACTGCTGCAGTGTTTTCTGTACATCACAGCAGGAAGCTGCTCTGAAACTGGCCTTGGTGTAATATGTTCATATTTTTGGGAAAACTGTTCTTTCTTTAGAAAGATCATGCTAGGTATACAATTTATCATAACAAGTGGAATATCTGTGTGCTACAATCCACAGCTCCTCCATCTGATGTCAGGATTGCAATCTGGCCCTCCTTATTCAGGAAAGGTTGCCTGTAAAGCAGCACAAAATGCTTGTGTATGAAACCTAAATCCCCATTATATGGCTGCCTTAACCACTTGAGGACCACAGTGCTACCCCCCCCCCCCCTTCCCTAAAGACCAGGCCATGTTTTACTAAAAGGGCAGCTTTAAGGGCGCACTGCAGGGCCGCACAACACAAGTGATTCCCCTCCTTTTCTCCCCAACAGAGGTTTCTGTTGGTGGGGTCTTATCGCCCTCCAGATGTGTTGTTTTTTTTATTTATTTTTTTGACAAATATATTTATTTTCCTTTTTTATTTAAAAAAAAGTGTATTTTCCTTTAATTTTTCCCTCCCTCCCCCGGCCAGCCTATCGCAGTGATCGGCTGTGATAGGCCAATTGCTCCAGTGTCCCACGGGGACAGCCGTGTCACACGGCTGTCCCCAGTACAGAGCTGCTGCAGATCGCAGCACTGTACAAGGTGTATAGACGGTGGTTTTCGAGACTGAAGGCAGGGCGGAGCTCAGCCTTCCAAGCGGAGCAGTAGCCAGCCCCAGGACTTAACGGCAATTGGCGTTAGGCGGTCCTGGGGCTGCGGTCATGCCAATTGGCATGACACGGTCGTTGGGTAGTTAAAAAAAAAACTCATTTATTTCCTTTTCCTAGATCGATTTGGTTTTTGCACAGCTACCCTTACAGTGCATTCCTGATCATCTGGATTTGCGTGATGATGCGCGATTGAAGAACTTGGACATAAGATGCATACGAAGTTTGAATGGCAAGTGCAATTGTCTCCTTGTTTGCTTTGTATCTGTTGGCATGTAAAAGCAATTTTGGTGTCGCCACTGACTTCCGTCTTGAAGGACTCACGAGGTGAAAACTTTTAGCAATCGTTACTCAGGGCTTCTTTCAGCCCCTAGATGTCGTCTGGGTCTCTCGCCACAGTTCTGGTGTCCTCCTTCCCCCGTTGGCCTTTGCAGAAGATCTGACTCACCGATGGGTTGCCTACCTTCACGGGCAAGCAGTGGGGACCGCCAGAGCTGTGGCAAGGGATTTAGACAATCTAGGGTCTGGAAGAAGCCCAAGGTAAATAACGATTGCTAATCGCTTTCACCTCGCGAGTTTAATGCCTAGGGTTTATTCACTCAGATGCTCTTAAAGGTACATTCGCTCTTAAAGAGGAACTGTCACAAAAATCCTAAGTTAAGATTTAAAATGCATGCAGATAAGTACGTTTCTTCCAGCGTAAAATGAGCCATAAATTACTTCTATGTTGCTGTCGCTTACAGTAGGTAGTAGAAATCTAACATTACCAACAGGTTTTGGGTTAGTTCCAGCTCTTCATGGGAGATTCTCAGCATAGCCTTCATTCTTTATAAAAACATTCCCTGAAAAAGATTTATACAAAAATGCTGGCCAGCCTCCCTGCTCACCGTACACTTTTCTGGCAGTTGGACAGAGCAGCTGCCATTTACTAAGTGCTTCTAAAAAAGAAAACCCTAAGAACCCCCCCGTTAAGAGATGGGCTAGTCCAAAATCTGTCGGTAATGTCAGATTTCTGCTACTTACTGTGACAGCAACATAGAAGAAACGTAATTTATGGCTCAATTTACTCATACTTATTTGTATATGTTTACATGTATTTTAAATTTTGACTTTTTTGCAACATAGGTCCTTTAAGTCTTCGATCCACTGCCATTTATTTGTCATATAATGGTAGTGATGGATTTTATAAACCCTGTGGGTGTCAGTGGTTACAGTGCAGTTTAAAATCTTGCATAATATTACTGGTGGCTGTTGTTGCACGCTGACATGTACATGAATACTGTGCATGCACCAAATCTGTCACCACTAGCCCCAAATGTTTATAGCAGTCCATGAAATTGCCAGCTACTCTTGTGGTAGTTCCAGCCTGTGCATCTGACCTTTGTTAACTGACTGTACTACACTAGAAGGTGACCTTGTCAAAGGGGTGAAACACCTGATGAGTATTAACAAGTCAGGACAGCCTTGTTCCATAGTTTTATTTAGGGTACTTTCAGACTTGTGGCTGCAGTAGTGGTGCGACTTGGAACAATCAACTAATGCACTGCAGCTTGTGCTTTCCTTCTTTGGTGCCCAGAGCATTTGCATCGTAATGCCGGCAGTGTGTCATGTCTCCTTTACTTTAATAGCCGCTGTGGCGGGGGAGAGTACCACAAACGCGGTAAGTGTAAGATGGTCCTTAACTCAATCCAAACGTTGTCCGCCCAATTAACCTTTTTTTTTTTTTTTTTTTATTATTATTATTGTGCTCTTACAGGTTGCAGAGTTACAGATGAAATTTTACATTTGGTGCCAAACAGAAAGAATTTCAGGACAACTCTGAGAGCCATCAAGCTGTGGGCAAACAGTAAGTATGGCCATGTTAAGTGTACATGTGCTTTATTTACTGTTTGTGTTTGTGCTCGCCCATCCTCCTTCCTCAAGCCACTGTAAAGAAGTTTTTGTGGGTTTTTTGTTTTTAGATAATACACTATAGTCCTTCACATTCTGGTACTGGAGTGAAAACCAAGTCTTGGCTTACACACTCTGCAAGGATGTCTGTCATTTGCAGCAGCAGTGCTGCATAGCCATGCTGTGCCTCCTTGAAGTGATTGAGAACCTGAAATGAGGGATGTGGAGGCTGACAAATTTCTTTTTAAACAATGCAAATTGCTTGGCTGTCTTGCTGAGCCTCTGCCTCCAAAGCCCAATCTACATGATACGATTCTTTATGATTCGATTATGATTCTATTTACGATCTGATTAAATCCAACATGTCCGATCGGGATTCAATAAGATTTGCCATTGCAGAACAATCACGAATCGAATCCCGATCGGACATGTCGGATTTAATCAGATCGTAAATAGAATCGTAATCTAATCATATAAAGAATCGTATCGTGTAGATTGGGCTTTAGTAACCCTGAGCATGCATGCAGATCAGATGTTTCTGGCTGAAGTCTGACTGGATTAGCTGCATGCTTCTAGCACTTGTTGTTCAGACACTTTTGATGCCAAACAGATCAGCAGAATTACCAGGAAACTGGTATTGTCTAAAAGGAAAGCCTCCATATCCCTCTCACTTCAGGTTCCCATTTTAAAATAACAGGTTCTTGCCAGTCACCACCAGATGGCCAGATGGACTCAGTAGTGATTTTTCTCAGTTGTTTATTGTAAGCCCTGTATAATTGCTATCCTTTAGGCCTCTCTTCACGGGCAGTTGATAGGTAGTGAAATGCCTCTCACACTCACAACTGCTTACTGCTGCCTGGTAACTGCTTGATGAGCCACAGTTCAACTGCCTGTGGAAAGAGGCCTTAAAGAGACTCTGAAGTGACATTAAAAATCGTTTTTTACCTTCTAATCAACATGGGCATGTCTGCCCCTGCTAAAATGTTGCTATCCCGCGGCTGAATGAGGGGTCTTTACCCCCCAAATCCCCTCCGTTGTTCCCGGGCAGCGCTAACGGCTGCAGCCCTGCCTCTCCCTCCGCCCCTCTGTCTCCCTTCAGTGAGAGGGTCGTGTATTTTGCAGGGGGGGGGATTTGGGGGTAAAGACACCTCGTTCAGCTGCGGGATAGTGGCGTTTTAGCAGGGGCAAACATGGCCATGTTTATAAGGTAAAAGGCAATTCTTTTAATGTCACTTCAGAGTCTCTTTAAGAATGGAAAGGGTTAAGTTGCTTGGGAAATTGATTAGTATGGGAACTAATCATCGGGATTCTTTTTCAGAATTGGCATTCACCTTTTTGTCTTTAGCTCAGCTTTTAAAAAGCCATGAGCTGCAAGGTGTGTAGTTGCGCTGTTACTTGTCATTAATGTTTTAATTCCAGAATACTTGCATTGAAATAGAATTCAGGCTGGAGAGTGTACTGGTAAGGCTGTTGCCTTTTGAGGTAGGATTTGAGCCCTTGACCAGGGTTCAAATCACGGCTCAAGCCAGTATGTAAACAGGAGTCTTTGGGCAATGCTCCCTAACTATCCTGTTTGCCCGTGGAGCATGCCCTAAGTGGCTGCAGCCCTGAAGTGCTTTGAGTCCGCCAGGAGAAAAGTGCAATATAAATGTTCTGTGCCTTGTCTGTCAGCATTTTTACATTTGTTCCATTACTTATATTTAAGGAAGGGGCATTTATTCCAACATACTGGGGTTTCTCGGCGGTGTTTCCTGGGCAATGTTGGTAGCAAGAACTTGCCAGTTGTACCCCAATGCTGCAGCCTCTACTCTGGTGCACAAGTTTTTCCTGGTCTTCTCGAAATGGTAAGTTGGAGCTTCTGAAATGAGTCAGTGTGAATCTTTTTACATTCTGTTACAAACCTTTCTGGAATCCTAAAAGGAGCATTTTCTTTATTGTGCAACAGGGAATGGCCTAATCCAGTGCTGCTAAAACATCCAGAAGAGAGCAATCTCAACTTACCGGTCTGGGATCCTAGAGTATGTAACCTTGTACTTCTATATTTTCAATGCTAGCTGTCAAAAACAGCATATATTTATACTTAAAGGACTTACGAGCCCAACACGGTAAAAAAAAAAGGTCTGTACCTGTATGACGTTGGAAGGCACGGAGGACGCCATCCGTGCAGCTCCGCCGGGTCCCCGCTTCTTAGCCTCCCCCCGGCCGGACCCCACAGCCCGGGTCGGGCTCCCCTGCCTCCTCAAATATGGCCGCCGGAGGAGGCCGCGGCGGTGCGGCTGCGTAGCTCTAGGGCCTCCCTCCCCGATCCACGCTACGTAGTGGGGTCGGGGTCCGGCCGGGGGGAGGCTAAGCAGCAGGGACCCGGCAGAGCTGCATGGAGGGCGCGGATGGCCAACGTCATACAGGTACAGACTTTTACTTTAAAAACCTCATTAAAATTATTGCCCCTCTTAAATCGCTGCATCCCCACGACTGAAAACACCCTAAATCACCCCTAACTCGCCCTGCAAAATCCACGACTTTCTTGGTTGTGGATTATGCTGCCGCTTTTATGCGTGTAAATCGGCGCATATCTCCACCTCTCCCCGCCCCTCTCAGTGAAGGAAGACAGAGGCGGCGATGCGTGCTGATTGACGCGTATAGAGGCAGAGCTGCAGCCAAATGCTCTGCCTCTGAGGAAGGAGCCCGCGATGCACCCCAGAGTTTGGGGTGTTTTAGGGTGTTTTCAGCTGCGGGGATGTGGCGATTTTAAGAGGGGTAATGTTGTTGAGGTTTTTAAAGTAGAAACCTCATTTTTTGGAGACTTTAGAGTCTCTTTCAATGCAGCCGAAGTCTGTACATTAAATATGATAAATGGCTATTATGAAACCAGACTGTTCTCAGGTTGCTACATAACCTAAATGGTCACTGTTCTCAGTGCAGACATTTGTAGCTTAAAGAGAACCTGTACTGAGTAAAAAAATATTTTAAATAAACACATGAGGTAGCTTCAAACGAACATTACATAGTTACCTTGCCATCAGTTCCTCTCAGAAGCTCACCATTTTCTTCTGACAATCCCTTCCAGTTCTGACAATATTTTGTCAGATCTGAAATCTATCAGTTGCTGTCAGTAAAATATCGGTTGCTGTCAGTTATAGCTGAGAGGAAAACTGATGTACCAGGTAATGTCCATGTTTCCCTATGGCTCAAGTGGGCGATGTTACAGTTTAACTGTGTGCTGACCAGAAAGCTGTTATGGGTAATGGCCATTTTCAAAATGGAGGACAGAAAATTCCCTTGATCAGTGAACAAACAGGACGCGGGACAGGAGAAAGACACTGAGGAGTAGACTACATGGAAGGTAAGTATGACTTGTGTATGCTTATTTTGACTTAATTTTCAGTTCAGGTTTTCTTTAGAGGACATCACTCTATGATAAAGGACCTTTACTTTGGGTTAAGGTGGCCATACACTGGCCTCGATTTGCCTCCAGTTTCGACATCAGATTCGATCACATGATCCGAACTGCTGCCTACTTCACGCTACACGCCGGAATTCGATCCATGGCTGTCCATTCCTTGCGAAACAGACTTGCTGAACCCCCGATATACAGCTGCAATCGCTTAATCTCGTTCGAGTGGTGCCCTCGACCTGACCAATAGACCCGCATACATTACCTGCTCCGCCGGCGCGACTCCAGTCACCCGGTCACCGCTGCTCTGTCTGCGCTCTGGTCTCCAGGTCCGGTATGCCTCACTTCTTGCTCTGTTTAAACTTCCTGCCGGGCTAGAAGAAGTGAGGCATACCGGACCTGGAGACCAGAGCGCAGACAGAGCAGCGGTGACCGGGAGACTGGAGTCGCGCCGGCGGAGCAGGTAATGTATGCGGGCTCTATTGCGTCGGTCGTCGGGCACTCGAACGCCGCTAGCGATGCGCTCTATACCCGCGGGCGATCGACTGTTGTTTTCCGCACATCGGGATCGGACGAAATGGATCGAAATTCGGCGTGTAGCGTGAACGATTGGCAGCAGATTCGATCCCAGTGATCGAATCTGCTGTCGAAACGGGCGCAAATCGGGCCAGTGTATGGCCAGCTTTAGTGCACATTAAAAATCACTAGCGAAATGGCAAGGGCTTAGCGTCTTTTTGAAGCAATTTTTAGAAGAGTTTCCAGGCATGTGCCTAACTATGTTCTATTTATGCCTAGCGATTTTTGGCGCATTTTGCTTTAGCAATTATATACTTTTTGTACAGTTTGACCTCCACGTGAACCGCTTTAGCAAAAAAGCTCGGAAAATCGCTCTGTTCAGCACTTTTTTTAGAACGATTTTCCATGTTTCATATACTTTATATTGAGGAGTAATCGCCTCCAAAATGCCGCAGGACCTATGATTGCATTTGGGGGGAAAAAAACGTATTGCTCTGGTGTGATCAATCTCATTCAAAAAACGGGGGACTTAATGTGTACCAGAGATTTATGTATGTTGAGATGTATGTATGTTGAGATGTCTTTGTTCTACAGGTAAACCCTGCAGACCGCTATCACCTTATGCCTATAATTACTCCAGCATATCCTCAGCAGAATTCTACTTTCAACACCTCTACCTCAACCCGTGCAGTTATGATGGAAGAGTTTAACTATGGTAAGCCTAAATAGAAATAAGCTATGCAATAAATATATTATAGGCAAGTGGTTTTAATGTTTAACTGTAAGTCACACTTCGGCTGCTAAATCTGTTCTGACCAGTTGAGACATAGGGCCTTTATTCAGTTAACTATTTCTCCTTACAGCAAACCAAGGTAATTTCCCACCTTGGTAATAAAATGCTTTTTAAGCCATCCGCAAGCAAGAAAATACGTTTTTTTGGTACTTATGACTCCCCATAGTTTTGTGTTCTTCCAAAATTGAGGTGGGACCTCCATGGATCTAATTGGGCAGGACAATGATGTAGTGGACAGCACGCTCTCCTTGCAGCGCTGGGTCCCCGATTACAACCTGGGCTAGAACACTAGCAGCCAATAGTTTGTATGTTTTCCCGGAGTTTGGGTGTGTTCCGGGTACTCAGGATTCCTCCCAAAGACCTACAGAAGGTTGATTTGGCTCCCCTAAAATTGGCCTTAGACTGCAATAGGAACATGAGACATTGACTGACTTGGAAGGGATGAGCGCCTCTGAGGCCCAGTTAGTGACATGACTACTCTGTACAGCACCGCAGAATGTCAGTGCTGTATAAATGAGCAGTAATAATGAAGCTTTTTCAATGCACCCCAACAAAAAGACTAGGCCACCATCTTCTATTGCTCCATGGTCCTACTCTAAATAATTTTTGACCATTACTTGTATGGGCAGACCTGGAACTTTTCACAGGTTATGTATAATTTGATAGCTTAAGTAATCAAACTACCAAGTATCCCTTATCAGCAAATCTGATTGGCCTTGCGTAAAGTGTGCAATAAAGGACTTCCGATGCGAAATTACCAATTTATTTTTTTTTATTTTTTTTTTACTCGCATGTGGCTTCTTTCAGCCCCTCGCAGCCATTTCAATCCCTCGCCGCAGACCCAGTCCTCTCTGTGTCCCCGCTGGCCGCCTGCAATGACCGTGACCTGCTGGTGGTATTGACTCTTCTGCACCTGCGTGCTCACGCGTCCACGTCACCTGGCGCATACTGTTTACGCAGTAGTTGTGCGCAGTACGCACCAGATGACGTGGACATGCGAGCACAGAAGAGCAGACCCTGGCGAGAGCTCGCCATAATTATGGGCGGCCAGCAGGGACACGGAGGACAAGCTGCGGCGATGGACGGAGACTGCTGTGAGCGGCTGGAAGAAGCCCCAAGTGAGTAAAAAAATTGGCTATTTCACATCGTAAGTCTCACTTAAAGCGGACCCAAATTAAAAATACAAGATTTCAGAAATCTATTTTCTAAATTATAATAATAAATGGCAGCCTTTTTTCAGCTGCATGATGACATATCTAAAATATTTTACGTTTATTGGAGGAACCCCGCCCTTCCTTTCAAATTGCCGGGATTTTTCCGGCAAACTGGTGGAGTAGATGGTGTCTGGCAAAGGAGGAATTGCTAATGGCTGCCACCTGTATAACCCTAGCTATGAAAAGAGAAGGGTGAAAAGCATGCACTGAAATGCTCATAGGCTTGAAGGAGTGTTTATTTATATTTGTATGTGTCAGAGTGGTGCATCTAAATATTTTGAATTAAAAAAGTTTGGTTTGGGTCTGCTTTAAGCCCTAGTGAATTCCATTTCTGTTAAGCCATACACTTGTCAGTCATTCCGATTATTATGCTCGTCCATTTTCCTACTTCGAACAAATCGCCTTCAAGAACGGACTTCATTTGCGGCCAAATATCACACCTCTACAGATGCCATTGTAGTAAGATCCATAATATTCACTTCACCTGTCCGTGGATTTCATCGGGGTGGTGGAGTCGGAGCAATTTTTCTGTACCTGGAGTCGGTCGTGAGTGTTCACTTACAATTTAAAAAATAAACCAAATAAAAAAAACTTGTGCTTCTGTAATAAAGCAGTCACCGTAGTTTTAAAATCTGATGTGTACATGGGAATCTTGGCTATCTCTATCTATCTGTTATCTCTGTAAAGGGGCCCATACACCCAACCGATTTTCTGGCCGATCGAAATCGATTGGCCAACCGATTTGCAATCGACCGATCGACGGCCGATTTAGATCGCTTTCGATGGATTTCCATCGAACTGGCAGGGTGGAAAATCTAGGTCGATCTGATGAGATTGCTTATCATTTTGCATTGGTTCTAATGGAAATCTGATGGCAAAAAAATGCCATCAGATCGAATTTCAATAGATTTCAAACTGA
Source organism: Hyperolius riggenbachi (assembly GCF_040937935.1). Classification (NCBI taxonomy): domain Eukaryota; kingdom Metazoa; phylum Chordata; class Amphibia; order Anura; family Hyperoliidae; genus Hyperolius; species Hyperolius riggenbachi. The sequence goes on along the minus strand of NC_090649.1, from coordinate 414,754,615 downwards.
AATCTATTGGAATTCTATCCTGGTAAAAAATGTTCTAAAAACACATCAGATCATCAGATGCATTTCTTATCCATCTGCTGCCAATCTGACGAGTGTATGGGCACCTTTAGACTAAAACCTTATATAGTTGTCATTAGTAGGAATGGTCAATGAAAAGCCAGTATTTTTGTTCATGCAGGTTAATGCGGAGTGAAAATGGACCAATCAAATTCCACCTTTGCAGGATCTGTTTGGTCCATTTTCATGCTGCATAAATTTCAAAATTTGCATAATCCTTCATAAACCCAATTTGCATCTCATTGACCTTCACTAAAAAAGAAGGGGCGCTTTGAGTCTTCTACCAATATAAAGCAAAGCTGCTGCTGGGCAGGTCTCACCTGGTTCCGATGTGGCTGGCACAGCGTACACAGCCTTGGCACACTTGCGTCCCACTTAGCCGAGCCGGGGACCAGGCTCACACACGTATGGGCGGATGTGACGTCACGTCCCAGCGTCCTCCGGGGCCTGTCGTGATGGAAACCAGGACGCTCACCCGGGGAGCGATATACGGAAGTGGACTAGCCAATAGGCTGCAGCGGATGGGATTCCGCAGTTTGTATGGGGAAATAAGGTGCATGCAGAGATAAAAGTACTGGGAAAGTACAATTTATTAAAACGACGCGTTTCACGAAGGCTCACCCTCCGCTTTATCAAGTTGATAAAGCGGAGGGTGAGCCTTCGTGAAACGCGTCGTTTTAATAAATTGTACTTTCCCAGTACTTTTATCTCTGCATGCACCTTATTTCCCCATACAAACTGCGGAATCCCATCCGCTGCAGCCTATTGGCTAGTCCACTTCCGTATATCGCTCCCCGGGTGGGCGTCCTGGTTTCCATCACGACAGGCCCCGGAGGACGCTGGGACGTGACGTCACATCCGCCCATACGTGTGTGAGCCTGGTCCCCGGCTCGGCTAAGTGGGACGCAAGTGTGCCAAGGCTGTGTACGCTGTGCCAGCCACATCGGAAACAGGTGAGACCTGCCCAGCAGCAGCTTTTCTTTATATTGGTAGAAGACTCAAAGCGCCCCTTCTTTTTTTATATTTTTCTCTACAGTGGTATTATCGGGAGCAGCTGAGCATACTTGATAGGGGCCTGATCGCACCAAGGGGTGTTTTCCACCACCCTCTCTTTGCTTGTTGGACAATTGACCTTCACTAGTCACCACTCTTTGCTTGTTGGACAATTGACCTTCACTAGTCACCATTTGCGACATCCAGCTGAGCTATTATGTAAACTGACATTTATACACAGGAGTCTGTTCTCAGGCACTGTCAGGATTCAGCTGATACCGATAAGTGTGCTGTCTGGTTGCTTGAGACTCAATTGTAAGAAATCTAGCTAATACAGTTCTATACTCCACTCTATACATATCTATCTATCTCTATCTATCTATACACACCATGAACTGTGTCAAATGTTGAAACTATATTAACCTTGGGGGTTGATTGAGACTTCTGGTTAGTGGAGTTCTGGATAACTGGGGCTTTACTATGTCATGTTAATAATTGAGTACATTACCAAATACGGTAGTAATAGGAGCTGTAATTTGAAAGTGAGCTAGAATGCTCCAACACACTGTTTAATCTGGTTTACTGGAACCCTGGATCAGCTGGCTTCCAATGCATCGCTCCACCCCTTGCAGAAAGGCCGTGTTTATCAGATATAGAAAAGGTAGAGGCTTTTTTTCTGAAACATGGCAGAACTGATATAGGGCTCTAGTGAATTTTATAATGCAGACAACGTGCTGGGACACTCACTTTGGCAATGACAGGCTGGAATGGCCAGCAGGGTAGAGTGTCAGCTTCCTGCCCAGGAGCTTTGTTTTGTTCCCAAAAGCAGATGCCATCTTAATATGGCTTTAAAATCTCCAAGCATTGGCAGTGTTGAAACTCCTTTTTATGTTACTCTTTTAATCAACAAGATTGTTGCATGTAAATTAGAGATGTCAGTGGAATCATAAACTGAATCTGAGTTGGATTATTTTTGTACTGACTCCACAGCCCTGGTTTGAACCTCCTTAGCAGCAACCCTAAGTCGGGTTCAGGGTTGGAAATCTGCAGCTCAGAGGGGTAACCCTGAGCCTGACTCAAGGTTACCGCAGAGCATAGTGTGCAGCAGGTGCTTCAACTCCCCTCCCCTAGGATCCGGACGCCAGCAGCCATACTCCTTCTGAGGCTCAGAGGCTCTGCATCCCCCTGGTGAGATCTCCTCCTTACGTCATCATGACTACTGCTGGACATAGCACTATAGGGTTACAGCACCACCTGGAGGATGGAGGGAAAACTGCAGCGCTGGATCCCAGGAAGGTAAGTGCCTGTTGCAGGTTCTCTAAGGGTATGAATCCCCCCCCCCCCCTTGCTTTTAGGGTCTAAAACACGAAGAAAATGATACTGATTTTAGCCCCTAAAATCAGGAAGGATTCCTACCGCCGGGGAAGTTAATGTTGTTGTGGCTGATTGGTGTATAACCTTTAATCTTGGTAAAGTCTTCACTTAAATTTGGAGAAATTTGTCCTTACACTGGGATTTTTCTAAACTGATGAATTGCAATCTGCCGGCAATGTTTTCTTTAAAGGTCTTCATGTGACCCACGAAATCGTTAACAGCAAAGCAGACTGGATAAAACTGTTTGAACCACCCAACTTTTTCCAGAAATACAAGTAAGTCCTACTGATCATGATTCATACACACAGTAAAAAAATCACGCTAATACATTCAGTTTATACGCAAGAACTCTCATGTGACCAATGAACTATGCCACCGATCCATGGGGGGGGGGGGGATTTTTGTGCCCTCACAATTTTTCATTTTAAAAGATTAATATCGTAAAGTTATCAGGAGATTGGACTTTTCCTAGAGGAAGTTGAATTTTTAACTTGAGCATTGTAATAAATTATAGTCCCACACATGTAATGATGTAGGAGTTAGAAGTTACTACCCTGCTCCAATAGATACACATAAGTTCTCTAAAGCAGCAGCAGCAGGTTTGTTTTTAATCAGACCTGTGAGCCTTGTCAATGAGCTCTCCAGGCTGCAAAGATTGGAATAAAGCCTTGTTCACACTATATGTGCTTCAGTGCGCATTTTGGCAGTGTGTATAGTATGTGATCAGCAAGAACATCAGAAGTGCATAGAGAGCACTTCTGGCATTCAGACTAAGCATACTGTGCGATATCATTTATTTGTTTAGTTCCCCCCCACCACCAGCCAATCACAGCGATCGGCTCTCAGACATCAGCCTATGAGAGCCGATTGGTCTCTGAGCCTCCCAGGGGGACAGCCGAGTGTCACGACTGTCCCCAGTACAGCGCTTGATCTTTGCTGCACATCCTTTAGCAAATTTAACATACATTTTTTTTTTTTTAAACCTTAATTTAGAGCTCGATTAATAATTTCCAAAACTGGTTGTAAACTGAAACTGCACTTCTGCAACCATGGCAACATTCCTCTGGAGTACTGGTTGCTGATAAACTCCCACTTTGCTGCGTGAGTAATGAGTTTCTGGAAATGTTGTCAAGTGTTCTTTAGGAAAAATTTGCTCATCTGAAAAGTCCATACTTTAAAGATTTATATTTTTGACCAATATCTCAATCATAAAAAGTTTTTGGACATTGTCAAGAGGAAGAGATGAAAAATAAGACAAAATATGTTGCATCAGGACACCCATTATCCAGGCATAAATAACATAGCCAGGGCTATACAAGGCAATCTGCAACAAAGTGATCATTTGGACAATAACCTATCCCAAAGGGATAAACCGAAGTGAAAATGACATTATAAGCGGAAAGAGAAGAAAAGTAACAGAGGAAAAGTGGGCAGAGGAGCAGCACAAATCTCATCCAGTCTATAAATACAAAGGTCGTTAACCAATTTAACTTTTTCTCCTGAGGTTTTTTTTCCTCCCAGGAGATTTTTCATCTTTTCACAAACTTCAGCATTTGGGCAATTGATTAATTTACCAACTTTAGTACTTTTTTTTTCACTTATTTTGAGCAGTTTTGTGCATAGTGGGAGGTAATGTATTGGTAAGTTTTGAAAATATCTCCTTGGAAAACGTTTCAGGAGAGAAATGGGATATGGGCCCAATACTGCAAAGGGAATTTTTGTTTGTGTGTGTAATTGTCAGGCATAAAGATCAGAAATCAATTCTTTATTTTTATCTGGTAAACAAGTAATATGGATGCTAACCAGGCAATCCAAAAGTTAACATCACTATTACTTTTCTTGTTGATAAATGATCATTCCCCAGTTTACCTGACTCTAATTTAATTAAATTTAATTTGGTACACACAAAGGAAGTTGCAGGGCATGTTGGCTTGTCCTTTTTTTACTTCTCCATTTCCCCTCAAACTTTACTAATGCAACCTGATTGGCTGAAGCCTCTTTCCCTCCTGTTTTCCCCTCCCACATCTCTGTTCCTCTCTGATTTGGCCAATATTTCTCATGCTGAGACAATGCGCTTTCTATAGTGAAGGGCGGTCAAATCGGGCAAGGGAAAAGGGAGGAAATTGCATCAGGATTGGCTTCAAAATGGCCACACTTAAAATGGGAAATGCTAAAAAAAAATCTGTAGAAAAATCACTAAAATCAAAATATGGACAGTACAATACATATGTAAGTAGAGCAAGTATTTATCTACTTAAAGGTTGCTTTTTTTTTTTTTTTTTTTCTGCGATCGTATGGCTGACCGCTCCTCTTTAATACTTGGGGAGTTTATTCGGACTTTGAAATCTCTGCAGCATTTTCAGAAGTGGCAATGAAGACCCACAATGACTAATGCCTGGAACCCACTTCAAAGTGCAAATCACAATTGCTACCCTTTTTTAGCGTTTTGTAAGCAAATTCATGAGTGTTTTCTGGCTGTTTTGGTAGAGCTTTTCAAAAGTTTGATCTTAAGTAGCATTTTTTTTTTATTTCAATTTTAATTTTTTTTTAATTGTGCAGTAATTTTTATAAACTCTAGCTAATCGCTCTGTATAATTCATGAGCGATTAGGCCAGCATTTATATACATTACATTGCAGAAACACTAAGGCCTAGTGCACACCGGAGCGTTTCCGCTGCGGTTTGCGATCTGCTTGCGGGTGCGGATCCGCTAGGGTAATGTATTTCAATGGGCTGGTGCACACCAGAGTGGGAGGTGTTTTGCAGAAACGCATACTCCCGGGCTGCTGCAGATTTTGGATTGCGGATGCGTTTCTGCCTCAATGTTAAGTATAGGAAAACCGCAAACCGCTCTGAAAAACGGCACTTCAGAGCGGTTTGCCAGGCGGTTTTTGTTACAGTAGCTGTTCAGTAACAGCTTTACTGTAACAATACATGAAATCTACTACACCAAAAACGCTTCACAAAACCGCAAAACGCTAGCTGAAACGCTGCAGAAAAATAAGAAAAAGCGTTTCAAAATCTGCTAGCATTTTGCAGATCTGCTAGCGGTTTTTGGTGTGCACCAGCCCTAACTCTCAAAAAATCCTGCATGTCCTGTGTTGGCGATTTTTGCTAATCTCAATCGCTCCAGTGGAGTTTGGCCCATCCATTAACATTAGCTGAGCATTTAGGGAAATCGCTAGCGTTTTTGAATTGTTGGACCTTTTTTTCACTACAGAGCTAAATCTCAAATCGCTAGTGATTTATTTATTTTTTAAATCGCTAGTGTTGTTACTTTATCATAGACATCATGAGAAGTACTTTCCACTATAGTGATTTGATTTGGAAATCTCAATCGCTTTCTGGAGTTTTTTTTTTTTTTTTTTTTTTGTGATAATGCAATGCAAATGAAAAATTGCAATCACATAACAGGATTAATGACCAATCGAAATTGCTGGCTTTTGTGATTGCGATTGCTAGTGGAAAAGGGCCCTCAATGCTCAAATCGCTCTAGTGGATTATAGCCCTAACCAGTTTTCACAATATAAGACTAATTTTGGTTTTCCTGTAAGTGGAATTTAAATTTGGCTAATAAACGCCACTGCTGGTTGACTAGCGAGCTCAGTGTCTCTAGCTGCTGGGGGTCAATGGGGCATTTCCATGCAGTCTTAAAGTTTTCTAAAATCCATTGTTTCTAATGTAGTATTTATTTTTGGGGGATGGAATTTATGGCTGACATTCATAATTCATACATGTGAGTGAAAATCAATGAAATGCTAACAAATTGTGTTTATGATTTTGTTATGCAAAAGTGGTCTGTTTAGACCTTTTGGCCTACATGTTGACTTGTTATAAAATGTAAACAATTAAGGCAGTGTTCAAATTTTCTCATTTTAGTTTCTGAACAAATGTTTGTTTTACTTATTAGGCATTACATTGTCTTGATCGCTACCACATCCTCAGGATACCACCTCGAATGGTATGTATTTGTTAATGCATCTTTTCCTACAGATTGAACTGCAAAATAAGCTTCCCTTGCTTAGACAGGAACTTGGGCAGCATGGAGGCCCAGGCCGAGTATAATTGGATGGCGCATGAACCTTTTCACCTGGCTTGTTTGGTGTGCTTTTGGAAATCTATAGTAGATTTTATAGAAATTGCATGAGGGCAGTAGGGAGTGGTCACTTTATATCTCTTTAATTTGGACCTAGCCGTTTTGGTTGTACTGGAAAACACGTGGATGTCTACATTTGTTGCCTTTCTAAACCTCATACTTACTGTGCATACATGCATTGCCTCACCGCACCTCAGTATGAGATGGTTATAAACATGTCTGTTTAGTGAGTGGAAGCTGCTTCAGTCCCACCCATGTCTCTCTTGCCACTCAACCATATGTTGCCATATCTGTGCATATACAGATGCTGATTGACCTAATCAGCCAGCATGCATGGGGGGCATCAGTTTCTTATGGGAATTTGTGTACATGCACAGAAGAAATAACTGACATGCCAGACAAATTGAATGAAATCTGTGGCCCTGAACAGGTCTGGTCTGATCCTTAATTTCCCATGATGCAATGTTGCAGTAACTTTACAGCTTTGACAAGAATAATGGGTTGGACCAGCAAAGGAAAAACCTTTTTACACCTGGCCCTTGTGGTGCGATGCTCCGCCCCATTGCAATGCAAAAAAACTACAATCCTTTCACCCTGCAGTTGAGTGTGCTGGCAGGGTCCTGCATAGTGCAGCTCTGCCACTGCCCCAGTGATATACTCCCTGCTGGACAGGAAGTATGTCACTGGGATTCCAGGCTTCTCCGCCATATTTGCCTCTTCCTGCACATGCGCACTGCCGCCATCAAATTTTAAATTTCTGCATTGCCCATTTTCTATGCATTCTGCCGTTGCTGTGGAAGGCTGACAGTAATGTGCTGTTGATTTGTGGCGGGTCCGCGGCTGAACAGAAGCTTCCGACGCAACACAGTAAATGTATTAGGGCTCCATAGGACTTTCATTGCCATTGCGTTATCCTGCGTGCAGAAAGGGTAATGCACAGAAAGGGGCCTTAGGCTAAGTTCAGTGTGAGTTGTGTTCCCTGGGTTAGCAGGAATACAATGGATTGGGAAAGCACTGCTGTACATCATCTGCACATTCTGTCGCATAAGTCAGTGAAAAGTATGCTTCACTGTACTGTTAATGCAGACGTAGAGAACCATATTCCAACCAAAGCCAACGTAATGACCACACTGCGAATGTCACATTGTTTTGTTTTTTCAATTGCAATGTTCCGCGTTCTAGTGCAGCCACACTGCAATGCTCTACTGTGAACCTGGCCTTATTGTTTTTTTTGAACAGGTGTATTTTCGGAGAATAGGTTTACCCATTTTCTGCTCCCTACCTAGAGCAATTTAACTTAACGTCCTTCTTTCATAGGTTCGGTTTGGTAGAATCTAAAATCCGTGTTCTTGTGGGAAACCTGGAGAGAAACGAGTTCATTACACTAGCCCATGTAAATCCACAGTGTTATCCTGGAGACAGAGAATGCTGTAACGAGTAAGTGTCTGAACTGCTTTATAACAGACGGTGTGAGTATTTGACTAATGCTGCATATTTCACTTAGTGTACCTGAGAGGGGGGCAGGGATGCTCACCAAGGTTAATCACGACTGATTACTTGTGATGCAAATAAGGGTTGGCTGCAGCGGGGTTAATTACCCATAGTGCCACCATCCGCCCTGCGCGTCAACAAGATTGCAAGCGTCCTATTAGTCGTGTTGCAAGCCTCGCTATGGCGCATTTCCTCCTTTCCGGCTTGAACCCTTATTTGAATCACGAGTAATCAGTCGCGATTACTCGTGATTAACCTCGGTGAGCGTATTATAGAGCGCTTTCCCCTGCGCTTTGCTCAGCAAAAGCGCTTAAGTGAATAAACTAATCGTGCTTAGAAAAGCGCTTTTCTGACGCCAGCATATTTGCGATTTTAATAAAATCAAAACGCGCACATGTGAATACTCTCATAGGAAATTATTCCACAAGCACTTTTAGGGCTTTATTTTTTTTTCTAAAATCGGAAACTCTTAGTGGAACAAGCCTTCAAGGGAACCTGAATGGTATATTGAAGCTGCCATACTTATTTCCTTTTAAGCAATAATACAGTACCAGTTGCCTGGCTGTCCTGCTGATACTGACTCTAATACTTCTATCCATAGACCCTGAGCAAGCATGCCGATCAGATGTTTTTGACAATCTGACGATTAGCAACATGTTTGTTCTAGGTGTGGGATTCAGATAGTACTGCAGCCAGATAGATGAAGCAGGGCTGCCAGGCAACTGGCTTTGTTTAAAAGGAAATAAATATGGCTGCTTCACTATACCTCCTCGCTCCAGGTTCCATTAGTTTCACTGCGGTACATTGCTGTAGCTTTAACAGCTTTAACAGTCAGCAGCCCTTCCTGCTAGCACCAGTAAGGCTCTTCTGAACCTCTCTGGGTTATTCAAACTGAAAAAAAATCTGACCCTAGACCCAATTACTTGGCCTTCCATGCCACACCCTATGTGCCAGACTACTCGCTCGCAGGCCTGACTCCCAAGTGATGGGGCTTGGCTGAACTGCTGTACCAACATGCTGGTTCTGGGGCCTGCTGGGACTCTGAAACCTGTAAATAAAAGCAGGCAGTGCTGCTGAGGTGGTAAGGGGGCATAACATGCAATTTTACCCCCATCTGAAAGTATGATATATCACAGGATGGCTTCACTATACGTCATACTGTCAGATATGTCACAAATGTGCATTGGAAACCTTCTGTACCACTCTTCCTGTAGCAATGTGATAACCTGTGTGTAAATTGTACACAGCTCGTCTCCATGCGCTCTCATGGCTTTCACTAAGGTCACAGGTGTTGGATGCAGATTGGCATTCTGCTGCTATGCTGTATCTAATATTCTGCATGTTGGGTGATTTCTGCACAAGTAATTGGAATTACTTCTCCCTCCGAGTTGTGACGACTCGGAGGGGGTATAATTTTTACCACCAAACAAACCCAAAGCCCCCCAATCTCCCCCACCCCGAATTTGTGTGGCAGCAGGGTGAGACTATGCTGAAAATCCATGTATGCCTGCTCTGCCTCGATTGACTACAATGCGAATGGGCAGCTATGGTGTGCTGGGTGCTTATTTGGGGAAATTAGTTTAGCTGTGGTGTGTCCAAACTTGGAAAAATGTTGGGGTCAGGACTTCAGTGTGAGGGGATATGAGCAGGTTTGGCTGTCATTTAGCTGAGCTATGAAGGCCAGTGCTACTCAGTAAGGTAGAGGGGAGGGAGTTCAGTGTTGGGAGAGGTTAGAATATCCGTATTATCTCCTCTCCTGACACTTAAGGCCCATACACAAGTCGGATATTTTCCCGAACGACGGGTCATTTGAACGTTCAGTCGTCCGCACGCCAAATCGGGCGTGTACACAGTCTGTCGTTCGGGTGATGAGACTGATTTCAAACGTTCAAACAACCCTTTGTTTGGGAAAATTTGATGGGTGTATGGGCCTTAACTCGTGCGCAGATTCACCTGCAGCTATTTATATGTACCTTTTCCTGGTGATGCCCTGGCAGAGCTGCATTTCCTTTGTTTCCTTGGCTGGAGATCATTGTCCTTCTGTTCACATAGAGAATTACATTACTGAGCCACCAGACCACTGGATTCTCCAGAGTGTTGTGGAGTTTGAATACAGGTACTGAATGCATCATGGACAGAGCCTGTCTAGAAGAGCACCTACACCTGAGCTAATTAAAACCCCTCTTGACTATTAAAGCAGTTATGTCAGTTCAGGATTGCAGTAAAACTTTTTGTTTAGTAATTTTTCTCGTGTACATTTCTTCCAGTGATGAGCACATGTCCATGTGGTTTCTTGGAATCCTCTTTAAGAAACTGGAAAATTCTGACAGTGTAAACATTGATCTAACACAGGATATCCAGCTATTTACAGACACTGGTAAGTCTGCAAAATCTGGGTGAACAAAAATGCCAATTTCTGAATGACGCTAAATGTAATAAACAAACGACACACTAAAGGAGGAAAGAGGAAAGGATTATTTTAGCCATGCCCAGAGTTTAGCTCTAAAGCCTTAAAATACTCCTTAACTGATTTGGTTCTGTTCAGGCAAGTGTGTGTAGGTAGTATTGTGACTACCATCGCAGCACCCTTCTTACCTCTGCGCTCCTCGGTTCCCTGCAATCCTCCTCCTAAAGATTCGACTGGAATGCCTGTTGAATACGGACAAGGAGGATAAGGCAATCCTCTATTTACGCACAGTCCATCCTACCTAACACCCCTTTTGCATCCAATTTACTCTTTTGCTGCCCATTGGTTTCCTGTTTGCTCGCTCCCGATAAGTGTCCCACCTCCGTGCAGAGGCTCACACACGCACAGTGCCTCTGTTCTCCGCTGCACGGATGTACATTTAGTGTGGATGCGCTTTTTCATTCTGGGGTTTGCCCCCTATGCCTCTACGGAAGCACCAGCCATGCACCTAGAGTATCCTTTGGGGCTCTTTCACACTGAGGCGGGGCGGTAAATTTACTGCAGCCGTTGCGGTACCCTGCGCTAGAAGTGCCGAACATTGAGGGGGCACCACTTCCTGTTTGGCCAGATGCTAGGCAGGGATTATCTCTAACATGACAATCCCTGAAGGCCTGTTTTTGGCATTTCGGTGCCAATCTACAGTGTGAAGCCGGCCTTAATGCTTGGTGTGATTTTACAGTTGCTGAAGCCAAAAGATCAAAGACAGCCAGGCAACTCTGTATTCCCTGATCGAATTACTTAGTTCAGGTTGCCTTTAAAATATTTCTTGATCTATAACAGTTGCACAAAATAAAAACTTCTATGCAATTTGCTGCTTTTACAAATCTTGCAAGGTGTAAATTTTTTACTAGATTTCCTCTGAAACATTTGTTTATTGTAGAGGATTTACTGTTCAATAGTCTTTACACTGCATGATGCTTGACATTGAATCCTTTTTCTTCCCGTTTCCTCTGGATTCCAGAGAAGTTTAGTCTTCATGGCATCTTGTTAATTTGCATTCGTTCTGCTCTGCAGTTTACAGACAGGCTAACAACATATCCATGCTGAAGAAGGATGTGAAGATTGAAGCCACACATGTCCGGAGGAAGCAGCTCAATAAATATCTCCCGCCAGAAGTGCTGCAGAAGAGAAAGAAGGTACGGTAATACTTTTCTCTATAACCGTCTGTACAAGAGTGGGGACACCCAGAATTGCCATTTCATCCATGTTCACAAACTATCTTCTTTGCATCTGGCCTTTGGTGAAGTGAGAGCTGCCATATTGCTCTCCTTCCTGGCTGTACTGCTTACTTGGAATGGTCAGTGAGATGAAAATTTCAAGTCTATACAGGATTATGTCAATTTATGTAACTTGAAAATTGACTAACCCCTTGGCAGCCAATTTATTTAGAGGCTTGCAATTGCTCCAAGCAAAATTTTAACACCTTTTTTTTTTTTGCTTTGTTAGATTTCCTAGCTTCTAATTAGTACTGCTGTAATGTGTATTTATGGACACTTGTCACCAGGGGGCAGTGTGAGACAATAATAGGACTTATGCTTTCAGTTTCTGTAATGTATGTTAGCAGAGAGAGATCAAGGCATTCCAAGGTAATTACAGCACAAGGAGTTCTGCAGACTGAGGTCAAAAGCAGTGCACTTATCTCAAACTATATATATCATTCTTTTGAAACTGCTAATGAGTTAAATGAGGCAGAGCTAGGATTTGCTTGGTCCCTTTTCAGACTGCATACATTTGTGTAAAAATGTGCACAATTCCACATCCGCTTTATTTTTTGCATTACATTGACCATGCCTATCCCCGATCTGCATGCATGTCTCAAGGTGCGTACACACATGTGACTATAGTCGTTTGTAACGATCGTTCCCCGATCTTTACCAACGACGATCGTTACAAAAAACGAACCACCGACTATTAAGGCAAATGACGAACGAGCCAAATCGCTACAAAAGAAAGTTCTGTCTCGGCGGATTTTAACCAACGACGATCGTTTGCAAAAGTAGTACATCGTTGGAAACGATCGTTCGTACTAGGCTTGACATGCGCATTTCACTATTTCTCTGTGAAACTTCTCATTTTTATGCGCAGGCGCAATAGTTGCTTTATGTGATGTAACGTTCGTTCTAACGATCAGATCGTTACACACTTTTTAAAACTATCTTTACTTAGGTCGTTCTTTCATCAATTAAAAGTTCGTTCGTCGTTCTCAACGAACGATCTTTGTCGCATGTGTGTACGTAGCATCAGGGTAGTGGCTCAGAAGACAGTAGATATAGAGGGACAGCATTGCAAGCAGGAAGCGAGCAGCATATGAGGAGCTCAGTATGGCAAGCTCTGTATTTCTCTATTAGAAACAAAACAGAATTGTTGTCTGGGCTCACTAGGTTTCTATGTAACATTTCTGCTGCTGCTCCAGAAATATCACAAATTGAGATTTAGAGGAGAGAGCAGATTAGTTTGGGATAAAGTGGGAGAGATGTCAGGTTTATTGCGGTTAGTGTCTGGAGAAATTCTTCTCACTTCTGTCTAAGGCTCTGTTCACATCTAAAATCGAAATCACTGACACCAGCAATTCACAACTTTGTGGGAGGGGTTTCTTCCGACGCTCGGGTGGGCACTGCGGTTTTTGTAAAGCGCTTTTGCAGAGCAATTGCGTCTTTCACTTCCTGACATGAACTCTTTGAACCGTAAATGAAGACAATGTATTCTTAAAGCGCCTGGGAAATCGCTATGTAAAGCGTGTGTTTTTTTTTTTTTTTTTTTTAGTTTTTCCCCCAGCCACATCCCCCCCCCCCCCCCCCCCCCCCAAGCATTTTGTGATTTCCCTATACCTTCCATAGAGGCAAAAGCCTCAAATGCTACAGGCACTGCTTTGCTGAGAGGTTTGGGAACGAACTGCTCAGATGTGAACTCTCTTTTAGGGAATCGTTGGACAAGTGTTGAGGGCGTCTTTTCAAAATCGCCTGCGCTTGAAAAAAGACAGAAAACTCCCTAGATGTGAACGAGCCCTAAAGGTGGCCACATGTTACAATTTTTCTTTTTGATTTTGACTCCGTGGTATGGATTGTAAAATTGCATTTGACCAGAATAAATTGGTTTGTGCTAAATCTAAATTTCTAGTCTACTTAAGCCCGTTTAAAAATAGGCTCTAGGTAGTAATATTACCGCTGCTCCATGTTAGTGTGCATGTGCGCTCCCGTCCCCCTGGTTTCCAATATAAACTATTTTACATTTATTGGAGGAGCCCCTCCCTTCCTTTCATATTGTCGGGACAGAAACCGGCAAACTGGTGGAATGTCTGGCAAAGGAGGAATTGCTAATGGCTGCCACCTGTATAACCCTAATTATGAAAAGAGAAGGGGGAAAAGCATGCACTGAAATGCCCATAGGCTTGAAGGAGTGTTTATTTATCTTTGTACGTGTCAGAGTGGGGCATCTAAAAATTTAGAATTAAAAAAATGTTTGGTTTGGGTCCGCTTTAAGACAGATTTGTAGGTTTTCTGCTAACAAATAAGAGCTTTTCGATTTTTCACTCTCTGATCTGAAAATAAATCTCCGATCCTGTTGAGGTTTATCCTCAATCTGAGAATTCAGAATGTCAGATGAAGTTTGCATGGCCAGAATGTTTCTCCTAGCTTGCACTCGTTGTAGATGGTAAATGAGATACTGCTAAATCAGTTGATGCCAAAACTATGTAAATTTGTGCAGCTTAAATATGTACTATTCAACTGCATCAACTTGGAATTGGCATCTCATTGACCATCCTTTTCAGATATTGGTTCCTCCTAACCGTACCTTCTTCTTTGTCTTGTAGCAAAGTATCCCAGATATCGGTAAATCTGCCTCTGGTCTGTTATCGAAGCGAGCCTCCTCGGATGGAAGCAGTCTGGACAGCTCTCAGGACACAGACTCTGGCTCAAACGAGTCTTTCCCACCATGTACCAAATGCTGCAGACCAAACAGTCCATCGTTACAGGAACAGAGGTCAGGGCAAGCCATCTGTCTGGTGAAACCTTCGTTTCCTCACTGAAATTTCCCCCCTTCTGTTTCTATTGTAGCTGTCTTTCATTGGAAGTTAGAAATGTAATTCTGTTTTCATTACAGGGAGGATGGTGTGCCAAACTTTGTCCCATCCCACCAGAACCCAGTGAGTTCAGCAGTGCCTTACCAAGCTGTTCGCAGGTCAAGCAATCCCCAGGTTACAGAGTACACATCTCTGGAGACGTTTGCCCCTTCTAGAACATCCAGTAGAAACAGCCCAGATCCACACAGGTCAGCAATGCATACTATCAAAACCATGCACCTTTGGAAGTCGTGGAGCTCAATGGCTCTTTTGCACAGATAACTGGAGTTTAACGCTTCCTGTACTGGAAACAATAATAGACTCGTGTCTCTGCTCCTAATGTTTTATCTCTTAGCTGTACTACACGGGAAAAAATTATGATTTGTATGCTTCAGTGTCTTTTTAAAGGATTGTACACACGGTAGATTAAATTTGGCTGAGGTGGCCGATAACCTCCTCCTGTCATGCAGATGTCAAATCAAAGATGTTTGTTCTGGTTATACCTTTAATGACTGTACATGGTTTATTGCAAGCTTTCAAAAGTCTTAATCAAGCATTATACAGAACTGGTTTAGAACCGTACAGAAAGCTTGTAATAAACCATATACAGTTAGTCATTAAAGGTATCACCGGAGTCAACCTCTGTTGGTTTAAGGTTTGCATTTCTGCTCCTCGACTAACACCGGCCCATACTTGACCTCTGCTTGTCAGTAATCCAGCATGTATGCAGCAACCCCCGATGGCCACCTAGCCAGCGATCCGTCTGGTGGATCAATTCGACCCAGGGACAGCCAATAGTGCTATTCTCCCCACCTGACATCACACCTACGCCACACTGTCGGCATTCCTAATTCCAGGTGGATGGCACTCATAGCCAACAGCTAGGCGGCTGAACTGAGTTCAGCTGTTTGTGCAAAAAGCCCTTCAAGAAGTTGTTGCTCACTTAGAGATTAATTTTGCAAATCCTTGCTGCTCTAAGAAGTCAAATTTGCACTTTGCTGGGCTCTTGGGTTTCTTTAGTTGACTATTAAAAAACCAAAAGGGTTCTGGTTCTCAAACCTTAACATTGGATACCCTATGCCACCACCTACAAGCAGGGATGAGTTATGGATAAAATAACAGATGAAATCCGAATGAATTTCATCCTCTAATTAGTGCAGCTGAGTGTGTGTGTGTGTGTGTGGGGGGGGGGGGGGGGGGGGGGAGAGGTGTTTAAACACATACCCAGCAGCCTTCTTTAACCTGTCCGACCATGTGTCCAACACTGCGTTCCAAGCTGTCACGTGACTACTACGCTTCCTCCTTCAACCCGGAAGGAGGAAGTGTTTGTAGTCACGTGACAAACATTGGGATGGGTTAAACAAGACGGCTGCTGGGTAAGTTTAACCCCGTTCTCTAGAAAGGGGGGGAACTTTCGGGTTTTTTATCTGCATTTTTATCCGGAGCTCATCCCTGCTTACAAGCCTTAATCAGGTTTATTTTGTACGGACAGAAATGAGCAGCATAACCCAGTAGCTGATGCTGATACTTAATGGATCTTCATTAATGCAGCAATCTTTCTATCAGGTGGCCTTTACCAGTAGTTGCTGCAGCAAGCTTTTCTCCAGAGACGGCTGTGCCTTATGACCCATCTCAGGGATTGTCCATTCCTGTCATTGGGAAAAGTAAGTGTTTCAGCTGAATGATTGCTTCATAGTAGGATAGAATCCTGCCAGCACAGTTACATGTTCTTCCATTGCCTCCTCAGAAACTGATCCTGATCAAGCAACAGCAATTAGGTCTCAGCCTGAATTTACTATACCAACAGTAGTGGGCATGAATGTTGTTCCTCGTCATATGTCTGCACCGGACATATTCTGTGAGCCTGCCTACAATAAAGCGCTGAATGTCAGCCCGACCAGCTTATCGAAGAGGCCTCATTCTCCATGTACAGAGCTGTCTCCAAAGCGGATGAGGGACTTCCAAAAGGTTTGACATCAACTCAATGGAGTACCTGAAGTTCTACATTCTAATTTGACTTTCTGCAGAGGTCCATTAGGTTTCTTCCTCAGTTTAGTAAATGCTCTCTCCATAATGCATTTATAATGCAGAGCTTGCTCTTTCTGGAAATCTGCTATTCTCAGTATTAGCCATTCCAAACTTCTCTACCCATGAGACCCACCATCACCACACAGTATTAAAAAACCAACACAAAAAAAACCTGTTTTACATGTGACATATCCAGAACAGTCACACTCCTCCCAGACAGAACGACTGACAAATCTGCCACTGATCTATTCTCCCCTTTGTCAATTGATCAGCAGTTTGTTGATTGGACATCATTGAGGGTTTTTTTTGTGTTGAGCAGTACAGAGTTATCAGAGCTGCATCTTAATTTTCAGTTACTTAGTGAGTAAGCCGATACCAGAATGGGAAATGTTTTGCAAAATCGTGGCACTATTGAACCATGTGTGTCTACTATGGGCCAGCCTGCGTATTCCATCTTCTAAGCAAGTCATTTACTGGAATAAGTAGACCTTTATCACTAATCACACTTTTTGAGCATGAGCTCTGTACATTTGTAACCCCCCACCCCCAGTTTCACAGCTACCAAAGTGCTTCAAGACCTGGCTATGTGCAAGCTCCTTATGGTGCAATGTCTACATTCATAAACACAACTTATTATTACCATGATGCAGCCAATGGTCATGATAGTTTCACTTTAATGCATGGTGGTTACTGATAAATTGGGGACAAATTGCTGCATATTTGTTTTCATCTGTTTTCTCCTGTGGAACTATGAATACCCCATTATGCAATAATTGTTTCCCTGTAGATTCTAGGATTGTCTGCAGAGTCTCCGGTTCCTAAGCAGGAGGAAAGTAGAGCTGTGGTAAGCACATCTTGTATATTCTTGTGAGAAAACCTTGTTATATGCCAACATTTCACTATGTGATGCAGTAAGATCAGAAAATCAAAGTATGCCTGTCACTCTTAAAGGACCTCTGTTGCGAAATTCTTAATTTTAAATACATGTAAACATCTACAAATAAGAAGCATGTTTCTTAAAGAGTAAAATGAGCCATAAATTGCTTTTCTCCTATGTTGCTGTGACTTGCAGTAAGTAGTAGAAATCTGACATTACCAACAGATTTTGGACTAGCCCCTCTTCTCATGGGGGATTCTCAGGGTTTTCTTTATTTATAAAGGCACTTGGTGAACGGCAGTTGCTCCGTCCAACTGCCAAAAAAAATGTGCAGGCAGGCTGGCCAGCATCTTTATAAAGACATTCCCTGAAAGATTTCTTCTTAAAGGCCATGCTGAGAATCCCCCCATGAAGAGATGGACTAAACCAAAACCTGTCGGTAATGTCAGATTTCTACTACCTACTGTAAGTGACGCCAACATAGGAGAAAAGTAATGTATGGCTCATTTTTACTCTGGAAGAGATGTACTCCTTATTTGTATGTGTTTTAAATGTTAAGCTTTTCGCGACAGTTCCTCTCTGAAGCAGACCTGAACTCAGAACTTACTCTCTGCCCTAAAAGATACGCAACAGCATAACCTTTTGGCTACTTTTACAGTGGGACATTATCCTGCGTTATAAAGTCATTATAATGCTGGTTACCGCACTGCAGTGATAGTGGTGGCATGCATATGAAATCTGCTCAGGAGACTTGGGCGCAGGATACAGCCGGTATATGGCTGATCCTGCTGCTGCACAAGTCCCGGCCGTGTTAATTACTATTCCCCCCCCCCCCCCCCCTCCAGGCCACCATGGATAATGGGGGAATGATATAATTTGGCTTCCAGCGATTGCTGGAGGCCGAATTTTTTTATTTATTTATTTTTTGCAACTTCGGCTACGTCTTCTGCCGGAGCCGATGTTACTCACTGAGCGCGCTATAGAAGTAATTCCCTTTTATAGTCTGCGGTGGCGCCGGCTGTGCCCAAATCTTCCTGCGCCGGCCCAAATTTTCCTGCGCTGAAAAGGACTGCTCCGATAGTGGTGGTGTAACTTTTGCGTTATGGTAACGCACTGCTGCAGTGCGTTACCTCTAAACCAATATGTTAACAGATGCACACCACTGTAACTATTGTATGCGACTAATGTAGCATTATGCTGTGTTGCAACTTTTTTTGTTTTTCGTTGCAACAGCCCACTGTGAACCTAGCCTTAAAGGGAAGGTTCAGGGACTGTTTAAAAAAAAAAAAAAAAATCCGCATCCACTTACCTGGGGCTTCCTCCAGCCCGTGGCAGGCAGGAGGTGCCCTCGGCGCCGCTCCGCAGGCTGCTGGTGGCCGACCTGGCCAGGCCGGCGGCCAGGTCGGGCTCCTTCCGCGTTCCAAAATGCGCCTCACAGCGGCGCGCTGACTTCATCGGACGTCCTCCGGGCTTTACTGCGCAGGCTCAGAACTACTGAGCCTGCGCAGTAAAGCCTGGAGGACGTCCGATGACAGCGCGCCGCCGTGAGGCGCATTTTGGAACGCGGAAGGAGCCCGACCTGGCCGCCGGCCTGGCCGGGTCGGGTCGGCCCGGCCACCGGCAGCCTGCGGAGCGGCGCTGAGGGCACCTCCTGCCTGCCACGGGCTGGAGGAAGCCCCAGGTAAGTGGATGCGGATTTTTTTTTTTTTTTAAACAGTCCCTGAACCTTCCCTTTAAAGGAATACTATCGATTCACATATTTTTTTTTTTTTTCAGTTGACACAGGAATTGTTTGGGAAGTGCTACTGGTGTATACATTTTAGTAGCAACTTGTTTGTTTACTGTTAGCAAAATACTTTCAAACTTTACTGATGCCAAAACTGATGGCTGACTGAGCCATGAGGAGAGGGGAAATTCCAGTCACTTGATCAGTTAACTCTGTGTAGCTCTGTGTGTGACAGAGAAGAGAGCTCCCAACAGCTGCAGCTCCTGTACCCTGTTTCTGACTGACCTGTCTGAAGAGAGCAGAGGAAATGTAACTGTCACAGCTTTTCATACTGTTTTTGCTTTCAGAGTTTGTTTGATATTTGCTTTCTGTATCTGCTTCAATGCACAGCCAGAGTTGCATATCAGACACCCCTTCTCCAATTGATTTGTCCCAATATAGCTAAATCCTACCCTCAATTACAGCTTTTGCCTCTGATATTTAACATGAAAAGTAGGAAAATGTTACACAGCTACGTAGACATTATTTGTACATTGTCATTTTAGAACACTTGAGTATCGTATTCCTTTAACGAAAACCATTTCTCTGTAGTGTGCCTACTTCCTGCTTTAATGGAAGCAGACCCATTAACATCTTGTGTTTTTGTTTTTTGTTTTTTTGTTTTTTACCAATTAGCTCTGTCGTGGCAGTCAGCTGAAACAGTTGAGGGATCAAATTACAACTTGTGATTAGTCACAGAGGGAGAATTAGACAGACTAAACTCTAAATGCATACAGGGTGCATTTCTTGGTTTTCCTTTTCTCCTGTGCAAGAGTTCAGGTCCACTTTAACCTCCTGGGGACCGGCAGCCTAACGCCCTTAAAGAGACTCAGTGTTGAGTCAACATAAAGATTTTACTTACCTTGGGCTTCCTCCAGTCCCATAAGCCTGGATGCGTCCCTCGCTGTCCTCCCGTTGTCCTCGGTTTGTCTTCAATCCGCTCCGTCTCACTCTGCTCCGATGCTCCGTTCCCTGCCGCTGGTACCCTGCTAATTATTCGTCTAAGTAGACTAATAGAACTGCACCTGCGTGGCTGTGCGCTCACTCCCACACATCGGGAGCTTACTGCGCAGGCACAGTACAAGAAAACTTCATACTGCGCAGTAAGCTCCCCATGACGCGTGCAGGAGCGAGCGCATAGCCACAGTTCGATTTGTCTAATTAGACTAATAATTAGCAGATTACCAGCGGCTGGAAACGGAGCATTGGAGGAGGAAGGCGTGGGACATTACAGCTCCAGGGGGCTGATAGAAGCCCCAGGTAAGTGTCAGTTTTAGCTTTTTGACAGGTACCGGAGAACCCCCTTTAAAGGGAATGTCCAAGCAAAATAAAAAAAAATGAGTTTCACTTACCTGGGGCTTCTACCAGCCCCATGCAGCCATCCTGTGCCCTCGTAGTCATTCACTGCTGCTCCAGTCCCCCGCTGGCAGCTTCCCGACCTCGGAGGTCGGCGGGACCCATTGAGTACATTTTTACGCATTCTCGCTAGTGCAGGAACATTAACACATACATTTTTACGCATTACTGGTTCAATGCGTAAAAATGTACGCATTGAACCAGTAATGCGTAAAAATGTATGTGTTAATGTTCCTACACTAGCGGGAATGCGTAAAAATGTACGCAATGCGGCCCGCCGACCTCCGAGGTCGGCAAGCTGCCAGCGGGGGACTGGAGCAGCAGTGAGCGACTACGAGGGCACAGAATGGCTGCATGGGGGCTGGTAGAAGCCCCAGGTAAGTGAAACTCATTTTCTTATTTTGCTTGAACCTTCCCTTTAAGTTAGACCTGCGTAGATAGAAACTCTAAGCAGAAGTTGAAGTTCATCCCAATCAGGAGCTGATACCCCCTTTCCCAAGAGAAATAACTTCCTTTTCTCAAACTGATCAGGGCTGATATTGTGGTGGGAGCCTTGTTGCATTGTGGGAAATGACAGCTGTTTACTGCGGTTTCCAACTGCCAAAAAACAAGCATCCTCTCCTTCCCCTGGCATTACCTGCCAGCAGTAAACCTGTCACCATGTGAAAAATGTCAGACTGTAAATCGGGAAGAGGAAAGATTTTATAATGGGCAAACCCTAAATCATTTATACATCATTATTATAAAAATGAAGCACTTTTTTATTAAATTATTTTCACTGGTGTTCCCTCTGTCTCCTTTTGCAGTAAATTTCCCTGACTCTAGTAAACCTTTAAAGCAGTGATAGATTTAAGTGTAATTCTTTGCTTCCCTTTTTGATTTTAGGAAAGTGTGGCTGTCCCAGAAGTTTTGCCAATTCCTACTATTGAACGCCGGAGAGGACAGGTACGGTTGTGAAAGTCTGCTGTTTAAACACCATCAAATTGTAACTTGCTGGGTAACGGCTTACAGAAGTAAGAAAAGTGAGCAGAAGTGATGCATCATGGGAATTTCTTCCTGCATTAGTCAGTGAATGTGCAAACCTTTTCTGTCCATAAACTGCAAAACTCACAGCCAAATCCACTTGTGTACATTTTCTGACCTTCCCAATTGATCATTATGGATGAAAGCTCAATTGTGTGGCCGTGTTGTGGCACTGATTGTTCAGTTTCGATGAAATTATCGAATAGGAAGGTCGATCAGGCTGCAATATCGAGTGATGTATGGGCACCCTAAGACATACACAAACTTGCAGACAGAAGGATTTTGAATTACATCAGTGCAAGACGTGGTTAAAGAGACACTGAAGCGAAAAAAAATATGATATAGTGAATTGGTTGTGTACTATGAATAATTACTAGAAGATTAGCAGCAAAGAAAATATTCTCATATTTTTATTTTCAGGTATATAGTGTTTTTTCTAACATTGCATTATCCTATAATATGTGCAGATTACACAACACTCAGCATTCAAAATGAGTCTTTCAGAGCAGTCTGTGAAGTAATGAACTCTCCTCTAGCAGAGGAAAAGTAAACAGTTCAATTACAGTTGAGATAATAAGTCAGATAACAGCCCTCTCCACGACTAAGTTAGTCGGAGAGCTTAATAGCTTTTTTGCATAGAGATAACTGGAGTTTCTCAACTCTTCCTGTACTAGAAACAATTAGACTGATGTATCTGATCTTAATGTTTTTTCTCTTAGCTGTACTACACATACAAATCATAATATCATCATTTTTTTTTCGCTTCAGTGTCTCTTTAAATATGGCTTTTGGAGTGCGTTTAGCTTCCCCCCGCCCCCCCCCCCCTCTTTGCTTTGCTATCTGTTTACTTGTCAATTTTATGCAGGACTGAAACGTGGTTTCTTGTGGTGTGTACACACTTAAAAGATTAATGAAAGATCTTAGACCAATTTTACCCCCTTCCATGTAGTATGAGAGCCATACTCTACAGTCTATTCTATGGAGCTGAACTCCCCATCAGATAAAAATCTTTGCAAGATGCTGCACACACAGATGCTTTACACATTTAAAAGATCAGTATCTGCAAAAGATCCTTTCCTGCAAAATGCATTCATAGTCTATATCTGCAGATCCTCATACACACCTTGTTTAACAGACATTCATCGGCAGATCAGATCCACCAGGATGTATTCCAGAGCAGGAGATGCGCGGGCAGCCTGTGCGCGATCTCCTGCAAACGTAGGGGTTAGGCGGTCCTGTGGCTGCCGCTGCGGCCACGCCCGTTGGCGTGGAGTGGTCTTAGAGTAGTTCAAGTGCCTGTCAGCTGATCCATGTCTGTATAGATTGTTGCAAGTGAGGAATACTTGGCAAACATCCCTGTTCTCCATCATAAATATCAATTAACAAAGATTTCCGCATTTTATTTACCGGGCAAAAGTGTTCAGTATTTTTCTCCAGCTCACAGCAGCCGATAATTTGCTCTCCCCATGCTGTCTGTGCGGTGGATTTGACAGGCAGCCAATGGGTAGAGTCACACAGCCTGCCTCTCACTATCATTTGATGCGATGGGGTATTGGGTGGGTTTTCACTGTATCAAAGCAGAGGAAGGTGACAATTCTGAGGGCTGTCCTGCATCCCTTTAGATGAGTATATCTTCTAGCATACAGAAGAGCTCCCCCTGGTGGCTGCAGCACATATAAAGGGATAACTGGGATGCACAGGACAGAAAACCTTAGTGATACACGCAGCTCCCTGCCTGCCCGCGGCCCTGCTAGAAGGCTGGTAAGTGATGCTTACCGAGCAGGGCTTGGAGAATGTCACTGGCTACAATTGCCTCAATTCCCTACTTTCCAACTTCTGTTCTCCAATTTCCCACCAATAGCCACTTGAGCTGTGCACCTCCCTCTTCCTCCCAGGAGTCGCGTGCTCTATGCTGCCATTCTCTGGTCTCCCAATCACAGTGGCGTACCTAGGGCATTTGGCACCCGGTGCTGGGTATTAAAAGACCCCCCTCCCCCCCTAAAAAAATGGGCGTGGCCACAACCTGTGGCGTGCTTCGCGGCAAAAAATGGGCGTGGTCATGACCGGATGAGGGCGGAGCTAACTGTACTTTAAAGTATTAGCTAGTATAGTTGCCCCAGTATAGCTAGTAGTTTCCCCCAGTATAGTTGCCCCCAGTGAAGCTATTTGCCACCAGTATAGCTAGTATAGTTGCCCCAGTATAGCTGGTTTAGTTGCCCCCCAGTATAGCTAGTTTAGTTGCCCCCCAGTATAGCTAGTTTAGTTGCCCCCCAGTATAGCTAGTTTAGTTGCCCCCCAGTATAGCTAGTTTAGTTGCCCCCAGTATAGCTAGTTTAGTTGCCCCAGTATACCTGCCCCCAGTATAGCTAGTATACCTGCCCCCAGTATAGCTAGTTTAGTTGCCCCCAGTATAGTTGCCCCCAGTATAGCTGGTATAGTTGCCCCCAGTATAGCTGATATAGTTGCCCCCAGTATAGCTAGTTTAGTTGCCCCCAGTATAGCTGCCCCCAGTATAGCTGCCCCCAGTATAGTTGCCCCCAGTATAGCTGGTATAGTTGCCCCCAGTATAGCTGGTATAGTTGCCCCCAGTATAGCTGGTATAGTTGCCCCCGGTATAGTTGCCCCCAGTATAGTTGGTATAGTTGCCCCCAGTATAGTTGGTATAGTTGCCCCCAGTATAGTTGGTATAGTTGCCCCAGTATAGCTGGTATAGTTGCCCCAGTATAGCTGGTATAGTTGCCCCCAGTATAGCTGGTATAGTTGCCCCCAGTATAGCTGGTATAGTTGCCCCCAGTATAGCTGGTATAGTTGCCCCCAGTATAGCTGGTATAGTTGCCCCCAGTATAGCTGGTATAGTTGCCCCCAGTATAGCTGGTATAGTTGCCCCCAGTATAGCTGGTATAGTTGCCCCCAGTATAGCTAGTACAGTCCCCCCCCCCCCCCCCCAATAAAGATGCCCAGGAGGGGGAGAAGCAGCGCTAGAAGAAGGGGCAGTGGGGGCAGCGGTGGGGAGGGGGGGAAATATCCCCCCCCCTCCCTCACCTGGGACCCCTCCTTCTGCCTCTCTCTCCCCCTCGTGAATAGCTGGGACAAAGTGCGAGGCGGCCGGAGGCGTATAGACAATTACTCACCTAATCTCCGCGTTCCCAGCGTCATGACGTTACAGGTCTCCGTCTCCAATGCCGCCCACTGTGCTTCCACTAATCAGGAAGCACAGTGGGCGGCATTGAAGACAGAGACCTGTGACGTCATGACGCTGCGCTCCACGCTTGGAACGCGGAAATCAGGTGAGTAATTGTTCATACGTCTCCGGCCGCCCCGCACTTGTCGCCGCTATTCTGGAGGGGGAGAGAGGCAGAAGGAGGGGTCCCAGGTGAGGGAGGGGGGGAATATTTCCCCCCTCCCCACCGCTGCCCCTGCTTCTCCCTCCTGCTGTGCTGCTGTGGGGGGTCGTGGTGACACCCCCCTGGGTGTCTGACACCCGGTGCGCCCCGCCCCCTGCGCACTATGGTAGGGACGCCACTGCCCAATCACATGACCTGCATCAGGAGATGGAGGATGGCAGCAGAGAGCATGTGGTTCCCAGGAGGAGGAGATCCGAGGTGTGCATGGATCCAGGTAAATATTACAGCACTACTCTGAGGAGACATGATTGGCCAGTAGGTATGGGCAGAGCCGGATTAAGGCTAAATGGGGCCCTAAGCAAAGTAACTGATTTGGGCCCCCCATCATGTCGTAATAGAATCAGAAGGTGCAGCTGCACAGCAACATGCCGCACACACCGGGGCAGCCGAGCTACTGGTTGCTATGGGTAACAGCCCGCTTTCCTCTGTGGGTGCAAAAGGGAATAGCAGCGGCAAAATTCAGAGTGAGAGATGAATGGCTTGGACATTTGCACTCAAGGGCTTGGGCTCCCCTCTGAAGAGGGCGCCAGATATCACAGCAGCAGCACTTCCCCCTGCATCTCCAGCCAGGCAATAGCAGAAAGCTCTGGACACCGCCAAACCGGAAGCCGTTCCCCAGACAGAATTACATAACCACCCCACCACCGAACAACCGATTTCCTCCCAAATTAGACAGCCAACATGCAGCCTCCATCCCAGTTAATACGATAGTCCAGAAGAGAAGGCAGCCGCAGCGGGGGAGAATGACAGCACCAGTTGATTCACATTCACCTATTGCGATCCAAGCAATAGAGGTCCTGTCATCCGGAGCCCATCTGTCTCCTCTGCTGCTGCTCTGTTACTTCTACTATTACTACTTCCTGTCTGATCTGAGAATCAGGAAGTTCAGAGCGAGCGGTTGCACTGTAGAAAAGACAGATGGGTTTCAGATGACGGGATCTCTATCGCTTGGATCATGGATAGGTGAGTGAGCGTTTGCCATCTGCTGCTATCATTCTTGCTACAGCTGTGGTTCTCTGTGGGAAGGGAGGGAGGAGTGGGCAGCGGCAGAGCGCACAGTAGCAGGAGGGGGACCTAGGAAGAGAGCCTGGCTCTGAAGACAATCAGCAGCGCACGGCATCATTTGACAAGACAAGACAAATAACATTTATATCGTGCTTTTCTCCTGGTGGACTCAAAGCGCCAGAGCTGCAGCCACTAGGACGTGCCCTATAGGCAGTAGCAGTGTTAGAGAGACTTGCCTAAGGTCTCCTACTGAATAGGTGCTGGCTTACTGAACAGGCAGAGCCAAGATTCGAACCCTGGTCTCCTGTGTCAAAGGCAGAGCCTTTAAAGGGACTCCGAGCAGTGCCTGTGGAAATGCCTTTAAGCATACCCACAACTAATTACATCCTCACACCTACCAGCATGATGTTTGTAATTATATCCCCCTGGGTTCTTTATATTTCATTGCATTGTGCTGAATCGAGCTGCCGACTTTGGAGAAAAGTTGTCCTGTGTAATACAATGTAACTATGGAAAGATGCATATCATTTTGAAGCTCTCTTTCTCCTCTTTCCAATGATAGATAAACTGCCACCCTACACCTTTTCGTTTTCGCTATTTTCGCGATCGAAATTGCTGTGGCCGCAATTTGATCGCAAAAATATTGAAAACTGAAAGGCATAGGGTGACCATTTATATATCATTGGAAAGAGGAGAAAGAGAGCTTTAAAATGATATGCATCTTTCCATAGTTACTGCACTGCTGGTTTATGTGCTGATGGGGCCCCTTTGACTCTGAATGGGGCCCCAAGCGACTGCTTTTGTTGCCTGGTCGGTAATCCGGCCCTGGGTATGGGGGTGATGGAATGACTAGGCACTACATGTGGGAGGTGCAGGGGGCTCCAGGAAAACTTTGCCTGGGAGGCTATTATGCTCTTGATACTGTAACACACATAGGCATATGGTACTTAAAGAACAAGCCACACCCATGCTAACCTAGAAATAAAAAAACGCACACATATATATGTGAATTTTTTATAAAGGAAAAACAGAAAATCCTATTTTCTACAGTAGCCATCTTGCCAAGCTAATGCTGACCTCATATCCCCCCTGACTCTTGTGTCCCCCCCCCCCCCGACTCTTGTTTTCCCCCACCCTTCTCTTGTTCATTGTATATTCATTAGCTACCCTCATCCCAGAGTCTTCAGACACTCCCACTGAGGTGTATACTAGGAATCTTCTCCAATCGCTGAGTGATCAGAGGGTGTTTCTGATAAGCAGCTAGGCAGGGAAATGGAAGAGGAATATATTCTAGATGAAAAGAACCCCCAGCATTCAACTGTTTGACACTGACTATTAAAGGGCCAGTGCTCAGTATGTGATAACTCCATACCATAACTGCAAAAAAATGTTTGCAAGTTTTGAATGCAGGATTAGCATCTTTATCACTTAATACACTCAGACCACATGCTGTTGAAATTTGATTTTATGGTGAAAATACCACTTTAAGTGTTCAGTTCTGATTACATTAAAGCTTACATTAAAGCGAACACGTTTCTAAACTTGTAGGCATGCCTTCAGAATGTTTATTTGCTCCCTTTTTGTTTTTACAGAGACTGCCAAGTAACGAGCTGCCTGATGCATCTTCCCCTGTGCCAACCAGCAGAATACGGGTTACTAAGAATTCTATTAGACTCACTCTTAACCGGTAACCAGAGTATTACTATAGCGGTAAGAAGCGATCACTTGCTGTAGTGTGGCCTGAATAGCTTCATCCACCTGACTGTTACTAAGTGACTTGAAGCAATGTTATGGACATCTTCCTCCGATCTTCAGGCTTCCAGCTGCATACTGCCAACACCATATTTTTTTATAGCCTTTTAAAACTTGTTTTCACGTTTTCCTTTTTTTGTAAAAACTTTAAAAATGTAAAAAGAAAAAAAAATTATTATTCTGTTTTCAGTTTGTAACCTTTGTCTGTCACGTTTTTTCCAAAAATTGCTAAAAACTGAAGAAAAACACGTCTTGTTTGTATGCAGTGCTCTTTGTAAGATTTGTGTTTTTATGTCGTCCTTTTTTGTTTCTGCATCCCTGATTAGTATTCCAAAGTGTATTGCTTGTCGTTACCTCACTCGTACTCTCTGGGATAATGGCCGTTCCTGGACAGTATGCTGGAGCAAGGCCTCGTCTTTTGCAGGCTTGCTAAGGATATCTGCAGTCTGCAGATGAAGGTTTTAGTTTCTATGTGGAATACAAAGCCCAGAACTGTCTCCTGTGGAGACTTGTACGGTAAATTAGCAATTATTTTCAAGGCAATAGTTAGATTATATCCCCAATAATTTATCCAACAAGTTCACCTGCATTTATTCAGAAGTGCACATGAAATCTGCTATTAGGTAAAGGCTGTCTTCACAGGTTACTACTTCAGCTCATGCTGTAGACTCCACAGCTTGTGGTAAGTACGCTTATAGACTCCCCTGTTTATAGGAAGAGTTTTCTACCCATGGCTTCTGATAGGAAGTAGTAATCTAACTGGAAATTTGAAATCCTTTCTCTTTTGGTACCCACATAGTACTCCATGGAGCACATTTATGAAGGCAAGTGCAGAAACTGGAATGGCTTCAAAAAGAAACCTTGTGACAACTAACGGAATGCCTCCAGTTTTCTTTGCGCATGTGTTGATTAAGCTCCCTTATAGGTTATCTTCTCCCCTCCCCCTTCAGAGTTTTCAATAAAAATCTCTCCAAGTGAATTAAATGTAGTACAAAAGGCCTGAAGTCTGGCACTAAAGTTCCTGACTGAAAGATCAGTTGCTTGCCAAGTAGTCAGACCCTAGATATGAAAGCCACAGAAATATCCACAATGGTCCCTTGCATAGTTCTACCATCAGGCTCATCTTAAAGTGCACCTGTCATGTGAGAAATATGGAAGCTGCCAATAAGTCTATATATTGTGTGTAAAATACACCCTGAAATCAACGCAACCAGGAATAATTATAGTACAGTACTGATTTTTGCCCCTACCTCAGGGAGTATACCCTAGCCTATTTAAATGTACTTCTCCTCCTCAACAGCCATGTGTACAAGTACACAAAATACTGCATTGCTGTGCAGCTACTGCCAGTTGCTCTTGACTTTCCTCCATCTAAATCCTTTCTCCCTCCACCCCCTTGCACACTCATTACTCCCTCCCTTGCTTTTTTTTTTTTACACACCTGCCTGTTGCTGTGTGGTATCACTATTAATTAGCATTTCTATGATCCCAGTTACATTGCTGTTTTAGTTTTGGATGGGTGACGTGGATTATGAAATGTGCAGATAAAACGTAGATAGGTAATACTACCATCCACAGGAATGGGCAGCAGCGGGATGTTGGGAGGAAGCAAGAGATACATGAGGAAACTTGCTAGTAGCAGGCAGCAGCACAGCAGTGTTTAGTGTAGGTGTACAGACTCCTTGGAACAGGAATTACAATACAGTAATAGCATGCTCCCGGCGAGATTTCTTCAGAGGCAAATTCCTCAGGGACTGTTAACATTCGATTTACTATAGTAATTAAAAAGTGTTGCCTAGCTGTAGTATTAATCCTCTGATTGTATGTCTTCTAAATTAATCGCCTGTTAACAATTCTGCAGAAAACCTGATTTTCTCACACAGCTTCCATGTAAGTCATTCCGATAATTGGCATTTTAGGACACCAATAATGGAGGCTTCCTTATTTCTCTCTAATCAGGTCTGTGTTAATTCTTGAGCATTGCGGAGGAGCATCTGTTACATGGTGCTGCACAGTGGAGGCCTCGACCACTGTCCTTACAGCTGCCTCAATTCAGCAATGTCTAATCTGTACACTTTTTTTTTTTTTTTTTTTTATATAGCTATATATTACAAATGCAAGTACATTTTTATAAAGCTTCACATTCGTAAATCCACTTTATGTACATCTGTGTCATTGTATTGTCAAATCCTCCAGTAACGTAATATAAGCCATATATTCAAATTATCCTGTGTCATATCCTTTAAAGTGCCAATAAAACTACTGCCCCCATTTTGTCTGTGTGATCTGCTTTGTCATGTTGAGGATTCTATTGATCTTATCAATTTAGATAGGATGCCTGGGAAAGCCTTCTCAGTAACAGTTAAGGCATCTAATTACATTTATGTTTGGTAAAGAATGTTTCTCCTCTGTATGTCAGTGTATAGAAGCTGTGTTTTTCAGTTTTGGTCAGGAACCAGTCCGACGAAGGCTTTTTATAAGTCAAAAGCTCACTGTTTATCCATCTCTAAGTTAGCCAATAAATGGTATCATCCTGATTCAAAACTTCTTGATCTTTAAAGTGGTCTGAAACTCTGCATTTCTTCTTTGCTTTAAAAGATTCTTTAGAGCAAAAAATCTGCTACCAGGGAAAAAAAAAATTGAATGCTGTTCTGCTACCAAACAGTTAAAAACGACACTTTCTTCAATCGGAAGCTTTGATCCAAACCTGAAGCTTGTATCTGAAGTTAAGGGAAGTGATTCGATTATTGTGTATGTTTCCTTATCAGCCACTATTTGTAAACATTCCTGGTAGTGCTTCGGATGAACAAAAGCAGAAAGTGAAGCTGGATACATTTTAATATATAAATCCGCAGCCATGCAACAAATGACATCACAATATAGTATTCAAGCTTCAGACAAAACACCACATATCATATGTACTTTTGCCGTAGGCTCACACATTGGAGATTAAAAGTCACTTGGTATATAAAAACAATATGCAGAACTTGACACATTCAAAAGGGAATCTACAACATTAACAAAACAGTAGTAATACCTAGAGCAGTGGTCCTCAAACTAAGGCCTGCGGGCCGAATGCGGCCCCCTGAGGCTTTTTTACCAGCCCTCCACACACAAAATGTATTACTTATAGTTGCGGCAGTAATTCGCTGGCTTCCAATCCAATTACTGTCCAATTGTATGGCAGGTTGTTACCTGGGTATGCTCCACTGTCTGGTGCGCAAAAACATTGTGGTGGGATGGTTAGAGGTAATCTACTCTAAAAGCAGTGTGTTGGGGGGATAATTTGCAGTCCTTGCAATTACTGGGGAAAGAGGGTTGTTTTGGGAGGACTATTCAACATCCATACTGTATTTTCAACTGATTGCTTTGCATGTGGTGGATTGTTTTTCAGGTGCTGCTTACACTACCTAGGTTCAATGTAATGTTGTTCTACATCATTTTATGTACACTCTGGCCCCCCAGCAGTTTAAAGTATATTGACCCGGCCCCTGACTAAGTTTGGGGTCCCCTGACCTAGAGAGTCCACCCATACAATTTACCCCCCCCCAAAAAAAGTGGGTGGAAAGCAGTCTATCCACGGCATTTGTCAATCCTGCTACATGAACTGTGGATAACTTTGGGTTCTCTCACTTGTGTGCAGAGAGCCAGAATGTGACAGAAGTGCTTCTGTGCTGAAAGATGGCTTTTCTATTAGGTAGTACATCGTTAGCTGCCTTGATCCTTACATTACAAGACTGGACAGTAACTGCAACCATGAGCGTTTTGCAAACACTATGCAGGGCTTCAAATACAAACTGCTAAACTTCCTAAATTTTGTAAGCTAACATACTTAAAGTATATCTGAGGTGAAAATAGAGACAAATGTTTCTATCCTCCCCCAAAAAAATGACTTTAGATATCCCAGTTTTTAGTCTATTTAAATTTAGATTTTTTTTTTTGTAATGTTGTTTTACTATTGTCTCTGCTCAATGACCCTTTCATAGATTTGAGCTCTGGCATACTTCAATGAACTATTGACCATTTATCTCTTTTCTCCTCTCAGATGCTAATTATGGACAGGGAAGTGGTTTATAGCTATAATTGCTTATCAGTGAGTGTTCTGCTATAGTCCAACCCATACAGAAACAGTCCTTTTGCATACCTAATTAACTTTTTTTTCAGACAGAAAGAAAAAGGAACACTGCATTTGTGTGCTTGGCACTGTACATACACTTCTATCTCATGTCACGTAACCTCGGTTGTCCTTTAAAAATAAAGTTGGAGGGCAGCCTTTTATGGTCATTAGGAACGTGATAACCTGATAGCCAGTTCATACTGATCTTCGTGCAAGACCATATCAGGTCCCCTTATCTTGGTGGCCTGAACCTGGCAAGGTGTACCGGGGTAAAGGTGCATGCATAAATCCAATTTTGATTGGCCTCCCTAACACCATGTAGTATGAGAACCATCAGATTGTGAATGCTATGGAAAACACATTTGCCTTATTAAAACAAAAGGTATCTGCGATTATTCGGTGAGTGAGTACATGAGGTGCCCCACAATGCAACACTGCTGAATATGCAAATCATCCTTTGTTGTCCATGGAAGCTAACCACCCCTCCAGAACTGCTGGCATGCAATGATGTGTAAGCTTGTTAATATTACAGAGCCGAATGAATCCAACATGCATACAGACTTTCAGATTGATCCTCCTCAGTGCTTGGCATAGATTTCTATGGGGTAGGGGTGCATACACACATCAGACCATAGTCTTTGGAAAATGAAAGATCAGACCAATTTTACCCCCTTCCATGTAGTATGAGAGCCATACCTACAGTCTATTCTATGGAGCCGAACTCCCCATCAGATAGAAATCTTTGCAAGATGCTGTACACATGCAAAAGATTTGTATCTGTTCCTGCAGAAGATCCGTTCCTGCAAAATGTATTCATAATCTATATCTGCAGATTCTCATACACACCTTGTTTAACAAGACATTCATCTGCAGATCAGATCCACCAGGATGGATTTTCAGATCTGCAGATGAATGTCTGTTAACCACTTAAGCCCACAGGGTTGAAATTTTTTTTTGCATCTGAGCAACTTTCACCTCCCATTCATTTGCCAATAACTTTATCACTACTCATCACAATGAATGGATCTATATCTTGTTTTTTCCGCCACCAATTAGGCTTTCTGTGGGTGATATATTTTGCTGAAAATGAATTTATTCTAAATCCATTTTATCAGGAATATTAAATGGGAAAAAAATCATCATTTCTCAGCTTTTGGCCATTATAGTTTAAAATTCGTACATGCCACCATAATTAATACCCATGTACTTTATTTGCCAATTTGTCCTGCTTATTACACCATTTAAATTATGTCCCTATCACAATGTATGGCGCTGATATTTTATTTGGAAGTAAAGGTGCAATTTTTCAATTTGCGTCCATCACTATTTACAAGCCCATATTTTTTTAAGACCCTTAGGTAACTATTTGTTTTTTGTTTTTTTATTATTGTAAAAAAAAATTGAAATGTGGGTAATTTTTGGTGTGGGAGGTAAACTGTTTATTTTTAATGTAAAAAAAGTGTATGTCTAAAGGAAAATGTATGTGGGCCACAGTCAAATAGTCCTGGGAGCGATCGAGCTCGCTCCCAGGAAGAAGAAAGAAGACACGGAACTTTTTGGCACGCAGAAAAGCTGCAGCGTCTAGAGATGCTGGCGGCTTTTCTCCGGGGGGATGCGATCGGTGAAAGGGATCTATAATCCCTTTCACTGTTCGCTCGGCTAACGGCAGGTAGCGGGAGTGCGCACGGGGGGGCCCGTGGGAGCGCGCGCAGCCTAACTGGACGACAAATCTCGTCCAGTTAGGCTTAAGTGGTTAACCCTCCTGGCGGTTCATTTCTGTCTGGAATTAGGAGTCAAAAGCGGTACATTGTTTTCAAGAATTTTAGGACCTCCGATTCAAAAGTTATAACTCACCAAAATATGTCAGAATAAAAGCATGGTAGACATTTTACATATAAATAAAAGACTGGAACACAAATTTGCAGGAAAAAATAAATTTATCAATAAAATGAAATAGCAAAACTGTACAAATAAGCAGCAGATTATATATATATACAATAATCAGTACAGTATATACAATAATTAGTACAGTATATCCCTAGTACACCTCCCGTGTGTGATAAATCTTAAAGCATGGAACGGGACACAGGCCGACATCACAGTCCGGGCAGTAAAACCGGGTTTCTTTGCGGACTTTCTTCCCCTTGCTATCCGTCTTGCTGCAGCAAACCACACACATTCTTGTTGGTGTCGCTTTTTTTGGAGTGGGTGGGATGTATTCAGAAAAGTGGCGGCCAGTGAGGCGCTCCGGATTGACCACATATGATGCACGGCGCCCAACTCGCACATCTGATGATGAAGTTGGGTACTTTAGGCATATGGTTTCACACAGTTTCCATATGAAGTCAGCATGTGATCCTGGCCTTTCACTGCGTTGCTTATGCAAGATGAATGCATTCCACAATGCCTGTTCCAGCAGATGACGAAAAAAAATTTTATAGTACTTTTTCTGCTGTTTCCGCACTGCGGGGTAGTATGTCATCGCCTGGTCAGCTCGGTCCACCCCACCCATTGTATGGTTGTAGTCCAGGATAACTTGCGGCTTGTCCAGGACTTTCCCTCCTCGCGTTCTGGTGGTGACAGAGGATGCATCGTGGACTGTGCTGAGCGCACACACGTCCCTCTTGTCACGCCAGCGGAGTGCCAACATTTTTCCCTTCTGCCAAGCCACAATGTCCCCAGATTTTAGCTTTTGCTTGGCGAAGGCAGTAGGCATTTCTCGCCGGTTAGGACGAACGGTGCCGTAGGCGTCGGTTTTGTTCCTGATAAGAAATTCAAACAGTTCAGGTGAACTATAAAAATTGTCCGTCGTCAAACAATACCCCTTATTCAAAAGTGGCTCCACCAAGGACAGCACGGATGAAGTCGCCAGCCCGTAATTGCTGAATGCAGGGTTGAACTGTGTCCCTTTCCCGGTGTACAGTACGCTGTTCCAGATGTATCCGGTGGCAGACTCGCATAAAGTGTAGGACTTTACTCCAAACCGGGCCCTCTTGGATGCGATATATTGGATCCAGAACAGTCTGCCCTTGAAGGCCATCAAGCTTTCATCCACACTTATGTCCCTCTGGGGTACATAAGTGTTGCGGAAGTTTTCCATGACCAGCTGATGAACCTCCCATATCTTCTTTAGCTTTGGCGCAGGGTGGGTGGACTCATCAAAGGCAGTGTTGTCTGCGAAATGCAGAAATTTCATAATGAGTCCAAAGCGGTACTCTGACATGACCGTGCCAAAGAACGGGGTGGCGATGACTTTGTTGGTCGACCAGTACCATTTCTGCAGGGGTTTCCCCACCACCCCCTGCAGAATAATCAGTCCAAGGAACCGCCACAAATCCTCCTTCGTAATTGGCTCCCACATCCTGGTCCTGGAAAGGGGCCTTCGTGGAGCAGCAATTTCTTGCGCGGCGTAGCGGTTCGTCTCCACCACGATTTTGTCAATGACAGCGTCACTGAAGAACAGCTGCAGGTAGGCCAGGGGGCAGTGTTCACAAGCAACCTTCAGGCCGGGTTCCCCAGTAAAAGGGAAACGGGGGGGCGGTGGTGGGGCCCGAGTGGTGTTGACTGGGCACCAAACTCGTGCGTCACTGACCTCCGTGTCGCTGGAGATGGAGTCGCTGTCACTCTCGCTGTCGGACGACAGGTTGCCAGGCGCATCACTGTCACTGGAGTCCTCCAGCGACGGCATATCCGGATCGCTGTCCTCTAACTGCATCAGCGCTTCCGCTGTGAGATGCCTTGAAGATGACGCCATAGCAGGTGATGGGCAGGTGGCAGGAGAAGAGCGTAGTAAAAATCCAGGCAGAGGTCGGTACAGGCGGCAGGCAGAGTAGTCGAAATCCAGGCAGAGGTCGGTACACAGAAATCCAAATTGGGCAGAATCAGCAGGCAAAGAGCGTAGGTCAAAGTTCAGGCAGAGGTCGGTACACGGAAATCCAATATCGGTCAGAATCAGCAGGCAAAGAGCGTAGGTCAAAGTTCAGGCAGAGGTCGGTACACGGAAATCCAATCGGGCAAAATCAGCAGGCAAAGAGAGTAGGTCAAAGTTCAGGCAGAGGTCGGTACACAGAAATCCAAAAAATCCAGCAGATCACAAAGATCAAAGCAGATCACAAAGATCAAAGCAGCTCACAGCTCACAGCTCACAGCTCACAGCAGGGATGCAAGTGGCAACAGTGTATTGGATACACATGTAATTCATACATGTGTATCCAATACAATGCACTTTAGGGCCAATGAAAAATCACCCTTTTCAAATTTCCCGCCCACCCCCATGACGTCACGCCGCCCGACGTCACGCTGCTTGCTCTGATTGGCCGCCGGGTCCCCAGGAGCATTCTGGGGCGAGAGGGGGACCCGGAGGCCGGAATTCGTAGAGAGGAAGCGGGGAGAGCCCGCAGAAGAAGAGGGGACAGCCGCTGCTGCTGGGGGAGCCAGGCAGGAGTCCCTGGGGAGCGCCGATCGCGCTAGGGACTCCCGCAGAAGAAGAGGGGAAATGCTGCTGGGGGAGCCAGGCAGGAGTCCCTGGGGAGCGCCGATCGCTCTAGGGACTCCCGCACAGCAGGTATTTGCCGCCTCCGCGAGCCGCCACTACCCCCGATCACATGGCCGCCGGGTCCCCGCTAGATTACAGGGGCTCTGGGGATCCCGGCGGCCAAACACACATGCTGCATTGCGGGGGACAGATGCAGGAGTCCCGCTGAGCAGTGCCGATCGGCGCGCGGGACTCCTGCACAGCGCACAAAGCTATTTTTAGCCACCCCGACCTGAGCTCGGGATTACCATTAGTTGCATGCATTTCCTACCCCGAGCTCAGGTCGGGGTTACCGCCAGGAGGGTGTGTATGAGGATCTGCAGATATCATAGACTATGAATGCATTTTGCAGGAACGGATCTTTTGCTGATACTGATCTGTTGCATGTGTACAGCATCTTGCAAAGATTTCTATCTGATGGGCAGTTCAGCTCAATAGAATAGACTGTGTAGGTATGGCTCTCATACTACATGGAAGGGGGTAAAATTGGTCTGTGATCTTTCATTTTCCAAAGACTATGGTCTGATGTGTGTATGCACCTTTAGACTTTAAACACCCAGAGTTAAGACTGGTACACACTTTAAATTGTGATTGGCCAATCGCTGACCAATTTTACTACCTCCATGCAGTATGAGGGTTAAAGGGGGACACTTAAAGAGTCTGAAGCGTCCCTAAATCACTGTTTTTATTTCACAATACTGGTAGGCATGATTACCCTACCTGAAATGCCACATCCCTGCGGCTGCAGTCTCCATCAATCTCCTGGCGAAGATTAGGGGATTGCTTCCTGTAGAGGCAGAGCTTTGGGCTCTGCCTCTACTCCATCAATCTGCGTGGATCTCCGCCTCTGCCCGCCCCTCTGTCTTCTTTCACTGAGAAGCTGCGATCATTGCAGATTGGACTGGAGGCAGAGCTACAGCCCAAAGCTCTGCCTCCCTCGGGCAGCAAAATCCACGACCAAGGAAGTTGTGGATTTTTGCCCTGTGGTTTTGGGGGGATTGAGATTTCAGCTGTGGGGATGCTACGTTTCAGAGGGGGCAATAATGCTTAACAGGGTTATGAAGTAAAACCAGTGATTTAGGGAGGTTTCAAAGTCTCTAAAGCCTATATATAAAAAAAAAAAAAAAAAACTCACCTGGGGCTTCTACCAGCCCCCTGCAGCCATCCTGTGCCCTCGCAGTCACTCTCAGTTCCTCCTGTCCCCCGCCGCCAGCTACTTTCATTTTTGCCGACAGACCTGGCGACTTGTAGTCTTCGCGTTCCAGTCCTCAATATCGAGACGTGTGGCCTGCGCAGGTGCAGTGAGCCTGTTGGCCAAAATCTAAAGGAGCTGGGGGCAGGAGAATCCGAGAGTGACTGCAAAGACATGGGATGGCTGCAGGGGGCTGGTAGAAGCCCCCCAGGTGAGTAAAAATGTATGTATTTATTTATTTTAAATATGCTTAACCTTCCTGGCGGTAACCCCGAACTAAGCTGCGCAGGAGGTTTTCTCAGGCTCTGCTGGGCCGATTTGCTTAATTTTTTTTTGCTGCACGCAGCTAGCACTTTGCTAGCTGCGTCAGCACACCGATCGCCGCCGCCCTGCGCTCGATCGCTGCTATTCGTCGCGCTGGCAATCAGTGCCAGGCAGTGCTGAGGGGTGAATCGGAACTCCCAATGACATCACGTCGTCGGTGACGTCATCCTGCCCCGTCGCCATGGCGATGGGGGAAGCCCTCCAGGAAATCTCGTTTTTTGAACGGGATTTCCTGATCGAAGATCGCCGAAGGCGATCGAAGCGGGCGGGGGGATGCCGCTGAGCAGCGGCTATCGTGTAGCGAGCCCTGGGCTCGCTACATGATTTAAAGGAGAAAAAAAACAAACTGCTGCGCTGCCTCCTGGCGGAATTTATTAGACCACCAGGAGGGTTAAGAATCCCTTTAAACTACACAATCTGCTCATAGTATTTAATATCTGTTGACCCTCATACTACATGGAAATGGTAAAATTGGTTAGTGATTCACCAATCTTAATTTTAAAGTGTGTGCCAGGCTTTACAGAAGCTTTTTGGTCTCTTTCATCCCCTTACACACTCCTAGGAGTTTTGTATACTATGAAGAGATTGTGCAGATAAGCACCCGTACTACATGAAACTGGTAACATTGGCCAATCTAAATTGAATGTATATGCACCCTAAGGGCTCTTTCACACTACAAGAGCTTTTCTAAGCGCTTTGTGATTTTAAAAGCTCTTGCTAATGTTATCCTATGTGTGTGTTCACACTGCAGTGATGTGATTTTGTAAAAAGCCCCCATAGCATTGCATTAGCGAGATCTTTTAAAATGCCTAGCATTTAAAACGTCCTTTAAAAAGTCCTGCGATGAGCGATTTTTCAAATTGCGCTGCGTGTTATAAGCGCCTTTGTAAGCGCTTTAGTAGAGAAATTATTTAAATCCCTTCCTGCCGTCAGGAGGTGATTACTTTGCCCCTGCGAATGAATAAATACAATGTATTTATTCATTAAAGCGCTGGGGAAATCACTATACAAAGCGCTTTTTCAAGTGCTTTGCGATTTCCTTATACCTTCCATTCAGGGCAAATCGCCCTGGAAATGGTACATGCATAGTGTAAGCGCTTTTTAGGGCGAGTTGTACAAATTGCCTGCGCTTAAAATAAAAAAAAAAGCCTCTAGTGTGAACTAGTGTTAGGCGAACGCCTAGATGTTCGCCAACGTTCGCCGAACATCGCCGCGATGTTCGGGTGTTCGCGCCGAACTCCGAACATAATGGAAGTCAATGGGGACCCGAACTTTCGTGCTTTGTAAAGCTTCCTTACATGCTACATACCCCAAATTTGCAGGGTATGTGCACCTTGGGAGTGGGTACAAGAGGAAAAAAAATATTTGAAAAGAGCTTATAGTTTTTGAGAAAATGGATTGTAAAGTTTCAAAGGAAAAACTGTCTTTTAAATGTGGAAAATGTCATGTTTCTTTGCACAGGTAACATGCTTTTTGTCGCCATGCAGTCATAAATGTAATACAGAGAAGAGGTTCCAGGAAAAAGGACCGGTAACGCTAACCCAGCACCAGCAGTAGCACACGTGATGGAACAGGAGGAGGAGGCGCAGGAGGAGAAGGCCACGCTTTTTGAGACACAACAACCCAGGCCTTGCATGAGGACAAGAAGCGTGCGGATAGCATGCTTTTTACCGCCATGCAGTCATAAATGTAATAAAGATGAGAGGTTCCATAAACAGGGACCGGCAACGCTAACCCAGCAGCAGCACACGTGATGGAACAGGAGGAGGCGCAGGAGGAGAAGGCCACGCTTTGAGACACAACAACCCAGGCCTTGCATGAGGACAAGAAGCGTGGGGATAGCATGCTTTCTACCGCCATGCAGTCATAAATGTAATAAAGATAAGGGGT
This sequence comes from Hyperolius riggenbachi, assembly GCF_040937935.1. Classification (NCBI taxonomy): domain Eukaryota; kingdom Metazoa; phylum Chordata; class Amphibia; order Anura; family Hyperoliidae; genus Hyperolius; species Hyperolius riggenbachi. The sequence goes on along the minus strand of NC_090649.1, from coordinate 414,714,811 downwards.
TCAATAAACAGGGACCGGGCGGCAACGCTAACCCAGCAGCAGCAGACGTGATGGAACAGAAGGAGGCGCAGGAGGAGAAGGCCACGCTTTCAGGCGCAACTCAGGCCTTGCATGAGGACAAAAAAATACGTGCGCAAAGCAATGCAATGAGTAGTTTTCAGGACACAATGGGCTATTCGGAGAAGCTATTCCCACCCCCACAATCTTCTACCTGTTAAAGGTCAATGGAACAGCCACAAATGTTGTGCCCGGATTCACAACCTTTTTCTGTGGAAAATGCACCTCGCACTGAAATGCAAGGCGAGGCCGAGGATGAACATGACGTCAACAACTCAACATGACGCAAAATGGGGGCGGAACAGAAAGCTGCTTTCAATGTTTTGAAGGCCTTAATTGCCTCCGGTGGCCAGTTAGATGCATCATCCATCACACCCAAATCCCAGAGCAATGTGTGCAGGAATTTGAATCGCAGGAGGTGTACCGAGATCATCTGGACAAGTGAAAAGTGACAAAGTGACCAGTGACAAAGTGACAAGTGACAAAATGACAAAGTGACAAAGTGACCAGTGACAAGTGAGAGGTTGTTCTGGGGAGCTCTACTCCACTGCACACAGTCACATATGAGGAGAGGTCTCGTCGGGACTGCTGATCCTCCTCAGCTTGCTCAAAGCCTTGAGGGTTCCTGAAGATCCTCTTTTTGGAGTTCGCCGGGGTTCAGCTTGGTGTCGGGGTCGGCGGCGTCCTCCTCACTCCAACGTGGCAGATCTTCTGTTGAAGGAAAAAAACAAAACATTTTTTAAAGTCCAGTACCGCTTCTGAAGGACTCACCAAGAGATGCAGGAGCGCTTCAATCTAGCGCACCATCGCTCGCTGGGTGATGTCCCTCCCTACGCGCTGGAATTCTACGCTGCACATGCTAGCACGCTTTTGCGCAGTGCCGAGGCGCATTCCAGCAGCTAGCTACCAAGCTTCTGTGGAACTGATTGGGCCACCATGTTGGATCTCTGCCAAGTCCTCCAAAATTTTGAGCAATCCACGTTGCTTGTGACTGAGCAGTGACAACTCTACAGTCAGCATTACAATACCACTGCTGTGTTTACTGAAGAAATCAATGTTGAAGATGGAAACCGCTGGCATGATGCAAGTGGGGGAATCTGAAGATGAAAACGATCAGCGTGATGATACCAACATCAGGCAACCTGCCTCAGGAAACGCTGGTCCCAGCTATGACAAAGAACAGGACGAGGAACAGCTGGAGTTGGAGCAGGAATTGGATGCCCCCACTGCCGAGGGACAGAGCGGTGCACGTTGGACTTCCACAATTTAGCGGGAATGGACAGCAGAAGAGGAAGAAAGTGATGCTGGTGACGAATATGGTGCATCACAACAATCACAACGCTCACAAGAACATGAAGACAGAGGAGTCTGGCAGGATTCTCTGGCACACATGGCTCAATTCATGCTAGACTGCATTGAACGCGGCCCGCGCATTATTCACTATTCATTATTATTCATTATTCTGGACAACACCAATTACTGGGTTTATACCCAGTTTATACAAACACAATGTTAAAAAACTGATTGAAGAAAGTGTCAGACAGGTCAAAAATTGAACAATTCCAGCAGGCCCTTGAGGATGGAGACTTTAGAGAGGAGATTGACATCCTCCTCCTTCTCTAGCCAGTTGTACGCCGACAGACTGACTTCAGCAAACCCAGGAGGACCAGGAGGGCAGCAAAGAACACAAGCTGCTGCTAGTGCCCAAAAGGGAATGGTATTGGCAGTGTCCTTGGAGTGGGAACATTTTCTGACACCCATGCAGCAGCCCACAGAACAGCAATCGGGCAGTTCCACGTCCTCCAACACCAATCGCCTGGAGAAGATGGTCAAGGACTAAATGTCAGATGGCGTAGCTGTGTTGAACAATCCATCTGCAGACAGACGGTGAGTGTGACAGCACAGAAGGACCATGGCAACTCACTCATAGTACCACAGTTTGATAGTGCTGCCCAAAAAATTATATGGATCCGTGGACCCGGGCAGTACTGGGAAGTGGGAACGCAGATTTTAGTACCTAAACACACGATACAACATGTTTTCCGGGGTCGGACTCCGAGGCACATACAGATGGTCCCGATCATCATCCTCATTATACAACTCTTCTCCTGAGTCTGACCCACCCACCACCTCTGCCACCCCAACATCCCCAGACACAGACCCCTCATCGTCCTCAACATTAACTTGGGATGCTGGCCTGAGCCCGACCTCCTCCTCCACATCAGGCCCCATCATCTCCTCAATGGCAGCCCTCAATAATCGCTCTGGCGCCGGACCGATGGACACAACGTTCTCCTCCGGGGAGGGCTGCTGCTGACCACTGGCTGCTGGGGTGGATGTTATAGCTTGCGTGGGGCGTTGGCTGTTGCTGTTGTTGGGAGTGCTGCTCACAGCGGAGGTCTCTGAGGAACTCATGGTGAGCTCATATAGTGGTTGACGTTGAGTGGAGTATTACTGATCCCAGCAATATACACACTGACTGGCAGAGTACGCAATGCTATATACTGGTTGACGGTGAGTGAAGTACTACAGATCCCAGCAATATACACAGTGACTGGCAGTACAATGGTATGGGTGGGTGAGCAGAGTACTACAGATCCCAGCAATGCTATATAGTAATGGGGTGACTGAGTGAGCGGCAGTGTACTACTGTTCCCAGCAGACACAGAGTGGCAGTAAACACAATGCTATATAGTGTGGCTGAGCGAGCGGTGTAGTACTGTTCCCAGCAGACACAGAGTGGCAGTAAACAGAATGCTATATAGTGTGGCTGAGCGAGCGGTGTAGTACTGTTCCCAGCAGACACAGAGTGGCAGTAAACACAATGCTATATAGTGTGGCTGAGCGAGGTACACAGAGTGGCAGTAAACACAATGTAGGTTTTGTTACTTTTTGCCTGATTAGTAAGTAAATGTTGCTAATGACTGTAAACCCTCTAGCTAGCACTAGGCTGGCTAGAAGTCTCCGGCACCCTCCGATCCCCGCCACTCCCCCGTTTATACATTACCCAGCCTGGATCCAGCGATTGGCGCAGCCTCCCCGGACAGCTGCGGTCCTTACTATGGGGAGGATCGCTCATGACGTCATGCGCAAACCCAATCCTCCCCATAGAGAGACTGGAAATGTGCCGGGAGGCTGCGCGATCATTGGATCTGGGGGGGGGGGGGGGGGATTAACGAATAAACGGGGGGATCCAGGGGCGCCGGACACTCTTACTAGCTAGCCTAGTGCCAGCTAGAGGATTTGCAGCCATTTTGGACAATTATTTATTTATGGTGGGATTCCTGGGGCCTCAAAGCGGTATGCCCGACAGTGTCGAGCATACCGCTAAGGAGGTTAAGAATAGCTCTGTTGGTAGAACAAGTGGTCTGGCATGAGGGGAAACTAGCAACACTAGTCAATGTATCATCCCGATCATCCTCTGATACATCCCCCAACTTCCTGATCTAAAAAGTCTCTTTCGATGTACCTGTGTGGCATCAGGTGTCACCAGTGTGTTCTACAGCAGAGGTCCCCAACCTGGGGGCCGCGGGCAGATTTCTGGGGGGCCGTGGCAGATCTGGCCTTTCACCCTCTCCCCCCCCCCCCATGGCCGCCGTTCCTGATACCTTATGAGCGGGCGGCTGCTTCCTTCCTTATATTCCCCATAGCCCCTCTCCTCTTTGAAGCATCTCGCAGTACAGCAGCGCTTGCTGTGCGACTGCTGTAAGGAGGGAAGGAGGCGGGGCAGTGTTCCCATGGTAACGGCGATCGCCGCTACAGGAAGCCGCTGCCCTACTTCCTACCCTTCCTTACAACAGCCGCGTGGGAAGCGCTGCTGTAATACGAGGTGCTGCAAGAGGAGAGGAGCTATGGGGAATATAAGGAAGCGACCGGCTATACTGGGCTAACTATACTTGCTATACTGGGGTAACTGTACTTGCTATACTAGGCTATCTGTCCTTGCTATACTGGGCTAACTATACTTGCTATACTGGGGTAACTACTGGCTATACTAGGCTAACTATACTTGCTATACTGGAGTAACTACTGGCTATACTGGGGTAACTATACTTGCTATACTGGGCTAACTGTACTTGCTATACTGGGCTAACTGTACTTGCTATACTGGGCTAACTATACTTGCTATACTGGGCTATCTGTACTTGCTATACTGGGCTAACTATACTTGCTATACTGGGCTAACTATACTTGCTATACTGGGGTAACTACTGGCTATACTGGGCTAACTATACTTGCTCTACTGGGCTAACTGTACTTGCTATTCTGGGCTAACTATACTTGCTATACTAGGCTAACTATACTTGCTATTCTGGGCTAACTATACTTGCTATACTGGGGTAACTACTGGCTATACTGGGCTAACTATACTTGCTATACTGGGGTAACTACTGGCTATACTGGGATAACTATACTTGCTATACTGGGGTAACTACTGGCTATACTGGGATAACTATACTTGCTATACTGGGCTAACTATACTTGCTATACTGGGCTAACTATACTTGCTATACTGGGCTATCTGTACTTGCTATACTGGGCTATCTGTACTTGCTATACTGGGCTATCTGTACTTGCTATACTGGGCTAACTATACTTGCTATACTGGAGTAACTACTGGCTATACTGGGCTAACTATACTTGCTATACTGGGGTAACTACTGGCTATACTGGGCTAACTATACTTGCTATACTGGGCTATCTGTACTTGCTATACTGGGCTAACTGTACTTGCTATACTGGGCTATCTGTACTTGCTATACTGGGCTAACTATACTTGCTATACTGGAGTAACTACTGGCTATACTGGGCTAACTATACTTGCTATACTGGAGTAACTACTGGCTATACTGGGCTAACTATACTTGCTATACTGGGGTAACTACTGGCTATACTGGGCTAACTATACTTGCTATACTGGGCTAACTGTACTTGTTATACTGGGCTAACTGTACTTGTTATACTGGGCTAACTACTTGCTATTCTGGGCTAACTGTACTTGCTATTCTGGGCTAACAATACTTGCTATTCTGGGCTAACTATACTTGCTATTCTAGGCTAACTATACTTGCTATTCTAGGCTAACTATACTTGCTATTCTGGGCTAACTATACTTGCTATACTGGGCTAACTACTGGCTATACTGGGCTAACTATACTTGCTATTCTGGGCTAACTATACTTGCTATACTGGGGTAACTACTGGCTATAGTGGGATAACTATACTTGCTATACCGGGGTAACTACTGGCTATATTGGGCTAACAATACTTGCTATACTGGGCTAACTGTACTTGCTATACTGTGGTAACTGTACTAGCTATACTGGGGTAACTATACTTGCTATACTAGGCTAACTGAACTTGCTATACTGTGGTAACTGTACTTGCTATACTGTGGAATCTGGGGAAAAAAGGGGGGCTGCTGCCGACGACACTAGCCACGCCCACTCACCCCCCCCCCCCCCCCACCAGGGGGGCCCCGGAGAAAATTTTGGTCGGGATAGTGGGCCCCGGGCTCAAAAAGGTTGGGGACCCCTGTTCTACAGGACTGATATTAGTTGCTTGGAGGAAGCACTGTTGACAATATGTAATTATTGTGACTCAGATAACTCACCAAAATTGTGGAGAGAAGCAAACTGACTGTAACTAGCATGTCGAAGTTGCATAAATGTATAGAAGGCTGGGTGTGGCAAAGAAAATTCTGAGGAGAGTTGTACAAAGGACTTGATAGGCCCATCACTGAATGGCTGATGGAGGAACCTGAGGCATCTCTAGCTATCCACCAAACAGTATCTGGAAGTTTAACTCAGGTAGGCTAAGATTTTCCTGGGGTGGGGGTAGGTTTAAGGGTACCCTCCAACTGGAGAAGTTTGTGAGAGTGTTTCCAGACTTTTAAACTCTTTTTTTGAAGATGGTTAGGGAGTGGAAACCAGCAACACCCTTCTGATCCTTAGGTAAGTGCCAAGAGACCTGTATTATTTTAGGTAATCAGATCATCTTGAATAGGTTAGCGCAGGATACATTGGCCTCAATTCACTAATTTTATCTCCTGTCTTTAATAACTCTTCTAGAGTTGTTACCATGGTGATAAGGCATGTAGTATTCAGGAAACCTTTTACCTCAGGCAAACCTAAAGTTAACACTTCTCTCTTAACCACTTGAGGACCTAGGGCTTTCTACCCCTTAAGGACCGGCCACTTTTTTTCCATTCAGACCACTGCAGCTTTCACGGTTTATTGCTCGCTCATACAACCTACCACCTAAATGAATTTTGGCTCCTTTTCTTGTCACTAATAAAGCTTTCTTTTGATGCTATTTGATTGCTCCTGCGATTTTTACTTTTTATTATATTCATCAAAAAAGACATGAATTTTGGCAAAAAAATGATTTTTTTAACTTTCTGTGCTGACATTTTTCAAATAAAGTAAAATTTCTGTATACATGCAGCGCGAAAAATGTGGACAAACATGTTTTTGATAAAAAAAAACCCATTCAGTGTATATTTATTGGTTTGGGTAAAAGTTATAGCGTTTACAAACTATGGTGCCAAAAGTGAATTTTCCCATTTTCAAGCATCTCTGACTTTTCTGACCCCCTGTCATGTTTCATGAGGGGCTAGAATTCCAGGATAGTATAAATACCCCCCAAATGACCCCATTTTGGAAAGAAGACATCCCAAAGTATTCACTGAGAGGCATAGTGAGTTCATAGAAGATATTATTTTTTGTCACAAGTAAGCGGAAAATGACACTTTGTGAGAAAAAAAAAAAAAAAAAAAAGTTTCCATTTCTTCTAACTTGCGACAAAAAAAAATGAAATCTGCCACGGACTCACCATGCCCCTCTCTGAATACCTTGAAGGGTCTACTTTCCAAAATGGGATCATTTGTGGGGTGTGTTTACTGTCCTGACATTTTGGGGGTGCTAAATTGTAAGCACCCCTGTAAAGCCTAAAGGTGCTCATTGGACTTTGGACCCCTTAGCGCAGTTAGGCTGCAAAAAAGTGCCACACATGTGGTATTGCCGTACTCAGGAGAAGTAGTATAATGTGTTTTGGGGTGTATTTTTACACATACCCATGCTGGGTGGGAGAAATATCTCTGTAAATGACAATTTGTTAATTTTTTTTACACACAATTGTCCATTTACAGAGATATTTCTCCCACTCAGCATGGGTATGTGTAAAAATACACCACAAAACACATTATACTACTTCTCCTGAGTACGGCGATACCACATGTGTGGCACTTTTTTGCACCCTAACTGCGCTAAAGGGCCCAAAGTCCAATGAGTACCTTTAGGATTTCACAGGTCATTTTGAGAAATTTCGTTTCAAGACTACTCCTCACGGTTTAGGGCCCCTAAAATGCCAGGGCAGTATAGGAACCCCACAAATGACCCCATTTTAGAAAGAAGACACCCCAAGGTATTCCGTTAGTAGTATGGCGAGTTCATAGAAGATTTTATTTTTTGTCACAAGTTAGCGGAAAATGACACTTTGTGAAAAAACACAATTAAAATCAATTTCCGCTAACTTTTGACAAAAAATAAAATCTTCTATGAACTCACCATACTCCTAACGGAATACCTTGGGGTGTCTTCTTTCTAAAATGGGGTCATTTGTGGGGTTCCTATACTGCCCTGGCATTTTAGGGGCCCTAAACCGTGAGGAGTAGTCTTGAAACGAAATTTCTCAAAATGACCTGTGAAATCCTAAAGGTACTCATTGGACTTTGGGCCCTTTAGCGCAGTTAGGGTGCAAAAAAGTGCCACACATGTGGTATCGCCATACTCGGGAGAAGTAGTACAATGTGTTTTGGGGTGTATTTTTACACATACCCATGCTGGGTGGGAGAAATACCTCTGTAAATGGACAATTGTGTGTAAAAAAATCAAAAGATTGTCATTTACAGAGGTATTTCTCCCACCCAGCATGGGTATGCGTAAAAATACACCCCAAAACACATTGTACTACTTCTCCCGAGTACGGCGATACCACATGTGTGGCACTTTTTTGCACCCTAACTGCACTAAGGGGCCCAAAGTCCAATGAGTACCTTTAGGATTTCACAGGTCATTTTTGTTTCAAGACTACTCCTCACGGTTTAGGGCCCCTAAAATGCCAGGGCAGTATAGGAACCCCACTAATGACCCCATTTTAGAAAGAAGACACCCCAAGGTATTCCGTTAGGAGTATGGTGAGTTCATAGAAGTTTTTATTTTTTTGTCACAAGTTAGCGGAAATTGATTTTAATAGTTTTTTTTCACAAAGTGTCATTTTCCGCTAACTTGTGACAAAAAATAAAATCTTCTATGAACTCACCATACTCCGTACGGAATACCTTTGGGTGTCTTCTTTCTAGAATGGGGTCATTTGTGGGGTTCCTATACTGCCCTGGCATTTTAGGGGCCCTAAACCGTGAGGAGTAGTCTTGAAACCAAATGTCGCAAAATGACCTGTGAAATCCTAAAGGTACTCATTGGACTTTGGGCCCCTTAGCGTACTTAGGGTGTAAAAAAGTGCCACACATGTGGTACCGCTGTACTCAGGAGAAGTAGTATAATGCGTTTTGGGGTGTATTTTTACACATACCCATGCTAAGTGGGAGAAATATCTCTGTAAATGACAATTGTTTGATTTTTTTTACACACAATTGTCCATTTACATAGAAATTTCTCCCACCCAGCATGGGTATGTGTAAAAATACATCCCAAAACACATTATACTACTTTTCCTGAGTACGGCGGTACCACATGTGTGACACTTTTTTGCAGCCTAGGTGCGCTAAGGGGCCCAACGTCCTATTCACAGGTCATTTTGAAGCATTTGTTTTCTAGACTACTCCTCGCGGTTTAGGGCCCCTAAAATGCCAGGGCAGTATAGGAACCCCACAAGTGACCCCATTTTAGAAAGAAGACACCCCAAGGTATTCCGTTAGGTGTATGGCGAGTTCATAGAAGATTTTATTTTTTGTCACAAGTTAGTGAAAAATGACACTTTGTGAAAAAAAAACAATTAAAATTAATTTCCGCTAACTTTTGACAAAAAATTAAATCTTCTATGAACTCGTCATACACCTAACATAATACCTTGGGGTGTCTTTTTTTTCTAAAATGGGGTCACTTGTGGGGTTCCTATACCGCCCTGGCATTTTACAGGCCCAAAACCGTGAGTAGTCTGGAAACCAAATGTCTCAAAATGACTGTTCAGGGGTATAAGCATCTGCAAATTTTGATGACAGGTGGTCTATGAGGGGGCGAATTTTGTGGAACCGGTCATAAGCAGGGTGGCCTTTTAGATGACAGGTTGTATTGGGCCTGATCTGATGGATAGGAGTGCTAGGGGGGTGACAGGAGGTGATTGATGGGTGTCTCAGGGGGTGGTTAGAGGGGAAAATAGATGCAATCCATGCACTGGGGAGGTGATCGGAAGGGGGTCTGAGGGTTTGGCCGAGTGATCAGGAGCCCACACGGGGCAAATTGGGGCCTGATCTGATGGGTAGGTGTGCTAGGGGGTGACAGGAGGTGATTGATGGGTGTCTCAAGGTGTGATTAGAGGGGGGAATGGATGCAAGCAATGCACTGGCGAGGTGATCAGGGCTGGGGTCTGAGGGCATTCTGAGGGTGTGGGCGGGTGATTGAGTGCCCTAGGGGCAGATAGGGGTCTAATCTGATAGGTAGCAGTGACAGGGGGTGATTGATGGGTAATTAGTGGGTGTTTAGGGTAGAGAATAGATGGAAACACTGCGCTTGGGTGGTGATCTGATGTCGGATCTGCGGGCGATCTATTGGTGTGGGTGGGTGATCAGTTTGCCCGCAAGGGGCAGGTTAGGGGCTGATTGATGGGTGGCAGTGACAGCGGGTGATTAATGGGTGGCAGTGACAGGGGGTGATTGATGGGTGGCAGTGACAGGGGGTTATTGATGGGTGATTGATAGGTGATTGACAGGTAATCAGTGGGTTATTACAGGGGAGAACAGATGTAAATATTGCACTGGCGAATTGATAAGGGGGGGTCTGAGGGCAATCTGAGCGTGTAGGCGGTCGATTGGGTGCCCGCAAGGGGCAGATTAGGGTCTGATCTGATAGGTAACAGTGACAGGTGGTGATAGGGAGTGATTGATGGGTGATTGATGGGTAATTAGTGGGTGTTTAGAGGAGAGAATAGATGGAAACACTGCGCTTGGGTGGTGATCTGATGTCGGATCTGCGGGCGATCTATTGGTGTGGGTGGGTGATCAGATTGCCCGCAAGGGGCAGGTTAGGGGCTGATTGTTGGGTGGCAGTGACAGGGGGTGATTGATGGGTGATAGGTGATTGGCAGGTGATTGACAGGTGATCAGTGGGTTATTACAGGGAAGGACAGATGTAATTAATGCACTGGCGAATTGATAAGGGGGGGGGGGGGTCTGAGGGCAATCTGAGCGTGTGGGCGGGTGATTGGGTGCCCGCAAGGGGCAGATTAGGGTCTGATCTGATAGGTAACAGTGACAGGGGGTGATTGATGGGTAATTAGTGGGTGTTTAGAGAAGATAACAGATGTAAACGATACATTTGGGAGGTAATCTGACGGCGGGTTTGCGGGCGATCTAATGGTGTGGGTGGGTGATCAGATTGCCCGCAAGGGGCAGGTTAGGGGCTGATTGATGGGTGGCAGTGACAGGGGGTGACAGGGGGTGATTGATGGGTGATAGGTGATTGGCAGGTGATTGACAGGTGATCAGTGGGTTATTACAGGGAAGAACAGATGTAATTAATGCACTGGTGAATTGATAAGGGGGGGTCAGAGGGCAATCTGAGCGTGTGGGCGGGTGATTGGGTGCCCGCAAGGGGCAGATTAGGGTCTGATCTGATAGGTAAAAGTGACAAGTGGTGATAGGGGGTGATTGATGGGTGATTGATGGGTAATTAGTGGGTGTTTAGAGGAGAGAATAGATGTAAACAATGGATTTGGGAGGTGATCTGATGTCGGATCTGTGGGCGATCTATTGGTGTGGGGGGGTGATCAGATTGCCCGCAAGGGGCAGGTTAGGGGCTGATTGATGGGTGGCAGTGACAGGGGGTGATTGACGGGTGATTGATGGGTGATTGACGGGTGATTGACAGGTGATTGACAGGTGATTGACAGGTGATCAGGGGGATAGATGCATACAGTAAACAGGGGGGGGTGGTCTGGGGGGGGGGGTCTGGGGAGAATCTGAGGGGTGGGGGGTGATCAGGAGGGGGCAGGGAGCAGGGGGGGGGGATAAAAAAAAAATAGCGTTGACAGATAGTGACAGGGAGTGATTGATGGGTGATTAGGGGGGTGATTGGGTGCAAACAGGGGTCTGGGGGGTGGGCAGGGGGGGGTCTGATGGGTGCTGTGGGCGATCTGGGGCAGGGGGGGAGAAATCAGTGTGTTTGGGTGCAGACTAGGGTGGCTGCAGCCTGCCCTGGTGGTCCCTCGGACACTGGGACCACCAGGGCAGGAGGCAGCCTGTATAATACACTTTGTAAACATTACAAAGTGTATTATACACTTTGTATGCGGCGATCGCGGGGTTAACATCCCGCCGGCGCTTCCGTATAGCCGGCGGGATGTTGCGGCGAGCGAGCGGTGACAGGCGCCGGCGGAGGATCGCGTCACGGATGACGCGATCGCTCCGCCCATGCCCTTAAATGGACCGCCGCCTCTGTGGGTGAGGCCGTCCTGCAGGGCTCCACTTCCCCGCCGCCCCTGTGTAGTGGGCGGTCGGGAAGTGGTTAAAGTTAACTCTTTAATCCTTAAAATAACTGTGTGTGAAAATAACTACAGAGGAGGTAACTTAACTACAGAGGAGGTAACTTAACTACAGAAGAGGTAACGTAAGGAATGAAGAGATAAGAGAACTCTCTTACTGTGTGGAGGTAAGTTTTCTCTTGCCTTATTAGCTCCAGCATGATCTTAGTGAAATGAGGCCATTGTCTCTGTGCAATCTATAATCCTGAAAATGTGTTAAAATAAATGGTGGGGGCAGAGCCAGGCAGGGACGGCAGTGGGTGTATTATACTGTGGGGGTGGGGGGCAGAGGTAGACACAGATGTTGGAAGTATTGTGGAGCAGCAGTACTTGAAGCATGCGCACTAATTTGTCCATTGGAGATGACGAAGCATTAGTATGTTATGACGTTTCACCAAAGCATACCTAACAGCATAAGCTTTTATTACACCAGCCGCCTATCACAGGCCAGATGTACAGCATACACGGGCCAAATCCCTCCAGCGGCCCGTAGTTTGCTCAGCGCTGGGTTAGCACGTTTGAAGCATTCAGGGGTAGCGTTTCCCAATTCCCACTACTGCCCGGGTCTCCTAGGTGAATTACGCACTGTAGCGGTAAAAAGTCCAAACAGAAAAACCCTCCTCTTGACCTAAATCAACTAGCCAGAGCAAATCCCAACCACTGGGTCGGAAGGTGGCACCCACCAGAAGTATTAGGTACAACTCATCCACCTCTTGCTAATCAGAATGAAAGGCTCCACCTTGCAGGGAGGGGGTCAGAGAACTCAACTGAATTCTAGCAGGCAACACACACATACATACTAAAGGTGGCCACACACCATACGTTTTATTTTGATTTGATTCAAGCATTCCGATTCAATTTTCCGATTGATCGGATGTTTTGATCAGAAGCTTCAAGGTGCCACACGTATTTTTGAGACTTCCGCATTTTCGGGTTAAAAGATTGTCCACTGAAAAAATTGATTGGTTGGTTAGAAAAATGTACTGACCTAGTTGCGTACAATTTTTTTCTGGTTGAATACAATTTCACAATCCATCACACACTATACAATTCTTGATAGAATTGGTCTAAATTTTCCAACATCCAATCTCAAAAGAATCAAGTAAAACACGAAATTTGATCGGCTTTTGTGATAAAAACAAAAAAAAAGCTTTACATTTTTGGGACAATCGATCGTACCCCCCAAGTGTAGTTAGCCTGAAGTAGCCCCCCAGTATAGGTAGCAAGAAGGGCCCCCAGTATCGATAGCCCCCAGTATAGGTAGCCAGATTTAGCCACCCAGTATAGATAGTCCTGCAATATACATAGCCACATTAGCCTCACAGTACACATTGCCAGATTAATCACTTATTGTGCCGGGTACCGTATATCTACGCCCCATGAGACTTCATCTTATGCTAGGTACACACCATACAATTTTATATAGATGGTTCTATAGATAATTTCCGACATGTCCGATCTAATTTTCGATTGTTTTTCTGATCAATTTCCCATAGAAATGAATGGAAATAGATAAGAAAATTGGAAATCGAATCGGAAAACGATCGGATAGAAAATTGACTGTAAAACCGCGTGTACCTAGCATTAGCTCCAGGAACCTAGCTATAAGTAGCTTATGTGATCGCCTGCCGTATGCACTTGTCCGCTCCCATTGCCGCCCATTAGTACACAGGCTGGCGATAATAGCCCGTTACATTCCCAACTAGTAATGAAATAAGGCATATGTGAGATTATTTTAACTGGGCCGAGCCATGGAATATATTTTGATGTGTTTTATAACTGTGGCATTTTTCATGTGAAAATTAGGAGGGATGGAAAATGAAAAAAAGTGTATTTTCTGCATTCAAGGCTAATTATGCACTGTAAAATGCATGTAAAATTAAACAATTTTGTTGGAAAAATACTGTAGTTTTTGTAATATAAAACATTACGGCATATAAGACGCACCTAGGTTTAGAGGGCAAAAATCTGGAAGAAAAAAGAACAAAAAACTGAAAAACTAAACCTAAGTGCATCTGTCTCTAAGCTACTCTATCTAGAGTGCAGCTACACTATACTAATCCCTGCTGCCCTTACCAGTTACATTACACTACACTACACTTATCCCTGCTGCCCTTACTAGTTACATTACACTACACTTATCCCTGTTGCCCTTAACAGTTACATTACACTACACTACACGTATCCCTGCTTCCCTAACAACTAAGCCACACAGCAATGTACTACACTACAGTACACTTAACTAAACTACACTGAGGCCCAGTGCATACCAAAACCGCTAGCAGATCCTCAAAACGCTAGAGGTTTTTGGAGCAGATTTCAGAGCGATTCTAGGCATGGTTAGAGATGTTCTCTAAACATGCCTAGCGTTTTTTAAAGCGTTTTTGTGTAGCAGATTACAAATATTGTTACAGTAAAGCTGTTACTGAACATCATCTGTAACAAAAAGGCCTGGAAAACTGCTCTGATCTAGCGTTTTTCAGAACGGTTTGAGCTTTTCCTATACTTTACATTGAGGCAGAAACGCTTCTGCAAACCGCAAAAGTGCTGCAGGATGCAAACTGCCGGTGCCCATTGAAATACATTAGCCGAGCGTTTTCCAAGGCGGAAGCGGTTTGCGGATCGCGTCAAAAACCGCTCGGTGTGCACCAGGCCTAACACTAAACTACACTCACATTACACTGCATTAAACCACACTACACTAAACTACACTACACTTTCATGTTAATACTATACCTGCTCCTGCCGCGATCCTCTCCCTCTGGCTCCGGATTATGCTTCTCAGCGCGTTCCTCTTCTTCAGCTGCACGATATACAGGGACACCGGCTGCCTGCAGTTATACAGCACCGCCGGCTCCTCCGTGCTCTAAGTTGTATACCTCCTGTTGTACTGTACACCAGTGGTGCATGTGCGGTGGGGTCACGCATGACATCATGTACTAGTGTACAGTAAAACAGGATGTATACAACTTGGAGTACGGAGGACCCGGTAATGCTGTATAGCGGCAGACGTGCCTGGATATCGCTGCAGCTGAAGAAGAGTAACCTGCTGAGAAGCAGGATCAGGAGTCTGGGGGAGAGGATCGCGGTAGCAGGAGTAGGTAATATAGCTTCCCTTGCACACTCTGCATCATTTTATTCTGTATGTTTGGGAGGAAACCCATGCAGACACAGGGAGAACTTCAAATTCAAACTCCATGCAGATAGTGCCCTGGCTGGGATTCGAACCAGGGACCCAGTGCTGCAAGGGGAGTGTGCTAACCACTATGTCACTGTGCAGCTTCAGCAGATATGACTCCATGGGACTGTCTAGCTCCGGTACTGGGCGCTAACAAGTGCCCAGCAAGTGCAGGAGAGCAGTGAATTCACCCCCTGTTAGTTTCACGTGTGAAAAGGGTCTTAAAGGGAACCTAAACTGAGAGGGATATGGATGTTTCTTTTGAAACAATACCAGTTGCCTGGCAGTCCTGCTGATCTCTGACTGCAGTAGTGGCTGAATCATAGACCTGAAACAAGCATGCAGCTAATCCAGTCTGACTTCAGTCAGAGCACCTGATCTGTATGCTTGTTGAGGGGCTGTGGCTGAAAGTATTAGAGACACAGGATCAGCAGGAGAGTCAGGCAACTGGTATTATTTTAAAAGGAAAAATCCATATCCTTCTCAGTTTAGTTTCCCTTTAAAGAAGTCATAAAAGACCCTTGCAGCAATATACAGTGCTATTAATTTATTTATTTTCTGCCTATTCCCTTTTATGGCAATGGCCTCATCACTTTGATTATGTTACGTTTATGTCACTACTTTTCTACAGAATTATGGGTGTCACAAATGAAAACCTACAGATCAAATGTACCAGAGAGGACACAAGAGAAAGCAAAGGTGTGTGTTGCAGCGATTATGGGAAGATGTTTTACATCACAGTACAGATGTCATTCACCACATTTTCATCCACCCACACACACGTCTCTCTACTACACTACGCTGAGAGGTGACAGGGAGACCTGCGGCAGACCTTATGATGAAAATACTGAAAGTGCAGACTCTGCCTCAGCTATGACGACAGGCACACTTGTAATGTATGAGATGAAAAAAACGCACACCTTAATCCAGCGGTTGCTGGTGCAGGATCCTCGGCAATCGTAATCCACAGAAGAGAAGTATGGATCTGCACACAGACTGTCCTAGCTTTGACAAAGGGGACCTCTCTGGCCCCGAAACGATTGTAAGCATACGGTCAGATTATTGTACGAATGTGTTGGAACAATAAAGGTTTCACTTTTCCTGCATAAGTCTGTGTGCGGATCTATACTTCGCTTCTGTACACTTGTAATGAAGTCTCCTTATTAAGACAATTCATAATATTTATTTTTCTTCAGAATAGTGCTCATTTTTTTTGAAGTTTTTTTTCCCCATCTAATTAAAGGACCACTATCGTGAAAAAGTGTAAAATTTAAAATAAATACCAATAAGAAATATTTTTCTTCCAGAGTAAAATGAGCCATAAATTACTTTTCTCCTATGTTCCTGTCACTCACAGTAGGTAGTAAAAATCTGACAGAACCGAAAGGTTTTGGACCAGCTCATCTCCTCATGGGGATTCTCAGCATGGCCTTGATTCTTTATAAAGACACTCCCTGCATAGGATTTATACAATGATGCTAGCCAGCTTCCCTGTTCGCTGCACACTTTTTTGGCAGTCGGACGGAGCAACTCCCATTCACAAAATGCTTTTGAAAATAAATAAAACACTAAGAATCCCCCATGAGGAGATGAGCTGGTCCAAAATCTGTTGGTTCTGTCAGATTTCTACAACCTACTGTAAGTGACAGCAACATAGGAGAAAAGTAATTTATGTCATTTTACTCAGGGAGAAATGTGCTTCTTATTTGTATATGTTCACATGTACTTTAAATTTTACGATTTTAGTGATAGTGTCCTATCACAAGTTATTATAGTTTTTGCATAAGTATAGGTAATATTAATTATTCTTTATCTTTATACTGCAGTTGACGTTTTTTTGAAAACCTTAAAATACATGGTTTTTTGACGTCAGATTATTTTCGTTTTAAAATTGCATAGCAGTTTCCTTTTCCCTGCATACTGTATGCAAATCGCATGTGATTGACATAGAATGCTTTCTTGTGCTTACCCTTACATCGCCGGGGTAATTACCTCTGACGATGCAGGAATTGCAAAACTTATCAGGTTGGCAAGTTTACAGATCTACATTTTGCACAATCTATGTGCCTGTGTTACATGCAAATGTATGCAAAAGGATCCTGTATGTAGAGAACCACAAAGTGAGTGGCTATTGCTGAACTTTTAA
This sequence comes from Hyperolius riggenbachi, assembly GCF_040937935.1. Lineage (NCBI taxonomy): Eukaryota > Metazoa > Chordata > Amphibia > Anura > Hyperoliidae > Hyperolius > Hyperolius riggenbachi. Next base: position 414,697,673 of record NC_090649.1, on the reverse strand, counting down.
TTTTGTGGAATAAACGTACATAAGTTTTATCATTTAGCAGCATCTCCAGCCATCACATTTTTACTCTGGTGGTGGCCACCTGTGAGTGTGTCTCTGGTACACTGGGGGGTTACAGGTATTAAAGTACAAGACTGAAAAGTAACAGCTGATGTCACAGTAAAGCAGTGGCTAGATGGTGTAAAGAGTTCTGCCTCTGAAACAGGAGACCTGGGTTCCAATCTTGGCTCTTCCTGTTCAGTAAGGCAACACCTATTCAGTAAGGAGTCCTTGGGCTAGACTCCCTAATACTGCCACTGCCTATAGAGTGCGCCCTAGTGGCTGCAGCTCTGGTGCTTTGAGTCTGCCAGGAGAAAATGCAATATGTTATTAAAACAATAATAAATGTTATTGTCTTGTCTATGTGCTGAGGATTTTTTGGAAGGTTTTTTGATTTGTGGAGATATAACCTCTGACAGCTAGTCTACTAGTGTAATTACCCTCCGTGAAAGCACCTGTATCGCTTGCATTCTTTGACAAACATGCCCCTATGCCAACTATTTTTAACATATTGCAGACATTACATTTAAAATGAGCATATACTTAACCATTAGCATATACTTATACTTTTCACATCATGTTCTTCCCATTCATTCACCAATAATTTTATTGTTACTTATACTCACTGAACTATATATTGATTTTTTGCCCCAAATTAGGCTTTCTTTGGGTAGTACTTTTTCCTAAGAATTATTTTATTCTATATGCATAGAATATTTAAGTTTTAAAAGAAAATGTGCTTCAATAAATAAACACATTTTATTTGCCCATTTGTCCGTTATTACAATGTTTAAATTGTGTCCCTATTACAATGTATGACAATAATATTTTATCTGGAAATAAAGGTGTATTTTTTTCAGATTTGTGATTCTTAATGCTATATCAATAATTACTAGCCTTTATTTGCAAAAATAACAGTAATATACCCTCATGACATACATATTAAAAAGTCCATAAGGTAACTATGTATGTATTTTATTTTTGATTGGTGTAATTTTTGTATTTTATTTGTTGTGTTTTAATTTGGTAACTATAGGGTAGGGGTATAAGGGGTTAAACATTAATTTAAAAAACATTATGTACTTCTATATATAAAAGTGTATGTGGGTGCACTTTTACTTTTTGGCCACAAGATAGTGCTACACTTGATTGCTGAATACTGTAAATGACAAGGTAAGCAAACGAATAAGTATATCAGCGCCCCTGGTTGTTAAGTGAAGTTTCTGTTAAGTGAAGTTTCCAAGGACGTAAAGATACATACCAGGGGTGGGGAACTGGTAAAAAAAACCCACTGCATTTCTCATTTTCAACATTGCCTATGTCGATGTGCAACTTTCAATTAAATATTGTAATAAAAGTATTACATGATTGGCAAACCGTATTTTATTTACATATTACATGTCCCCTTTGTAATCACATCCCGAAAGATATGGTGGTCAGAAGGTTCTCTATTCATGAAAACGAAAAACAATGAAATCTACCGAATATGTGAGTAAGTTTTACTTCATTTTTACATCATAATGCTTTTACAGAGAAGCCGACATGAGAGACATATAAAGGCTGACAAGAGGTTTACCTTGTTAAAAGTACTTGTGTGGGAATTCTGCCTTAAGGCTCTTTCACATTAGGGCAGATTTTCTGCGTTTCAACGCAAAGGGTAAAGTTTGCGTTACCCAAGGTGAAATGAAAGTCCATAGACTTTCATTTTAGCTTTCACATATAACGCAGCCTTTTTGTGTGTTGCGTTTCACTGCAACGTGCAGTTTTTCAGCCAACGCTAGCTTTATGCGTTACAATGTTAGTCAATGTAAAACGCACACTATGCGCGTTTTCAATCCGTTAACGCAGGCAATCAGTCCCAGAATGCAACAGAGGAACAATGTAGAAAGTTGAAAACTAAAAGAAAAAAAAATTACCTGCGTTTTTCTATGTGCTGTAACGGATTGAAAACGGATTAAAAACGCACACTCACTGCAGTGCAACGCATATCAAAACGCATTAAAAGGCATACAACAAAACGCATGCTTTGAGCGTTCTCCAACGCAAGCTCTGATGTGAAAGAGCCCTTATGATGTTTAAATTGCCTCCTAACAAAGTTTAGAAAGCTTGCCCAAAGCCAAGTACCATAATAGTTTGCCTTCATTTAGTGATAAATGTCCTAATTTAGCAGAAGGTAAATGTAGCAAATTGGAAGTGACAGTATCTGTTCTTCATTAAACAGAAATTTCTAATGGCGTAAACAACACAATCACCTAGGGCGTTTTTGCCTTTTTTTTACCCCCTGGCAGTTTTGAAAATCACCCTTAAAGCACTTGTGCAATGATTCCCTATTAGAGCGTTCACATCTGAGCGATTCAATTCCGATCCGCTCACCACAGCGCTGCCTGTACCATTTTTGGGGCGATTTCCCTATAATGGCAGGTATAGGGAAATCGCAAAACGCTTGAAAAAGCGTTTGGTATAGCGTTTTCCCCGGTGCTTTTAGGGCCCATTCACACTTGTGCGCTGAAAATCGCTGAATCGCTGAAAATTGCTAGCGTTTTGAAAAACGAAAAACGCTTGTACACTGAAAATTATATGGAAGTGTTCTGATCTAAGCGATTTGCTAAAACCCAAACGCGTTGCCTGCAGCATATTCTGAGCGATTTTGAGCAATTGGAGTTTCAATGTTAAGTATAGGAGCGCTGGTAAATCGCTCTGAAAGCACTGGCCCACAATCAACAGAGTTTTTTCAGCGATTTTACCCATCAAACCTTGCAGTTTACCCAAAAACACACCTTTTTCCTGTGCAGATGTCATTTCCTGTTTATAGAAGACTTAGACACAGCTTATTGAACTAGAAATCGTAACATGCTATCGCTGAAAAAACACTTTCTGTACAGTGAAAAATCGCTGGAAAATCTCTAGGAAAAAACGCTGGAAAACTCCAGAAAATTGCTCAACGTTAGCAATTGCGTTTAGCGATTTCTAGTGTGAATGGGCCCTTAAAGAAAACCTGAACTGAAGATGAAAAGTCAAAATAAGCTTACACAAGTCATACTTACCTTCCATGTAGTCTACTCCTCAGTGTCTTTCTCCTGTCCCGCGTCCTGTTTGTTCACTGTGATCAAGGGAATTTTCCGTCCTCCATTTTGAAAATGGCCATTACCCATAACAGCTTCCTGGTCAGCACACAGTTAAACTGTAACATCGCCCACTTGAGCCATAGGGAAACATGGACATTACCTGGTACATCAGTTTTCCTCTCAGCTATAACTGACAGCAACTGATATTTTACTGACAGCAACTGATATATTTCAGATCTGACAAAATGTTGCCAGAACTGAAAGGGATTATTGTCAGAAGAAAATGGTGAGCTTCTGAGAGGAACTGATGGCAAGGTAACTATGCAATGTTCATTTGAAGTTACCTCATGTGTTTATTTTAAATCTTTTTACTCAGTACAGGTTCTCTTTAAGAATAAATACATTGTATTTATTTTTTTCTGGGTCAAAGAGTTCACTTCCTGACTTGCATCAGGAAGTGAACAAACAAATCGCTCTGCAAATCGCTTAGAAATGCGCTTTACGAAAAATCTAAGCGTGCAGGTAAGCACCGGCGGAGGACTAAAAGAAAAATCACTCACAAAATTGAAAATTGCTGGCGTCAGCGATTTCGATTTTAGATGTGAACAAAGCCTAAAAGTACGGTAAACCTGAAGTCAAATGTAAGAAAAGTCAAATTTACCTCAGTAGGGAAAGGCTCTGGATACTCCTGAGGCTTCCCCGGTCTTCCTTTGCCCCTCTGTTCCTCCATCAGGAACCTCTAAAGCAGGAATGTCCTCAAAGGCTGAGGTCCTCACTCATTTCTGGCACAGCTCCAATTAGTTGATGGGACCGAATTAGGAAAGGAGTGGTTCATCAGGTAGAAAACCATTATTTGTTGGTGTTTGGACACCATTATAGCTTGCATGTATATTCTACACAGCTTAGTGTTTGTTCTGTCAGTCGCACTAACTGATGTTATTTGCCAAATTCTAAGATGTGTACAGATTGGATTAAATTTGCATGCAAGCTTGCGTTATTTGCATCTCACTGACCATTGCTAGTAATTCTGGAGACCACGGTAATCAAAGGACTGTGGCAATACTGGTTGTTAAAAATCCCTACCAAATCATCTATTTTAAGTGTTTTGTTTGTTACGAGACACCTACATGCAATTTAAAGACCACCTCTAGCCAAAAAAGATCTGAAAGGCAATATATATATATATGTAGTCTAGGCACTGTGTACAGTTAGATGAACATATATAGTTTACATCTGGTACATCATATTGGATAGAACAGACTCACATTTATATCTATAAGTAACACTTTCTTATTCCTCCTGAAGCTGAAGCCTTGTGCCCATCTCTGCAGCCTGGTTAACTCCCCTGCTCCTCCCTTCACTGCTGTCTGCATGCCTGGATCAAATTACTTCTCTTTTCACAGTGTGTAGGAGAGAGAAGAGACAGGAAAACTGCTGCAGTGTGGCTTAACATGTCTGTTAGCGATAATTCTTATTTCAGATGTCTGTCTGTCTGCCTAGATTGGATCACATGGACAGGAGGGGTGGAGTTATGACATCAATCACCCAGCATCCTTTGCACCTATGGTTTGGAAAGAGAAGAAAAAAGGCCCAGGGCCCAATTTCACACTGGGGGCAGGGATTTCAAGACCATATTTGGAATACGGACCCTCGGGGTGAGAAAATAACTTTATCATGTGTGATTTTTATATATCTTGGCAACTTATTAGGTTTAAAGCAAACTGCAGCACACATGCGCACGCTCGTGAACCCTCACAGCAGAGATGTGATCGGTGAACATGTGTTCCCAAAGCAATCTAAGTGCCCATAGTCAATGATCACCGGTATCAGCGAGATGCTTATGGTCATTCACACAATTAAAGTAAAAATACACATACATACATACATACATATTACTTCCTTGCCAAAAAGTAAAAAGATATGTTAACCACTTGAGGACCGCTGACAGCCGATCGGCTGACGCAGCGGCTGGGCCCAAAAGACCGCTGTCAGCCGATCAGCGAACTAGCGGGGTGTGTGTGGTTTTGCAGCAATCACGTCACTGGTGACGCGATCTGCCGCCGGCGATAGGCTCCGCCCACCCGCCGCTCTAACTCGCCAGCCGTTTGGTAGTGCCGGCAAGTTATTAACTCGTCGATCGCCGCATACAAAGCATATAATACGCTTTGTAATGTATACAAAGCGTATTATACAGGCTGCCTCCTGCCCTGGTGGTCCCAGTGATCGAGGGACCACCAGGGCAGGCTGCAGCCACCCTAGTCTGCACCCAAACACACTGATCCAGCCCCCCCTGCCCTCTGATCGCCCCCAGCACCACTCAGACACCCCCCTGCCCACCCCCTAGACCCCTGTTTGCACCCAATCACCCCCCTAATCACCCATCAATCACTCCCTGTCACTATCTGTCAATGCTGTTTTTCAGATCAAGTCCTAAACTGCCCCATGGGGGCTCCTGATCACCCCCCACACCCTTAGATCCTCCCCAGACCCCCCCCCCGTGTACTGTATACATCTATCCTCCCCTGTACTCACCCACTGATTACCTGTCAATCACCCATCAATCACCCCCTGTCACCACCTGTCACTGCCACCCATCAGATCAGACCCTAATCTGCCTCTTGCGGGCATCTGATCAACCACTCACAACATCAGATCGCCCGCAGACCCACCCTCAGATCACCTCCAAAGTGCATTGTTTACATCTGTTCTCCCTTCTAAATCACCCACTGATCACCAATCACCCGCCCGCACCCTCAGAACGCCCTCAGACCCCAGCCCTGATCACCTCGCCAGTGCATTGCTTGCATCTATTCCCCCCTCTAATCAAACCTTGAGACACCCATCAATCACCTCCTGTCACCACCTGTCACCCCCTAGCACACCTACCCATCAGATCAGGCCCTAATTTGCCCCGTGTGGGTTTCTGATCACTCGGCCAAACCCTCAGATTCCCCTCAGACCCCCTTTTGATCACCTCCCCAGTGCATTGATTGCATCTATTCTCACCCGCTCCACCGCAGTGACAGAATTTTTTTCTTCTGATCACTGCTGGTCTCTATGACTTAATTGTGGCTGAGACCAACCGTTATGCCACACAGTACGCAACCGCCAATCCAAGAAGCTACCACGCCTAGCCTTTTTGGTGGAAACCACTCCAAGTTTCCGAACGTAACATTTTTTGGGGCCTTCTCCTTAACATGGGTCTAGTCAAAAAGAATGTATTGCTGTCTTATTGGTCTACGCACCCAATACATCACATGCCCATGTTCTCTGCTGCCATGTCCAGGTCACGATTTGAGAACATCCTGCGCTTCCTGCACTTCAGTGCCAATACAACCTGTCATCTAAGAGGCATCTGGTTCCACAAAATTCGGCCCCTCATAGACCACCCGTCATCAAAATTTGCAGATGCTTATACCCCTGAACAGTCATTTTGAGGCATTTGGTTTCCAGACTACTCCTCGCGGTTTTGGGCCCCTGAAATGCCAGGGCAGTATAGGAACCCCGCCAAGTGACCCCATTTTAGAAAGAAGCCACCCCAAGGTATTCCGTTAGGTGTATGATGAATTCATAGAAGATTTTATTTTTTGTCACAAGTTAGTGGAAAATGACACCGTGAAAAAGAAAAAACAATAAAAATCTATTTACGCTAACGTGTGACAAAAAAATGAAATCTTCTATGAACTCACCATACTCCTAACGGAATACCTTGGGGTGTCTTATTTCTAAAATGGGATCACTTGTGGGGTTCCTATACTGCCCTGGCATTTTAGGGGCCCTAAACCGTGAGTAGTCTAGAAACCAATTGCCTCAAAATGACCTGTGAATAGGACGTTGGGCCCCTTAGCGCACCTAGGCTGCAAAAAAGTGTCACACATGTGGTATCGCCGTACTCAGGAGAAGTAGTATAATGTGTTTTGGGGTATATTTTTACACATACCCATGCTGGGTGGGAGAAATATCTCTGTAAATGACAATTTTTTTACACACAATTGTTCATTTACACAGATATTTTCCCACCCAGAATGGGTATGTGTAAAAATACACCCCAAAACACATTATACTACTTCTCCTGAGTATGGCGATACCAGAATGTGTGACACTTTTTGGAGTCTAGGTGCTAAGGGGCCCAAAGTCCGATTCACAGGTCATTTTGAGGCATTTGGTTTCTAGACTACTACTCACGGTTTAGGGCCCCTAAAATGCCAGGGCAGTATATGAACCCCACAAGTGACACCATTTTAGAAAGAAGACACCCCAAGGTATTCCGTTAGTAGTATGGTGAGTTCAAAGAAGATTCTATTTTTGTCACAAGTAAGGCCCGGTTCACATTAGCGGTCGCCGTCCGGAATCGCCGTGCCGGAGCCGGACCGCATGCAGAACGGACGGAACAGACGCACGGCATAGCAATGAAAGCCTATGCGTCCGTTCACATGCGTCCGTTTCTTCCGGACCGGATCCGTACCGGATCCGGACTTCGGCATAAGACCCAACATGCGCTATTTTTTGGTCCGGCTCCTCCGGCAGCCGTATCCGGAGCGGAGCCGGACTGCACCATCCGGCCAATACAAACCAATGAGAACCGGAGAGCGCACAACACACTGGCTAAAAATCCGGATGTTCTACCCCACTTCCTATGCGTATTGTAGCGGCGATTTTGGATGGGGACACATGGGCAAGCATTTTGGAGTGGAGCAGCAGTGACTTTAAACGTGCTGGAGATGTTGGCAGTATGTCGGAGGTGGAGGTGAGTGCTAAACAGCGGAGGGCCTGATTCCACAGGTCCACCTTCTGCTGACCTCCCAGACCCCAACATTTTTATTCGGTTTCTACTATCTTTTGCCAAACGGATCCGGATGAACACCTGAAGCAACCTGACCGGATCGGATCCGGATCAGAACCGTACGGTTCCGATCCGGATCCGGTCCGGATACGGTCAGGTCATCCGGACCGTTTGGCAGAGAACCGCAAGTGTGAACCGGCCCTTAGTGGAAAATGACACTTTGTGAAAAAAACAATAAAAATCAATTTCCGCTAACTTCTGACAAAAAATAAAATCTTCTATGAACTCGCCATGCCTCTTAGTGAATACTTTGGGATGTCTTATTTCCGAAATGGGGTCATTTAGGGGGTATTTATACTATCCTGGAATTTTAGCACCTCAATAAACCTGACAGGTGTTCAGAAAAGTCAGAGATGCTTCAAAATGGGAAAATTCACTTTTGGCACCATAGTTTGTAAACGCTATGGGCTCGTTTCCACTATCGCGAATCTGCATGCGTCCAACGCATGCAGATCCGCACATGTAATACAAGTGGATGGGCCTGTTTCCACTGTAGCGTTGTTGAGGTGCGTTTTTTTCAGCGTGAAAAAAACGCACAAAAGAGCCAACGATTTCGCCTGCGTCGGGAATCCGTGCGAATCGCCGCTAATGTATTTAATAGTAAAAACGCATGCGTTTGTTACATGCGTTTTTACCCGCGATTTCGCGTGCGATTTCGCACCTTTTTCAATTTTATTTAGCCCTGGCAGTGTCATGGTTAATTTCGCATAGCACCCTGCCATGCGAAATCGCATGCGAAATCGCGGGTAAAAACGCATGCGGAAACGCATCCGCATGCGTTTTTACAAGCGTCGGAATGCGGCCGAAATCGCGTCGCAACAGTGGAAACAAGCCCTCAAACTTTTACCCAAACCAATAAATATACACTTATTGGATTTTTTTTATCAAAGACATGTAGCAGAATAAATTTGGACAAAAAATGTATATAGGAATTTTACTTTATTTGAAAAATGTCAGCACAGAAAGTTAAAAAAATATGTCTTTTGTGATGAATATAATAAAAACTAAAAATCACAGCAGCAATCAAATAGCACCAAAAGAAAGCTGTATTAGGGACAAGAAAAGGTGGGAAAATTAATTTAGGTGGTAGGCTGTACGACCGAGCAATAAACCGTTAAAGCTGCAGTGGTCTGAATGGAAAAAAAGGCTCTGGTCCTTAAAGAGAACCCGAGGTGTGTTTAAACAATGTTATCTGCATACAGAGGCTGGATCTGCCTATACAGCCCAGCCTCTGTTGCTATCCCAAACCCCACTAAGGTCCCCCTGCACTCTGCAATCCCTCATAAATCACAGCCGCGCTGTGAGGCTGTGTTTACATCTGTAGTGTCAGTCTCAGCTGCTCCCCCGCCTCCTGCATAGCTCCGGTCCCTGCCCCGTCCCTTCCCTCCAATCAGCAGGGAGGGAAGGGATGCAGGCGGGGACTGGAGTTCTGCAGGAGGCGGGGAGAGCAGCAGACTGACACTATAGAGATAAACACAGCCAGCTCTGACAAGCTGTTTGTCAGCAGCGTGGCTGTGATTTATGAGGGATTGCAGAGTGCAGGGGGACCTTAGGGGGGTTTGGGATAGCAACAGAGGCTGGGCTGTATAGGCAGATCCAGCCTCTGTATGCAGATAATATTCTTCAAACCCACCTCGGGTTGTCTTTAAGGGGCAAAAAGACTGTGGTCCTCAAGTGGTTAAAGGGAGTCTGAAGCCAAAAATTAAAAGAAAAAAAACGATACTTACCTAAGCAGTGGGAAGGCTCTTAGTCCTATAGAGCCTTCCCATTCCTCTCCTTGTCCCGTCATTCCTGCACTGGCTCCCCATTAGCAGTCCCATTAGCAATCTTTGACCCATGGGTCGGAGACTGCTCTCTTCCACTGCGGGTGAGCTTCGGAAGTCTTCGGGAGCACTCGGACTCCCAGGTGGCTCCTCATTACTGAGGTATGTATCCAGATTGTAAGCCCCTCCTCATCACAGGTTTTCTTTCCCAGGCGCTCTAATCACCTGCTTTGCCTATACATTACTCGTTTTTCGGCATCGACATCTAACCAATTCGATCATAATGACCTAATCCGACAGAGATCGATGCAGCAGCATGGTCGCTTGATCGACTGTTTCAAATGCTGTTCAAGACAGGTCGAAAGAGATGGATCAAGCACAATAGAAGATCTTGGCTGCAAAGGCTTAATCCAGTGCGCGGCGGTAGCAGCGTTCAACCTCCCGACGACCTCCAACCCCAGGTGGTTATCCTGTTAAATATTTTGGGGGGAAAATACAGCTATATGCACTTTAATTGACTAAAAACGAATTTATATTTTGATACATTTATTCGAAGGCATTTACATATTTTTTTATATGGGTGGGGGTGGGGGGGTATAGGTAGAGAGGGACTCTCCCCTCTACATGAGAGACCGATGCTTTGTGCAGTAAATCATTTCATTGCAATTGAATAAGGTGCGGGTGGACACGGGGGTGAGTGACCACTCTACCTCAGAGACGTCACTCCTGTGTCACATCAGCCTTCTCACCTATCTCCAGCCACCCAGGCACCCTGGGAAGGGGGTTGCCCTTGCGCAGAGTGATGCTGAGCGTAGCGTAGGGACTTTCCACTTATGAATGTCATCACTCTAGCCACGCCTACTCCTCCGCCTGACTCCTCCCTAGGAACCCAGCCTGCTTCTGCTCTGCACGTCACTCTGCTATAATACGAGGAGAGCGCGGAGAAGCGAGTGAACTTCTGAAAAAGTGTCAAAGTCAGAACAACAATTAGAACTTTGTATCTGTTGGGACTGGCTCAGATCAGAGACCTGCTGGATAATACTCCTTGCTGCTGTGTGGATTGCAAACCTGCTCTGTCTACAGTGTGGGGGACACATCTCCATACAGGACCCCATCCTGACTGGCATCACCCATCTGTCCCATCATAGGGTGATCGCTTTACCAGGGCTTTCACATATCATCACAACATGGCAGGTAAGTGGATGGATTCGCAATACCTTCAACTATTATACACCTGTAGGAGGAAATCTACAAACACTTCCTCTAGGCTAGCCATACACAGACACTACCTGATGTGGCCAAAAGATACATCTCTTTCATATCGAATCTGATCAGAGAGGGATCTATCTGATCGAATCCTTCCACACACACAGCACATAGATTTTTTTTTATAGATTTCAGCCTCAAATCTATTAAAAATCTATCAAACTGTAGCGTTGCACTGCTTGATGCGGTGCCACGATATGTGCTGTCGATCTTCAGACCGCTACCGATCTATTGATATGTAAGATCGACCAATTTGATGGATTTTGGACAAAAATCTATGTGATTGATTGATTTCTAGCAAATTTTATCGAATCTTCCAGAAATCAACAAAAAAAAATCAATAAGAGTATGGCCACCTTAAAGCTCTTCAGATCTTTGCAGTATATTATGTTAGATGGATGCACACGCTTCAACTTTGATCGTTCAATGGTGCTTTATATTCAATAAACCCATTGCATCTATATAAAATCAGACTGACTTTGCAAGAACAGTCTATTTCTACAGGTAATTTTATCAAACGAATCTTGGAAAGTTTTGGACTGTTTTGAATGTGATAACTTCATTACTTTGCAGTTGTTTTAAAATCGATGGTTTAAGAAGACTACTATAAAATATATACATGTGTAGCCAACACATAGCTGAAGATCTATTTTACTGGAACTTGATAGTTATAGCACGGCTGAGTAGTACACCCATCAGTCAGAGGACTGTGATATCACAAATGTGCCAGAGCAATTTGTGGTTAATTGTACGTTTGTATTTGTGCCATTATAGTGCTATGTCTTTGTGGTGACAGATCTCTTTTGTTTTGATGTTCTTCCTGGTATAGGAAACAAAGGGTGGCAAGATGAGGATTTAGAGCCACTACCAGTTTGTTACTAATGTCTGTTGCACATAACTGACTGCAGTTCTGTCCTCAGGTTTTCCAGTTTTTAACATACAGTATGTGTGCCCCAGGTGGCATCTCTGGTGGGTTCAAGAGGTACATCTATTCGTCATAGTGGCTTCATGAGAAGTTACAAGTAAACCATTTGACGGGTGCTTAAAGTACTGTTACTTATACTAATGCCGTACGCTTGGTAAGCACTGGATTTTACTAAGTGGTACAGTATATATTTAAAAAAATATTATTGACATACACTTTTGGATTTCTACCAAACAGCAAACAAGTGAAATCCCCTAAAGGGAATTAAGACAAAAATGACAACTGCTACGCTTCCTCACGGGAGAGGAAAAAACTTTTTTTATTGGTTTCTCTCTATGTAACTTGTTGAGATTTTCCATCGTCTGTGACGCCCCTGAGAGGAAAGGGAAGTAAGTGAATCTCTACGCAACTCTCTTACCTAGCAGTAAAAACCTGACAGAGATTTAAATCCTTCCCTTCCCTACATAATAGTAGCAGTAGGGTATTGTACCGTGTTAGCCATCAGTAAAAGCAAGAAGTTTTAAATCAGGATGATACCATTTATTGGCTAACTAAAAATGAATAAAATAAGCAAGCTTTCGGCCTTACAGCCTTCGTCTGGCTTATATAAGCCAGACGAAGGCTGCAAGGCCGAAAGCTTGCTTATTTTATTCATTTTTATGAATAAAATAAGCAAGCTTTCGGCCTTGCAGCCTTCGTCTGGCTTATATAAGCCAGACGAAGGCTGCAAGGCCGAAAGCTTGCTTATTTTATTCATTTTTAGTTAGCCAATAAATGGTATCATCCTGATTTAAAACTTCTTGCTTCCCTACATAAAACACAAGTTTGCCTGAAAGTATGGTATTTGCAATTATTCAGGTTGGAGTGAGCATATGAGGTCTCCCACAATGCATCACTGCTGAGTATGCAAATCACCCATTGTTGTCCCTGTAAGCTAACCACACCTCCAGATTTGCTGGAATGCAATGATGTGTCAGCTTGTTAAATATACCGTATATACCATTTGTTCCCTACATAACAACTGGTAACATTTAACCTCTTGAGGACTGCAGGGCTAAACCCCCCCTAGTGACCAGGCAATTTTTAGTTTAAAAGGCCACTGCAGCTTTAAGGCCAAGCTGCATGGCCGCACAACATAGCACACAAGTGATTCCCCCCCCCCCCCTTTTCTCCCCACCAACAGAGCTCTCTGTTGGTGGGGTCTGATCGCTCCCCCCATGTTTATTTTTTTTTTTTATAAATATTTGTGTTGCCGATTTTTTTTTTTTAAAAAAAACCTCTTCCTTTAAATCCCTTCCCTCCCTCGCTCCCTCCCTCCCCACAGCCGGCCAATTACGGCGATCGGCTGTCATAGACTTCTGCCTATGAGAGCCGATCGCTCTCTTGTCCCCCAGGGGGACAGCCGTGTCACACCCCCGCTCCGCGCCCCCAAGCAGGAGATGCGCGCGCAGCCTGCGCGCAATCTCCTGCAAAACAGCGCCCCAGGACTTTACGCCAATTGGCGTTAGGCGGTCCTGGGGCTGCCGCCGCGGCCACGCCTACCGGCGTGACGCGGGCGGCAAGAGGTTAAAAGTAATTGAACATGGCAGCCTCCATATCCCGCTCAGTTCAGGTGTCCTTTAAAGTGGATCCGAGATAAACTTTTACTCATTGCATAATTGTTACTTTCATATAGTTTATAGGGCATTGCCCAAGCCAAATACTTTTTTTGTTTTGTTTTAAAACACTAATTCCCTATAAACTAAACAAGCCTCACCCACAGCTCCTTTTGTGCCTTGGCATTGTAGCAAGGGCTTATGGGAGCTCAGTCTGGGCAGGAGGAGGTTACTAACTAGAGATTTCAGAGGCAGAGGGGAGGAGGAGAGGGGACTGAATTTACATACAGGCCAACTGATAGCATCTCCAGCCTCCAGCTTGTGACAAACAGAACATGGCTGCCCTCACTGTATCAAGGGAATAAATAATCACAAACTTTTGAAGCTGTGTGCAGCTAGATTTGCTGTGTAAACTATCTAAACTTTAGATAAGATATATAGCCAAGTTACTTGTTATAGTTACTTTTTCATCTCGGATCCACTTTAAAGAGAACCTGTAAGGGGAAAAAAAGAGCCCCTGGGGGATGCTTACCTCAGGAGGGGGAAGCCTCAGGGACCTAATGAGGCCTTCCCCTTCCTTCTGTGCAGCACCAATCCATTGCTAGGACCCCCGGACTGTAGCAGAAGGCAATATTACCTTTGCTATCCAGCGCAGCTTTAGCGGAAATATCCGAGCCCGATCGGGTCTGCTCCACTGCGCAAGCGTCTTGCGCCTTATAGATTATTTTCAATAGCGGCGCACATTTTGAACACGCTCTCTCTCTCTCTCTCTCTCTTTAAGCCCCTATACATTCCTAGTGCTTCTGGGTCTCCCTGAGCTGCTTGGGTATTCTGTTCTCCTATTTTAAATCTGGAGGAGGGGCCAATGCATATACACAACACATCTGCATTAATGCAGCACATGTAATGCAACCAACCCATGTTTCTCATACACAAGAGTTGCATTCATTTGACGAATGGCATCATCTGTCCAGACAGATGTGTACTGCAGCTCTATAATGCTGCAGACAAAAAACAGCATATGTATTTGAAAGAACATAGATTTGTTCTGGATGTCTATTGATTGTCTGCTATCCCCTGCTGTGAAGTGCAATGCACCCAACTATGCATGAAGGGCCTTTTAATCCAGAGAAGCAAATTATTTTTTTTATTAGTGAAGGCCAATAGTGCTATCTTTTTACACAGTACAATCTGCAACAAAAGCTATTAACATTGCAGGGAGTGTAAACACAGCTTCTGAAAGTTCACTATTATGAACAAGGGAAAACCATATTCAAAGATTACCGTAATTGTAACAACATATGGGAATACTTTTATTTAACAGATCCTGCAGTTCTCCTCCATACACATGAGACTTAGTGGGCCATCTTAAAGGGAACCTGAAGTGAGAGGGATAGGGAGGCGGACATAATGATTTCCTGTTAAACACTGTTACAGGAAGAGGATCAACAGGACAGCCAGGCAACTGGTATTGTTAAAGAGGAAATAAATATGGCAGCCTCCATATCCCTCTAACTTCAGGAACCTCATCCTTTTTTCTCCCTGTTGTTTTCTCGTAGCACGATACTGTCATTTACTAGCAAGAAGTGATTTTGTAGAAGAGAGGTATTTTTTCGATCTGTGTGTCTGAAACCAAAATAGAAACGAATGAAAACTAAAATGGAGAAGTTGCTGTAGCTTAGTGTTTGTCACGAGAAAGGAGTGAATCACTTCTCCAAATCTAGCAGATATAAAAAAAGAAAAGAACCAATTCAAACACAAACGAGACAGTCATTTCAGCGTGTGCACTGAAATGCTAGGAAGGGTCCTTTCCACAGAAATATCGTGAGAATTGATGAAGATTCAAATCTGACATCAGAGTGGGAGAAAATCTGAGCTCAAAGGGAGCAGTGAAGCATAACAAACAACCAAGTGCTAGCTGTTAAAGCCTACAAAGAGTCTCATTGATTACAGTAGACAACAGCTTCACTAGTCCTATTTTCTGTGCATTTGTCTCAAGAAATCATCCCATGTGATTAAATAAGAACTTTAGTGAAAATAACATCCATTAATCATTTTTTTTTTTTTACAATATTCATTTATAGATTCTTTAGTCAGTGTTTGTCGTTTGTAAAATCTTTCCTCTCCCTGATTTACATTCTGAAATTTATCACCAGTGGTGACATATTTAGTTCTGCCAGGTGATCTGTACGGAATGTTCATTTACAGAGGGTACTCTGCACAGAGGGAGATTAGCTTGCTTGGCAGTTGGAAAAATCCATTATTTCCCACAATGCAACAAGATTTAGAGAGAGAAACTGACAAGACCATGGTCATGACCAGGCCCAGGCCCAGATTTACCTCACAGGAGCCCATAGGCACAGATGTCCTGGCACCTTAGACTTTGCCCTCTATATACTTACAAACCCCCATCAAACTGCACCACAAGTGTGCTGGCTGTCCCAGCTGTCATTTCTCCCTCACGTCCCTTGCCCATCATAGGTAGCTACAGGTGCTACATAGCCAGAAGTCCCCTCAATATTAAGTAGCTAGAGGTTCCCCCAAGTATTAGGCAGCTAGAGGAACCTCAGTACTAAGTAGCCAGAGGTATTCCTGACTGAAGGGAGATCTTGTCAGTGGAATGCCGAGAGCTGGGTGCGTAACCTCTCATTTACTTCCTCATCAGGGCTCTGCATAGGGAAGGAGATGATGGCTTTCCATCATCAGGTGCCTGGTCATGACATCACACTGTGGGAGGGGTTTTACCACAATCTCAGCCACACAGACCCCACCGATGATCTACTCGAGAAAAGGTAAAGATTTCTTGTGGAAAAGAGGATATCAGCTTCTGATTGGGATGAAGTTCAAATCTGGGTTAAAGTTCCAGGTGATCTGATATATAATATACACTGCATACAAAGCTGTGCGTTAAACTGCTATGTTTTTAATAGACTAGACATTCAGTTTGTTCAAAATCTGCTGAAAACTAAGGCAGTCAATTCCAGTTGGGAAATTTTGAGAAATCTGATCAGGATGGTAAAAAAAATATAGAATATTTGTGTACACCAGTTTTCTCTATATCCGATCTAGGTCATATCTGAATATTGATCTAATCACACGCTTGAGTAGAATCTGAAGTGAAAATTGCATGGTGTGGGCCATGCTGAAAGTCCACCTATATAAAAGGTGCCCCATTTAGGTCAGCAGAGGACGCTTCCTCCATCCTCCTCACCTCCACTGATCCAGTGTAGGGACCCCCCACCAACCTCTTTAACAAGGGCTTGTCGAATAGATGTGCTATCTGTGATCGTTGACGGAGGGGGCGTGGCTGTGAACTCCAAGAGAATCCCAGATCTGGATTAGTGGTCTCAAGGAGGAGGACCCGGAGGCTTTCCTCTGCCGAGTTATGCAGCGTTCTCTCTTTTTGAAGTCACAGGTTTACAGTGACTAGTATATAGTATAGTATTATAGCACAGTGGTTCTCAAACTTTTTTGGGTTAGGGCGCCCTTGATGGTTTTGAAACTTTTTTCAAGGCATCCCTCGGCAAAAATAACTACTGAAATGCTATTATGACCCTTATTAGGCAGCAAACCCCCCCCCCCCACCCCACTTCCTCCTCTCCCTAAGTAGCTAGGAATGCTTATGAGGCAGCATCCCCCTCCAAGTAGTCAATGACAGATCACCCCCTGGCAGCACCCCCCCCCCCCCCCTTCAAGTGGTCAGTGCCCTCCAAGTTAGGCAGCAGTACCTCCTCCAGATGAGTATTGACACCCCATTAAGCAGCACCCCTCTCCAAATAATCAGTGATTTCCCCCCCCCCCCCATTAGCCAGCATCTACCACTCCAGTTAGCCAGCGAGGCAGCATTCCCCCCCATTATGCAGCATCCCTCCTGGATGAACATGACAAGGATAGAGAGTCAATCTTGTAGAGCACAAAGCCATTTCCCCACACTCGGCGACTGCAGTTAGTAACACCCCCTTTAATTATGCAGCATCACCTCAGCACCCATTTTACATTGTAAGTGTCCCCCATTAGCTGGACAAACATTTCCTTACCTATCCAGGCCAAGGCACACTGATCCGTCGCTCTACCCCGATTCCTCTGAAGTCCAACTTCAACCACGGCTGCTGGGACTAAAGATTAACCGTCAGGTAATGCAGCTGCATTGTATATTAATGTGCGGTTGCATTACCTGATGCCAAAGCACAAAGGATGCTGATGAATGCTCAGGCCACCCTGTGTGGTACTTGAGGCACACCAGAATGCCATGGCACCCAGTTTGAGAACCCCTGTTATAGCGCATATACTACCCATTATAACAAATAATGAGCAGCAGTGATCAGTGGTGTAGCTAAGGAGCTGTGGGCCCCGATGCAAGCTTTACATTGGGCAACCCCCCCCCCCCCCCCCCCCAAGCACTCTGTACATAACAATTGATACGGCACACCAAAACCTGCCAAGGACAACCACAGTGTCAGATGTGCAAGAAGGGGACGGGGAACAGTTTAATGATAAATAAATGGTATCATCCTGATTCAAAACTCCTTGCTTATAATAATTACCACAATTCAAAGTATCTACAGAAGTGAATATTATGAGCACAGGACCAATAGAGAGCTAATACTGCAGTTGAGGGAGGGCCCCTCTGGCCCAAGCTTGGGCCCTGATGCAGTCGCAACCTCTGCAACCCCTATTGCTACGCCCCTGGTAGTGATGCGTGAACAAAAGACAGAATCTACCAATCAGGTTTTGCCCTTCATCAGGATCAAGAAGATCAGTGAATCCATCCCAATCTTCGGTTACTATGGCATTGATTGGTTATTATGGGATTCAGCATTTTACACATTGATGTGTAACCTGTCAAATCATTTGTGCAACTACTTCTCCAATCCAGTCATTGTGCAGTACTGTGTACTCTGGGCTGATGTGCTGTGCAAAGGGGACTTTTAGGAAGGGCGCTCAGTTACTTCCTGGTTTACATTGTATATGCATGTACCTGCTGACATCACACTGTAAGAGGAAGTGCTTTGCCCCAATGCTGCTGAGAAAAGGCCTTTACAGTGAAACTAAAGCCAGAACTGTTAAACAAGGATTGGGATGGATTTGCTACCTGTCAAATTTTTATTGTCTGAGTACCTGTTGGGGACATCTCCCCTAACTTCCTGTTCTTGTGACGGTTGGCAAAGACACAGAACTTGCAGTTAGCTCCAAAATGTAATGGTTGTCACAGAAACAAGGTTTGTCATTACTATACTGTTATTTGACTTTATATAGGTCTGAGACTACTCTGCAGCTTTTCACTGTACAGTATACTGAATAATTCACATCACTCATTTGGGTATGACAAGATTCTGTGCCAACCACATATTAGAGGAGGCACTCAGTAGGCATACAATTGCATTTAAAAGTGTAGACTGCACTCTACATGTTACATGGTCTCGCTCCTTTCTCAGGTTTGAGACACTGTCACATGTACTGTGCAGTCTACACTACTAAATGCAAGTTTATGCATATTGAGTGTTATACTTGGTTGCTGTATTTTGGGAGGTGGTGATTCCCAGGAGTATTGCGCACCAAAATTCATGTTTAATACACCCGACAGAGTTGGTAGCAGAGTTTTGCCAACCATGTACTACAGTTGTAAGGAAATCCACACAACCATGGGGAAAACATTAGGCCACCCATTGGCTGGTACCGTCTTAAAGGATACCCGAGGTGACATGTGACATGATGAGATAGACATGTGTATGTACAGTGCCGAGCACACAAATATTTATGCTGTTACGTTTTTCTTTCTCTGCCTGAAAGAGTTAAACATCAGGTATGTAAGAGTCAGACTACAGCATGTATAGAGCCGCTAATCGCGATCGTTCCCAAAATGCTACCGTGTCCAGTGATGTTTCCACGTTAATCGCGGCAAAATCACTCCTGCAAACTAGCGTTTTGCGATTTTAGGTGTGAATGGGGCCTAAAACTAACAATGATGATCAGAGATCACATGACACAAAGTAATTTCCAACTGCATAATCACCAAAGAAATCCATGATTAAAAATAGTACACACATTAGTCAATAATATGCAAATATAGTAAATGTTTATTGAAAAGCGTTCCACAACAATAAAATTTAAAAACAAGGACCAACACCAACCAGCAGCAATCAGAAATAAATGCATAATGGAGCTAGAAAAGGACCTCCGCGCCGGGGTGTGGAGCTGATCTCACACGTATCGTACCTCTTCGGGTGCTTCCACGGAGATCTCCGTGGTATGATGCATGTGAGATCAGCTCCACACCCCGGCGCGGAGGTCCTTTTCCAGCTCCATAGTGGTAAGCAGCATATTCTTTATTTACTTGTAGTGCGCCCCCTAACTATACCTCTTATTATTGGAGACATACATCTGTTATTGGGATAGGCATGCCTCGGCTCTGTAGCTCACCTCAGATATACCACTATTGATAGGCTAGTTTAGGTTCCCTTGACCTTATTATGCAATACATTTATTTCTGATCGCTGCCCTGTTGGTGTTGGTCCTTGTTTTTAAATGTTATTGTTGTGGAATGCTTTTCAATAAACATTTTACTATATTCGCATATTATTGGCTATTGTGTGTACTATTTTTTAATCATGGATTTCTTTGGTGATTGTGAAGTTTGAATTATATCTATGATTATGGATTGTGTTTCTATGCTCTATTGCTTTGTTTGTTACAAAGCAATTTCCAGTCAGATCGACGGGTTAAATTTCTAAATTCCAACATGTCTGATCTTCTCCTGCTCATGAACGAGATCGATTGTGTGCAGTACTGATCTGAAAATCGATCCCGTTCTCGATTAGGAGCTAAACGAACGTGTTGGAAATTACCAATTACAAAACCTGTCAATCTGACGGGAAATTGCTTCACGTGTACCTGGCATAATAGTTTTAAAGCCTCAGTTTGGGTTCCAATTTTATATTTGTATTACATTGCAGTTCATTTTCTTAATCCAGTTCATATATAATTATCTTTAAAGGGTTTGACTTTGCGTTTCCCGGTCGTTGTAGTAGGTCATCAGTGCCCATATTCTGCTCTGCAGGCAATCAGATAACTGCCCACTTCCTCCTCTCCCTTCAGCTTCAGAGCCCAGCTTCGTCTTCTGTCGGGAGATCATGTGACCAGCAGAGTGACACAAAAGCCCATGTAGGTTAGAGAGTGAGCTTGTGGTATCCCCGAAAGCGACTCTCCCCTCAGCTTCGGAGCCCAGCATCCTCTTCTGTCAGGAGATCATGTGACACAGCAGCCTATGTAGGAGGTTAGAGGGTGAGCCTGTGGTATCCCCTGGAAGCTGCTACTGTATTGCAGTGGGTCTTCAACCTCTTGCTTGTGACATGTTTTACCTGCCATCCAAGTATGAGGAGGAGTGTGGGCCCTACTTTATACTGCAAACATTCAGCAGTCCAGAATAACTCTTTTCAAAGAGAAACTGTACTGTAAATAATTTAATTCATAAAATTACTTATTTATCACAGGTGGCAACATCTTTACTGCTGGCAGGTGCCTCGCTGCGGAATGTTTGAATACTATGGGCTTGATTCACAAAGCGGTGCAAAGTGTTTGCACGCCAGTGAAAAGCCCCTTATCACGCCTAAACTCACTTTAGGCATGATAAGAAGCAACTCGCGCGAAGTTACCGCGCGTACGCGCGTAAGTGCGCGCGCAGCACCCGACGCTTCGCGCGAAGCTCCCATTAAGCCCTATGGGACTTTGCGCGCGCTCTCACGCGCGTACGCGCGGTAACTTCGCGCGAAGAGCAGGAAAAAGCGGTGATAACTCAGTGGTGAAAAGGTTATCACGCCTAAAGTCTTTTAGGCGTGATAACTGGGTTATCACCGCTTTGTGAATCGAGGCCTTAGTGTTTCAAAGCCAGTAGAGAGTCTCCCAGACTGATCTGGGAGGGGAATTCCACATAACTTAACAGCCTAGGCTGTCACATCACTGGGAGGACAGGGCGGCTACATACCAATATACAGTACAGTAATATAATGTATAAATATATGGAATGTTTCTATAGGACTCTCTTATATACAGTGATGTGAAAAACTATTTGCCCCCTTCCTGATTTCTTATTCTTTTGCATGTTTGTCACACTTAAATGTTTCTGCTCATCAAAAACCGTTAACTATTAGTCAAAGATAACATAATTGAACACAAAATGCAGTTTTAAATTACGTTTTTTTATTATTTAGTGAGAAAAAAAAACTCTACATGGCCCTGTGTGAAAAAGTGATTGCCTCCCTTGTTAAAAAATAACTTAACTGTGGTTTATCACACCTGAGTTCAATTTCTGTAGTCACCCCCAGGCCTGATTACTGCCACACCTGTTTCAATCAAGAAATCACTTAAATAGGAGCTATCTGACACAGAGAAGTAGACCAAAAGCACCTCAAAAGCTAGACATCATGCCAAGATCCAAAGAAATTCAGGAACAAATGAGAACAAAAGTAATTGAGATCTATCAGTCTGGTAAAGGTTATAAAGCCATTTCTAAAGCTTTGGGACTCCAGCGAACCACAGTGAGAGCCATTATTCACAAATGGCAAAAACATGGAACAGTGATGAACCTTCAGTGATGAAGGGGGCAAATAGTTTTTCACATCACTGTAAAAGCTTTAGTGATATCACTAAGTTTTTTTATTTTTAATATTTGAAAAAATCTGCATTTTTGTATGAATTCTAAAATACGCTTACCTTATGTAGGGGTGACAGGAGCAGAATGACAAACTTCTTAGAAATGTTACATCCAGTTTCATAGTATAATGAGATTATTATCTCTTTATTATTAAATACCCCATGTTTGTTTCTTACTCTGTACAGGACTGTGGACTACTTTGGTGCCTCATAAATCAATAATAATAATAATAGCAGTATAGTAGTAATAGTGTACAATAAGAATGACCATAATTATTGTTCATGGCTTATGTTGCATCCGTACTTTGTTCAGAGGAAGATATACACGATTAGCTTGGATTTATACAGGGCCGGTGCTTCCATAGGATCAAACTGGGCAATTGCCCAGGGCCCCAAGCTCCATAGGGGCTCCACAAGTCAAGGACTGTAGACGTAGCGTTGACTATAATCTATCGTGACAGAATGAAACAGGCCCCATATTCCTTTTTACCCAGAGCCCCATTTCACCTTAAACTGTCCCTGGCTGTATTCCTGTATGAACACCTGTAGAATTATAAGGCCTATGCTCTGTATATTATTATGTATTTATATAGCACCAACATCGTCCGTACAGGGTATATTGTCTTGTCACTGACTGTCCCTCAGAAATGCTCACAATGTCCATACAGGTAGTCCCTGACTTACGAACGACCCGCCGATACGAACGGCATGGATTCTGTGTTTCCATGGGAACAAGCCCAAAATTTTTTTACAAATTGGACTTGTAGTTTTTGAGAAAATCGATTTTTAAAAAATTCATAATGGATTTTAAACTTGTACAAGCAGTTACAGAGGGCAGAGGTGACACAGATGGGGACACTGGAGACACAGAGGAGTTACAGGGGACAGAGATGGCACAGTGTTCCGACATAAGAACAGATTCAGGTTAAGAACGAACCTACAGTCCCTATCTCATTCCTTAACTGGGGACTACCTGTAGTCATATGTCTATATGTATCGTGTAGCGTATGTATGGTAGTCTAGTGCCAATTTAGGGGGAAGCCAATTAAACTTATCTGTATGTTTTGTGATGTGGGAGGAAAGGCATGACAGGGAGAACATACAAACTCTGTGCAGATAGTGCCCTGGCTGGGATTTGAACCAGACACCCAGCGCTGCAAGGTTAGAGTGTTAACCACTGCACCACCATGCTGCCCATATAGGCAGATAAGCAGCTCTGTCTTTATGTATCATGTAAGAGCCCCGCCTGGTCCTTACTGTAATTTCCCTAGCTAGCACCGCGGCTCATTCTGGCACCTCATAAAGAGATCTGATGTAATTCTATTTCACATTCCTGTAGACAGTGAGTCAGAAAATGTCATACTTATATTTATGATTACCTTTTCTCCCAATAGGGTTAATCCCAGACACAATGTTATATTAGAACTGCACAACCCTTGTAGGCGGCTGGACAGGAATCTGGATATGTTCCTGTAAATCATAGGCATGTGCATGGGGGGGGGGGGGGGGGACAGAAATTAACAGAAATTTTCATGACCTCACCTTTCTCAAGGGACAGGCCTTGTGAAGACACAGAAATTCATCCATCTCTTGCTCTGTATAGTACAACTTACACAGCAGTGTTGTGTTGCGTAGTGTGTGGGTGGCGCAGTGGCTAAATGGTTATCACTCTCACATAGCAGCACCGGAGTCCCGGGTTCAAATGTCACAGTCTGTAGGGAGTGTGTATGTTCTCTCTGTGATTTGTGTGGGTTTCCTTTCTTTAAAGCTCACCTGAACTGAGAGCAATATGGAGGCTGACGTGTATTTCCTTTTAAACAATGCAGATTGCCTGGATGTGCTGCTAATCCTGTACCTCCAATACTTTCAGACCCTGAATGAGCATGCAGATCAGGTGTTTCTGATTGGATTAGCCACATGCTTGTTTCAGGTGTGCGATTCAGACATTACTCGAGCCAAACAGTCGTAAGGGCTGGTTAGCACACCAGCTTCTCAAAGAGCAAAACGTACCTTTTATTCTTCAATTCACGTGTCAAAACTCAATTGTTTCAAGGCCACGCAGGGTTCCCGTCTTCAGAACAGTTCAGGCATCCAGACTGTCCTGAAGAAGGGAACCCTACTTGGCCCCGAAACATTTGTCAATGCTGCAGTGTTTTGAAGATACATAATTGAAGAGACATTTTTCTCTTTGAGAAGCCGGTGTGCTAACCAGTCCTTACGACTGTTTGATTAATACGGGGTGTAGCTTTGCACCTATGATAATGCACCCAGTTGATGTGGTAAGGTGTGCCACTCCTCACTCTTCTACCATTACTCCACCCAAAGAGATTAGCAGGGCTGCCAGGCAACCGTTGTTGTTCAAAAGGAAACAAAAATGGCAGCCTCCATATCCATGTCAGTTCAGGTGTACTTTAAGAATGCTGGTAGCTTCTGCTAAACATTTTTTGGAAGCCATGGCTATTTAGAGTTTACTAAGGACAGTGATGTACTTATTTGCTGTGAGGAAGAAGGGACTGTCCCATGACCAACACAGATGACACAACAATGAAGGTCTATCTGCTCATTTGTAATATTTTAGTCATATTTTGTATTACTAGAGGAAGAGATTATTTACCTGGACAGGGGTTTTCAAAATTTGAAGAGCAATAGAAAAGGTGTATATGTGTATTTGCACCCTATGTCCCCTGTTCCATGGGTGTAAATGGGCCTGGCAGCTTGATTAATTCATATATATTTAGCTTATAGGCACAGTATAGTTCCTTCTGCCAACCTCTCCCCTCCCCCATCCCCACAGACTCCAGTATCCATTGATTTCTCCTGTCCCCATACTGTATACACCCTTTACACTCCTTTTTGGCCCACCCCATGTAAAAGTAAGTAGCCGGTATGTAAAGGGTTGTGGAATGCATTGAAAGCATTGAAAGTAAAATGGCAGTGAACACACTGGCCCAGCTGCTCCTGGGTCCCATGGTTAATTCCCTGCCTCTTTGACTTCAATAATGGCACCCCATACAGCTGCACAGACATGGGTGGTGCTATACTGGAGCATGCTGGGGCACTGCCGCGCCCCCCCCCCCGGTAATCACTGTGCCCCCCTGAGCACCCCACCCCCCTGCTCAGTAACTAACAGTTACCTGTTTCCAGGCTCCAGCAGCATACAGTAAACATGATAGTCTATAAAAGCCCCTCAACGTCAGCCTGAGTCTATGTAGGCATTAAGTAAACCAAGGGTCTTATCTATTTGCCATAAATACCTCACAATCCTTGCAAGATCCCTTGTAACTGGATGACACTTATATTTGAAAAAAAAAAAAAAACTACCTCCTTTTGCTCCTTTTGATGTGGGGGTATTCCTGAAAGGTCTCCCTCAGCCACGCACAATACAGTATAAAAATATGGTAGGACATCGTGCTGGATAGACATAATGCAATTTCCCGTCTGACCAACCGACAACGGGATCGATCAGGAGCAGTTTGGATACAGATAATAAGGAGGACAGCCGGCATTAGTAATGAAAGGGGCAAGTGAAGCATTCACACAGCAGGGCACCGGGCTGTGCTCATACCTGGCTCTAAGTTCCCCAGAGTTGCTCCATGCTCTGTACACACACACTGCTGCTCCATGCTCTGTACACATGCTGCTGCCCCATGCTCTGTACACAAGCTGCTGCTACATCCAAAGTCAACTGTAGCAGGGAAAGAAAGGGGGCAGTGCTGTGAGCTGCAGGATTACTACAGATATTCTGGTGTCTCAACTTGTGCCTGTCCCCAGACACTGCACTGGGGCCGGTGGTCTGAGGTGGTAATCCCCCCCACCCCCCTGCATTTGCCTATGCTGTAGGTAACTTTTCTTCAATAATAGCACCATCATTTGGACAAACTGCTCTGCTCAAATGCTTTTGAGTTCCGTTTGTGATGTTTATATTTGGTTCCTACCATTACTGAACTAGTTAGCCTTAAAGGGGAACTTCAGCCTAAACAAACATACTGTCATTAAGTTACATTAGTTATGTTAATTAGAATAGATAGGTAATATAATCTCTTACCCACCCCGTTTTAAAAGAACAGGCAAATGTTTGTGATTCATGGGGGCTGCCATCTTTGTCATGGGGCAGCCATCTTTTTGGTTGAAAGGAGGTGACAGGGAGCAGGAGACACAGTTCCAACTGTCCTGTGTCCTGATCACCCCTCCCAGCTGCACACACTAGGCTTCAAATGTCAAATTCAAAATGTAAAAAAAAAAAATTGCAGCAAAACAGCAGAACGAGAACAACAACATCAGAAATCCCATTATGCTTTGCACAGCATTAGGGGAAAAATGCCCGGGCAGTTTTTTTCTGTGCAGCTAAAAATGAGGCTTGTATAAGAGAAAAAAAGTTCTGATGCTGTGAAACAGTTAAAGAAACACCAGGCCTTTCCAGTGTTGCTGAGTCAATTTTTAGTCTGGAGGTTCACTTTAACTTTATCACCTGAGTTAGGCAAAAAGTACGGTACCTAAAGCTCGCCATGATTAACATAGATTTGAATCACCCAAATGGGCCCCACCAGCCAGCCATCGTGCCCCCTTTGTGCCACCCCCCAAAAATTTGAAGCTGGAGCAGCCACTGTGCACAGGTCATGTGTCACCGGCCTGCCCTGAGTACATCTTATCTTCTTATTATCCGTTTTGATGCATATATTATATAAACAATACAGAAGATGTGACTTAGTTATATTTACGGTAATTGAATTACAAGATTCTCTTAACTCTTACAGGTGAGAGGGGCCTGCTCAGTCACACTAATTAGCAGATCAGGATTACAGGCTGGGGAAAACCCATTGAAATTAACACTTTTCCAAAGATGATACAATAAAGGGGCATTGTGTTACTTGGTGTTAGCATGTGGCGTTCTGTTGTATATCTGAGCAGACGTTAAGTTAGGTTTAGCTTTAGGTCACACCTGAAATAACTGTTAGCCTTTGTTATACATGGGATTCCCCGACCCGCTCCTTTGAAGTGAATGCACTTTGTTTATAGGCCTTGATCCATACAATGTGATCAACACAGGTTCTGTAGTTTCCAGCTGTGAAGTTATGATAATCATTGTGGTGAACACGGTTTCTCATTAGTAAATGGCTTCGATTTTCACAGTCACTGTGTGTGTTGGATATTGCATTGTAACACATTTGCAGCTGATGGATTTTTTGCTCCTCATCGAGAGGGCAGATAATCTTAAAAATGTGTTTAAAAACAACCAAATGAAAAATCCAAACTAAACATAATACTGATTTTTAGAAATGCACAATTTGTATGCTTGTTATATAAGGTAAATGCTTAATAAAACTTAACTTTAAATTTACATTTAAAACTGATTCCACCTGTATTGCTTATAAGGTTACAATGATTAAGTAAAATGATGGGATTTGTGAACAAGCCCTTTTTTGACAACCAGTTAGTATTCAAAATAATAGGCTGCTTTGCCCTCTGCTCCACCTGCTATGAATGCACGTTTACAAACACATCACCACCTAACCCAACATGTTTCACCCCATATACTTTAGGGGCTTCCTCAGGGGAACATACAATTTGCAGTAGTGCTAATAGTGCTTAAAGTGTACCTGAGATGGGCGATTATCATTAAAATATGCATACAGCCCCTTTGGCATAATCACTCCCACGGCGTCCTCTTCTCCCTCTCCGTTTGCCCACAACTGGCCCCGAAAAATCCGTCAGTTGGCGCAAGCGCAGTCCGGTCAGGCTCAATCCCCTGTCTTGCTTCCGTCGCTGGGAGTGTTCTGCGCAGGCACAGAATACTTCAGGCGATGTAAGCGCAGTGGGAGCGCACGCATGGCCAGGCCTCGCATGCGTAGTTGGCTTCAGACCAGAGGACATTCCGGGGCCAATTGCGGGCAAACGAAGAGGGAGAAACGTGTTTGTAAACATACATTCTTAGTGAATTGAGCAGAGCACAAAGCACCCTATTATTATGAATACCAACTGGTTGTTTAAAAAGGGCCTTATTCACAAGTCCCATCCTCCTACAGAGTCATTGTAACCTTATAAGCAATACAGGTGGAATCTGTTTTAAATGTAAATTAAAAGTAGATTTGTTAAGCATTTTCCTTCTACAACAAGCATAAAAATTGTGTATTCTATGAAAAATCCAGTCAGTTGAGTCAATCACCCTCACCAAACCTCTTTATGCAGCTTAACCACGATACTAATGATGTAATCCTTAGGCCCCTTATACACTTACCGGGTTGCATCTCTTCCACTTAACACACTTCCTGCGATGCGATGGAAGTGCTTCAGGTAACACAGAAGCCGCAATGCGTTACCACGCGCGGCACTGGAAGCAATAAAGGTGAATAGTAACGTGCAAATGTTTAATTTTTTGGCGCCCTGCAATACGCAGATGCAGATTTCAAATTACGTTCTTCCTGTCCAGCAATGTACACATGACTGAAGGGTGCAACTTTTTAATGTGCAACTATTTTAAGGCCTGTTACCTCCAATTCCCCTGCCAAGGCTGTCTGCACAAATTTTAAAGTGTGTGTAATAGTGTGATGTGGTGCGGTAGCCATTTTGGTGCTCGCAAATCACATCGCTCTGAATGTAAAAGAACCTAGGAGAGGGATTTAAGGGAAGATGTAAAAAAGAAAAAAAACACCTCTTGTAGCCATGTATCTCCTTACTAGTTATGGTCATATCCAGGAGTACTCATGGGGAAGCATGTGATCAGTTTGGTCAGGTGATAGATATGTAAGTCTCTGATTTGCTAGCCATGATCATGTGCTAAAGCAGCATGTGCTGACAGCAAATCAGAGCTTTGCAAATCTATCAGCTGATCAAACAAATCCCATGCTTCCCCATGAGTTCTTCTAGACATGACCATCACTACTCCTCATGTGATCACACTTATTATCTGATTAATTTCCCCATGTACAGTGTAGTATAAGTGTAATGGGTGACTTACAATAAATATATTTTTGAAAGTCAGTGAATTAAGCTGCATAGGAGAAAAAAGGTTGTGTGTAGTATACTATGAGAAGTACCATATTTTGTGCACTGACTGATTGGATTTTTTATGAAACAGAACTTTGCTGTACAGCACAGCCATATTGTGATGTTTTCCAGTGGCAGCACTGCCATTTATTATTAAAAAAGGTACTTAAAAAAAACCCCAAAACTTTTAATAACATTTTCTGTCGTGTAAAAGGACAGCAGCAGCTGCTTATTACATCCTCACAGATAAAGATATCCTTGTGTGGGTGGCACCTTGTGCTACGCAGGTGTTTTCCTGTGGGGTAGAGCAGGGCCGGTTTAAGCAACAATGGGGCCCCAGGGCAAAATAAACCTGGGGGGCCCCCCCAACATATACCCCGGAACAAAAATCGGCATTAGGAGACCTTTTTTGCAGCTGGTATAGTCAGGGTGTGAAGTCCCAATCGGTCAGAGCTCCACATTCTGGCTATCCCAGCCTGCATGGGGGACAAGGGGTTAAAAAGTTTCAGGAGGGGGGACCCCACATAATTTAAAAAAAAAAAAAAAATCCCACACTCTAAACATAAAAAAAAATTTGGAAAATAGGAAAAAATGCCAGGGATCTTCATACAGCCATTTTGCGGCTGTATAGCGATCCCTGGCCAAAGCGCTGCGGCTGCGTATAGACCCCCTGGAAACCCCATCAGGAAATTTATTGCGCTTTTGTTTGATGCATGTAAAATTACACTACCGTTAGGTTTGCTACTAAAAGTTACATTTACCGCATTTAAAACTATACTTTTTTCCTTCTAAACTTTAAAATCGATTTTCTCAAAAACTATAAGGTCTTTTTGAAAAATTGTTTTTTCCTCTAATTCCTAATGATCTCCTTAACATATCCTGCAAATTTAGGGTTTCTAGAATTTAAGGTGGATTTGCTATTGACCATTAAAGTCGGCAGGTTTTTAAATGTGTTTTTTTTTTCCTTTGAAACTTTAAAATCGATTTTCTCAAAAACAATAAGGCCGATTTGAGAAAATTTTTTTTCCTCTTGTAGCCACTGGGGGCCCCTACAAGCTCTGGGGCCCTGGGGCAGCTGCCTCCTTTGCCTTAATGGTAGCGCCGGCCCTGGGGTAGAGAATACTACAGCTTCTTTTCAGCTGCTTCTCAGGCAGAGCTGGGCTAAATTGCTGATACAATTTGTGGCCTATTGAGTATGAAAAAAAAAGTGTCCACCAATTGGAAATCACTGCTGGTTTCAGTGAAATCTGATTGGCTGCTGCCTTACACATCAGCTTTGTAGTTTATACTTATAAGATGAAGCTAGACAACCAGATAGACAACAAACGCTGCAAATATTCTAAACATTTTGGCTTGTAGGTATAAAAAATAAGGTTCATTGCATACCATGGCTTTTCTGTTCAGTACGATACATGATTTCTCTACAGTTCTCCACAGTAAACTAGCATGGTCAGATTTATACATTTTCCACCCCTAAGCCCAGTATGTTGGGGCGACCCTTCCATAGGCAGCTGTGCTCCTCTCATTTCACTTGTAGCTCCCTCTTCCATGTGTATCATCCTTGTACTGCAGTCCCTCTAATGAGCAGCTCCCTTGGGCATCAGCTTCCTTTTTTCATGTGTTACTTACCATTTGCAGCCTTCTCTCGTATGTAGCATCTAGGTGTCCCCATGGGCAGCAGCCACCCAAGGCCGAGGCCGTTGTGGCCTTTCCTGAAATCCTGCCCTGTATACTAAGTCAGTGGTACTGTTCAAACTACAGTGCATGCACTTTGAGTGTGTGTTTTAAAAAATGCACTGCACAATTTTTCCGTTAGTTTTCTGCACAGCACAATTTACCTTAGAGAATAGGAAATGAAAACGGACACAAAAACTGCTGCTGAGTGATTTGCCTATTTTTGAAATAGTTTTTGATACATATATAATATGCCTATAGCCTCAGGACTTCACCGCTGAATCGCAATGCATGGTTGCCTTCATATCTGTGTGTTTGCTGTGCCATTCCATTCATTATAAATTAATGAGATCGCAGCTGCATGAAGGGGGGGGGAGGGGGAATGCATAGCAACACAGTGCATCACACGCAGCGCCATTGTGGAAACAAGGCCTTAGGAAAATAGTTCTTGTTTCCCAGGACAGATTGTCACAAAAATCCTTTCAGTGTTGGCTGGAAAACAAAACGAGCAATCTGATTGGTTGTTGGACAACCAGAGCATCCTCTCTGTAGAGCACGTCACACGTGCAGCAGTTTCACTTCTGTCTATCTGAGGGACCTTTTTAGATTTACTTGCTTACTGACTTTTTGATGAGTCATCTCTTTTATGCAGTTTCCATAGCATCTATTAACAGAAGTTCCATTACATAAGGGGTAATTAATATCATTGCGTTCATCCATCATTGTCTGTGATGACCAAGAACAAACAATACACTCAAATCAATATTTCTGGCTGATAACTTTGTCACTAAAGGTAGCCGTACATCTGGCGATGATGGGCAGATCTGACCAAGTGACAAATCTCTTTTTGATCGAATTTGATTAGAGAGCGATCTGTCAGCTGCCCATACAGCGCAGGCTGATTCCCAATACATTTCATGCTGAAATTGTTAAGGAATCGCGCTTGTAACGCTGCATCTGACCGCCTCGCCGCCCCCAACGCTATCCCCGTAATGTTAAATGTCACCCCCCCCCCCCCCCGGCCGCGGACAGGTCATTTATAACTTGCTCTGGGGGGACATTTAACATTAGGGGGGACAGTACCGGGGGTTTCGTCACGTTCGCCGATCTTACCGAAATTGCATGCTGTTGCTACCACGCACCCGATTGAGCAAGTCGGCCCTACATCTTGCAACATGTGCGATCGACTTATGCGACCAATTTCGTCCCGAAATTGGTCGCATTGTCGGTCGGGCATGCACTTGACGGCACCGATTTTCATACAATTATAATAATTGGATGGTCAATTGCCACCAAGTCGCCTGATGTATGGCTGCCTAAGAGGAACTTCAGCCTAAACAAACATACTGTCATTAAGTTACATTAGTTATGTTAATTAAAATAGATAGGTAATATAATCTCTTACCCACCATTTTTTTTTAAAAGAACAGGCAAAGGTTTGTGATTTCATGAGGGCAGTCATCTTTTTGGTTGAAAGAAGGTGACAGGGAGCATGAGACACAGTTCCAACTGTCCTGTGTCCTAATCACCCCTCCCAGTTGCTAGGCAACAAGAACAACAACATAAGAAATCCCATCATGCTTTGCACAGCATCAGGGTAAAAAAGCCCGGGCAGTTTTCTTTGATGGGGCGGAGCTTAGCTAAAAATGAGACTTCTATAAGAAAAACAAAGTTCTGATGCTGTGAAACTGTTAAAGAAACACCAAGCCTTTTCAGTTCTGCTGAGTAGATTTTTAGTCTGGAGGTTCACTTTAAGCTGCCACACAGATCCTCGCGATTGTTCATGACCTCCCTCCCACCAAAGACAGTTCATGCTGCCTGACTACGCCAACTGTCACTGGCAGCAGGAAGAGTATTGCAGACTATGATCTCAAACACTGGTTTCATCTGACATAAGCCACCAATCTGTAAGTTGTTGTGGGGAAAAAAAGTCTTAAACTGTAGGTAAAATTATATTCATTTATGTTTTCAATTAAAGTGGAGGGTTGTCTACAGTAGCTGTTTTACCTGTTTGTTGGAATTTTAACTGTACTGCAGTCTTACAGCAGGGAACACCCTTATCCCGCCTTCCCTCACCAGCCTGGGAAATAGCTGTGTGTGCTTTGTGGTAAATCCCCACGCGCTCACAATCGCCCAACAATAGTACCTCAGGCACATAAGGCAGGCCTGTACTACAGTATTTGATTTTTACTGGGTCCTTGCAGCAAATGGTTAATATCTCCCTGATATCAATTGTTTGCTGGATTTAGAAAGTTCTCGAAAGCTGGCTATACACGCATCACATTTTTTAAATTGATTTCTGACAGATTCAGCCATTTTTATTGTATCTGTGTGATGCGGGATGGGACAGGAACAGTGGAGTACAACGCTTGCAGTTCACTTGAAGCTTGATAGATTTCTTCTGAAATCTATCGAAATTAAGCTTGCTGTGTATGATAGGAATCAATCAGTATCCAATCTTATGCTAACTGAACAGGGATTGATCAGCTAGGCCTATCAGGCCATAATTGATCCGTGTATGGCTAGCTATAGTCTATAGCCAGCTTTATACAGATAAATCGCTGCTTTTGCTGTATGTTGTAGACATTTACAAGTACAGAGAACACAGGGATCGACATACATAAACACTATGCAGCACTGCCATGAAACAGTTAATACACTGTAACCTGCTTTCTGACATTGTGAAATGTGCCACTGCTAGTTAGACTGCATTCTTTGTATTACAGTTCCCGCAAATGCACAATAGAGCAAGCTGGCATGTCTCCAGGCTCGTCTTAATAACACAACACCCTATATACCTTAATAATATTGAATTGTTTGAAGGACAACTGCACAAAAGTGCTTGAAGCATGCAAGAAACCTACATAATTCACAACTGTTTATAACAACTTGTGAATGTTATTGTCAACCAGACCCCTCTATGTAAACAAAAAACTCACATACAGTATATCTAACTCCAGAAACAAACATCTGTCAATAAGCCTACATACATATCCAGGGGCAAACCAAGGTTTTTCAAGGGGGGATTCCTGAAAAGTCTCTCTCAGCCACGCACAATACAGTATTATAATATGGTGGGACATCATGCTGGGTACACATAATGAAATTTCCTGTCAGACTGACAGGATCTGACAACTATTTCCTAAATGTCTGATCTGCTCCCGATCGACAACGGGATCGATCAGGAGCAGTTTGGATACAGATAATAATGAGGACAGCCGAAATTAATAATAATGAGGAAATTGAAACATTCACACAGCAGGGCACAGGGCTGTGCTTATATCTGACTGTTAAGTTCCCCAGAGCTGCTCCATGCTCTGTACACACACTGCTGCTCCATACTCTGTACACACGCTGCTGCTCCATGCTCTGTACACACGCTGCTGCTCCATGCTCTGTACAAACGCTGCTGCTCCATGCTCTGTACACGCGCTGCTGCTCCATGCTCTGCACACACGCTGCTGCTCCATGCTCTGCACACACGCTGCTGCTCCATGCTCTGCACACACGCTGCTGCTCCATGCTCTGCACACACGCTGCTGCTCTATCCAAAGTCAACTGTAGCAGGGAAAGAAAGGGGGCAGTGCTGTGAGCTGCAGGATACCTGCAGATATTCTGGTGTCTCAACTTGTGCTGTCCTCAGACACTGCACCTGGTCTGAGGGGGATTCTGGGCAGCTGTAATCCCCCTGCATTTGCTATATATATATATATATATATATATATATATATATATATATATATATATATATATATATATATATATATATATATATCATGGTCCTGTGCAAAAATAACTAAATCTGACCACTTTTTCTTTACCCCAAACTGGCTAATGCCTGGTACACAAGATGCAATTTCCCATCAGACAGGTCGAATTGATTATTTCTGACAGGTCCAATCTGATTTCTGATCATTTTTCTAATCGATTTTGAGTGGAAGTGAATGGCAAATCGATCAGAAATTAGATCGGACTTGTCGGAAATAATCAGTTCGACCCGTCTATCTGACAGGAAATTGCATGGTGCGTAGCAGGCATTATGTCTGCTTTGTGCAAATAAAGTGATAAGAAATGGCTTGTGTGACGCTGGCACACAGAATGAGAGGACTGTGTATAGTAAGCTAAACAAAAAGAATTCTCCTTGTCTTGTGCACAGTGCTGACATTAGCAGGAAGATGTCACAAGATCACTTTATTAGCAGGCAAGTGTCAGTAAGGTGACAGACTTAATAACCCGTGCACAAATGGGTTCCATCAATCAGATTTGTGTTTTGTACATTTCTAGGATATTACTCAAATACTGGTCTCATGGAACTAAAAGTAACAGTTTTGTGCATTCATCTATTACGCTTTGTACAGTCTTTCTCATATCCTCCTATTTTTAAAAACTAGGATGTTCCATTATGGAGGTTGTAACCAGGGCTGTGGAGTCGAAGAGTCGAAGTCGGGGCAATTTTGGACACCCGGAGTTGGAGTTGGAGTCTGAGTCGTTGATTTCATAAACTGAGGAGTCGGAGTCGGGAGTCTGAGTCGGATGATTTTTGTACAAAATCCATAGCCCTGTTAAGTATTAGACTAAGGAGTCGGAGTGGAGGAGTCGGAGTCGGGGCCATTTTGGGTACCCGGAGTTGGAGTCGAAGTCGTGGTTTCATAAACTGAGGAGTCGGAAGATTTTTGTACCGACTCCACAGCCCTGGTTGTAACACAGAAGCCAACCAATCCCGTCAGTTATCCCTTCTATAGCAAGTGCCTAATGCCATCAACAGTCATACTCGTCTCGAAGAAATTCCTGTTCACCGTGGAAACTCTTACTTTTCACAGGGACAGAACATCTCCAAGTCTGTTGTAAATCAGCTATTCACCCACAGAGCTAATATGTCATCCTCTGTTTTTTATTGTCCGGCTACTCTCCTCCTACTTCCCTTAAAGCAGCAACAACTTTATACACTCTTAAAAGAGCAATGTTCACAAATACTCCACAGTATCCTTCAAGGTTCTTCTAATAGAGAATCCCACCATTTATTACATTTGGCAGTGCTGCCTGTTTTGCTTTACAGCCCAATACCTTGTACACTGTGTGAAGACCTGTGGAATCTTCTGAGGGACCAGTTAAAAAATAAACCTTTTCCTTAACTTGTCCCGAGAACGCCACTTGCTCTTACCTCTCCTCATTGTTCAATTCTTAGGCCCTACCAGTTATTGGGTAGGTGCTCAGGTCTTGGTTTACACACAACCTTCTTCTGCTCTCTGTTGGATGCATGAAATTATTTGCCGTTGGTGATGTCACAGACATTTCACTTGCCATTTTTTTTTTACAAATCGTTTTATAGCTTTACAATAATAATTTGAACAGAGAACTTCAACATTATGAAAAGTTTGCCGCTCCATTGCCTGATAGATATGTAGCTAGACCGCAGTAATGTTTCACACTACTACTAACGCTGACTTGTGTTCACATTCCTTCACTGATCAAATCTTTTCTTTTTCCTGGCAGGTCATCACATGATGACGAATGCACTTCTAGGTATGTACTGGTAGATTTTTTTTGTTTTTGTTTTTCACAAAGCAATACTGATAAGCTGTACCTAACAGTATAACCCAACCAAGGACATTGCTGTGTAGGGATAGCTAATCACATGACTGATGTAAGGCCCAGCAACAGGAATACACATTATTAAACTGCTGTATTGTGTTTGGCAAATACTGCAATGGGTTTGATGATTAAACTACATCCCAGTAAAAATCCATTAGAATACTGAAGTATAAAGTGACCCTGTAGTGGCAGTAAAGCTGTACACTATGCAACTTTCCTCTGGCTGGATGAGAATCTGACTATGGACTCTACTGGCAAGTACCTCACTCTTCTTCCCCTGACTGCTACCTGGTCTCTATACTGGTATAAATTCCAGATGATTACATCATCAGGGGGTCAAGAAGGGGTATTGCCTGGGAAGCGTGAAGAGGGGACAGCAGGATGCGCTGCTTTGGCAATAATTATGGCTGGTCTTCTAAACCAAAAAGTGCAGTGAAACACTGGACCTCACTAGGGCTCAGTAAATCCTCCCAGTGTCCGCAGCAAGTGCTTCTGGAGGGGCATGCCTGTATAATGTACAGCTCTCTCCCCATATAGCATTGATGGTGGGACCCTTGACAGGATTGCTTATTTTACAGCAATTCAAGATTCAACATGGACTCCACCACGCATGTAGTATTCTAGAATGCAATGCTGTCACATGCAGTACTTGCCCCATTTAATTACACTGAATGGATGTTGCGTT
This sequence comes from Hyperolius riggenbachi, assembly GCF_040937935.1. Taxonomy (NCBI): domain Eukaryota; kingdom Metazoa; phylum Chordata; class Amphibia; order Anura; family Hyperoliidae; genus Hyperolius; species Hyperolius riggenbachi. The sequence goes on along the minus strand of NC_090649.1, from coordinate 414,660,596 downwards.
GGCACGCCTTATATGCATTTTTCGGTTTAATAATGCATCTCACAGCAGGGCAGCTTAGCAATAGTGACATTGGTCATTGCTTTCTATGCTATATATGATGCTGTAGTCTGCATGTGCATTCAAAAGTTCAGTTTTGGGTAAGAAAATAAGTTAACTTCCTTTTCCTCCTTCCCTACCCATAAATAGCCTGCAACTAATACCTGTTTTCATTTGCTTGCGTACCATTTCAAGGTCTTTACAGTCACTGGGCCATAATGGGTTCCTTCTTGGAGGTTAGCAGTGGTCATGTGACTGCAAAGATAGGGAAACAGTAAATACACATATCTAGTGTTTAGCAGATTGACCAGAAGAGGATGTTCATAGGTGGGCAAGGATTGGTAATTCTCCCTAACACCCCTGAACAGTGGGCTCAAGGAATAACCTAAAAAGCCTGGAAACCTTAGTGAGTTTCAGCTGACCATCGTCCTAGATGGGCATGATTCTGGACCATAAGCAGTGTAAGAACATGGACTTGCTATAACTATCGGCATAGGCCTACAGCCACTGATAGGTGAAGTGTATAACATTGATTATCTTGCTACCATGGGACTAAGGAGTGTGGTATCTAAGGAGAATGTTGTTTTAGTAAACTCTGATATAGTAAACCTCTGATACAGTACACTCAGTTACCAGACCATGCACCTGTATAAGTATACAGTGACTAAATTAACAATAATAGGTCACTCAAGGAAATTAAGCAAAACTGTTATTCATATCAATTTTACTGTAACACCAGAAGTAAAACATTAAAAGCACGTCCCTAGTGACCTCTGCATAACGGAGAACGCTCTCCTACTCCCTGCGGCCACCACATAGAACTTTAACAAACATGCACCATAACATATAATGGCAGCAGGGTCATCAAATGTCTACTTTAAAGTAAACCTGTAACCTTAAAAAAAAAAGAAAGTTTCATACTTACGTCAGCAGGGAGAAGCCTCTGTATGCTCCAGAGGTTCCCCCAATCCTCTGTGATCCCTTTTCTGCCGGCCTAGACCCTCCTTATCTTTGCTGCCGTGCTCATGGGTGCTGACCTGCGCAGTAGCACAGAGCCACTTGCGCACAGAGAAACAAACAAGCTATTGCGCAGACAAGGGCCATAATCTGCGCCTGTGCTTGTACATGGAGGGGAGCGTGTCACGAGCAATGTTCGACCTTAACGTTGAAGGTTGTTTAGAGCAGGCCTGGGCAAACTTTACGCAGCCCGGGCCGCATTGAGCGGAGCACGGCCCACATTCCTTTAATTCCAACCCCCCTCCCTCCCTTCAAATTTGCAAGTGGGCATCAGGAGATTTGAAACTCACCTCGCTCACCGATGTTCCGCGTCACGTCTCCATGGCAACAGGGCGTCACGTGACGTCAGGACGTGCCAGTGTGTAATATGCTGGCGCGTCCTGAAGTCACGTCATACGATGCCCTGTTGCCATGGAAAGGTGACGCGGGACATCGGTGAGCGTGTTGAGTTTCAAATCCTCTGGTGCCCGCTTGCAACTTTGCTGGGAGAGAGGGGGGAAGAAGGGGAATCAGTCTGCCTGTCGGCGGGCCTAAGAAGCAGCGCAAGCGGGCCGTAGTTTGCCCAGCGCTGGTTTAGAGGGGTGTAGAGAGACTGGGGAAGCTTCTGCACTATCCAGAGGTTCCCCTACTGAGGTAAGTATCTAGCTCTTTTTTTTAATCAGGTTACAGGTATGCTTTAATTCTTCAGAATCCTTCAAATAATAGCAACTTGACAAATTGCACAGTCCCAATCCATAAAGCTCTCCCCTGTATAACAACTCACCCAACCATCTGTCCAGGGCTGGAATTTTGGAAAGGCCACAAAGGCCCAGGCCTTGGGCAGCTGAAAGGGGAGGGGGACAATGGGGAGCAACATATGAAAAAGGAAACTGATGTTCAAGGGAGCTGTTCATGAAAGAGAGGGGCTGCTGTACATGGATGGAATGAGAGGGGAAGACAATGGGAGGGACACTGCTTCACAAGAAAGGAGAGTCAAAACATAGTTTGCCTAGGGGCACAAAAAGTATAAATCCGGCCTTGCGTCTGTTTAGAGTACAGCAGGTGTTGGGGGTATAACTGGCAACAAATGTAAGGGGAGTGAATGGGGCGGGGAAGAGGTGGAAATGGGAGGCTGCTAGGAGGGAACGTTGCAGCATGCCTGCCTCTTCCTTTCTATGAGCTACGTGAAGCATTTTTCCATTTGAAATGTTTGATTCCTTGATACTTTGCACTCTACATCATGATTGCTTTCAGAACTCTCTTAAGCTCAACACACACCATACAATCTTGGTTGTACAGATTTACCAAATCTATGTAGTATAAGCACCAACAGATTGAAAATACCTTGAATGATTTATTGGATAAGCTCTTATACTACATGAAAGTGGTAAGATTGAACAACCAAGATTGTATGGTGTGTGTTGAGCCTTAGAATTGTCCTTATGTAGTGTTGGGTTTAGTGTGGGCTTTCATGTGTTATAGTGCTTCTTTGTGTATTTTGATGTATTTTCATTCTAGGTGGACATGAGCCCTACATAGAAATTTTCGAGCAGCCCCGACAGAGGGGGATGAGGTTCAGATACAAATGTGAAGGTCGATCAGCTGGAAGCATTCTTGGTGAACACAGTGCAGAAAATAACCGCACATACCCGTCCATCCAGGTAGTTATTTTAATTTTAAAAAATTAGGTTTTGGTGTAGTAAGCTAAGATGGTATGTTGTCTCATACCAAGGAATCACCTAGCTTATTGATCTGCAAACTTGGCTCTCCAGCTGTTAAGGAACTACAATGCATTTCCCACAATGCATTCCCACAAAGTCCCACAATGCATTTGCCTTTATGAATTTTGACTGTGGCTGTCAGACTCCTGCAATGCATTGTGGGACTTGTAGTTCCGTAACAGCTGGAGAGCCAAGTTTGCCTATCACTGACCTAGCTTCACAAAGCCATCTCTATACATTGCAAGCATTTCAGTTAGCTGCATTATACTAAAGTCCCAGTGGTTACTCTGTCCTAATTTCTTCTCTCCATGGGCTTGATTCACTAAGACAAATAGCATGCCTTATCAAAGTCAACATGCCTTATCAGAGTAGCATAGCGAGCGCTACGAACTTGTGCCTGCTAATTGGTAATGACGAGAGCTCCACTCGCCCTGCCCTGAGCCCCTGCGGGTTTGTATGCTACTCTGATAAGGCGTGTTAACTTTGATAAGGCATCCTATTTGTCTTAGTGAATCAAGCCGCATATGTTTACCGGGGAAATTGCTTTGCATGGCTCAGCTGCTACTGAGATGGGAGTGATTACCTAGCTGCTATGAATGTATGACAACTTCCCCACAGATGGAAGACTCCCTCCACCCTATAGAATAAATAATGAACGTGTCATTGCGGTAAACCCAGAGAAGTTGTAAAAGTGGAAAAGGAGCAAACGTATAAACCAGTGAGACAGAGAGATAAGGATTCTAATTATGTTTGCAAGGTATTTATTTTTAAGTAAAAGTGATTTTTATGTTTTTCTTGACATCACGATTAGCTACACACCTTAACTTTGTCTCTGTGAAGTCCTATTCCTCAGGTATCCCCACTTACTGCCTATATTGTTAAGACTGTAGAGTCTTAACAAATCAGACTCAATTATAATGGTTTGAGGAGGTGCTACAAACCCCTAGTGTAACCTCCCAAAGGCAGGGCTGTTTTTAGGTAGGGGCCAACTAGGTGTTTTACTGGAATAAAGCTTTGGGATAGTAAAGTGAAAAAATGATTGTAATACAAAGGAAATGCCAGGGAAAGGCTAGAACCAACCCCTTGAAATGACTTAAATTGATGATGATTTGATTTTATAATAAACTAGCTGATGGCCCTGTGTTGCCTGGGTATGTATTTGGCTGGTGTTGGCTCCATCCACTTTTTCTAACCCTAACACACAATTACTCATTTACCTAGTTTGTGAGCTTTGCGCTCTTTGGCATCAATAATTTGCATTGAAATGAAACAAATCTGATTGTCTTTGGCTCCACCCCCTTTTCTGAATTTAAATCCAGTCACCCAATGACCATCTGCACCAGGTATGAGGCTTGTGCCATTAACAGTGCAAGAATGGCAGCAATTAAATATTCCCCTTGAAAATCAATAGGTGAATTTTGATTGGCTTTTGTAGGCTCCACTCACTTTTCTGAAAATTAATCCCTGTGACCCAGTGACCAACTGTGCAAAGTTTGAGAACCCTACAATTAACAGTGTAAGAATGGCTGCAGTTTACATTTCTCAGTGAAATATGTATTTGTCTCCGCCCACTGATAACCCGGCGTTGCCCGCAGGGCTGTGGAGTCGGTACAAAAATCTTCTGACTCCTCAGTTTATGAAACCACGACTCCAACTCCGACTCCGGGTAACCAAAATGGCCCCGACTCCGACTTCTCGACTCCGACTCCTTGGTCTAATATTTAAAGCAGTAGGATCAGCCATACTATGCCAGGGAAAAAAAACACATATATAAGTAGATAAATACTTGATCTACTTACATAACACATGTATTATACTGTCCACGTTTTGATTTCAGTGAATGTTATATAGTAAATTACGAGAATTCTGTTCCTGGTGGGGGCCATGTCTTTTGCCCACAGTTAAGGCTAACTCGTGATGTCATTTCTGCCCTTTACTTTTTTTCTTGTCTCCTCCAATCGCTGAGTCGCCTCAGCCTTGCTTGTAAACACAAGTGAGTAAGCGATTAGGTTTCAGATAAGAAGCTGCCAGGGAAATAAAGGGAAGAGGAGGAATAGATTATAGATAAAAAGAACCCCCAGCATGCAATTCTTTGGCACGACTACTAAAGGGCCAGTGATCCTTAAATATGTGATAACTCCAAATCATAACAGCAGAAAAAGTTTTGAAAGTTTTGAATGCAGGATTAGCATCTTTATCACTTAATACACTCAGACCAGTTGCTGTTGAAATTTGATTTTTATGGTGATGATACCGTTTTAACAGGGGTGTGGATTTTGTACAAAAATCACCCGACTCTGACTCCTCAGTTTACGAAACCACGACTCCGACTCCAACTCCGACTTCGGGTGCCCAAAATTACTCCGACTCCTCGACTCCAAACTCCCGACTCCACAGCCCTGGTTGCCCGGGTATATATTTGGCTGGTGTTGGCTGCACCCACTTTTTCTAACCCTAACACACAATTACTCAATGATCAAGTTTGTGAGCTTTAAGGTCTTTGGCATCAATAATTTGCATTGAAATTAAACAAATCTGATTGGCTGTGGCTTCAACCCTTTTCTGAAGTTGAACCCCAGTTACCCAATGACCAACTGTACCAGGTTTGAGGCTTGTGCCATTAATAGTGCAAGAATGGCAGCAATGAAATCTTCCCCTTGAAAATCAATAGGTGAATTGTGATTGTATCTTGAATAATCCATCCACTTTTCTGAATATTAATCCCAGTTACCCAATGACCAACTGTAGAACGTTTGAGAACCCTACCATAAGCAGTGTAAGAATGGCTGCAGTTTACATTTTCCCAGTGAAATTTGTATTTGCCTACCCCACTTTTTGGTTATGGGGATAAAAAGTATCCTATGTTGTTCCAGGTAATGTACTATGTGTGTCAAATTTAATTCAAATCCATTCAGCCATTGTTGCGTGATTGAGTAACAAACAGCCAAACTTTCACATTTATAATATTAGTAAGATAAAGGAAACTTAAATGATTTATCGCATCTACATGTGGTCAGTTGCAGATGGTATACAACATTTTTTCATTGTGTATTTGCTGATGCTTGTATACGGTACTTGGAGGAGGGAGCAGACAGCAGTGATCAAGCATCACTGTTTACTATGGAAATGAGGGAGAGGCGTGACAATGGGCCTGGTACACCAAAATGTCTAGAAAAGTTCTGACTGCAAGGTGGAAACGGCAATTTTAGCTTACAATGAACAGCCTGGATGTTATGTGGACAGGAAGTGGGGAAACATTTTTCTTGAGTGCCACGCTAACCAGAACTGAAGCAAATATTTTGGTTTGGCTTCATTCTCTAAAATACGTGGACTTGTGCGTATGATATCTTTGTAAGAGCACTTCACCTTATTTACATAGCATATCAGACCTATTGTCAAAGAATATAAAAACTGCCCATACAGCTCAGTACAGAGCTCTATTGTACTGCTGAGTGGGCTGCTTAGACCTACTGATTTTCTGTGAGGGAAGTGTTACAACGCAGTTTAAACCACAGAACACACATACTCATGATATAAACGTGGGATGGAATTACACACGCACACGCGCTGATGTAGCATATTGTCAAGGTACACAGCAAAAATGTTCCGCCTCACTCTGTTTCTCACAGGAAGCCATATGTAGCCACCTGTAGGAAGTCAGCCATGTAGAGGTGGGATGTTTAGCTTATTTATGGCTCCCCCATCTTTGTTTGTATGTCAGGTTTAACCTTTTCCGACATACAGTGGCCTACATACCAAAGGCCTCTATTATTTTCTCCAAACCACAAAGTAACCACACATTTTCTGAAGTTCATTCAGTATATTTGTATATTAGTGCAAATAGCACTATGCAGCATTCAGTAGCTTATAACAACCAACCAACCAAATTTCCATGTTTCATTGCATGGCTACTCCAAATTTGTGAAAACTGATGGGGCTTGCAGGAGAGCGCTCATCTCCGCTCTGATGACGGAGCTCCTCTCCGCTTTCAGTCTCCCAGTGGCGATCGCCGCTCGGAGACTGTTAGACTGCGAAACCGGTCTCCCAGGCTCTGGACTGCACCCCCTCTGCCTGGGCAGCCAATCAGAAGCTACAGTATCCCTGGAACATTAAAGGGAACCTTAACTGAGAGTGACATAGATGTTTCCTTTTAAACAACACCAGTTACCCTGGCAGTCCTGCTGATCTCTGGGTGAATCACATACCTGAAACAAACATGTAGCTAATCCAGTCTGACTTCAGTCAGAGCACCTGATCTGCTTGCTTGTTGAAGGGCTGTGGTGGTTACTGTAGATTTTTTATATAACTTTTTTTCTTTGTTCAATCTTAATACTTACTGGCCTATTCATAACATTTTAGTAAGGATGTAGGTAAAATGTATTTTGCATTTGTAAGCAAATTATTACTGTGTATTTGTGCAGCACTGACTTCTTGTACTATGCTTTACAGAGTTTCTAGTCATATCACTGACTGTTCTTCTGCCTAATACACATGGTATGATTTTCCGTGCGGTAGATGGATCCGATTGATAAAATCCGTCATGTCCGATATTGCTCCCGATCGTTTCTGCGCTCGATTTCTCATAGCAGTGAATGGAAAAAGAAAAGAAAAAAACGAATAAAGATAAAAGAATCGAGCGCAGAATCGTGCGGGGAAAAACTATCGGGTCGCAAAATCGCACGCAAAACCTTACCATGTGTACCCAGCATAAGAGATGCTCACAATCTAATCTTTACCATTGTCACAGTTTGTTTCCTGTCATAGTTTAAGGCCCCGTTTACACTTAATCAGTTGGTACGAGTTTTTTTTTCTTCTCCATAGCAGTGCATTGTGAAAAAGATTTCAGTTAAAACGCGTTAAAGGGGCACTACAGTAAAAAACTGTAAATTTTTAAAATATGTGCAAATATAGACAAATAAGTACATTTTTTTTCCAGAGTAAAATGAGCCATAAATTACTTTTCTCCTATGTTGCTGTCACTTACAGTAGGTTGTAGAAATCTGACAGAAGTGACAGGTTTTGGACTAGTCCATCTCTTTATAGGGAATTCTCAGGGATTTATTTATTTTCAAAAGCACTTAGGGCTGGTGCACACCGAGCGGCTTTTTCCGCGTTTTCAGATCCGCTTGCGGCTGCGGATCTGCTTGGTCAATGTATCTCAATGGGGTGGTGCACACCAGAGCGGCAGGCGTTTTGCAGAAACGAAAAATGCCTGGGTGAGGCATTTTTTGGATTTCGGATGCGTTTCTGCCCCAATGTTAAGTATAGGAAAAACGCAAACCGCTCTGAAAAACGCCTGTTCAGAGCGGTTTTGCAGGCGTTTTTGTTACAGAAGCTGTTCAGTAACAGCTTTACTGTAACAATATATGAAATCTACTATACTGAAAACCGCAGCAGCAATCCGCAAAACGCTAGCAAAACGCCTCATAAAAATAAAAAAAAGCGTTTAAAAATCTGCTAGCGTTTTGCGGATCTGCTAGCGGGTTTTGGTGTGCACCAGCCCTTAGTGAATGGCAGTTACTCTGTCCAACTGCCAAAAAACGGTGTAGGGAGCAGGGTTGCTGGCCAGCATCATTGTTTAAATCTTTTTATAGGGAATATCTTTACAAAGAAGCCTTTCTGAGAATCCCCTATGAAGAGATGGACTAGTCCAAAACCTGTCATTTCTGTCAGATTTCTACTGCCTACTGTAAGTGATAGCATTATAGGAGAAAAGCAATTTATGGCTCATTTTACTCTGGAAAAAACATACTTCTTATTTGTTTATGTTTGCACATATTTTAAATTTTACAATTTTTCGCCATAGTGCCCCTTTAAGTGTGAAAGGTGCCATAGGAAAACACGGGACTTACTTTGAAAATCAGTTGACCTTTCAGTTATAACTGAGAGCAACTGATTAAGTGTAAATACGGCCTAAAGACGCATACACACGCCGGATTCCTGCAAACGACGGGTCGTCAGACCCGCTTGCGAGGCGGCCGTTCTGCCGACAGTTTGTCTGTGTGTACAGTCTGTCCGTAGGCTGATAAGGCTTGTTTTGACAGATCCATTAGGTGGCCCTAATGCCGCATGTCGAGAGTGCTATTCACCACACAACTATGCCATATCACAGAATATAATCATATTTAGTGTCACAAGATACAATCGCATACCTCCCAAATTTGTAATAAGAAAGAGGGACACATAAGCCACACCCTTTCCACACCCCTAATCACGCATACCATAAAGATTTAATAAGAAAAATATGTTGTTTTATAGTTCAAACCACACTGGTCCTTTCTGTCCGTGTCTATTATTCTTCAGAATCTGTATTGTTAAAATCGCACAAAAGTAAACATACCAGTGTGTTAGGGGACATCTCCTATTACCCTCTGTCACAATTTCGCCGCTCCCTGCCACATTAAAAGTAGTCAAAAACAGTGTTTAAAAGTTTGTTTATAAACAAACAAAATGGCCACCAAAACAGGAAGTAGGTTGATGTACAGTATGTCCACACATAGAAAACACATCCATACACAAGCAGGCTGTATACAGCTTTTGTTTTGAATCTCAAGAGATCATTTGTGTGTTTACCTTCTGTCCCCTGCTGCTCTCACCCACTGAATACTAGTGACAGGCTGTGAGGCTGATTGTTTCTTCCTGTCTGTAATTCCTCAGTATGTGTCAGCCCAGCTCCTTTCACAGCCTAACAGAGGAGGATTTTTATCCAGCTCTCTTCTATCACTGATAAGATAGCAGAGACGCTGCTGGCTTATGTAAATAACACACACACTGGAATGTGCATAGAGGGGCCTGGAAAGGGGTGTGCATAAACAGACCAGCACGGAAGAGTTGGCAGCCTTCCAGACACAGGGCGACAAGTCTGACGGGAAAGATACATTGATTTATTACAGAGACAGTGATAGTAGAAAGTGCCAGAGCACATTAGAACAGGTTTAGGAACTTGTAGGATGGTAGAAAAAACGTTGTAATTTTTGTTACAGAGTCTCTTTAACATTTGTATATAAGAAATATATCAATTTAAAGAATGTCAGGGGAAAATGAGTTGAAGTTACCCGGGGCTTCTAATGGTCCCCCACAGACATCCTGTGCCCGCGCACCCACTCACCGATACTCCAGCCCCGCCTCCGGTTCACTTCTGGAATTTCAGACTTTAAAGTCTGAAAACCACTGCGCCTGCATTGCTGTGTCCTCACTCCCGCTGATGGCACCAGGAGCGTACTGTGCAGTCCCAGTATGGTCTGTGCCTGCGCCGTGCGCTCCTGGTGACATCAGGGGAAGCGAGGACACGGCAACGCAGGCACAGTGGTTTTCAGACTTTAAATTCTGAAGTTCCAGAAGTGAACCGGAGGCGGAGCCGGAGCATCGGTGAGTGGCTGCGCGGGCACAGGATGCCTGTGGGGGACCATTAGAAGCCCCGGGTAACTTCAACTCCTTTTCCTCCGACCCCCCCCTACAGTATCCCTTCAAGTAGAAAATACAAATATTTACATAGATCTGTACATCAGTCTTGAAAGAGGGACACATGAGGAAGACAGAGGGACTGTCTCCCCCCAACATATGGACAGGTTGGAGCTATGCAATACTGGTGAGAACCCTGCCTCAGGAAGCTTACAGTATATGCTGCCACGTCAGTATTTACTAGTATGTACCCAAAATCCATTGCCTGCTAAACAGCTGCCTACTGACATTTAACAGTTAACCTTTAAAAGTATGCACACATCATACATATGCTAAATCAACCAGATAGCCTTCTGATGATCATCCAGTTATTACCAATTCTGTATCCCTGTTTGAAAACAGGTGTCCCCAAAGTCAGCGCACTCCTCCTCAGTGATCTGGCTTGTTGGATAATGGTCAGCCATTTTTATTTAAGTATTTATATACCGCCGACATATTACGCAGCGTCGACCTGGCTGGGGTTCAAACCGGGGACCCAGCGTTGCAAGGCGAGAGCGCTAACCACTACGCCACTGTGCTGCCAGCACTACGCCATCAGCTATCAGCAGATCAGCACTAACCACTACGCCACTGTGCTGCCAGCACTACGCCATCAGCTATCAGCAGATCAGCACTTTATAAATGACCAAAAATGATTCTCTACTTTGAAAGTGATTTATTTATTATCCATCATTCATTAGCCATCCATCATTGTGGTTCTAGATCCTCTCTCTCTCCCCCCCCCCATAGGGTAGAGACTCCAGCAGCGTGTCTGTGCAATGATCATTAGTTAATCATCACCCTAAATAATCACATTCAGCTCGCTAAACGTTTAGGGCTTTAGTGCCGTACTTCATACTGTGTGTGTGCTGAACTGCTGATGTCAGTGCAAACAAATAAAAAAGTGAGAACGGAAAATTTTAGAACTAGTTCAGAAAAGGTCTGGGGAGATTAGGAGGAGCGGGTGGGTTTATGTGGATGGGGGCCATTTGGTGGGAGTCATCTTATGCTGTGTGTTTTAAAAATTTTCTGATAAGCAATTAATAAAGTTTTTGTAATTTTTTAGAATTAGATCCGTTTGTATTCAATCAGGTCATACCCCTCCTTTACTCTACTCTATCTCACAGTTTATTTCTAGTTCAGGAAATTCATTTTTAACCCAGTAGCAGCTTCAATAGAGTTATCTTGTTTGAGATAACTGCACTGCTTTTGACCTCAGTCGGTAGAACTCATTGTGCTGTAAATTCTTGGAAATCTTTGATCTCTCTCTACTAGCAGAAAATGTAGAAACTGAAAGCAGAAGTCCTCTGTTATTGTCTCACACTGCCCCCTAGTGACAAGTGGCCATAAATACACATTACAGCAGTACTAATTAGGAGGGAAATGTAACAAATTAAAAAAAAGTACTAAAATAAATTGGCCTGGAGCACTTGCAGACCTATAAATAAATTGAATGCTAAAGTTTTAACATAAGTGGAGTTAAACCCACATTGCAGCAAGTTTATTACCATTATAAGCATGGCTTGTACAAGCCAATATTATAAATGGGGCTAGAATCTGTAGTGCAAGTATTATGCATCTTTTTATCAGTGCATTATTTTAGTTTATTTTACGCACCAATGCATAGAAATCAGTATGTGAAACCATTTGGTAATGAGCTCTTCTTTGACATCTTTTTTTGCAGTTACAGAATTTGAGTTATACGGTGAAAGGCAAAGTCCGAGTCACCTTGGTGACGAAGAATGAACCCTACAGACCACATCCGCATGATCTGGTTGGCAAGGATTGCAGAGATGGATATTACGAAACTGAGTTTGGTGCTGATCGCAGAGTGCTGTGGTGAGTTCTTACTCTCTGCCAGTAAACCAGTCTGTCTTACAACAGGACGCTGTGTCATTTCTTGCTGGCATTTTACACACAGCATTGTGAAATCATGGCTTATCACTATGGTTATATTGCCAAATACAAAACACAACGGACTCTTGTGATGCATCACTCCAGGTCAGCAAGAGAATATGCAAATGTCTTTATGTCCCTGAAAAGCCAAGCATTCACCCAGAATTATAGTACTTGCTAGCTGAAGACCCGGCGTTGCTTAGGTATGTGTTTGGTTGTTATTAGCTCCACCCACTTTTTCTAAACTTGAGACACAGCCACTCAATTACCAAATTTGTGAGATTTGTGGGTCCTTTGTATCAATAATGTGAGAATGGAAGCAGTTTATCAATCAAACAAATCTGATTGGCTGCTGCTCTCCATTTTATGAATTTATACCTCAGTCGCCCAATGACCGACTTGGGGCCTCTGCCATTAACAGTGTAAGGTTTGCAGCATTTTAAATATTCCCTTTCAAAATCAATAGGTGAATTTTGATTGGCTCTTGTAGGCTCCACCCACTTTCCTGAATTTTGATGCCATTTTCAATTTTCTGTTTAATTCACAAAGACAGTGAATATACAGCCATCACCCGGTGTAGGTATCAGGTGTAAGTATAGCTCTCAGGTATAAGTAGCTCTCAGATGCTCACAGCGCTGTAGGGCACACTTGGAAGTGAAAGTGTCTACATTGCAGCCGGGCAGTAAAACACAACGAACAGTCGCCGTTTCGAGCGGTCGCCCACTCTTTGTCGAATACAGTGGCATAATGCCTTCTGAGTTCCTAGCTCCTTGTATACCTCCCCTCCTATCCTACTCACCAATCAAAAAAACAGGTGGACCTGATGGATAACTAGGCAAGTGTGGGGTGGATCCTCCCTCCACAGAATGGGACCTGCCTCCACTCTCTACAGCGCCCAATCAACTGTACCCAAGTTTGAGAACCTTGCTATTAACAGTCTAAGAAAGGCTGAAGTTTACATTTTCCCAAATAAAATCAACAGCTGAAATTTGATTGGCTGGTTTTTGCTCTGCCCACTTTCTCATTTATTTATCTACTGGGGCTGCTTGATAGCCCCCCATCTATATACAGACAAGACAAATAACATTTATATTGCGCTTTTCTCCTGGCGGACTCAAAGCGCCAGAGCAGCAGCCACTAGGGCGCGCTCTATAGGCAGTAGCAGTGTTAGGGAGACTTGCCAAAGGTCTCCTACTGAATAGGTGCCAGCTTACTGAACAGGCAGAGCTGAGATTCTAACTCTGGTCTCCCATGTCAGAGGCAGAGCCCTTAACCATTACACCATACAGGCCTTCATCCTCTCTGCCCGTGCCGCAGTTTCCAGCCGTAAGATCTAACCTCATTAATGGACTACATCTCACAGGGCTGTGGAGTCGGAGCAATTTTGGGCACCCGGAAGTTGGAATTGGAGTCGGATGATTTTTGCACAAAATCCACAGCCCTGGTAAGTATTAGACTAAGGAGTCTGAGTCGAGGAGTCTGAGCCATTTTGGGTACCCGGAGTCGGAGTTGGAATCTGAGTCAGTGGTTTCATAAACTGAGGAGTCGGAGTTGGAGTCAGAAGATTTTTGTACCGACTCCACAGCCCTAACATCTCACAGCATGTGTTGCGGAAACCGGGCCATGTGACATTATCGTGGATACTTCCTCTTGTAGTGCTGCAGCACAGGGACAGAGAAGATGGAGGTCTGCATATAGATAGTTTTACAGAGCAGCTCACTGTAGCTAAGTGATTGCTCGCTGCCTCCCGAAAAGTCCACACTATTTTCAAATCTTCCTTACAGGGAGGTTTGTTTGATGGATTGGTGTATTTTAATGGTAAATTCCGTTAAGTCATGGAGAATGAAAGCAACTAGAATTATTGTAAAGGAATCAAAAGCTGCATTGAATGCAGATTCTAAAACAGTCCTAACTTTCTATTATTACTATGTATTTGTATAGTATTGATGTGTTCCACAACACTTTACTGTCCCTCAGAGGAGCTCTCAGTGCAATTCTTCCCACAGTGATGTCTCCCTACCTCAGTCTAAAACTAAATACCCATGTCACAATTTTTTGAATGATTTTTATTGCGCGACGATCGAATTTCCGCGATCTCGCGACCTGGGCACGATTAGGCGATTGACGCTTTGCAATGCACAGCGATTACGACAGTCACGCCGGATCGGATCTTTAAGATTCCTGACGACTCCCGTGCAAAGTGACGCAATCGTTTGAACTCTTGTTTGCATCCTTTGCATGCCATCACGTATTCCTGCGGGTAGGTAGATGAATGGGGGAACGCTCATTCATCGAGTGGCGGCACTGAGTGTTCCCCGATCCATCTAGAAGTGAGTACGGTGCTTAAGGCCAGTTTTGGGGTAAACCAATTAACTTACCACTATGTTTTTGAAATGTGCTAGGAAACCAGTGCAAACACGGGGAGTACATACAAACTCCATGCAGATAGTGTTCTGGCTGAAATACAAACCCAGGATTCGTAATACTGAACATCAAGAGTGCCATCCACTAAATCACCCCGCCAGCTATTGCATTGCCCTGTCGTCTTGTGAATGTGCCCATCTGCAGTAAAGATACAAATGACTTGACTTATTGGGTGATGCTGAGGTTTGCACTGTCTTCACCAGCTTCCAGAATCTGGGCATTCAGTGTGTTCGGAGAAAAGAAGTACGAGAAGCCATCCAGGCCCGAAAGCTTCGGAACATAAACCCATTTGGTGGTAGGTTCCTTATTTATTTATTTTGTATTATTGGTATTGAAGATGGATGAATACAGTATATTCAAAGCATATGGATTGCATGCATATGGGGTATGGTCAGCTAGCAAAACATCTAAACCAGCAGCCCAATGTCTTGGCCAATTGCTATTCTGCTGGCAAGCAGAAAAGCTTTTGATGACCTTCGGGGGCACTTTCCATCATTCGTCAAATGTGTTGTGTTTCACCCCCTGCAGGGGGACATGGAAGCGCCGTGGGTTGCTGATCCTGGACGCTACATATAGTGTCTAGGATCAAACCAGTCGACAAAAAAATAATGGGATCGAGCATAGTGTTTGCGCACGCTCCCTCCTGGCTTGTCTGCCCAATTCCATTGCTTTTTGCGCATCGATTGAAATCACAATATCGGATTGTTAGTGCATTGAAATAGATTGGGAGGCATTGAACAGTCCAGCGATTCGGGGGCGTGTGACATCTGCTACACACCTTCAATTTTGATTTGCCAATTTTACCACCTACTTGTAGTATGAGGGTCAACAGATTTTGAGTACTAAGAGCAGTAGGTAAACTCTCATACTGCAAGGAGGTGGTGAAATTGGTCTGTGATTTGTCAATAAAAATTGAAGGTGTGTACCGGGTAGCGGTTAGATGCATCTCCATAGGGAGGGTAGCAAGCGCATGCAAGCAGGAATTACTAGAATCATATTGACTCTAATAACCACCAAAGAAAAGGCAGCAACTTATACGGTTACTCAGGTCCCGACGGTCAATTGATCGACAGCTGATTCGGCTGTTCAGTTTTTGGCTGAACTGAACTTTGCATATCTGTTATTTTTTTTTCACCCATTACTTTTTGTTCTCTGGCAGATTTGTTGTGGGCAGAGAAGCAGAAATCAGTTTAGTCTGCCCAGTCTGTGCAGAGATCACTTTCGATTGCTTCCTAGTGCATACAGAAATAATGTGTGCTGCAGCTTTGCTTATATAATATAGTAGTAGTAACTATATGATCTATTGTTCATTATCTCTGTGCTGACTGAGAAGACAGGAAGTTTCAGTTGTTTACTTGATTGCTTCATCAGAAAAAAGTTGTTCACTCCGTTGTTATGTTTTGTGGCAAACCCACAATGCAGTGTAGTTGCTAAGGAAGAGCTGTAACTGGGTGTGCCTGTTTAATACTTTTGTGTAGAGATGAACTTTAAATCCGACTAAGCATACAAACAGCCTCTGAAACCTAACTAATCAAAGCTGACATATTTAGGAATATTTATTTTCCTTTAAACAATACCAGTTGCCTGGCAGTCCTGCTGATTTTTCATGCATCAATAGTGTCTGGCTTACACACCTGAAACAAGCATGCCGCAAATCCAGTCAGCCATAGACTCTGAACAAGCATGCAGATCAGGGGGCTGATTCACAAAGGTTACTTATTTTTCACCTTAACTGTAAGGAGTGCTAATGCATGAGATAAACAAATAAGGATAGATAATTCATGAGATAAATAGATAAGGAGAGCTAAACCATGAGTTATGTCAAATAAGGAGAGCTAAACCATGAGTTATGTCAAATAAGGAGAGCTAAACCATGAGTTAAGTTAGATAAGGAAAGATAAATTGTGAGCTAATAAATAAGGTGAGATAATTTAACAGAAAAGCTTTGTGAATCAGGCCCACATGTTTCTGACTGTAGTCTAATGGTGGCCACACACTATACAATAAAATGATCCGATTTTACAGTAATTCGATAAAAACGATCGGCTCTCCCAAAACAATCGAAAGCTTTTTTTCAATCGACTGAAAAATCCAATCGGATTTCCCGTTTTCTTCGATTTTTTTTATCGATCCGGAATGCCAGAAATGTTTCTTCAATCTTGGTAAAGATTGTATGGTGTGTGTTAAATTGTTAATTTATTAATATACACACCCTAGCAATTTTGTCCAAATTTCCAATAATTTTTATCATAATTGGGGAAAAATTTAACTTACATGTGTGGTACATTGGTCATATTTTTGAAATGTTAAAATCAGTCAGAAAAATTGATTGCAATTCTTAAATTGAACAGATATTCAAAAAATTGTATGGTGTGTGGCCACCTTTATGGTGATCATACATCTAGCAATGATGGGCAGATTCGACCAAGAGACAGATCTTTCTCTGATCGGAGATAGATCTGTCAGTTGTCCATACACCGCAGGCCGATTCTTGACCGATATATTTTTTTTTACGCATGAAATCTTGCGGGAATCGGCCTTGTGACTCTGCCCCCGGCCACTGTCCCACTAATGTTTTATTTGCCCCCTGGTGCTCCTTGTAGTTATGCTTTGCTTGTCACGACGCGCATGCTCTCACCATTCTCCTACTTTCGCATTTGCGCCCCCATGTGGTTGCCAGAATTATAGCACATGGGGCGCGTATCATCGCCACATAGTAAAACGCCAGTAGTTACGTGGGGCCAGAATGCTGAAGTATGGCAGGCGTGGTGGACACCAGTGGGTGGCATGACTGGTGACATATAACTGCATGGGGGGGCACATAAAACATTAAGGGGGACAGCGGCCGGAGGTTTCCGTTGCCTGATTATCGCACCCTGTAACCATTGTGCACATCAAGCATGGCAGCCCAACATCTTGCAGCATGTCCGATCGAAACATGCAACCAATTTAGGCCTGAAATTGGTCGCACTGTTGATCAGGCATGCTCTTGGCCACACCAATTTTCATCCGATTCAGTTTTAATAATTGAATCGGATGGTTGACTGGCCGCCAAGTCGTCTAATGTATGGCCACTTTAAGAGTATTAGAGGGGTTGATAATGTACTGCTTCTTGTGCCTATAAATCTGGCACTGGGTACCCGCATTACTGAGGATGAGGCGCCCGTTTTAGTGAAAGACTTTTATGTAATCGGAATTTAGCGCAGAAATACATTTGAAATTCTTGGTAAACTAAGTATTTTTTGGTATAGAACTATATTTCTACTAAAAAGGCATTTTAAATGGGCCTTTGCTAACCGCTGTTTATGTGTAAAAGGAAGTGAAAGTGTACAGCTGTAATTGTACTCAGAATGACTGAGGTATGTATAACCACCACACAGACATTACACAGAAAAAGTGAGCAGTTCCTGTGATGTGTGAGGCTGGGCTCAGTTTATTTTTGGGCTGTGCAATGAGAGGAAGGAGTGTTAGCTGTTACATTCTAGGAGGTTATCTGTCTATCTGGTGTCCTTATGGCTGGGATTCCAGTCACAGCAGCTCCGTGTGGCTGTATGAGTAAGGGCTTGTTTCCACTGTTGCGACGCGATTTCGGCCGCATTCCGACGCTTGTAAAAACGCATGCGGATGCGTTTCCACATGCGTTTTTACCTGCGATTTCGCCTGCGATTTCGCATGGCAGGGTGCCATGCGAAATTAACCATGACACTGCCAGGGCTAAATAAAATTGAAAAAGGTGCGAAATCGCACGCGAAATCGCGGGTAAAAACGCATGTAACAAACGCATGCGTTTTTACTATTAAATACATTAGCGGCGATTCGCACGGATTCCCGACGCAGGCGAAATCGTTGGCTCTTTTGTGCGTTTTTTTCACGCTGAAAAAAACGCACCTCAACAACGCTACAGTGGAAACAGGCCCATCCACTTGTATTACATGTGCGGATCTGCATGCGTTGGACGCATGCAGATTCGCGATAGTGGAAACGAGCCCTAAAGGGGCCCATACACTCAGCCGATTTTCTGGCCGACCGATCGATCCCGATCGATCGATCGATTGATCAATTAAAAATCGGTTGGCCAATCGACCGATCGATGGCCGATTTCGATGGATTTCGATGGATTTCCATCGAACTGGCAGGGTGGAAAATTTAGGTCGATCTGATGAGATTGCTTATCAGTTTGCATTTCCTTAATGGAAATCTGATGGCAAAAAAATGTCATCAGATCGAATTTCAATAGATTTCAACCTGAAATCTATTGGAATTCTATCCTGGTAAAAAATGTTCTAAAAACGCATCAGATAGATCATCAGATGCATTTCTTATCTATCTGCTGCCAATCTGAAGAGTGTATGGGCACCTTAACCTTATAAGAGGGACATTCCCTCTCCTGGAAACAAATCGCCCATCCCTCCTATCTCTACTCTATTATTATCTATTATATCTGTTGCTGATAATAGAATATTGGTAATGTTGCAGCTATTCTACTATCACCTCATCTTATCTAAGCTAATACTAACTTCCCCCTATCTATGCCTAAAGGTGGCCATAGATTTGCAGCAAATTCGACCATCAGATAGATTTCTGTCAGATGCCAGTCAATGTGAATCTGACTGGAATCTATCTGATGTGTGCCACACACTAGGAACAGATTTCCAATAGATTTCAGAATAGATTTCCAATAAATTTCAGAATGCCACACTCGGCTGTCCCTCAGAGCGGCTCTATTGTGTGTCCCTCTCATAGTCTGATGCCTGTGAGAGGCGGCGAGAAGGGCCGATCGCCATCCTATGGTGATTTAGGACGGCACAGGGGGGAGGGAGGGAAAAGCCTCCCTTTTTGTTTTTTATAAAAACAAAAAAAATCGCAGCAGAGATCAGAGACCTCTGACAGAGTGTCCTATTAAAGGAATACTGTAGGGGTTCGGGGGAAAATGAGTTGAACTTACCCGGGGCTTCTAATGGTCCCCCGCAGACATCCTGTGCCCACGCAGCCACTCACCGATGCTCCGGCCCCGCCTCCAGTTCACTTCTGGAATTTCTGACTTTAAAGTCTGAAAACCACTGCGCCTGCGTTGCCGTATCCTCGCTCCCGCTGGTGTCACCAGGAGCGTACTGCGCAGGCACAGACCATACTAGGCCTGCGCAGTACGCTCCTGGTGACATCAGCGGGAGCGAGGACACGACAACACAGGCGCAGTGGTTTTCAGACTTTAAAGTCAGAAATTCCAGAAGTGAACTGGAGGCGGGGCCGGAACATCGGTGAGTGGCTGCGTGGGCACAGGATGTCTGCGGGGGACCATTACAAGCCCCGGGTAAGTTCAACTCATTTTCCCCCGACCCCCTTAGGGCTCATTTCCACTATCGCGAATTCGCATGCGTTTTTCGCATGCAAATTCGCATAGCAATACAAGTGAATGGGACTGTTTCCACTTGTCAGGATTCCTGTGCGTTTTTCTGTGCAGAAAAAATTCGGATGGCAGAGCCATCAGAATTCGCATACCGCATACCGCTATGCGAATCGCATACAATGCATTTAATAGGAAATTCGCATGCGGTTTGGGTATGCGAATTTTCATGCGAATTTTCATGCGAATTCGCATAGAAACAATGGAAAAAGCACACCAGCACTGCCATGGTTAAATTCGCATACATCGTCATCCATGCGAATTCGCATGCGACTTCGCATGAAAATTCGCATACACCCGCATGCGAAATTCGCATCCGCATGCGAATTTTTACCGCGGCGATTCGCACCGCACAAGTGGAAATGCAGCCTCACAGTATTCCTTTAAGGATACTAAAAGAAGGTGAAAAGAATTTGTGTGCTGAGTTGTAGGGCTGTGTAGCACCCTAACTAAGCTGCACAACCATATGTAATGAAAAATGGCCTGATCACTAGGTGGGTGTGCCTGAGGTCCTGATGAAGTGCTTAAAGAGGAACTGTAGTAAAAATAACTTAATGAATAAAATTGCTTATTTTTTTTACAATATTCATTTTTAAATCATTTAGCCAGTGTTTAGCCATTGTAAAATCTCTCCTCACCGTGATTTACTTTCTGAAATCACAAGCGGGCGACATCTATAGCTCTGCCAGATGCAGCTCTGTGGAATGTTTGTTTCTGAGAAGTTCAAAGCCAGTGAAAATAATTATTTATTTTATTTATTTATTGTATTTATAAAGCGCCAACATATTACGCAGCGCTGGACATTAGTTTAGGTTACAGACAATATTTAGGGGTGACAAACAGCAATATGACAATACGGGAATACAAGAAAGACCAGATCACGCAGCACAGTATGAGTACAAGGTAATGCTTATGCTTCATACACACTTGAGATAAAAGTCTTTGGAAAATGCAAGATCACAGACCAATTTTACCCCCTTCCATGTAGTATGAGAGCCATACTCTACACAGTCTATTCTATGGAGCTGCACTCCCCATCATTAAAAATCTTTGCAAGATGCTGCACACAAAGATGCCCGTACACACTCCAAAGATCATTATCTGCAAAAGATCTGTTCCTGCAAAATATCCATTCCTGCAAAATGCATTCATAGTCTATGAGATCTGCAGATCATCATACACACCTTGTTTAACAGACTTCATCTGCATATCTGGCAATCATCTGCAGATCTGAAAATCCATCCTGGTGGATCTGATCTGCAGATGATTGTCTGTTAAACCAAGTGTGTATGAGGATCTGCAGATATCATAGACTATGAATGCATTTTGCAGGAATGGATCTTTTGCAGGAACAGAACTTTTGCAGATAATGATCTTTTGAATGTGTACGGGCATCTTTGTGTGCAGCATCTTGCAAAGATTTTATCTGATGGGGAGTGCAGCTCCTTAGAATAGACTGTGTAGAGTATGGCTCTCATACTACATGGAAGGGGGTAAAATTGGTCTGTGATCTTTCATTTTCCAAAGACTTTTATCTCAAGTGTATATGAAGCATAAGTCAGTCACTGGATGGAGCAAGGAGATTAGGAAAGTTAAGGCTCATACACACATCAGACCATAGTCTTTGGAAAATGAAAGATCACAGTCCAATTTTACCCCCTTCCATGTAGTATGAGAGCTATACCTACACAGTCTATTCTATGGAGCTGAACTCCCCATCAGACAGAAATCTTTGCAAGATGCTGCACACACAGATGCTGTACACATTCAACAGATCAGTATCTGCAAAAGATCTGTTCCTGCAAAAGATTCGTTCCTGCAAAATGCATTCATAGTCTATGATATCTGCAGATCATCATACACACCTTGTTTAACAGACATTCATCTGCAGATCAGATCCACCAGGATGGATCTTCAGCTCTGCAGATGATTGTCTGATCTGCAGATGAATGTCAGTTAAACAAGGTGTGTATGATGATCTGCAGATCTCATAGACTATGAATGCATATTGCAGGAACGGATCTTTGGCAGGAACAGATCTTTTGCAAATACTGATCTTTTGTGTCTGTACAGCATCTGTGTGCAGCATCTTGCAAAGATTTCTGTCTGATGGGGAGTTCAGCTCCATAGAATAGACTGTGAGGCTAGAAACCCACTAGGAGAGCTTTTCTGAGCGCTTTGTGATTTGAAAAGCTCTAGCTAATGTAATGCTATGGGTGTGATCCCACTAGAGTGATGTGATTTTATAAAAATCCCCCATAGCATTACATAAGCAAGAGCTTTTTCAAATCACTCACACTTAGAAAGCGCTCCCAGTGGGTTTCTGGCCTGAAGGTATGGCTCTCATACTACATGAAGGGTGGTAAGATTGGTCTGTGATCTTTCATTTTCAAAAGACTATGGTCTGATGTGTGTATGTGGCCTAAGGTTCACTCAAATGCATAGCATGGGTTCACAGTAATATAGGTGCATGATCAGGTAGGACACAAAAGGAGGACTAATGCAAGGTCTCCCAGAATGCCCTGGGAGGAGAATTCCCCATAGCTAAACAGCCTAGGCTAAGCATCACTGGGAGGGTGGTGCTATATACCAATATACAGCAATTTACAGTATAAATATAGGAAGTGAAACCAGAAAACCTACTGTAAAAGTGGGTTTCCTGAATAATTTACTACATTCTACTATAGGTCACTACAGTGCCTCTTTAAGACTATGACTGACTATTAGTCATGTGATGTTTTGATGTGTTTTATATATTCCCCTTCCTTATTACTGGAAGTCATATTATTAGCTATGTTTTAATTACTGTTTATCACATTGGAAACTCCTAATGCTTATTGTGCCAGGAAGAGCGTTGGCCATTTGCACATAAATAAGTCTCAGTGGTGGTTTTCCTCACATGACCAGGAGATGTAGTGTCAGATGTCCACTGCTTGCTCCACTGATGTGTTTCCTGGTTTCAGCGGAACACTATTTTCTGTAGAAATGCAGTATTGAAAACCCTTCACCACCAGACATACTGCTGTGTGTCGCTCAGTCCTTTCCTTTATCAGTCTTCTAGTTCCTGTTTCCCTGCACCTATTTTAAGTGTGCTCGATATAACGTATTTTTTTTTCCACTCAGTGGTTGGCAGCAAGTTCTGTACAGAACACTCATCATGCTGGATAGTCCATTGTATTCAGATGCCAAAGGCTTACAATGATACCACTGTATGCTATATTTAAAGTGGACCTGAACTCTTGCACAGGACAGAAGGAACAAATCTAGATATGCACCCTGTAGGTATTTAGAGAATTTAGCTGGTCTTATTCCCCCTCATCTGTGATTAATCACAAGTTTTAATTTGATACCTCAGCTTTGTCAGCTGACTGCCTTGGCAGAGAGCTAATTGGTAAACACAGGATGTTAAAGGACAGCTTAAAGGGGAACTTCAGCCTAAACAAACATACTGCCATTAAGTTACATTAGTTATGTTAATTAGAATAGATAGGTAATATAATCTCTTACCCACCCCGTTTTAAAATAACAGGCAAATGTTTGTGATTCATGGGGGCTGCCATCTTTGTCATGGGGGCAGCCATCTTTTTGGTTGAAAGGAGGTGACAAGGAGCAGGAGACACAGTTCCGACTATCCTGTGTCCTGATTACCCCTCCCAGCTGCACATGCTAGGCTTCAAATGTCAAATTCAAAATGTAAAAAAAAAAAAAAAAAATGCACCAAAACAGCAGAAAGAGAACAACAAAATCAGAAATCCCATCATGCTTTGCACAGCATCAGGGGAAAAAAGCCCGGGCAGTTTTCTTCTGTGCAGCTAAAAATGAGGTTTGTATAAGAGAAACAAAGTTCTGATGCTGTGAAACTGTTAAAGAAACACAAAGCCTTTTCAGTGCTGCTGAGTCGATTTTTAGTTTGGATGTTCACTTTAAGTGAGAGTGATATAGAGGCTGCCATATTTATTTCCCTTTAAGCAATACAAGTTGCCTGGCTATCCTGCTGATCCTCTGCCTTTAATACTCTTAGCCATAGACCCTGAACAAGCATATGCAGTTTGCTGTCTATGAGCCTGGTTGTGGGAAATGATGGCTTTTTCCAACTGCCAAGCAATGCAATAAATATCTCCCTTTGTGCATAGAACTCTCAGTAAACAAACATTCTGCACAGATCATCTGACTGAACTAAAGATGTCACCGACTGTGATACATTTCAGAATGCAAATAAGGAAGAGGATTTTACAATGGGCAAACACTGAGTTAATAATCTTAACATTTTAAACAATAAGCCACTATATTAATTACTAGTAAAAAGGCCAGTCCACAGTCACTCCATCCCCCCCCCCCCCCCATTGCAACGCACACACAGAAGAGTCCCGCTCGCCCATTCCCCACCGCTGTCCGACGTATATGCACATGGGGAGATGTTGCTTGCTTGGCAGTTGGAAAAAGCTGTTTTTTTCCCACAATGCAATGAGGTTCACAGACCGCAAACTGTCAGGTCTGGAAGCAGGGAAACAGGAGGGCACAGGGTTTTATTGTATAGGATGTTACTTTCACTGCAGTTCTTCTTTTAAATAATGTAATAAAAAAGTGCTTCATTTTTACAATAATTATGTATAAATTATTTAAGTTCAACACACACCATACAATCTTGGTTGTACAGATTTACCAAATCTATGTAGTATAAGGGCCAACAGATTGAAAATACCCTGAATGATTGATTGGATAAGCTCTTATACTACATAGATTTGGTAAATCTGTACAACCAAGATTGTATGGTGTGTGTTGAGCCTAAGTCAGTGTTTGCTCATTGTAAAATCTTTGCTCTCCTTGATTTACATTCTGACATTTATCACATGGTGGCATTTTTACTGCTGGCAGGTGGTGTCAGTGGAAGGGGAGATGCTGCTTGCTATTTTGGCTGTTGGAAACAGCTGTAAACAGCAATTTCCCACAATGCAATGAGGTTCGCAGACAGTCAACTGTCAGTACCATGGTCCTGACATCACATTGTGGGAGGGGTTTCACCACAATATTACTCATACAGACCCCCCCCCCCCCCCCTCTCCCCCCCCAAACCCTGATTGGGAGAAGTTCAATTCTTGGTTATGGTTATTCTTTAAGTCAGTACGATACTTTGATTGTAAGATTGAAGAGCAGTAATTTGTACTAAACTCTGTAAGACCTAGCAACCAATCACATTTGTTAATGTAGTTTTATTTCTGAAATATGAGTTTATTAGTTACTTTAGGCTGCAGCTCGGTTAATACAGTAGTAATACAAAGAGTTATAATAAAGTTATGTTTTGTTTATATTACATTATTTTAACCACTTAAGTACCAGTGGTCTCTACCCCCTTAAGGACCAGAGACCGCTGGTACAATAACGACGAAATACAGACGAATCGCCGCATACACCCGCTGCAACCGACATCCAAGCCGCACGCCGGGATCCTCAGGACACCCACTCTGCCGTCTCTATGATGGCAGAGCCATGTGAGTCGGTGAGGAGCCGCTTTCATTGGCTTCTGACCGTGTCTATCAATGTAAGCCTATGGGAGTTGCTTACATTGATAGAATGGCCAAGAGTCAATAAAATCAGCTCCTGACCGGCTTACAGGGCTCTGCTGTCATAGAGACAGGCAGAGCGATTGAGCTGTGACGGGAGACAGTGGCAAGATTGGCGGGAGCGTCAAACGGCAGATGTGTGCTGTGGCGGTGAATTGAAATCAAAACACGGCGTAGATTTCAATTAGACTCCGTAACAAAATATTGAGCCTTATTTCTTCTATCCTAAGTTCCTATAGCTGTTCTAATGTGCTCTGTCTTACTGCAGCCTTTCCTAGTTGCACATTGGCTGTGTAATCTCTGTTATATGATCTAATCTTCTCTCCTCTGTCGGGTCTGTCGGGCTCAGGCAGTCAGGCTGGAATGTGCTGTGCTGCTTGTGATTGGATAGAACCTATACACACCCACTCCAGACCCCCTGCACACTCTGTATGACTCACACACTGAGCTACTCTCAGCCTATCACTTGCTATGTCTTTTGTTTGTAAACACTGCATAAAACTGGCAATTACAAGCCAGGATTGCAGCAGGGAGTGGCAGAAACAGCACAGAGGGGCCCAGGAGAACATAATGAATAGAATGGTATGCTTTTTTTTGTAAGAATTTTACAGTACAGATTCTGTTTAAGTAGTTAAACTATAATTTGTGGAAGATCAAGGCTTTAATTCCAGTCTAGTTTGTAAATGAGTTTCTTTTTCTCCAACTCGCCCCAGCCTTTTGCCATGTAGCAGGTGTGGGCAATACCACTCACTACATTTGTGCAGGAAATAAATTGCTTTAGAAGTCATGAAGTTATACATGTTTAATTTTTGCATCGCTAGCTGTAGATCTGAACCGCTGGCATCGATTGATGGAACTCACAGTGCTGAGGGAGGAACATCTAGTGGGCTGTCTGCCTACAATGCAAGCCTACAATCACTATTGTGGTAACAGCAGCTCTGCTAAAACCACAAGCTCTACTTCCTCGCTGCCATGATACTCAATGGTTCAGAAGTAAACAATTGAAACTATTTTCTTCTTGTACACCTACAGACTTGAGATTTGTAGGCAACAAAGGTTCAAGTGGCTTTTGTGTAAAAGCAGAGGAGTTAAAACAGATATAAATAGAAACATGCTCTTTTTAAGCAAGTTGGTAGGAAATACAAAAGCAGAATGATGTCTTCTTGGCGCAGATCTTTGTAACCGTGTCTGACAACTGGAAAATAAGAATGAACAGAAAATTCAGAATTAGGATTGTTTTTTATTGTCCAAATGTGTTATTTATTTAGCAAACGCATTGAAAGGACACGGCACTCAGAGGCTGTATGCAGCAAGAAGCTATATTTGAGCAAGTGGACACACACTACATGTTTCTCAGGTGTGACACACCTGAGGAAGGGCTCCACCCGAAACATGTAGTGTGTGTCCACTTAGCTCCAATACAGCTTGTTGCTGCATACAGCCTCTGAGTGCTGTGTCCTTTCTTTGCTTTTGCTCATTGGAGTAACAGGAGTGGTGTACCTGTTAGATGCTGGTCACCGTCTGGCCGGATATTTGCCGGTTACTTACCCAAGGTTTGGAGTCCTTCTCTAATCCAGTGTCTTACACTGTACGGTCACATAAAACTCTGGCACTCCTGTGTAATAGTGTCACTGTTCCCATTGTTACCCATTACTATTGTTGTCTGGTTGTTCATTTAAGAGAGGTCTTATCCCAAAACTGCAAAATGGTTGTTGTGTAACAAAGATCCAGTGATTTAGAGGGAAGGAAAATGGCAATTGTGACTGCTCCTTTCAGGGTACTTATCACTGGCTTCATCCATCCTTTTAGCTTCACCCATATAGTGATCACTGTGCCATAATATACTTTAGATTTCAGCTCCACAGCCAAAGCATTTCCAACTTTATCACTGGGCGCCTTACTCCCCTACCCACCTGCTTCACAGAGGCGCCCAAAAGAATCTGGCTGCATTTAGTGCTATACAACTATGATGATGCTACACCGAATACCATTCTGATGTCTGGATAACGATCTGATTTGTGTCACTTATGCTGTCTGTGGATGTTACCCATCAGACTTGTGTCATATGTTTGCTTGTGTGCATATGTTGTGTTAAGCATTGTTCCCGTATGTGTTTTATACGCACCAAGGATGGAATATATTAGCTGTCAGCAAAACTGAAAAAAACAAAAACCCTACAGTACAGAAACCAACATGAAACTGATAACACAGCTCCTGTTTTTGAGCATCATAATCTTTTATGTCATTAGCACCCATGTTCTATGTACATTTAGCTGCATCCAATCCCAGAGCAGCACAGACTCCAAACCTGATACCATGTGGGAGTACCTTATAAGATCTTATAACCTCAATGGAAAAGGTGCTTTTTTTCAACATTACCTATGAGAACTGCCACCTATTGCTATTCACAAAGATGTCAGTAAGCCCTGTTATTGCCATGAATGAGTCAGTATTGTTTTCCCAACTGTACATTTTCCATCTGCCTTGCTGTGTACTTGTTGGTATGTTAAAGGACCAATAAGCCTAATGCTGCACTGCAGAAATATAAAAGAGCTAATGATAATTATTACACATATACAGGAGTAGAGTCACTATTATCCTGAACTCAACAACTTCTCAGGCTGTTTGTTGGCTGTGCTGAAAGACTGGGTTCCACGGCTCTCCTAAGGTTAATACACTTTCAACTACTGTATTTTAACAATTAACACAGAGATCATGGTATATACCGAGTGGAGTACAGTACTGTATTAGCTGGGCCTATTTTTAACATGTCTTGGGCAACCAGACGGCACACTTATCCAACATTAGCTGATCCCCGACTGTGCCGGATAACTGACACTCTGCTGTATGTAGTATATTAAAACATTCCGGACACAACCAGAACTAAAGAATATAAATTGGTTGATGTACTTGTCAACACAGCCAAGAACAACCACTGTGTAAAAGAGGTGTGAACAAATTCATTGAAAGTATGGCTGGTAACGTAATGCATGCACCGCCTCGCACAACATTCACTAGTAAGGCAACGGGATACATTGGTTTTTAGCAATGCAACAGACCGCGTATAGTCTATAAGGAGCCGGTCAGGTCTTGGGGCTCATTCACAGTGGTGTGGTGCAGTGTAGTGTAACGCGGCTTACCGCACTACAATGCACCACAAATGCGTCGTTCAGTGCGCTGAGTGCCTTGCAGTGTAACAAAGTGCAGCATGGTGATGCGTGTTAAAACGTGTGTGCTAACGGTTACAGTGAAAGATACCGTTCCTTGCCTGTATGCGGCACAATGCACGGGTAACGTGCAGTGGCATTTTCCCAATTTATTATTTATTAGTATCCTAGTTAGAACTTGAGCCCGGGACTCTAGTGTGGGACCAGCATTAACTTTTTATTAATGCTGTACTGGTAATAATCAACTCTATGGAGGAGAAGGTAGAAACCGCTCACCCCAGATGGAGCAGTGCCAGACCAGGGTACTTAATCCCATGCAAACTTGAAGAACGGAGAAGGTCCGCACAATGCTCCTAAGATCCTTGGTCTTTATTTATGGACGTATCCAAGAAAGGTCAATGATTAAGGGCTATGATTAAGGACCAGTTGGTCCGAAACATGTCAGCTGGATTTATGTGTTGACCTTATTTGGATACGTCCATAAATAAAGACCAAGGATCTTAGGAGCATTGTACGGACCTTCTCCGTTCTTCAAGTTTGCATGGGATTAAGTACCCTGGTCTGGCACTGCTCCATCTGGGGTGAGCGGTTTCTACCTTCTCCTCCATAGAGTTGATTATTACCAGTACAGCATTAATAAAAAGTTAATGCTGGTCCCACACTAGAGTCCCGGGCTCAAGTTCTAACTAGGATACTATCCAGGTAGAATGGGTATATTCCACCTGTGTTTGCAGAGGTTTGCTCTTTAGTACTCTTTTATCCTTCCACATGTTTCCAAACGTGCTGTTTTGCTAATGGGAGCACCTCCAAAACCTGGACCTAAAATAGAACAGACAGAGACATTACATTCTGAGCCTGAGTGATATCAATTTTTACAATGAACTCTGCACAGTGTTATGGAAAAATGTGTTGGCACTCTATAAATGTATAATAATAATAACTGCCACTAGCAAACCCTAACTATACCCTAATCCAAAGCCTAAGGCCAAGAGAACACAGACGTTTCAGTTCTGTTTGACGTCAATTCGGTAGAAGGTTTATATGAGGTTGACCGCGGATCAACTGCTAGCTCAACATAGATGTTTGTCTTTAGTTCAAGTCCAGCTTCCTATCCATTTGTACAGCTGGAACATGAATTTATGTAAAACTGTATGTGACCTATCTACAAAAGTGTGTGTTACGCTGGCACAAGATTCCAGTGAAATACTAATACTCGCATTGTTTAGTAGCTCTGTTTATCTGCATCTCTAGGCTCAAACGATAACTAAAATTAAGGCTTGTCACCGTACCAGAGAAACTGTAGATCTGGGCATCGGGGGACAGAAATGCCCACTTTATTCATGTTTCATGCACAGTACAGTGCTACAATAAGTAATGGGTGGTGGGGTGGATCTGGCCCTATGGCCATTTAACTGTGTTAGTATGATATATAAAGAAACCCTGATCCATTAATACTAGCCTAGAATATGAAGGCCTTTGATAAAGCATGCTGACCGCTTGAAACGGTTATCAGTCCAGCTCTTCTTGACCATCTACCTGTTTTTATACCACAGTAATTTTTATGAAATAGTTAACTAGTTCTTACTGTCCCCCGTGCCTGGATCTAAAGTTCCTCTGGTATGCTGAATGCAGCTTAAATATAAAGGCATGTGTAACCTAGCCCTATTCCAAGCTAACCCTTTGCAGAAATAATGTAACCCTCACGTGACAAGACAGGTAAAAAAGGTGCCGGACATTTGGACGCCCCGCCATAGACTGTAATGTGAATTACAGCTATACCGCAGCTCAGAGGGTAATTTGAGCGCTGGCAAAAAAACAGAGCTCAAATTACAAAAAAAAACTGTGCAATTCAGCCACCAGCAATAACTGACAGCATTTTAACCCTGATTCCATGGCAGTCTGGAGTGGGAACAGTAATCTCTACACCACCAGGAAATTTGCAATAGCAGGTTGAGCCATTTTTTGGCTTTACCCTTCACCCTAACTTCCTAGCTCCCTTTTTACATGTATGCCTCACATGGATCCTAACCCTTCATTCTGACCCTAACCCTTGTTTGCTTTAGGTGGTGCACTTTCTTCCTTGACATGGACCCTAGACATGGACCCTAGAGCATAATTCCCCAACCCTGTCCTCAAGGCCCACCAACAGTACATGATTTGCAAGAAACCACAAACATGCACAGGTTAGGTAAGTAGTGTCTCTACCTTTGTGGATTTCCACAAAACATGCACTGTTGGTGGGCCTTGAGGACAGGGTTGGGGAACACTGCCCTGGAAGAACCTTTGCATGGCTTAAGAACACCAAAACCAAAAGACAAGACAGATAACCTTTATATTGCGCTTTTCTCCTGGCGGACTCAAAGCGCTTGAGCTGCAGCCACTAGGACAGGCTCTATAGGCAGTAACAGTGTTAGGGGGTCTAGCCCAAGGACTCCTTACTGAATAGGAGCTGGCTTACTAAACAGAAAGAGCCAGGTCGCCTACATCAGAGGCAGATCCAGTCAGAACCCAACAGAAATGCCAAATTTTGACCTGACATCACAGTCATTACAAATGATGGTTTTAAACTGTCCTGATGAACCCTCCATGATGTAGAAAAAATAAAACAATTGAAAAACAAAAGCTGTTGGAGAGTGGGGATGTAATCAAAGTTACTGCAGTTAATTCGGGGGTCTCATAGATATAGAGATGTTACATTGGTTGAGAAAAAAAATCCATCCATCAAGTTCAACCAGCATAATAATAGTAATCATAACAAAATCATGTTATCAGGCTTGACCACAACAGATCCATCAAGTATGAAATACTTATTTTTTTTATGTTTCCCCTGCAGTACGAGAAGAGCAGCTCCTCACTATTGAAGATTATGACCTCAATGTGGTACGATTGTGCTTTCAAGTCTTTCTTGCTGACGAACAGGGAAATTATACTAGAGCTTTGGCACCTGTTGTTTCCAACCCCATTTATGACAACCGTAAGTCTCTTAGCCCAAGTAGTCACATGTATGTGTCGGATTTGTGTTCCTCATCATTGTAATTGCATTGCCGTTCACAGCCTACAGATTATTGTGGCCACACCTACTAAAATCCTAAATTATTGTAAATTCATTCTGCATGTGATGGTATTGTTATTACATCAGATTTTTTTCTTCCTTGGATAATAAACATAATTGAGGTATACATATTAACATAATAAAACTTGACAGCAAATTACTTTGCACAAATGTGAACCTGTTAATGATTCATATGTAACTAAATTTGGTCTCCAGTCATCCTCATTTAGCTACATATACATTGTAGGAATTAACAATCTGCTATTGATCACTTGCATTACCTTAAATCTCAGCTAGTAGGTCAAGTCACATGACTTTTTCTGACCTCAGCATTGTTGTATATTCAAAGATCTGTTGGAGGCACTAATGGGGATGACCTAGATGGATGCCTAGACTTGTGGAGACACAAATAGGAATCAAGGCAGTATAAAGGAGGGTGAGGCAAGACTACACTTTCTCAACAAATTTCTTTCAGTGGAGATCATAGTCTTAGTGAAAGGAAGCAAAATTTGTGTAAGGGTTAACACCAGCTTTTCCCTGCAGTGGGGGCACTTGAGGACACGGTTTCAATGAGGACACTCACACTAGCACTATATGTCAATGTTCAATGTTCAAATTGCTGTATTCAGGAACTGTCTTGTTCCTGAATACAGCAATTGGAAATTGCAGCCAGTGGAGTGCCGTCTTTCTTTCTGTTATCAGTCTTAAACCCCTCCTGGTCCCCAAGCTGTTTATTCTTCCCGGTCCCCAAGAACAGCCATTAGCTTTGCTGGGTTGACTTATACTTGAGTCAATAAAAAATCCAAGCTTAAGAGGGTCAAATATTGGAGTTGACTTTTACATGAGGTCGACTTATATTCGAGGATACATGGGTAAATCTGATTACTGTCTTACATATGCAAATTCTAAGCGTTGCTCTTGTCACAGTGAAGCCCAGAGTTTAGTTAGAAGACATGTTTTACTGCATTGATCTTCTGAAATATATTTGCTTTATTGTCAATAAACTAGTTGTGTGATGTTATGGATTTCTAAACGTATCTGCACTTTATCAGCAATGTATATTTTAATCCTTTACTGATAGATATACATGTAGTAACTTATAAATGTAATGGTTGTAATTTTAATGGTTGTAGGCGCACCTAACACTGCTGAGCTACGGATCTGTCGCGTGAATAAGAATTGCGGAAGTGCAGCTGGAGGTGACGAGATATTCCTCTTATGTGACAAAGTTCAGAAAGGTACAACTTTAACTTCTGCTTCCGGCTGTGTCGTAATACTATGTTAGTGCTTGTGGAAGAATTCCAGGCAGGAATCTAAATACACAGCTAAAATACACGAGTTTTACCTGCCAGAGAATTTGCTTTTCTATTCAGCCGGTCTAGTGGTTTACTCACCCCTGTCATACTGAAGAACCCAGCAGCTGGCACCCATACTTCCTGTAATTACTTTACTTACCCAGGGACGTTGCGCCTGGGGCAAGGTCAGGTTTTGGCGCCTAAACTGCCAATCATTTTGCCGCCTTTTTAAGAATTCACCAAACTGCTCCTGGGGCAAGATACCCGCTTGCCCCCCCCCCCCCGCTTGCACACCCCCCCCCCCCCCCCCCCCTAGATCTGTCCCTGTACTTACCCTGTGATGAGTGATGATTACCTCTAAGGCTTACCCCTGCTATACTGCAGAACAGGTCACACTAATTCTACCTGCAAGGACTTCACTTACTCCTTCTGTACTGTAGAAACCAGCAGGTGACACCAATACTTCCTGTTATGTCTTGACTTACCCAACCATACTGCAGAACCCAGTAGGGGACACCAGTATTTCCTGTAATGACTTTACTTACCCCCTACCCCATGATGATTAACTCTAAGACACCCACGCCGATGCTTATCCTAAGTCCCCTCAATACCTAATTGCCGATAATATGGGTGCCCCCTAATATAGGCACCTATGGCCCACTATATTATCTATCCATAATAGCTACTAATCACGGCTATTAACATAGAAGCCTACTGCTCAGTCCCTACTGCTTTCTAAAGTCTTCCCTTCTCTCTCTTTTGTGTGTTTGCATTACACATACACACCTACATCATTTGTCACTTGAAAAGGATTGTTAGTGATTGTTTCTTCCCTGACTAGGACAAGTGTAGGTGATAGAACAGAGTGATGAGTGTAGACGGCTTTCTCCCCTGTACAAATGCTCTTTCATCTCAACATGAGATTAAGCTACAGTAGCCATCCAACCCAAACAGGCAAGCAATGGACAGATCATTCTACATTGCTAATTAAGTTCAGAGGGTCCCAGCGATGGAATAGCAAGCTCAGTGGGGTTGGCTTTCCTTTACTGAGGTAAGTATCCAACTTTTTTTTTTTTTAAATTGCCTTTAGGTACACTGTAACATCACACAAATCTTAAAATACCTCTTGTAGCTTGTTTGGTTTTCTGTGAATTTGTTTTACTAATTTCTTACTTTTCGCTTTTAATTTTGAGCATGATATTAAAAATCAGGTCTGTTAATACTCTATTTCTGATCCATGTAGATGACATTGAGGTCCGCTTTTTTACTGATAACTGGGAAGGAAGAGGACACTTTGGACAAGCTGATGTGCACCGCCAAGTAGCCATTGTTTTTAAGACTCCTCAGTTCCCCTTTCAGATTAGCGAGGTCACTACAGTGAAAATGCAGCTGAGAAGACCGTCTGACCAGGAGGTCAGCGAGCCTATGGATTTTAGATATATTCCTTGCGAAACAGGTAAATAAATATAATTAAAGTGGAAGTCTAGTAAAAAAAAAAAATCAAGCTACAACATAAAGGGGATCACCAGTTTAGTTACACCAAGTCAGTAAGATAATTTGTCTCGTGCGGTTATTAAAAACAATAATTTAATATATTTCAAAACCAAGGGGGCCTACCTAACGAAGCAGATAAAAATGGCACAGAATGGGCGCTGATAACAATGGTGCTGCCTTTGGTGGCAATAGTAAAAGCCACAATTAGTGGCAAGGAAGTTAAATTATGGCGCCCGATAAATAGCGGGGTAGTTTAGGTAGCTGAGATTAGGGGAAGGGGGGTAGTTAATGTTAGGCATGGGATGGAGTGTTTAAGTGTTAGGCAGCGGGAGGGAGTGGTTAAGGTTAGGCAGTGGGTGTGGAGTGGTTAAGGTTAGGTAGTGGGTGTGGAGTGGTTAAGGTTAGGCAGTGGGTGTGGAGTGGTTAAGGTTAGGCAGCGGGGGCGGAGTGGTAAAGATTAGGCAGCAGGGTGGAGATGTTTAGGGTACGGCACCAGGTGTGGTCTCAGGGTTAGTCATCGATTGAGGGAGGGTTCAATGTGAGAGTAGGCAGGGGTGTAGTTATATACTCTCTGGTCCCAGCATTCTTGCCTCCTCCACTTCCTGGTTAGTTTGCAGGTGTCCTGAAGCCAGCCAATCGGCAAGCTGCTTCAGTCCCCACATGGTGATTGGTTGGCTGCAGGACTCCTGCAAACCATCTAGGCAGTGGAGATGTGATCGCCGGGAGCAGGTAATGTATAATATTGCCGGTAATGACATCTTGTTACTTAGGTAATGTAATGTTTTAGAAATGTTCTTAAACGTTAACGTTAGTAACAATGTCATTACCATCATCACCCTGTGCCATTTTATTTGCGGCACTGTTTTTAAATGTATGTCTACCTAATGGTGCCCATACATGGTACAATTTTTTCATACAATCTTACCATTTCTATGTAGTATAAGGGTAAATTAAGTGAATATACTGAAAGGATAATTTAGGCAGTTCCCTTGTATTACATAGAAATGGTAAGATTGTATGAAAAAATTGTACCATGTATGGCCACCATAAGGCTCACTATAATTTGAAAATTCTACTATAATTGTATCAGGTAATAGTCTGTCTGTACAGGCGTTCTGTGCAGCCAACCCTTTCATACCAAAGCATAACATTTCAAGCAGGTAGGTCCTTTGTCAAATGCTCAATTTGACAAGAGGCCTACCCGCCTTAGATGTTATGCTGGCTCATTGCTGCACTACTGTGTAATGGCTCAAGAAAGGGACATTTTCCTGACTACGGTTGAGCCCCGGTCTCTGCATTCTTTGGTCACTTTCATGTCTGCCCAGTGTTGCCAGCACAGACAGGCAGGGTCAAGCTTGGCCAAGTGCCATGCACAGTGCTATGGAGAGAGGAGAGGAGCAGGGAAGACTAGAAGCAATCAACTGAAAATATACATCTTCTAACCATTACTCCTCAGTGATTAGCAGGATTATCCACCAGGCAACATAGGCAGGGGCTTGGGGCCTAGTGGGTGTTAGGGGCCCGCTTGCCACCTTCTTTGACCTCTCTCCACTTCAGCTTACCAAAAGGACCACATAAGCACCC
Organism: Hyperolius riggenbachi; assembly: GCF_040937935.1. Taxonomy (NCBI): domain Eukaryota; kingdom Metazoa; phylum Chordata; class Amphibia; order Anura; family Hyperoliidae; genus Hyperolius; species Hyperolius riggenbachi. Next base: position 414,624,526 of record NC_090649.1, on the reverse strand, counting down.
CAAATCTACTACCTTGCCTAGGGCCCCGTTACATCTTAATCCATCTCCTGTCTTTTGTCTACTTTGGGACAGAAAGGAAGTAGTTTTCCTCAACACAGATACCATTAACCCAAACAAAACAAAAAAAAATACATTTTGCCTTCATTGTTATTGTACCACGTCAGGATATATGATTTACAAAAAATAAACTTCAAATAGCAATATTATTAATATAATCTGAGATGATTACTTTCCTAAAACTAACGTCCTGCATTATTTTGTAAAACTGTTTAGATCACTATGCAAAGAAGGCTAAGAAAACTGGGGAGATGCTCCATAAATTCTACAGTAAGTAAAACATGCTGTATTTTTGTCTCTGGATTATGTGTTGTATCTTTTAACAGTGAATAATTGCAATTAGGGATATCGATAACAATCCTTCGGCGTGCGAGAGGAATCGGCGCCAGGAGACTTGGGCGCAGGATACAGCCGGTATATGGCTGATCCTGCTGCTGCACAAGTTCCCGGTCGTATTAAATACTATTCCCCCTCCAGGCCGACATGGATGGTGGGGAATGAAATAATTCCACTTCCAGCAATTGCTGGAAGCTGAATTATTGTTTTAAAAGTAACTTCAGCTCCGTTTTCTGACGGCGCTGAAGTTACTCCCTGTGTACCCAAGACTCCTGCGCTGAAATGGCAGTGTTCGATCCTTGGGAAAACGCATGGAGACGCATGAAATCAATTTGATCAGCTGATTTGCTGGTCTCGATCATGTGTAAAACCAGGAAGGCATTGCAGCAAATCAGAACCGTGCAAATCGATCAGCTTATCAAGCTGATCACATGCTCCTCCATGAGTTATTGAAAGCATTGCATACCCTAATTGTAGTGATACAATAAGAGCTAGGCCATACTGTCTGTACTGTCCTGAATTTATATATTATTTAAAGAGAACCCTGAGGCAGTTCCTTGGGGGGCCGATTGGACACAGTGGCATATTCTCTGCCTCATGACATGCCTCTGTGTCCTGACACCGCCGCTCTCTGCCCCCACTGCCACACTACAGCTCCCCGAAATTAGCGACGAATATCTCAGAGGGTAAATACAGGAGAGGGATTCCCTGTTCAAATTGCCTGCCAAGGACATTCCTGCAGGGTTTCCAGAGCTGCCATTGGGCAGCTCTCTCCCCGGCCACGCCCTCTGCCACTCCCCCGCCTCCCTGCACGTTGGAAGAGAGAGAAATCTCTCTCTCCTTCCAGCGTAATGACCTAGAGGTTTTTGAGTTGGAGAGCTGGTTAGGGAGTGAACGCGAGGGATAAAAGAGAGAGAAGAGTCAACTATTACCCCTAAGTACCGTGCTTTGGGAACTGAAGTTATGGGAGTGTTATTAACATTAATTGTTATTTAGGGCAGAGTGGTGGACAGAGACGGTGGAGAAATGATTAGTTCTGTTTTATTCCTATTAAGTTTTAAGAAGCCAGAGGACATGAAGGAGGATATAGCAGACAAGCAGTCAGGAATGCATGTGAGGAGGGAGTTAAGGTCTGGGGCCGAGAGGTTCAGTTGTGTATCATCTGCATTTAGGTGGTATTGAAACCCAAATGAGTTGATTCAGTTGCCAAGACCATGCATGTAGATGGGAAAGAGGAGGGGGGCCTTGAGGAACCCCCACAGACAAAGGATGAGGAGAAGAGATCTGATCTGAGTAAAGGTGCGTACACACGCACGACACCAGCCAACGACTTGTCCGTCGGCACCTCCCGATGGGCGTGTTTTCAGCCGGGCGGATCGTTCAGGAACAGCCTCATCAGTCTGCCGACAGTGCGTACACACACACTACAGTCTGCTGAAAACCCGCCCAGCGGGAGGTGCCGACGGACCCATCGTTTTTTTAAGCAGTGGTGTCAAATCAGCCTTTTTGAGTGGAGATGAAAAGATGCCAGTGGAGAGGGACAGGTTAAATAGCGATGTCAGCACAGGGATGAGGATAGCTGCGGAATGAGATGGGAGGGAATAGGATCCAAAGAACAGGTGGTTAGATGAGCTTTGGATATTATAGAGGAGAGAGAATCTTCAGAGAGTCGAGAGAAGGCAAACGGAGAACAGTCAATGAGAGGTGTGGAGGTGGGATTTGAGGGCTGCACGGAAAATCCTCTTTGGATTTTGTCAATTTTATCAGTGAAGTATGTTGCAAATTCTTCACTTCCACCCACATTCCAAATAAGTACCAATAGGATAATTGACCTACCCTCGAACTATCCATAGAACGTGCTAGGGACAAAGCTAGCATAAAATCTATCAGCATTATATAAATGCATAACTGCAATAAGAATGTGTTTTGTTATCACTCATCTATGACACTTAGGTATTCCTTTAGTGAACCAGAGACGAAGCATATATATCAGTGGGAACATTAGAGAAAACACCTACCTTGCTCTCTGTTTCATTCTTCATTGCTTAGCCTGCTTCTAATCAGCCCTGATAAAATCCCTGCCTGGCTTTGCTCAGGAATCATTATAGCGGAGTCATTATAGCAGAGCCAGGAGGAAGCAGGCTTGGGCTTGAAAAGACATCAGAGAAGACAGACTCAGCTATAATGATTCCCGAGCAAGGCCAGACTTAATGCTCATTCAGGGATTTTATCAAGGCTGATTAGAAGCAGGCTAAACAGTAAGGAATGAATCAGAGAGCAGGGTAGGTGTTTTCTCTAATGTTCCCACTGATATATATGGTAAAATACATGAGGGTGCTTCGTCTCTGGTTCACTTTAAAGCCGATATAATAGGGCTAGTTGGAAGAATGTGTTTTGCATCGATAACATCGTGGCTGTTACTTTGGTAGATTCTGTCAAAGCCCAACAACCGGAGAAACAAGTAAACTCCATGAGTTTCAACTTCAACAGAACGGATCGGCCTATCAAACAAGGTAACAATACTTTATTGTATTATTTTGCACCTACTAAAGTGTAGTGCACACTTTATTAGTCATTGCTACTGAGAGAAAATTAATCACACTTTTTTCTTTTTAAATTTTGCTTTTCAGAATCTTTATATACTTCTGGTGAAACTTGTGCACAGCCATCAAATGGACTAGATTCCATGAGGTCCACCACACCTCTGTGTCCACCTCTGTTCTCCTTCAATTCACAGTTTGTCAAGGCACTTCCCCTTCAATTGTCCAGAAACCAGACTCCACAAGTAAACCTGCCAAATTTGCTGGCTGATTACTATCCTCCAAGCCAGCCAGTAAGCTCAAGCTCAGCCATGCTTCCGAATTTCACTTACAACCCCAGTTTGGAAACCAGCAGCATTCACCGGAAGACCAGCCAAGCAAGAAAACCTCAAGAGGCTCCCACCGAGCGCTTAGATTACAGCTCATTGATGCAAACAGACCGCACCATGCAGATCCAAAATAACTTCAGTGCTCCTGAGAAAACCTTTAAAAGTGCAATGTTTATGCCAGATTCCTCTCAATCCAGTTACCCTTCTGTACCTTTTGAAAATGTGACCTACGTCACTTCTTCATATGTAAGAGATCCCAGTCACAGGATGCCAAGTACAGTCAATGAATCATCTTGCCCAAGTATAGGGATGGCCAATCTACCTCAAGGCAATTACTACGATACAACATTTTCTTCCATATCACACGACCCAAACCAACAAAGTGCCGATCATCTAATGGAGACTGCACAAAGCGAGTATATGTTAAGCGTTGATTCTGAATTGGAAAGCTTTTTAGAGAATTTATCAAAAATGTCTAATCCGGAGCCCAATTAGAAGGAACAGTTAAGCATCAATAAGGCTTACATTCGAGCAAAGTTGGACAGCTGCTCTACAGAAAGTTGAGGATTGAGTGACAAATTGGTCAGGGTGATCTTTTTTCGGGTAATGGCGCTGTTCTTGCAGGCAAGCTTTATCACTGGATTAGGCTTTGGAATACAATGGGTTTTTAATGTTTCCTACTTAACAAGTACTTGGACTGTGTACTTTTCCAGTGAAACTTTTTGGAGGGGGACAATTTTTTTTCTTCAAGAACTAATGCGGGGGAGGGGGGGGGGGGGGGGTAGGAGTGCATTAATGTATGTCCAACTATCTGTCTCGGTTAACCCTTCCATCCATCTTCTTGAATCAACAGACGTTATCTGCACAGTTTACCTATAAATGTCTATGTACTATACTTAAGAGGATGGTCAGGCTTGTGCTATACTGAAGGAGAGGATGGTCAGGCTTGTGCTATACTGAAGGAGAGGATGGTCAGGCTTGTGCTATACTGAAAGAGAGAATGGTCAGGCTCGTGTTATGCTGATGGAGAGGATGGTCAGGCTTCAAGGACAGGATGGTCAGGCTTGAAGGACAGGATGGTCAGGCTTGAAGGACAGGATGGTCAGGCTTGAAGGACAGGATGGTCAGGCTTGTGCTTTACTGAAGGAGAGGATGGTCAGGCTTGTGCTATACAGAAGGAGAGGCTGGTCAGGCTTGTGTTATACTGAATGAGAGGATGGTCAGACTTGTGCTATACTTAAGGAGAGGATGGTCAGGCTTGTGCTATAGTGAATGAGTGGATGGTCAGGCTTGAAGGAGAGGATGGTCAGGATTGTGTAAAGGCCACATAGGCTCTAGCCTAGGAGAATAATGGAAGAGAGAGGCTGACACACATAAAAGAGGAATCTTCTGGGGTAATAGGAGGGATAGGAGACCTGTCCAAAGGAGGAGGCTGCATAAAAAGAGGGGGCTGCTGTAAAAGGAGCTCTTGCAAATGGGAGTTGTTAATACAAGAAGGGACTGCATATGTAGAAGCAGAGGGTAGACTGGTGCACAAGCATGTAAGAATGCTGGGCTGCTGCACCTGGCAGAGGGCAGCTCAAGAAAGATAGCCGGAGAAGGAAAAAAAAAAAAAGCTATCTATCCCTGTGATCAGGGAAGCACAGATAATATATGCTGAAACGGTGTCAAGTTTTTAACTCATCAGAGAATATGTTACAGCGGATATATTGATTATGAAGCCAGAGTGCATAAACAGTTTGTACGCCATATTGCAGCCATGTTTAAGTGATAAAAAGCAGCCTGAAGGGTCTAATGGGTATCTTCGGCAACAAAGCTGGAGGACAAGGAAAAGCATTGTAGGCGCGAAATGTTTGTAAGCTATGCATGCAGAGGATGGAGGTATAGACAAATGTGGGGCATATGTAATCCATACCACCAGGAGGAAGATCCTAGCCAAAGGCAAATGCCAACATAGCCACTCACATAGCATATTGACAGACTTGGTCCATGACTATTGTCTGGAAGATTTCCTTTAAGGTGCCCATTAATGGTACAATTTTTCCTTCAAATTCGATCCTTCAATGCAATGTGAATGTCCAAAAAGAATCAGAAGCCAATTATCGATTGTTCTCATTAACAGAACGACTTAAGAAGGTTTTACATTCCAGTTTGATCATAAAATCCAACTTTCGGATCAATTTTCTTTCCTTTTCCAATTGACCAAAGAATTGTTTTACATCGATTAGCGCCACACACGGCACAGTTTTCTATACAATTTGATCATAAAAATTGTGTTGAAAGATTAAATCTGAAGGAAAAATTGTACCGCTAATGGGCATGTTCAGTTGTGTCTTTTTGACAGATGCGGTTTCCGTCCATAAGTTGAGATAACGTTAGAAGTTCACTCTGGGCAATAGCTGCTCTAGAAGGGATCATACACCAAATTTTATTTATAGGTGTAAAAAAAAAACTACATTTTTGGAAGGATACTTTTTGGAGGATTTGTGCACATGTTGCTGTAAATATTTTGTTATAGGTTTAAAAAGTAAATATTGGATTGTATATTTTTTTTAGTATTCAGCTCAGGACATTCAAGATCATATTAACAGCATAAACTGAAGGATGATTATTTCTTTAAATTGTAGGACCTCTTGACTTTCCATAGGTAGAGTATGTATTGGTATTTGGTGTGATATACCGCAAGGATCTTATTAGTCAGCATTTTATAGTAGCTTTTTTGTTTTGTTTTTCTATGCTCAGATTTTTTTGTCGAACTATACAGTATATATTGTTTGCAGCAGTTACTATTGTTAAACTTTTTTTTCAGAGCCTTTATAATATTTGCTACTCTGCAGATATTAATGAGTGAGTATAATGACTGTGTCATTGTAACTAGGTTTTGGCTAAATGAGCTATTTGAATTATCGCTTGTAAACAATGTTTGTTTAGAGAAGGACCTGTACCCTTCACCTGGATTGTGCAAGTTATGCACCAAAGGGCTCATATGCAATTAACTTTTTCTCCTGAGTTTTCTCCCAGGAGATATTTTCACACCTTGTCATAAAATGCCTTTTAAGCCACCAGCAAGCAAGAAAATACTTTTTGGGAAATCTTTCGATTGTAAAATGGTGAAAAATTTGGTTCAAAGAGACACTGAAGCCACTTTTAAAAACTTGTTTTTACCTGTTACTTAGCTTAAGGAATATGGCCAGTGTTAAAACGCTGCATTCCTGCGGCAGAACGAGGGTTTTATAACCCCCAAATCCTGAGGCAAAAATCCATGACTTTCAAAGTCGTGGATTTTGCTGTACGGTAGGGCAGAGCTTAGAGCTGTTGCTCTGCCTCCGCTGATTGCTGCCCCTCCCCACCCCTTTCAGTGAAAGATTTAGAGGGGCGGAGAGAGGCGAGGATCAGCGGGGATTGACGCGAGTAGAGGCAGAGCTACAGTGCTAAGCTCTGCCTCTACAAGGAAGCGTTCCACTGTTTTTGCCCCGGGGATTTGGGGGTTATAAAACCCTCGTTCTGCTGCCGGAATGCTGAGTTACTGGCCATATTCCTTAGGCTAAATAACAGGTAGTTTTTTTTTTTTAAAGTGGCTTCAGTCTCTCTTTTAAGGAGAAGATGAAAATTATTACTTAGGAGATAACTCAGGTGAAAAAGTTAATTGCATATGAGCCCAGGAGGTTAACAGACTGAAAGTTACAGTTTGGGTTTTTAAAGATTTCACAAATTTTACAGATTGTAAATTGTGTGGCTAACAATCCACCAAGTCTCCCTGTGCATAAGGGTGACGTATTTCAGAACCTCTGGAAAGGGATTAGAAGAACTTTTTGGCCCGTATGCAATTAACTTTTTCTCTTGAGTTTTCTCCTAGGTGATATTTTCATCCCTTGTCATCATAATGCCCTTTAAACCACCAGTGAGAAAATACTCAAAATAATTTTGACTGTACGTTTTCACCTACTTTTTAGTACTTTTTCAATTGCAAAGTGCTGAAAAGTAATTTTAGAAAAAAGATAAAAATTACCTCTTAGGAGAAAATTCAGGAGAAAGATATTTGCATATGGTCCTTTGGAGTCTTTATTGCCCATCTGGGAAAATGTTTATGTTCTAAAGCAGAAACGGCAACAAATTAAACCTTTCTTTGTTGATTTGGGAAGAATCAGAACCTAAGTTAAAGCAAAGGAAGAAGAAGAGGAAGAAAAGTTTAAAAGATAGATACTTAAGTAGTGTGGAGCCTCTGTATCCTCCTTGAGCCTACAGCTGCTTGACCAGGACTCTTTTTTTTTTTCTAGATAGTGGCCGTGCTCCAGTCCACTTATGAGCTCCGTACTGAGAATGTACAAGTGAGGTCCACAAATGCCCAGTAGAATGAAGCACTTGTGTATGGAGTAAAAAAGCCATGCATGAGTGGCTTCCATCTGCTGGATATGCTTGGACCTTACTTGTGAATGCCCAGTATGAAGAAGCTCGTACTCAAATGGAAGCATAGCCACAGGCAATATATTCAACAAGGTCTTGTCGAATATGTTTAGAGGTACCCGGTGTTGGAACGGTGACGTGTAAGAGGATCAGGAAATCCTCTGGATTATCTAGAGACGTTCCACTATGAAGTTTAGTTTTTATGTCACTTCAGGTATGCATTAATAGGCACGCATGAAGTTTGTATATCTGTCCTAGATTTTTGGTCTCCCTGCCCCCTCGAGAACATCTTTAACACAGTACAACAATTGGGACTGCATATTCAGTCTCGCATTGTTACAAATGTGCACACTTGGAGGATTTTCACCCTTATTTAATGTTACTTTTCTTGCCTAGTAATGATACTATAACATCACTCAGAGTTGCTGCTCAAGGGATTGAGTATCAATACCTTTGGGCAACGCAAGTAACATAGCGTGCATTGCGCAAAAAGTTCAACTTGCCTATTGTACACAAGGCTATAATTACTCTACACCACGGTAGTGTTGTGGTTGACAACAGTGGCTTCAATGTGACTGTCCACACTGGACGACCCCTTTAGTTCTGACCACTTCAGTTCTATCCATAGCAACAGACATGTCATAGATAGCATGCTATTTTTGCATGGACTTTGCATTCCGTCACGGCAAAAGAAACCGATATGTCAGAACATGCTTAACATAGCCTCTGTTGGTCCATTCTAGGAAATAGACTGATTTCAAGTGTGGACCTGGCCTTAGCAACATGCACACTGTGTAGTAATGCAACTTGTGCTATTTGAGCAACACGTTATGTTACTTGTATAAATGCCCGGTAAAATTGATGTGCGCATGTACATTTTACTAGCCTTTAATGAATTGGGGCCTGTATGTGGTTTACATTACCTATCTACTTCTGATTATCTGAAAGTGAATGACATTATCATTATTAGCAGTGATGTCATAGTGGGTATTGGAGTCCTGTGATTTAGGCCTGCTTCACATTTGCGTTTTTTTTACGGAACCGGCCATACGAATCTGGCCATCAGCTAGTGTGCTGTAAAATGTCTGTTTTCTATTTGTTCCTATGTAGCTGCAAAACTTTGTTTCTGTTCCGCTGGGCAAAACGGTCCGGGAAATTAGGTCCTGCTGCATTTTTTTGTCCATTGAGCAGAACAGATAACGGATCAGTACAAGCGGATGGATGTGAATAGATCCATTGGTTTAACATTGGATCCGTTTGCATAGCGGTCCGTTTGTACCGCATACGTTCCGCTCACCGCTAATGTGAACTGGGCCTTACATTTTGCTGCCAAAGTCCTGAAGACTGATTACTCCAGTCAGTTATTAAGTAAAGGAGATTTGAAGTAAAGCTCCACTGAAGATACGGCCTCCTCATGTGATTGGTTGCTTGATGTGGCCACTGCTTTAAATAACTGAGGGTTACCATCCATCACTGGAAGTCCTCCAGCACTGCAGCCAAGGCCAGGAGGCCTGAGAGGAACCCACAAGCATACCTTGATTAGAGCCCACAAAGTTTTGATGGTTTTTGATGGTGGCCTTGCTTCATTGCACATGAATTATAGCCTGTGGCGTAGGTATAAAGCCATGGGTCCCAGGGCAAACATTACACTGGGCCATCCTTTCCAGCTCTGTATGTATAATAATTTCATTATACAGACCACCAGTGTGTGAGAGAATTGTAAGCAGAGGAATAGGATTACAGCCGATTACTGCAGATTGTCCATCATATGAGACCCATATAATATGGCGGGTCTAACCCTTTACAGCTTGTTACTTTCTGGTATAGAGTACTAATTCAGTCATGACTGTAATGTACAGTATTGCATACATTTGTTATTCTGTCACCTTCTGTCGGGTTTCTTGTTGCATTTTGGCAAAGGAAAAAAATGTTGTTTCATGTGAATTCTTATGTTCTGCCACTGAGTGGATATCATTATATTTGCTAAGCAATGTACTTGTATTGCCAGAGTCCCTGGTGATGGGGATTTAACTGTAAAGCTTTCCAAACTGGAAAAGTTCCTATAAAGTAATCTCTGCACAAAGTCCTTCCCTTTATTTTAGATGGGGAAGACTTGCCTTAAAATTCCATTAAGGGAGGACTCCATGATGTTTTATTGAACTAGGGCTATGAACACACAAGATGTCATCTAAAATCGTTATTGTTTTGGGAGAAAATTGCCCCCCACCCACCTCTCTATAGGATAAAAAAAAGATACTTACCTGTGGAGAGGGAAGGCTGTGGGATCCTATCAGGGCCGGGCCGAGGCATAGGCTGGAGAGGCTCCAGCCTCAGGGCGCAGTGTAGGAGGGGGTGCACAATTCATTCAGCTGTCATTCCTAATTGTGTATGAAGCAGAAAGAAATAAGAAAAGGGGATACATAGCAGTGACTGCAAGCCAGATAACTAGATATTAAGGTGTTTGGGAGGTTGTGGGCCCTGTGGTGCCTCTTAGTCTAATAGCAATCAGTATGTGACAGCTGGGGTGGGAGGGATGGAGGGGCGCACTTTGGTGTCTCAGCCTTGGGTGCTGGAGGACCTTGTCCCTGCTCTGGATCCTATGAAGCCTTCCCATTCTTCTCATGGTTCCCTCATTCCAATATGCTGGCGCAGGAGGCTTCAGACGTCTTCGGGAGCAAGATGGGTGGCTCCGTACTGCGCCTGCATGAGTATTCAGGCTCCTGAAGACTTCCAAAGCCTCCTGCAGCGGCACAGAGCAGTATTTGACTGATCGGTGGAATACTGCTAACTGGGGATCCAGCACTGAAACGTGGGGACTGTGAGGGGAACAGGAAGACTCTATAGCAGGGCTTTTCAACCCTGTCCTCAAGTACCACCAACAGTGCATGTTTTGCAGAAAACCACCGGTGAGGTAATTACTGTCTCAGCGGAGCAGATTAACTGCCTCTGTGGATTTCCACAAAACACGCACTGTTGGTGGTACTTGAGGACAGGGTTGAAAAGCCTGCTCTATAGGACCCAGAGCCTCTCCTCTTCATAGGCAAGTATCTTTTTTAAAAAATTTTTTTTATTTCAGTTGACATTCACTTTAAAGCATAACTCCAGGAAAAAGACCTGTAGAGTGAAATCATGATGCTCATGCCATCTTTATGGCTCCTGCTGGTCCCCATTTCTTCTCATCCTTAAAGCGAACCTCCGGACTAAAAATCGACTCAGCAGCACTGAAAAGGCTTGGTGTTTCTTTAACAGTTTCACAGCATCAGAACTTTGTTTCTCTTATACAAGCCTCATTTTTAGCTGCACAGAAGAAAACTGCCCGGGCTTTTTTCCCCTGATGCTGTGCAAAGCATGATGGGATTTCTGATGTTGTTCTCGTTCTGCTGTTTTGGTGCAATTTTTTTTTTTTTTACATTTTGAATTTGACATTTGAAGCCTAGCTTGTGCAGCTGGGAGGGGTAATCAGGACACAGGACAGTTGGAATTGTGTCTCCTGCTCCTTGTCACCTCCTTTCAACCAAAAAGATGGCTGCCCCCATGACAAAGATGGCAGCCCCCATGAATCACAAACATTTGCCTGTTCTTTTAAAACAGGGTGGGTAAGAGATTATATTACCTATCTATTCTAATTAACATAACTAATGTAACTTGATGACAGTATGTTTGTTTAGGCTGAAGTTCCCCTTTAAGGCCTTGTTTCCATCTGTGCGCTTCTGTCCACTTTTCAGCAACATGTATCAATCTGTAACATTGATGTGCTGATAAAAAGCGGATAGAAGCGGACAGATGGAAACAAGGCCTAAAGGGCAACCGAAGTGAGAAGAGCATGGAGGCTGCCATATTTATTTCCTTTTAAACAATACCAGTTGCCTGGCAGCCCTGCTGGTCTATTTGGCTGCAGTCGTGCCTGGATAACACCAGAAGCAAGCATATAGCTAATCTCATCAGATCTGACAATGTCAGAAACACCTGATCAGCTGCATGCTTGTTCAGGGTCTATAACTAAAAGTATTAGAGGCAGAGGATCAGCAGGACACCCAGGCAACTGGTATTGCTTAACAGGAAATAAATATGGCAGCCTCCATATCACTCGCATTTCAGTTGTGCTTTAAAGACCAATGCAAATTTCCCAACAGATTGGCAGATTGTTCAATAACTTCCAGCATGTCTGATTTGCTCCCGATCCAGAAAAGGATCAATCTTCAGATCAGTACTGCACAAAATCAATCAAAGCAGATCGGACATGCCTAAAATTAATCAACTCATTGATCTGACAGGAAATTTGACTCGTGTATGAATCATTACACTGGCAGAAAGGGATATTTTCAGCGATCTTCAAAGTAAATTAGAAAGAAGATATTTAAAAGTTAACTGTTTATAATACATCATGGAGCCATTCTTTAAAATCTGTTCAGTGATGTAAAATGTCACAATGCATACGGTTTGTTGCTGTTTGTAAACTTTCAAGGTATGATTTCTCGTGTGATTTTTCCTGTCATATGACATCACTTCCTTCTGCATAACACAAACATTGCTGGGGTCATGGTCGCTCATTCTACTTTAAGGCAGATGAATGTAGATTTCTTAGATTTAGCTAAAATGTGTCCTATAGATTATAGCTATGTTTTGGGTTTTTTTTGTGGGGGGAGGGAGGGTGAATGGGGGGGGGGGGGGGTTAGTTTAAGAAAACAACATCCTACTGTTTTAGGGCTCTTAAAGGACATCTAAAATGAAAAAAGACCCCAGTTTAACTTACCTGGGACTTCTTCTAGCCCCCTGTAATCGTTTTGGTCTCTCGCCATTGTTCCGCTCTGATCCATGCAGCAGCTATTCTTCTCCGAAAGCTGCATGCGCAGCCCTGGGTGGCGCACCTCCTCAATCGTCTTCCTGTTGGAGTAAGCATTCTGCCCTTGCCCTATTCATAAAAATTGACACTGTGCAAATGCCAATCGTTCCCAGTAATGGGAGTATGATGGAGGAGTCACATGGCTCAGGTCAGACATTTGCGGTAGCCAACGACTGGGGGAGTCAGCCATCTTTTCGAGGGGCACATTGGCTGCAGGGATCAGAGTGGAATGATGGCAAGGGACCAGGATGACTACAGGGGGCTAGAAGAAGCTAGGGACATTTTTTTTTAATTTGAGATACCCTTTAAGTACCTCACCGCAACTGTTTTTTTATTTGATCAAAAGCATTTAACTAATGATGGCCAGAAAACTCCCTTGTGGCCTTTACACTGAGGCTTCACCTTTCAGTAATAATTACAGGTGGAGTCGGGAAGGATTTTTGTTTTCCTCTCTGGGGCTAATTGGACCATGCCTTGTGAAGGATTTTTCACCTTCCTCTGGATCAACAGGGATATGTGACGGTACAGAATAGTTTTGTACCACATTTTCTGGTTGAACTCGAACGTATGTCTTTTTTCAATACAAATAACTATGTATGGAGCATAGTAAACCTATCCCAGTGAGCTGCATTGCTCCAAACACAACCAGAAGAGATCCATTCAGAACTGTGATGTAAAGGAAAGCCCAGTCTTTTGGTCATTTCTGTTTATCACATTTTGTCCAAAGTACTCTTGGAATTAAAATGTAACTGCAGTTAGAATTTTTTTTTTTACTAGAATGATTACATTAAATATTTCCAGTTTCATACACTTCTATTTATGATATATTGTTTTCATATTAAAGTTCTCAGTGCTGTTTCTGTCTGTGCCACATTCACGTTGTATGTTGTTAACAATGTTCAATAGCATCGTTCTCATTTTTGAGAATCAGATGGCTCTGATATACATATATATATATATATATATATATATTTTTTTTTTAGCTTGTGTTGGATTTACTTGGTGTTTTTTTTATGTCAATCAACTGGTGAACTGTCATTTACTACTTTCCTATAATACCAATAAATTAATTGGTTTCAGTTTGTGGATACTGTGTTTATTTCAAATGTAAAACTTCTAAAGACACCTGTAGTGAGAGGGATATGGAGGCTGCCATATTTATTTCCTTTTCGGGCCTGTTTCCACCTGTGCGAATCTGCATGCGTTTCCTGCATGCAGATTCACATAGACAATACAAGTGGATGGGACTGTTTCCACTTGTCAGGATTTGTGAGTGTTTTTTTGTGCAGAAAAAAATCTGCGCGGCAGAGCCATCAGAATTCGCATACCGCTATGCGATTCGCATACAATGTATTTAATAGGGAATTCCCATGCGGTTTTGGTATGCGAATTTTCATGCGTATTCGCGCGCGAATTTGCATGGAATCAATGGAAAAGCACAGAGGCACTGCCATGGTTAAATTCACATACATCATCACCCATGCGAATTCGCATGAAAATTCGCATACACCCGCATGCGAATTTTTACCGCAGTGATTCGCACCGCACAAGTGGAAACAGGCCCTTAATCGATACCAGTTGCCTGGCAGTTGCCTGGCTGTCCTGCTGATCCTCTGGCTCTAACACTTTTAGCCACAGACCCTGATCAAGCATGCAGCAGATCAGGTGTTTCTGGCATTATTATCAGATCCGACAGGATTAGCTGCATGCTCGTTTCAGGTGCGATTCTCAGACACTACTGCAACCACATAGCTCAGCAGCACTGCCAGGATTGTTTAAAAGAAAATAAATACGGCAGCCTCCATATCCCTCTAACTACAGTTAGCCTTTAAGACAACTGCAGGATCTGATTAAATCTATTCCACATAGTAATAGGTTATTGAATTTCACCCTAATTGAAATATGTACAGTATGCCTCTTTCAGGATGAATGCAGCAACATACTGTTGTGTATAGAGACCCTGAGTACTCCGTAAAAATGAAATAGTGACTTACCTGGGGCTTCCTCCAGCCCACCGTAGGCCACAAGGTCCCCCGGCGTCCTCCTGGCTCCTCTCCCAGTCCCGGCTCCGGTATGGGGCAACTTCTACCTGAAGTCGTCAGGGTTGCTTCCTCAATTCGAGACATCACGCCGGCGTAAGAGTCCTGCGCATGTGCAGTTCTCTAATGAACCACGCATGCGCAGGACTCCCACGTCGGAATTGAGGAAGCAGCCCTGATGACTTCTGGCAGAAGTCGTCCCATAACAGCCGCCAGCCAGGACTGGGAGAGGAGCCAGGAGGACCTTGCTGCCTACGGTGGGCTGGAGGAAGCCCCAGGTAGGGCACCATTTCATTTTTAGTGAGTGCTCAGGGTCTCTTTAACCCAGGGGTCCCCAAACTTTTTCAGTCATGGGCCAGGTCCAAATAATTCACACTGCTTGGGGGGGGCGGAACATACATAAAATGATCTTGAAAAACATTACATTGGAATCTAGATATTGATTCCGCCCAATTATGCCCTGAGGAGAACGCCCAGCAGCAGCTATTCAGTCATGTGGTGCTCGAAGAACATCTTTTTGCACCAGACAGTGAAGCATACCCAGGTGACAGCCTGCTGTCCAATTGCACAGCAGTGTCACCTGATGCAGAATTGCATTGGAAGCCAGCGAATGACTGCTCGCTGGTTTCTACAGTATGTGGATGGGTGGTGCCAGCACTGCTATTCTATATGCGGGGTGCCAATATTTAAAGGTGCAGTGAGCTGCATCTATAAGTTATACATTTTGTGTTTGGGGAGCCAGTGAAAAAGCCTCAGGGGGCCGCATTCGGCCCGCGGGCCTTAGTTTGAGGACCACTACTTTAACCAATCAAAAAATATACCGTAGCCATGAGAAAGAGATGTGATGACTGAGAATCTGATTTCAGGCCATTATTAGATGAGTAGCTTATAATTACAGCAGAAAATATCTGTATGGTTAATGCTTAGCCACATAACACAGTTCTGATGCTACGGGCAGAAAGTGAAGACATATGCTAATCAATTCCCATACATTACAGCTGAAGCAGCTGCCCACACCATGACCAGTTCTGAGTCTACAGGGTCCCCTCCTGCTTGTATGCTGCTGGCATCTGCCTTCCCTTAGCTTGGTTTGATGCACGTGAGTAGTTTCGTATGACGACTGTCACCCACACCTTCAGTGACACAGAAATGGAAAATGTGACAACAGTAAGGGATGTCACGTTCAAATTGGAATAACTTTTACTTCACCAGCTATAGCTCTTAGTGAGTGAGGGTTTAGCAGATACATGTCTATAAAATTCTGGTAACCTTAATGATACCCCCAATCATAAAGCTGAATACAAAGTATAGATATCTGAAATACAGAAAGTGCAGTGCTACGCTTGGGGACAGGATATGCATAAGGGAAGTGACAGCTTCCTACACAGTTTAGCCAGTAAGTTCTGCAAACTACAGACAGAAACTTTCCATGTTTATTAATAATAGTAGGCGTTATTAAAGGTAATGGTTATCATTGCTTGTACATGAAATAGTATACGGATGTATGCACGTTATTACTACATGAAATGGCACCCCAGTGCAAAAACATTATTATAATAGGCAGAACAGGTAGACTTTATTATTTGCAGTTCTCATACCAACATGTAAGTATTGATAACACTAGAGGCTAAAGCGCCCTGTAGTGGATCGATGCTTATGAAGCCAATGTTACATGAACAGCTCCGAAACAGTTTCTTAGGGTAGGTGGGTTTTTACCCCTTAAAGCACCCTGAACACGAGAAACTTTTTTTTTTAAGGTCCCTTTTACACTTGCATTGCAAGTGTGCATTGGGCACCCTGTTTTAGGTAACGCAAAGGCAATGCAAGTGAATGGGGCCTAGCACACTTATCGCATTGCGTCGGAAGTTTGCGAATTGCTGCGGAGCCGACACAAAGTCTGCAGCACATTACCCTATGACTTCCGCGGCAACGCAGCAGAAGTCATTGGAGTCATTGTGCGATGCAGGAATCTCAGTGACAGGAGCTCAGTGCGTCGCGCATGCGCACACAGACAGAAATCTCAGGCAGGAAGTACGCCACTGACCAGAGGACAGTACTATGCATATGACTGTTAGTGGACACTGCCATGGGATCAAAGGTTTGTCATTTTTTGCAATGCGGTCGCATCCCCACTGCAAAGCAAAAAATACGTGTAAAAGTGGCCTAAATAAACCTCTCCATACAAAAGTTTCATAATGAAGTGTGCCGTTTTGGTGGTTGGAGTGACCCGTTTAACTAATAGGGTGCTGCTCCTCTGTACCCAGGCCTGTACAGAGATGTACTTGCATCCACGGACTACATCTCCCTGCATGCATTGCGGCATGAGCGAGAGATACTGCTGGGAAATTCTAAATGTGGCTCACTGCTGTCACACCCCGTATTAGGTAAGTAGTGAGGCTCATACTCCCCCCCCCCCCCCCAACAGCACACCCCATTACGAACTGCCCTGATGAGGTTAATTTAAAAAAAAAAGTGGGTACTTACGTATTATCCCATCTGGAAAGCTTGGAAGGTTTTTGTTAAAGTTCTGTTTGCTCTCCCAGGAAGATCTGACCAATTTTGGAAAGCTAAAAGTCCCGTCTTTCTGTTGTACCGGGTCTTGAGTCAGCATGATGCTCGGTTCCCAAGTTATGGGGTTTTAAAGGAGGGGCGTCAACTAAACTTGGCTGCAGAAAGTGCAATTACAGAAGTACGGTACGAACCAGACATGATAAGCAGCACATCATTACAGAATAAGGAGCAGCGCAGCTATGCACCCTCATCTCCTCTCTTTCTTTCTAACTGGCATGGGCAGGACACTCAATTCCACTGTGCTCTCTGCAGCAAAGTGCAGGGGACACCCGTCCCCCAACCCTCCCCCCCTCCCCTAACTTGGGAATGGGGAATCGCATTGACTCGGAACCCAGTGCAAAGGAAGAGCCTAGATTTTCAGCTTTCCAAAAATGGTTAGATCTGGCTAGGGGATCAAACAGAACTTTAACAAAAAGCTGCCAAACTTTCCAGACGGGATAATACGGATAATAAGTACCAAAAAATGTGATTGGTGCTGTCGCTTTAAGATTCCTGACAATTTTGGCATTTCAACTGGGTCACTGTTGATAAAGTAATAGCTTTATTATTACTATGCTATCAAAGTAATATGTTTTACAAAATCCATACAAATACAAAGTATTCAACAGGAAAAATGAGCGTAAATGAGGAAAAATACACTTTTTTTTCATTTTTCAACCTTCCTAATTCTCAATTGATGAGCCACAGTTATGGCTCATCACGGTTAAAATATCACTAGTTGGGCATGTAGCGTACCATTATTGACAACCTGTATGTTTGTAGCAATTGGAATAGTTTGTGGGCCCCAGTGTTGTAAGGATACAATGCTAAGCGACAGCACAGCTATGCATCATGTATACATTGTAGGATCCCCAAAATATCGCCAGTGTCAGGCTGGGAGCTGGAAAAGCTGAGGAAATCCACCTGCTGGCCAAGCAGCAGTAATCAGGTGTTACTGCTCACAGTGAAGACTTGCTGCAGGTTTCTATTGGAAGTGATAGCTCAGGGTTTCTGCTGCTTGGCCAGCAGGTGGATTTCCTCAGTTTCTCCATCTCCCAGTCCGTCAGCCATTATATGTGGCCACGAATCTAAAGGCCAAGTATAGGTAACACATTCACGTGCACAAGTACGCGCAGTGACTCCTCCCCCCTCCCCGAATGAGATTTTCCATCTGAGGGATAATTTTGATGGTAATTTCAATTAATTTTGGCAGGAAATCAATCCGATGGCGTGGGAGATTTGATCAGTGTGATTGAATCTGCTGAGAATCGAACTGGAAAAATATCAGATAGACCAAAGAAAATACTGCTCCACTCACAGAAAGGAGACAGTGCTGGAACAAAGGGCTGCCCAGCCCAAACGCAAAATCAAGTTAACAAGGTCTGCACGATGTCTCCACAATCCAACGTCTATTCAGGACCAAATCAGATCTAAAAAGTACTTAGACTGACATGTTTCGAACTTGCACGGTTCTTAACCTTCCTGGCGGTAAGGGGTAAGCCGCGCAGGAGGTTTTCTCAGGCCCTGCTGGGCCGAATTGAGTAATTTTTTTTTTTTGCTGAACGCAGCTAGCACTTTGCTAGCTGCGTCAGCACTTCGATCGCCGCCGCCCCACCCTCGATCGCCGCTATCCGCGTCGCAAGACAGCCCCCCCCCCTAGACCCCTGCGCTGCCTGGCCTATCAGCGCCAGGCAGCGGCAAGGGGTGGATCGGGACTCCCTTAGACGTCACGACGTCGTTGACGTCATCCCGCCATGGCGACGGGGGAAGCCCTCCAGGAAATCCCGTTCTTTGAACGGGATTTCCTGATCGCCTATCGCCGGAGGCGATTGGCGGGGCTGGGGGGATGCCGCTGAGCAAAAAAAAAAAATAAAATCAAAAAAACGGCTGCGCTGCCCCCTGGCGGTTTTTAATAGACCGCCAGGGGGGTTAATCATAGCCATTTATGACACACATCTACAAAGGTTTTATAGAGGATGGTGGGCAAAACCAGGGGAGGGTTAACAGACCAACCACACCCATAATGGGGGGTGACTCAAGGTCTGCACCCTCCAAACTAGCTGCCACACCAACCCTTACAGCACTGTATATACAGATTTAAAACATATTAAAACCCAAAGATGAATAACCAATATAAAAACCAAAGACAAAACAAACATACGCACTTAAAGGTAAAGACATGTCAACATTTTACAATATTATATTTTATACAGCAAAATTATACATGTATAAGCAAATGGCTCCGATCGAGCCTAGAAACCAGACAGGTAATAAAGTGAAATATGGGGGCAAAAAGAAGTTAGAATAGGATTAAACAGTCACTAAAGCTAAATCCCACCTAGCGTTCAAGCCCATAGGGGCTCTGGTCCCCAATCGAAAGATCCACAAGGCCTCTCTTTTCCGGATCATGACTAAAAGATCTCCCCCTCTTTTGGGTAAAAAAAACCCCTCTCAATGCCCTGAAAACAGAAACTGGACATGTTGCCCCCATGCTCCACGCAAAAATGTTTTGCCACATTCGAAATACTGTTTGTAAGCCACACGGCCCCCAAGTAATGTTCAGCAATACGGGCTTCTAAGGGCCTAGTGGTGCATCCTACATATTGAACTGAACAAATGTTACAGGTAATTAGATAAATAACATTTTTTGTATTGCAATTGATGAAATGTTTGATGGGGGAAACATGTCCATTAGAAAGGGAAACAATAGTCTGGGTTTTCAAATGCATAGAACAATAGTGGCAAAAGGCCACTCTACATCGACATGGCTAACTTTCAAGGGATCATTTAGAAGATCCAGAACGGGATTTGAATAGACTGGGCGATAAAAGGCTTCCCAAAGTTGGTGCCCTCCTACTCGTGAAACTGACTCCCCCCCCCCCCCCCCCCCCCCGAAGAAAGGGCTGTAGATCCCCATCGCCCTCTAGGATAGGTAAGTATTTCTTCACAATGCTAGTCACCTGATGGAATTCCACACTGTAGGTTGTGACAAAGATCGGTTTCTCACTAGGCTTGTTTCTGAATCCACCCAGTCTAATTAGTTGTTCCCTAGGGATGGCATTGGCTTTGGCTTTTGCCTTATCGATAGTCCATTTTGGATACCCCCTAGTCAACAGCCATTTTTCCACTGTGTCAAATTCCAGGTTCACACTAGATGTGTCCGAGCGATTCCTGTTGGCAAATTCATCAGAGCCCGCAGGAATTGCTCGGACAGTGTGAGCAGGATGACAACTACTGGCACATAGGATGGAATTTCCGGCACAAGATTTTCTAAAAGTTTTTGTATGAATGATCCCTTTATTCCCTTAAGGTGAGGTCCAAATAGTCAATACTATCCTGCTGCCACACAGGAGTAAACTGGAGATTACACTTGTTTTTATTTAAATGGGCTATGAAAGCATCCACCTCACCTCGATCAGCCTTCCAAATTATCAGAATATCGTCTATAAATCTCCCGTACCAGGCAACCAGTCATCGGGCGCCCCCCCATCCCCAAAGATGTGGAACTCCTCCCACCATCCCATATATGGATTTGCCAGGGATGGGGAGAACTTTGCTCCCATGGAGGCTCCACATCTCTGGAGATAGAAGGCGCCGTCAAACAAAGTAATTGCGGGCCAGGAGATATTCCACAGCACTACAGAGGAATACCCGGAGATCCGAAGAATAATCCGAATATTTCTCTAGATGATACTGAAGTGCTGTGAGGGCCAAATGATGAGGTATACAGGAATATAAGGATTTGACATCAATTGTCAACCAACTGTATTTGCATTCCCAAGTCAAATTCTCAATACTAGCCAACAGATGCTTAGAATCCCTAAGATGTGTGTGCATTGTGCCAGCCCTGGCACAATGCACACACTCGCAACCTCCAAAAACAGACACGCACCTACGAACGCAAATGGAGGAAATCCCGCAGCAACTCCGACTTCTTGGCGTACAAGGCCAACCTGCAGCTGTTCTATACCGCATTAACTGATGCTAAACAAAAATACTTTGCTGCCTTGATCGGATCCCAAGCCTCCAACCCTCGGCGCCTCTTCGCCACCTTCAACTCCCTCCTTAACCCCACCACTCCTCCCCCCACCTCCGCCCTCTCAGCCACTGATCTGTCCACCCACTTTACCGACAAAATAGCCAGCATCCGACGGGAAATCTCATGCCTCCACTCCACCACCTCTTCCTCCCCCACCAATACCTATTCCCCACCCCACCCTCCACTCACTGCCTTTACTCCTATCACAGAGGACCAAGTCAGCCGTCTCCTAGCCACTTCTCCTGCCACCTCCAGCCCCCTAGACCCTGTGCCATCCAAATGCCTCCGTCCTCACTTCCCTGTTCTGGCTCCTGTCCTCACCACTCTGTTTAACCTCTCCCTCTCTACGGGTACCTTCCCCTCTGACTTCAAACAGGCCACTGTACTTCCCCTACTTAAAAAACCCTCACTAGACCCCTCACTTCCATCCAGCTACCGTCCTATCTCCTTACTCCCTTTTGCATCTAAACTCCTAGAGCGTTTAGTCCACCAACGCATGACCCATTACCTTGACTCCAACTCCCTATTTGATCCCCTACAATCAGGATTTCGGCAAGGTCACTCCACCGAGACTGCCCTCACCAAGGTCGTCAATGACCTCACGCTTGCCAAGGCCGAAGGAAAATACACTATCCTTCTCCTCCTAGACCTCTCATCTGCATTCGACACTGTTGATCACTCCCTGCTACTCCAGTCACTGCAATCTGTGGGTATCCAAGACCGTGCCCTAGCATGGTTTTCCTCCTACCTCTCAAATCGCTCCTTCAAGACCTCCTTCAATGGTTCCTCCTCAACCTCCTTCCCACTTTCAGTTGGGGTCCCCCAAGGCTCTGTTCTTGGTCCCCTGCTGTTTTCCATTTACACCGCCTCCATAGGAAAACTCATCTCCTCTCTGGGTTTCAACTATCACCTATATGCAGATGACACCCAGATTTACCTCCATACCACTGACCTCTCCACCACCACCATGGAGAAGGTATCCTCTGGTCTCTCAGCTATTTCATCGTGGATGTCTGCCAGGTTCCTAAAATTAAACCTGGATAAGACTGAGCTCCTAATCTTCCCGCCCCGTGCTGCTTCACCCCCCACTGACCTCTATGTCACTGTCAATGGCACAATCATTCATCCAACCACACAAGCCCGCTG
Organism: Hyperolius riggenbachi; assembly: GCF_040937935.1. Classification (NCBI taxonomy): domain Eukaryota; kingdom Metazoa; phylum Chordata; class Amphibia; order Anura; family Hyperoliidae; genus Hyperolius; species Hyperolius riggenbachi. Next base: position 414,602,243 of record NC_090649.1, on the reverse strand, counting down.
CCTGGGTGTCACCCTAGACTCGGCCCTCTCCTTCACCTCCCACATCCAAACCGTAGCTAGAGCCTGCTATTTCCACTTACGCAACATCTCCAAGATCCGGCCTTTCCTGACCCCAGACACTACCAAACTCCTTGTCCATGCCCTCATCATCTCCCGCCTGGACTACTGCAACTCCCTCTTGTCAGGCCTTCCTCAAAACCGCATCGCCCCCCTAAAATCCATCATGAACGCAGCAGCCAGACTCATCTACTCCTCCCACCGCTCTGTCTCCACAACTCCCCTACGCAAATCCCTTCATTGGCTTCCAATTCACTTCAGAATCAACTTCAAGATCCTATGTTTGGCATACAAATCCTTACACAAGTCCTGCCCAACCTACATCTCTGACCTGGTCAGCAGATATACACCTGGCCGCCCACTTCGCTCCTCCAACGACCTCCTCTTAACCACCCCACGCATCTCGCACTCCCATGCCAGACTGCAGGACTTCACTAGAGCTGCCCCTATCCTGTGGAACTCTCTCCCGCTGCCCATCAGGCTTGCTCCCACCTTCAACACCTTCAAAAAAGCACTCAAAACTCACTTCTTCAAGGAGGCCTACATCAACTCGACACTACCCTAATCCTTTCTGCCAATAACTTCTTGATGCACCCCCTCCTTTTGTGTCACCAGCCCCTCCCTCTAGATTGTAAGCCTTTGGCAGGGCCCTCTTCCCTTGTGTATCATACTTGACTGTGTGCACTTTACCCAGAATTTGGAACTGGTAATTTTTTACCACTACCATTCCAGTTTATGATCTGGCATTGTACTATTATCTGCATTGTGTTGTGTATCTTATTGCTATTACCTGTATTGTTGTATCTATGGTCCGTTACCTGTATTGTTCTGTCAACCCTGTTATCATTGTCTGTAAGCCTATTTATTGTACAGCGCTGCGTAATATGTTGGCGCTATATAAATCTAATAAATAATAATAATAATAATAATAATAATAAGATATCCAGGCAGCCTCTTAACCAAGGGTTGCAATAACCTACAGTGTGGAATTCCATCAGGTGACTAGCATTGTGAGGAAATACTTACCTATCCTAAAGGGCGATGGGGATCTACAGCCCTTTCTTCGGGGGGCGGGGGGGGGAGGGGGGCCTGGGGCGGGCCTTTATCTCCCAGTCTATTCAAATCCCCTTCTGGATCTTCGCCATGGCTAACTTTTAAGGGGTCATTTAGATGTGGAGTGGCCTCTTGCCACTATTGTTCTATGCATTTGAAAACCCAGACTATTGTTTCCCTTTCTAATGGACATGTTTCCCCCATCAAACATTTCATCAATTGCAATACAAAAAATGTTATTTATCTAATTACCTGTAACATTTGTTCAGTTCAATATGTAGGATGCACCACTAGGCCCCTAAAAGCCCGTATTGCTGAACATTACTTGGGGGCCGTGTGGCTTACAAACAGTATTTCGAATGTGGCAAAACATTTCTGCGTGGAGCATGGGGGCAACATGTCCAGTTTCTGTTTTCAGGGCATTGAGAGGGGTTTTTTCTACCCAAAAGAGGGGGAGATCTTTTAGCCATGATCCGGAAAAGAGAGGCCTTGTGGATCTTTCGATTGGGGACCAGGGCCCCTATGGGCTTGAACGCTAGGTGGGATTTAGCTTTAGTGACTGTTTAATCCTATTCTAACTTCTTTTTGCCCCCATATTTCACTTTATTACCTGTCTGGATTCTAGGCTCAATCGGAGCCATTTGCTTATACATGTATAATTTTGCTGTATAAAATATAATATTGTAAAATGTTGACATGCCTTTACCTTTAAGTGCGTATGTTTGTTTTGTCTTTGGTTTTTATATTGGTTATTCATCTTTGGGTTTTAATATGTTTTAAATCTGTATATACAGTGCTGTAAGGGTTGGTGTGGCAGCTAGTTTGGAGGGTGCAGACCTTGAGTCACCCCCCATTATGGGTGTGGTTGGTTGTTAACCCTCCCCTGGTTTTGCCCACCATCCTCTATAAAACCTTTGTAGATGTGAGTCATAAATGGCTAGGATTAAGAACCGTGCAGGTTCGAAACATGTCAGTCTAAGTACTTTTTATATCTGATTTGGATACGTCCTGAATAAACGTTGGATTGTGGAGACATTGTGCGGACCTTGTTCACTTGATTTTAGAAAAATATCAAGTGCATATCTACCATAAGATAAAAACAAGGAACACCAAGAGCCCCAATAGTGTAATATGTACTGGTAAATGGTTACTAGATAGAGTAAATATTAATACTCACAAACCAGGGTTACCATTAGGCAACCACTGTAAAGGCAGGTGGGGAGATATTCCTGACCCCACTCAGGAATAAGAAGTCGCTCTCTGTAGATGAGAAAAAGGGGGTTCAACCCTCCACCCAGGGTGGACTCATTATGCAAGAGAACAGAGGCGCCAAAAGGATAAAAGGAAGCTAAATGAGCTTAAAAAAAACAAACACATTTTTGGTAAATAGAGGAGGTAGTGGTGGTCGACTTACCTCCTCGAAGTAGAATAAAACAACAACTGTAGTAAAGACAGTCAATATATTTTATTTATGAACTCCAAATATGCAACGCGTTTCACAGGTTTGATCCCGCTTTATCAGGCAATACCATCGGAGCAATAGCATATGTGGTCAGTAGAAGAGCCACATATGCCACATATTGACTGTCTTTATTACAGTCGTAGTGTGTCTCAGAGCCGGGACAAGGTCCTCCAGCACCCAAGGCTGAGACACCAAAGTGCGCCCCTCCATCCCTCCCCCCAGTCTTCACACACTGATTGCTCTTAGACTAAGAGGCACCCCAGGGCCCCCAACACCTTAATCTCTAATTATCTGGCTTGTAGTCACTTCCATTTATCTCCTTTTCTGATTTCTTTCTGCTTCAAACACATTTAGGAATGACAGCTGAATGAATTGTGCGCCCCCTCCTACACTGCGCCCTGAGGCTGGAGCCTCTCCAGCCTATGCCTCGGCCCGGCCCTGGACTGTGTCTACTTGGAGGAGGCAAGTCCACCACTACCTCCTCTATTTACCAAGAATTTGTTTTTTTAAGCTCATTTCAGTTCCTTTTGGCGCCTCTGTTCTCCTACATAATATCTACTATAAAGCAGGGGACACACTGGTCTTTCAGTCTTCTGTGTGCGCTTTTTTCTGCACACCAGGTGTGTTTGCATGCAGAAATTCACAGCAGCTGATGTAATTGACAGAGAAAACTGACAAAACGTGCAGAATTATCCTGCAGGGTGTCAGTTTTTTTTCCTGTATGCAAAAAATGCATTAAAGAGAGACTGAAGTCTCATAAAATTCATGTTTTTATTTTAAAAATGTGTTTAGCATCATAGCCCTACCTAAAACCCTATCCCTGTGACTGTAATCTCACTAAATCCCCCCAAACTCCCCGGGGGGCAATCTGGGCAGCGCTTCCGTGAGAGGCAGAGCTTTCAGCTGCAGCTCTGCCTCTCCACGCGTCTATCAGCCCGGATCTCCGCCCACCCCCTCAGTCTTCCCTCACTGAGAGGGGCGGAGGAGAGGCGGAGATACATGGCTGATTGACGCGCTGCGGCTGAAAGCTCTGCCTCCCGGAGCAGCAAACTATGACCAAGAAAGTCGTGGATTTTGCAGGGGAGAGTTAAGGGGGATTTAGTGAGATTACAGCTGCGGGGATGCAGTGTTTTAGGTAGGGCTATGATGTTAAACACATTTTTTAAATAAAAACGTGAATTTTATTAGACATCAGAGTCTCTAACTACTTTACGACTGCGTCACGCCAATGGGCGTGACCGCGGCGGCAGCCCCAGGACCGCCTAACGCCTATTGGCGTCAAGTCCTAGGGCTGCAGTTTTCCAGGGAACGGCCACGCACATGCGCGATCGTTCCCTGCCGCTTCATGGAACGGAGTTCCGTGAATAGCCTGCTAGCCGCCGATCGCGGCTAGCAGGCTGCTTGTAAACGTAAGGGGAAGAAATTCCATTTGTTTACATGCAAACAGCGCTGCCGGGGGCAGCGCTGTTCGAGATCGGCGATCCTCGGCCTCTGATTGGCCGGGGAGCGCCGGCCTCTCAAAGGCTGATGCCTATGAGAGGCGGAACAGGACGGATCGCCGTCCTGTTCCAAAGCAGGCATCAGTGGGGAGGAGGGAAATGGGAGGAAGGGGAGAGAAACAGCCTCGATGAGGCTTGAAAAAAAAAAAAGTGGTAGCAGCGATTGGACCCCTCCGGCGGCATGTCCCCTTAGGGACCTTAGGGACAAAAAAAGGAGGCGAGTCCGATCGCTCGGCACATAAGCTGGGCTGTGCAGAAGGCTGAAAAGCCTGCAGAGCCCAGCAATGCAAACATTAGCCTGGTCTTTAGGTGGGGTTACCACTGCGGTCGTCAAGTGGTTAAGGGTGAACTAGACCATTGATTACTATGAGTACTCAGTTTAAATCATTTTCCTGTGCAGAAAACATGCACGAAAGCAGACAACATTCCAGGGTGCTCAAGCAGTAAACTGACATCTCAGGGTGCTCTGACAATAAATGGACATCTCAGCGTGCTCTGGCAGTAAACAGACACCCAGAGTACTCTGACAATAAAATGAGATCCCAGGGTACTCTGGCAGCAAATTGACATCCCAGGATCTTCTTGCAGTAAACAGACACCCAGAGTGCTCTGACAGTAAACTCATATTCTGGGGTGCTCTGACAATAAACTGACATCCCAGGGTGCTCTGGCAAACTGACATCCCAGGGTGCTCTGGCAGTAAACTGACATCCCAGGGTGCTCTGGCAGTAAGGGCCGGTTTCCACTACAAAGTGATGCGAATGCGGCTACCTAGCTGCATCGCATCACTTCCGCATCTCCAGATGCGGAAGTGTATTGGTGGAGATGGAACGCGGCTGCGGCCGTGCGAGAATCTACAGCATGCTGCAGATTCTCGGATCGCTCCGCACAACATGCACACAGTGGAAACTCTTCCATTGCTGTGCATGTGTTTCAGGACACATGCGGTGCAATGCGGCTATATGGCCACATCGCACCGCTCCTAGTGAAAACGGGCTCTAAACTGACATCCCAGTATGCGCCGACTGTAAACTGACATCTCAGGGTGCTTTGACTGTATACTGACATCTCAGGGTGCTCTGACTGTATACTGACATCTCAGGGTGCTCTGACTGTAAACTGACATCTCAGGGTGCTCTGACTGTAAACTGACATCTCAGGGTGCTCTGACTGTATACTGACATCTCAGGGTGCTCTGACTGTAAACTGACATCTCAGGGTGCTCTGACTGTAAACTGACATCTCAGGGTGCTCTGACTGTATACTGACATCTCAGGGTGCTCTGACTGTATACTGACATCTCAGGGTGCTCTGACTGTATACTGACATCTCAGGGTGCTCTGACTGTAAACTGACATCTCAGGGTGCTCTGACTGTATACTGACATCTCAGGGTGCTCTGACTGTAAACGGACATCTCAGGGTGCTCTGACTGTATACTGACATCTCAGGGTGCTCTGACTGTATACTGACATCTCAGGGTGCTCTGACTGTAAACTGACATCTCAGGGTGCTCTGACTGTAAACTGACATCTCAGGGTGCTCTGACTGTAAACGGACTCACACTAGGAGCTGAGCCGAGCGATTTGACGAATTGCTCGTAGTTTGCGTTTAGAAAAGTAACATGAAAGTCTATTTGACTTTCATGTTAACTTTCATATTAGACAAAGCGTTCCAGAGCGCTACGTTACTTACAACACATCTGGGAGCTTCGTAATGTCCAGCCGTGGCGCTTTCCCATCGAGTAAATTAGCAACACAACACTGATAGAGCTAGGAATTACCTCACAGATTACCTCTAAGAAGCTATATACACCTCTAAGAAGCTATATACACTGCAACAAAAAGAGGAAAAGAAAAACCCATCTAGTATCTAAATAGTAAAGCTGAACAAAAGATTGCAGTATAGAAAAAACCTTTATTTATATTAACACACTGACACTAAGAACAATTAAAAACAAATAAAATTCCCTAATCATGAGGGTAATCATACCGCTGCTCTGTGATGTAATGATGTGATTAAGTAATATTATAGTGTATTATGCATAAGCCCCAGAAAAAGGATGGGGGGGGGGGGGGGGGGGAGTGGGATACTCAATTGTGAGAAAAAATATAAAAATAGTGTTCAAAAATCTGTGAAAAATCAAAAAAGTAACGCCAAATACTGGTGACAAGTGATGAAACTAGATGAAAATGATATATAAATCATGGGTGAAACTTAGGGTACATGCACACATCAGACCAGTCTTTGGAAAATGAAAGATCACAGACCAATCTTACCCCCTTCCATGTAGTGTGAGAGCCATACTCTACACAGTCTATTCTATGGAGCTGATACTACGCTATTGGAGCTCTTGGTGTTCCTCTGTTTATCTATTCTATGGAGCTGAACTCCTCATCAGATAGAAATCTTTGCAAGATGCTGCACACAAAGATGCTGTAGACATTCAAAAGATCAGTATCTGCAAAAGATCTGTTCCTGCAAAATGCATTCATAGTCTATGATATCTGCAGATCCTCATACACACCTTGCTTAACAGACATTCATCTGCAGATCAGACAATCATCTGCAGATCTGAAAATCCATCCTGGTAGATCTGATCTGCAGATGAATGTCTGTTAAACAAGGTGTGTATGATGATCTGCAGATATCATAGACTATGAATGCATTTTGCAGGAACGGATCTTTTGCAGATACTGATCTTTTGAATGTCTACAGCATCTTTGTGTGCAGCATCCTGCAAAGATTTATGTCTGATGGGGAGTTCAGCTCCATAGAATAGACTGTGTAGAGTATGGCTCTCTCATACTACATGGAAGGGGGTAAAATTGGTCTGTGATCTTTCATTTTCCAAAGACTATGGTCTGATGTGTGTATGCACCCTATGTATATGCACATGTATGTGCTTGCGTGCTAATACACACACGCACACATGTGGTGAAAAACCGAGTGTGGTAGTGATTAATGATCACAAATAGAGATCACACAATAGTGTGAGCCACAAAAGCAGGATTGTATTCTATAGAAAGTTACTAAGTGCATCATAAGCAATAGTTACAATTTGCTAATACATTGGCGTCAATTCACCAGAGGTTACCAACCTATTTATCTCTTGGGAGGTAATTTACCTCCTGTGATATCTCCAAATAGCAATTCTCTAGAAGTATAGGGGAAAATATCGACAGAGAGAAATGCAAGAGATAAATGTGAGATAAGTATGAGATAAATAAGTGATAGTTAGTAGTTAGTTTTTCTCCAAATCACAATTCACCAGGGAAGAAAGGGGGTGTGGCCATTCGTTATTTTTTCATCTCTTTATCCCCTGAATGAACCTGGAGATATCGTGGTTTTCACACAGCAGCTGCTGCTGTGGAAGATGGAGCCTTTTGAGCTTAGTCTGTTAGGCCTGGTGCACACCAAAAACTGCTAGCAGATCCGCAAAATGCTAGCAGATTTTGAAACGCTTTTTCTTATTTTTCTGTAGCGTTTCAGCTAGCATTTTGCGGTTTTGTGAAGCGTTTTTGGTGTAGTAGATTTCATGTATTGTTACAGTAAAGCTGTTACTGAACAGCTACTGTAACAAAAACCGCCTGGCAAACCGCTCTGAAGTGCAGTTTTTCAGAGCGGTTTGCGTTTTTCCTATACTTAGCATTGAGGCAAAAATGCCTCCGCAATCCAAAATCTGCAGCAGCCCGGGAGTATGCGTTTCTGCAAAACGCCTCCAGCTCTGGTGTGCACCAGCCCATTGAAATACATTAACCAAGCGTATCCGCAGCCGCAAGCGGATCGCAAAACGCAGCCGAACCGCTCTAGTGTGCACTAGGCCTTAGAGCTTGCTTCTATTATGAGGAGACGAAGGCGCAGGAGGAGGGTCTGTTTAATCGCCCCTTCGTATTTTTTGTGAGAGAACAGTTCTTGATAATTTTACTGAGACAGAGGTGGTGAAGAAGTTCAGACTCACTCGTGATGATTTATGATATGATCCGGCAGTAAAAGGCAGGAATACTCTGGTCAGGTGGTGGTAAAACTCCGCCTCCTACCCACAATGCTTCACTTTCAAGCTTACAGAGAGGAAAAGTATCCCATGTAAATCATTAATACCGATTACCTAACTCTCTGCTTTCTCACACTTTCCTCATGCATATCTCTCTATTATCCCCTGCTATCGAACACTTTTCTCTCTGTCCTCTCACACTGGTGAATTGACTCCAGAGTGTTAAAATACCTCATGAGATAAACTACCTACCTTTTTTCTCTTAGTAAATCCTCTCTGGTGAATTGACGCCATTATGTGCAAAATACAACAGGCTTATTGGTATAAGCTGTGCAGACAATGGATATGAAGTAATGCATACAGGAATGTAATAAGTAAGTGCATTCTAGATTGAGGCTTACCAGAGGAAAAGCAGGCAGAGGGACAGGGAAACTACCGCCGCTAGAACTTCCCGACGTCACGCCACAGGCCATTAATGCGTGCAGGAAAATGGCTCCTGCACACGTTCTCTGATGTGAAAGAGCCCTTAAAGCAAGCCTGAACTGAAAATTCAAAGTCAAAATAAACAAACATACACAGGTCATACTTACCTCCCATGTAGTCTACTCACCAATCTCTTCTCTCATGCGTTCTGTAATCAAAAGAATTCTCCGTCCTCCATTTTGAAAATGGCCATTACCCCATAACAGCTTCCTGCTCATCACACTATAAAACTGTAATACCACCCACTTGAGCCATATGGAAACATGGACATTACCTTGCACATCAGTTGTCCTTTCAGTTACAACTGACAGCAACTGATATATTTCAGTTCTGACAAAATCTTGTCTGAAATGTAAGGAATAATTGTAAGAAGAAAATGCTAAGCTTCTGAGAGGAACCGATGGTGAGGTAAGCATGTACTATTCCCTTTGCAGGTACATCATGTGTTTATTTTAAAGATTTTTACTTGGTTCAGGTTCACTGTAAGCCACATACACACGGCACAATTTTCCATCAGATCGACCGGTTAGCGGATAAAAAAACTGCATCGTGTGTCGATGTACAAATTGTTTCCAATCGATTTTGCGATCGACTTTGCGCTAAGTACCCAAGATCGATCGGAATCCAATCAGACTGGTCGGAAATGACATTATTGATCCATCGATCTGATGGAAAATTGTACCATGTGTACATGGCTAAAAGCCCCATCTACACGATAGGATTCTTTGTGTGATTCGATTACGATTCTATTTACGATCCGATTAAATCCGACATGCCCGACCGGGATTCGATTTAATTAGATTTGCCATTGTTTTGCAATGGCAAATCGAATTGAATCGAATCCTGTTCGGCCATGTCGGACTTAATCGGATCGTAAATAGAATCGTAATTGAATCGCACAAAGATTCGTATAGTGTAGATTGGACTAAAGGGTGGCCACTAACGATCCAATCTTTTTCATCCAATCTTACCAAATCTATGTAGTAGGAGAGTAAACTAAGTGGATATATTGAATACTCTCTAAAGGTGGCCGCTAACGATCCAATTTCTAGCGAAAAATCGTTTGAGTGATCAGAAATTCTGATCGGATTGGTTGTAAATAATCGGTTGATGGGCACAATAGATTACGAACAATAATAAAAGCAGTCATACGATTGGATTTTCGTTGAACCAAAATTTGTATTTTCTTGTTGGCTGCGATAGGAAGCACAGATTGGTTCGCTTATGGTGTAGCAAATTATTTCACTTCCTATCAGAATTATCTGATCGCTCAAACGATTTTTCACTAGAAATTGGATTGTTAGTGGCCATTTTTACTCGGTCAGTGTTAACCAGCCATATAAAAATGCTGCAGTTTGAATCGACCATGGAGTAGTCGAGTCACCGCTGAACTGGATGAGCTCCACTGATCATCATTCAGCCCTCCCTTCTGGTGACTCATGCTGCTGAGGTGGAGAATAGAAGGGATACATCAGCAGGAGGGGGTGAGGGAGGTGTGGTCATGTAGAAACCGCAAGCCTTTTTCTGTGGTGCTTGGCTGCCTTTAAAGGATACCTGAGGTGACAGGTGACATGATGAGATAGACGTGTATGTACAGTACCAAGCACACTAATAACTATGCTGTGTTCCTTTTTTCTTTCTCTGCCTGAAAGAGTTAAATATCAGGTATGTAAGTGGCTGACCCAGTCCTGACTCAGACAGGAAGTGACTACAGTGTGACCCTCACTGATAAGAAATTCCAACTATAAAATACTTTCCTAGCAGAAAATGGCTTCTGAGAGCTGGAAAGAGATAACAAGGGTCAATAGTTCATAGATTTTTAGCTCTGGAAACTTCAATGTATGTGTCATTGAGCAAAAACAATAAAACAGTTAAAATGTAAAAAGTAGATTTAAACATAAAATAAAACTGGAATATCTTAAAAGTCATTTTTAGGAGAAGGAAGATAGATACAATTGTTTATTTCATTCGTTTATTTTTGCTTCAGGTGTCCTTTAATAATTCACCTCATATAAACTCAGAACCACAAATCGCAGTGCCCTAACGATTACAATTTTGCATTGCTGTGTTCCACAATATTTTGGGGCAATTGGGTCTTGCGATACTCATTTCAGTGAATGAAAATTGTGACGCAACTGCCAGAAAAAAGCTACATGCAGCACGTTTGCAATTGTCGGAAATCGCAAATGCACCACAACCCCCGTAGTGCGAGTAATCTCATAGGATTACTTGTGCTGCAGCGCTTTGCTGATCTCTGGTGATCAGCAAAGCGTGAAACGCAGGCCGAAACTGAGGTCTAAACTCTTACAAAAACACTCTTCAGTTCCATCTCTGTACCCTCGATGAGCTTTACATCACTTCCTGAAGGCTCAGAAAGTGAGAGAAAATACCCACAAGAAAAACAGAGAAGCTGTTCCTTTTTTTTTTTCAAATAAACGTTCTGGCTTTGAGTTGTAGGAAACAGAACCCTGAGAATGCTTACAATAGATCCAGCTTCACAAGTGTAAGGGCTGGTGCACACCAAGCATTTTTGGTAGCGCTTTCAAAACGCTTGGCTAACGTATCTCTATGGGATGGTGCACACCAGCGGTTTGAGGTTTTTAGCAAACCGCAAACTTGGCTCCTGCAGCATTTTTGCAGTTTGCAGATGCATTTCTGCCTCAATGTAAAGTATAGGAAAAGCTCAAACCCTCTGAAAAACGCCAGATCAGAGCGGTTTTCCAGGCGTTCTTGTTACAGAAGATGTTCAGAAACAGCTTTACTGTAACAATATATGAAATCTGCTACACAAAAACGCTCCAAAAAACGCTAGGCACGTTTAAGAATACCTCTCTAAGGCCCCGTTCACACTTAAAAGCACAAAACGCTGGCAATTACCGCCGGCGTTTTGCGGGAGTGATTTTCTGCAATTTAACACAGAAAAATCACTGGACACTGCATTGATTTTTCAGCGATCTCGTTTATCGCTTCTATAGCACTAAAACGCGATCGCCGGGAAATCGCCTAAAAAATGGTGCAGGCTACACGTTTGTGTTTGGTGATTTGCGTTAATCGCAGGCAATTAACGCAAATCACCTAAGTAAGAACAGATCCGTAGGGTATTATAGCACTAGCGCTTGAAAAAGCGCTAGCGCTTGAGCGTTTTGCCGAAATCGCCTGCAAAACGCTGTAGTGTGAATGGGCCTTTAACATGCCTAGAATCGCACTGAAAATCTGCTTCAAAAACCTCTAGCGTTTTGCGGATCTGCTAGAGGATTTTGGTGTGCACTGGGCCTAAGGCAGCAAGACCAGGATGACCGTCATGCCACACTAATACAGCCCTAGTTCTGACTCCTATTTTTTATGCATATGATGGTAATTTACAATAATTATCAATGTACAGTATTTTGTGCATTACAGGTCTGTACATTTTTGCAATGAAAATACTGTATTACAATTCCCTGGCTGGCTCTTGTCATACCATTTACTGTTGAAACATCTAGGCAAGTTTACTGGCCAGAAAGCGGTCCAGACGAATCCCCCATTCCATCATTACACACAATATCAGTGGCGTAGCTAAGAAGCCGTGGGCCCCAGTGCCAGTTTAGCATTGGGGACCCCCAAGCAGGCTATAGATAACAATTGATACGGCACACCAAAACCAACCAAGGACAACCACAGTGTCAGCGGTGCAAGAGGATGGGGAACAGTGTGTTAATGATCACTACTATTCAAATAATCTATAGAAGTGATTATTATGAGCACAGGACCAATAAAGAGCTAATACTGTGGCTGAGGGAGGGCCCCTCTGGGCCCCTTTAGCCCAAGGGCCCTGATGCGGTGGCTACCTCTGCACCCCCTATTGCTATGCCCCTGTACAATATTATAATAATTTATAAAGTGCAAACATCTTCCGCAGTGCTATACAGAGTACGTTGTCTCGTCACTTAACTGTCTCTCAGAAGGACACACAGTCTATAGACAGTCGGGACATTAGATAAGATGGAGCACAAGCCAGTATTTTAAGCACAGATCACAACTGACTCCCCTCACCTCCCCCCTCTGCTGATAAAAGATTCACTCTTTGTAGCCAGAACTGCATTTGTGAAATGCCGGTCCACACAGGTCAGGGCATTTCAGCATGAGCTTAGTTGGTTCACGTTGCAGGCTGTCTGGCGCAGATAAAGGAGGATGTTTGAGATCTCTTCACCAATTTAAAATCAGATGTGGGTTGTTAGGTTGTTCTCACATCTTATTAAAAGGTGTTCTTCGGTGCTGTAGACTGAACAAGAGATTGTACAGAAGCCACTTTGTCAGAAAAGTGACAGGCAAACTTCTTGCATAGGTTCCTTTAAGAAATTTATACTAGGTTTTTGACAGGATGGCTTGCAAAGACTATCAACTGCGCGGAATAATTGGGCCAGCTTGTTGGTGGCCTTTGCAATCTCCTGTGATACAGATTTTTTCCTTGAGGATTGCTATTTGATCGCTTTTCAGGTGAGAGATTAGGGTGCATTTCCCTTTTAAAATGTGCGCCATTGTCTGTCTTGTCTGCGCACTTCTTTATTCGGTTCCTTTAATGAGCTATAGAACCACATTGCATGGTGCAGTGGTGTCAATCGCTTGATACGTACTGAAGCAATGGCCACAATTCACTAAGGGCAGTTCAGTAATATAATTTAGGTCATTAATATACCACAATTGGTATTTTACACTTTTTTCCCCTCAATCAATAAGATTCCCTGCATGCGGTAGAAGTTCCATACCGAAAAAACATGCTCCAATCCACTAAGCCCTGCTGCAGTTGTGAAGAAGGTCAGACAGGAAGCTGTGAGTTTTCCCACACGTGTCTGCATGAGCCAGTGCATTTTCTGAACAGTGCATCCCTGGCTTGCCTTTAGATTTGCATACATCCTAACTGTATCAGTATACAGATATGCACATCTAAAGGGAAACAGAAAATACTTTTTAAAATGTCAAATTTGGCTGATCTGTTTTGAAGGACCACCCGCCAGTGCGTCGGATCAAATGGGGTGAGAAGCAGAGCTGTCTGGCTCTCCCTATTAGCTGTCTGCTACATCTGTCAACTTTTACTGCATGGAGATCGTTAGTTACTGGCTGGTCAGGGTGGAGATAAACACCGAAGGCTTTTACTTGATTTACCAAATGCCATATTCTTTGTGAATTGCAATTTCTTGAGGTATTTACAGCACAAGTCGATAATTTACCTAACTAGTTGGTAATTTTACTTTTTAGTGTGGTAATAAGTTTAGTGTATTGGCATTTGGCAAGGCGATTGGTAAAATCAACTGTTTTCTGCATTACCGAATGCGGTAATGCTTAGTGAAATGTGGCCAGTGTGGTTATAATTCAGAATCATGTAGTCCAGGTCTGAGCAATGATCTGTCAGTCCATCGAGACGGAGTTTTTTTCTGAATTAGCTGGAGCGAAACATACTTCATTGAATGGTATTTTGTGTGTTCTTTCACCTGGTGTTTTATCACTGGTGCTGCCAGGGTGAAGCTGATGGCGGGGTGGTCTGACCATACAACTCTTGATCGTAGTGTCTATCACTATCACAAACACAAACATTCGCCAAAATGCTTGCCCAATTAGACATTTTTTCAAATCAAGTGTGATTGGGCAGAAAAAAAAATGCTATAGTGTATGGCTACAGCCTTCAAGGAGAAAGGGGGTCGTAGAGGGCAAAGGGAACAGAACTGCTGTTAACATTACACTTACAACTTATAAGAGGCAGCATGGTAATTCTATATTGCCAGTTTATGAGAATTATCTGTGTATGTCCCATCTCATCTGACTGCACATGAACCAACTGCATGTTACGCGAATTGCATGTGTGATATGCACCCTATCTGACTGAACACAAACTATGTATGTCTCAACCCATATGTTATGAACATCCTTAGAGGGAACCTTAACTGAACAGGGTTTTTGTTTTTGACTATTCACCAGTCGGCCGGCCGCCATGCGTATTATTGGACGCATTACCGCTGTTGCGGACTGCGACGCGTTGCCGCATATCTACGCGTGTGGAATGCGGCAACGCGTATTTTTGTATGTGTTGCGGTCCGCAACAGTGCTAATTGCAGTAGGGAATGCGTCCAATAATACGCATGGCGGCCGACCGACTGTTGAGTCGTCAAAAACGAAACTAAGTGACAGCGGGGGAACGGAGGATTCAAGAGCGGCTCCGAGGGCACAGGATGGCTGCAGGGGGGTGGTAATAGCCCCAGGTAAGTGAAACTCTTTACCCCCCCCCCCCCCCTCCGTTCAGTTAAGGTTCCCTTTAACCATATTAATTGCTGAGTTGCATAGACATTTTCACTATGAACTGTGAATTCTGGCATTCATTTACTTCACACTTATTACCTAGCGGCTCATGTGTAACTTCTAATGCTACATACACACGATACAATGTTCTGTTACATTTAACGTGTTGGAGAAAATCGATCTGGCAGGTAAATCTAACAGAAAATTGTATACTGTGTAACTAGCATAACAGTCTCTTAGCTCTACAATTCTGATTGATATGCATGAGCATATGCAACTCGCTCAGATGAGTAGGCCATCCTGATTACATTTGCTCAGGCTGTGTATATAAGCAAGGCCTCTAGTCAGTTCACGGCTGACGTCAGTTCGCACTTAAAGGGACTCCGAGCAGTGCAGAAACTATGGAAAGATGCATATCATTTTAAAGCTCTCTTTCTCCTCTTTCCAATGATATATAAACCGCCGCCCTACGCCTTTTAGTTTTCGCTATTTTCGCGATTGAAATTGCCGCGGGCGCGATTTCAATCGCGAAAATAAAGTAAACTAAAAGGCGTAGAGCGACGATTTAGGTGTCGCCAGAAAGAGGAGAAAGAGAGCTTTAAAATGATATCCATCTTTCCATAGTTACATTGTATTACACAGGACGACACTTTCCCCAGTGTCAGCAGCTCCATTCAGCAGAAAAAGTCGGCCTGTGTAATACAATGTAACTATGGAAAGATGGATATCATTTTAAAGCTCTCTTTCTCCTCTTTCTGGCGACCCCTAAACCGTCGCCCTACGCCTTTTAGTTTTCTTTATTTTCGCGATTGAAATTGCGGCCGCGGCAATTTCAATCGCGAAAATAGCGAAAACTAAAAGGCGTAGGGCGACGGTTTATATATCATTGGAAAGAGGAGAAACAGAGCTTTAAAATGATATGCATCTTTCCATAGTTTCTGCACTGCTCGGAGTCCCTTTAAAGGGTAGCAGTTTGAGGGTAAAGCAATCAAATTGAATTTACCAGTATTCATCAGCAAATTCCCATAATTTGACATCACACCAACACAATTTCCTCTCAGCCCCCTCCTATTGTGTTACTACCCCCTCCCTTTAGATTATAAGCCTTTGGCAGGGCCCCCCTTCCTTGTGTATCTGTACACTCTGCTCACAGAGTAAGGTGAACCTGAATTACTGAGACTATTACTGCAGTGTATGACATTGTGTAGCTTATTGCTTATTGTCTGTTGACAGTCACCCCCTCCTTATCAATGTCTGTAATCTTATTACTTGTGCAGCGCTGCGTAATATGTATATGCACTATATAAATCCGAATAATAATACACACAGGATTTTAGCTACTGTATAACTCAGGCAAGAAAATCATATGCCACATCCTCTTGGCACGTATCTGGATTAGGCTACGAGAGTGAATATTAGCACTGGGCTTGGATTTACCATAATATGACATTCGATGTGGAATGTACATGAGTACTTCAAAAAACAGAAATCGGGGGTTTACAAAGCAAAAAGTCATATGTGATTTAATAATTGTGCAGGTCTTATCTGATGTTACAGCAGGAATGTAACTGTGACTATGTTCCTCTATAGACACATCACTTCCTTGTTCACAATCACAAGAGACTGAGGATGTATCAGAACAGTATGATAAATTGCCTTCACGTGAGAATAAAAAACAGATCAACATGATCCAGATAATACTGTCCCCATATCAGTCCACATACACTTCTGTATAACCTGGAACTCAGTCATCCAAGGCGGGAGGCCAGTCCACGTCCACAGACTAAAGGGAGAGAAGGAATACAGAAAAAAAAATCAATACAACCACTGGAGAACTCTTTAGCCACGGCAATATCCTTTCTGTAATCTACATGGTTATTACTTTATTAGCAATGACAGAGGAATTAATTTGGCTGGTTCACACGGACGTTTTGCTGGCATTAAACGCAGCGTCTTAAAAGTAACGTTTTAGGGATCTACTGCTCTCCCATGCAAGTGAATGGAAGCGTTTAATACAAGCTTTTGCAGGCTTTCATGAACGCCTGGCAGTTGATCCCAGATTCTGGTCTCATCTCAAAAGCAACATACAGCTTCTAGAAGGCGTTTGAAAGCCAGCAAAAGTCACTGAAAGCCAATGAAAGCCCATATAAGCCAAAGAAAGCCCATATAAGCCAAAGAAAGCCCATAAAAGCCCAGCCTTTCCATATACGTCCTGTAAAAGCCACCAAAAGCCCAAAAAATGCAACGCCCTCCTGAAAGCCATTAAAAGCCTTCAAAAGCCATTACAAGCTAACCTGTTAAATGCTGGCATTCTTGAAAAAAAAAAAAAAAACAGTATTTGAAAGAAACGCTAAGCAGAAGCCCATGTGAACCAATCAGTAATCTGATCTGAGAGACACACTCTCTCTATGTCTTTACTGGACCCCTTGCCAGTTCACTTTTTCGCCACAAGATTGCATGCTCTTTCCTGGTTAATTATAAGTAGGTAGGAGAGTTGCTTACTAGGAATATGACTGAAAGGGAACCCGAGGTGAGAGAGATATGGACATGCTGACATGTTTGTTTCCTTTTAAATAATGCACATTGCCTGGCTGTCCTACTGATTCTCTGCCTCTAATACTTTAACCCGCAGACCCTGAACAAGCATGCAGAACAGACGTCTATGACAAATCTGACAAGATTAGCTGCATGCTTGTTTCAGGTGTGTGATCTAGACACTACTGACCAGAAAGATCAGCAGGACTGCCAGGCAGCTGGTATTGTTTAAAAGGAAATAAATATGGCAGCTTTCATAGGTCTCGAACTTGGGTTCCGTTTAAGCTGGCCATACACTGGTCAATGTGGCCATCAGATATATCCCTCTCAGATTATGATCATAAAGGGATCTATCTGACAGTATCCCTCCACACACTACACACACACAGATTTTAGCATGAGAAGAGACCTTGGAGATTGGATAGATACAAGCATCCTTCCAATGCACACTCTGCAGCACATACATGGGGTAGGCTAGGGAGAGACATAGGAGGTTGGAGAGGGAACTATAAATACAAGCATGCTTCCAATGCGCACTCTGCAGCACATACACAGGGTAGGCTAGGAAGAGACATTGGAGGTTGGAGAAGTAACTAAAGATACAAGCATGCTTCCAATGCACACTCTGCAGCACATACATGGGGTAGGCTAGGAAGAGACATAGGAGGTTGGAGAGGTAACTATAAATACAAGCATGCTTCCAATGCACACTCTGCAGCACATACACAGGGTAGGCTAGGAAGAGACATAGGAGGTTGGAGAGGTAACTATAGATACAAGCATGCTTCCAATGCACACTCTGCAGCACATACACAGGGTAGGCTAGGAAGAGACATAGGAGGTTGGAGAGGTAACTAAATACAAGCATGCTTCCAATGCACACTCTGCAGCACATACATGGGGTAGGCTAGGAAGAGACATAGGAGGTTGGAGAGGTAACTATAAATACAAGCATGCTTCCAATGCACACTCTGCAGCACATACACAGGGTAGGCTAGGGAGAGATATAGGAGGTTGGAGAGGTAACTATAAATACAAGCATGCTTCCAATGCACACTCTGCAGCACATACACGGGGTAGGCTAGGAAGAGACATTGGAGGTTGGAGAGGTAACTATAAATACAAGCATGCTTCCAATGTGCACTCTGCAGCACATACACAGGGTAGGCTAGGGAGAGACATAGGAGGATGGAGAGGTAACTATAAATACAAGCATGCTTCCAATGCACACTCTGCAGCACATTCATGGGGTAGGCTAGGAAGAGACACAGGAGGTTGGAGAGGTAACTATAAATACAAGCATGCTTCCAAAGCACACTCTGCAGCACATACACGGGGTAGGCTAGGAAGAGACATTGGAGGTTGGAGAGGTAACTATAAATACAAGCATGCTTCCAATGTGCACTCTGCAGCACATACACAGGGTAGGCTAGGGAGAGACATAGGAGGATGGAGAGGTAACTATAAATACAAGCATGCTTCCAATGCACACTCTGCAGCACATACATGGGGTAGGCTAGGGAGAGACACAGGAGGTTGGAGAAGTAACTAAAGATACAAGCATGCTTCCAATGCACACTCTGCAGCACATACATGGGGTAGGCTAGGGAGAGACAGAGGAGGTTGGAGAAGTAACTAAAGATACAAGCATGCTTCCAATGCACACTCTGCAGCACATACACAGGATAGGCTAGGGAGAGACATAGGAGGTTGGAGAGGTAACTATAAATACAAGCACGCTTCCAATGCACACTCTGCAGCACATACATGGGGTAGGCTAGGGAGAGACACAGGAGGTTGGAGAGGTAACTATAAATACAAGCATGCTTCCAATGCACACTCTGCAGCACATACACGGGGTAGATAAGGGAGAGACACTGGAGGTTTGGCTTACAATCGGGTCACACATTATTAGGTATTTTGAGGGGCGAAAGTTGGGGGGGGTTCGGCCTGTACTCATGATGGCTTATACTCCGGTATATACAGTAATTGTGTTCTAGGCTCTTCCCCAGCATCATGCACTTCATGAACAGGTTTCTGTATGGGACAAACTGATGGTACACATAACACATGCAAGAAAAAAGCTCTGACCTCAACGTCCAGCTCCAATATATCAGCAGTAGTTTTCATCAGTGAGCCAATGTTTGGAACTGTTCGCCCAAAGTCGCCATGTACAAACTCCTTGATATACCTTATCATTAGTTAAGATCATTTTTTACAATGGGTAGTATCTTCTGTGGAAAGACAAATTACATTTATATCACGGTTTTCTCCTGGTGGACTCAAAGTGCCTGAGCTGCAGCCACTAGAGTGCACTCTATAGATAGTAGCAGTGTTGGGGAAGCTTGCCTAAGGTCTCCTCAGCGCATAGGTGCCGGCTTACTGAACAGGAAGAGCCGAGATTCAAACCAGGTCTCCTGTGTCAGAGGCAGAGCCCTTAGCCATTACACTATCCAGCCACTGCCACAGGCTAACTTATGCTAGAAAATTATAGTAAAAGTCTTGGGTATAAGGAGTCAGATTCACTCAATCTCAAAGTAATAGAATTCTATCAAAATTCTCATAGAGAAGCTGCCAGCCTCAGGTGTTCAGGCTTATAGCAGTTCTAGAGCAGACACAGCGGGCCTGATGCTCCTCCAAGATGCAGCACCCTGAGGAAGCTAAGCAAACCTCCTCTGCTGCGGGAATGGAAAGAAATGCAGCCAATCAAAGCCCGCAGCTACTGGTCAATTAGCTGAGCATGTTTAACTGCCAGCTTCTGTTGCCTTCCAAAGGAGAGTAACATAACAGTTTTCTGCTCAACACTCCCAGCGTGTAATTTCTATTATAATCAGTTAAACCCCTCAAAAATCAAACAAAACACAAGCTATAGGTGGACAAACACATTGGCTGAAAGTGTTATTGCTTATTCATCATTTGCTTGGCTCTGTTCTAACAGTGTATGACATGTCATGCAAGTATACTGCATTATTAAACACAGCATCATTTTAGGCTCCTTTTGCATGTGCCTTGCAAGCTTGCGTTGCCTTACCCTGGTATACTGCAGGGTAATGCAACACAAGAAATGGGGCCTAGCACACTTACGGCATCGCACTGTGCCGGAAGTGCCCGACCGGCCACTGAGTTGCTGCAAAGTGAACAGTGAACAGGGATGTTGAAGCACTGGAATGAGGGGACAGTCTCAGGATCCAGAGCCTTCCTTCTCCATAGAGGAGTATCTGGATTTTTTTCACTTCAGTTTTACTTTACCGGTAAAATTCTAAACAAATTACATGTTATTAATTAACCTAATTATGTTAAATAATTTTAATAAGGAAAACAAATCCAGTTCTTCTGCATAGGCAAAGGATACGTTCCAGCTTGTGTCTTTAGGTATAGTCGGAAATGATGCTCGTCCACATATTCCGTCCTCATGGTATGTATCAGTCGCAATCTGCCAGCCAAGGGCCTCCGATGGAGAACACGAAGTGGGGTTTTCTGTACAATTTCCAACTCCTAAGCGAACAGAAAGACGCCCATCAGTATATTTCAATTCATTTCCAGAGGATTTCCTATACATCTAAACTGAAATTGGCAGGTGTGCAGAAAACTTCCTGTTAAACCACCTTTAAATCATTTGCAATAGTTGTGGCCCTGACTAGAGCAAAAATCATGTGCAGAAGATGAGGCCCTTCCGATTTCAGTGCTGGCCAGTGATAAAGCTGCTGCTTAGTTCTTCAAGACCTTCATCAACTGAAGATGATGGTTAAGTTGCTGGGAGTTAATTACTTTGTGGAACATTTCTTTAGTCACTTAGGGCCCTTTTCCACTAGGAGCGTTTGCTATGCTGAATCGCAAATCGCTAGGGATTTTTAAATTGCTAGGGTTTGCTAAATAACATAGGAAACGCGGTAGGTATTTTCTACTACCGCTATTCAATTTTTACAAAAGCGCAATCGCGCTGCGGAGAGATTTTTACCGAGATTTTGCTATGCAATGCATAGCAAAATTGCAATTGCAGAAAAAAATTAGGTACTTGCTGAATCGCTAGCATTTAGCGCAAGCGCTAGCAATTGATAGTGGAAAAAGGCCCTACAGCTTGTGCAAACAGGTCAATTGTGCAAACCAAAGAACAAATTGCTTTCATTGTCAAAAAAGGGACCCAGTTTTTTGAACTGGTAACTACTGCTATATTTTATGTAGTTCTATTTATCAAATTAATTCTATACTTTCTCAGATGCTGGCCTGGAACAAGTGCTCAGTTAAAACATGCATAGTTTATGGTCTGCACAGCTGTCCAGATCATTGGATCATTAAAGAACTCCAGTGAAAAGAATGGAATAAAAAAAAATGCTTCATTTTTACAATAAATATGTATAAACAATTTCCTCTGTGTTTTCCCATTGTAAAATCTTTCCTCTCTCTGATTTACATTCTGACATTTACCACATGGTGACATTTTTTACTGCTGGTAAGGTGATGTCAGTGGCAGGAGATGCTGCTTGCTTTTTTGGCGGTTGGACCCAGCTGTAAACAGCTGTTATTACCCACAATGCAATGAGGTTCACGGACAGGAAACTGTCAGGATCATGGTTCTGACATCACGCTATGGGAGGGGTTTCACCACAATATTAGCCATACAGAGCCCCCGATCCGTTTGTGAAAAGGAATAGATTTCTCATTGGAAAGGGGGCATCAGCTACTGATTGGGAAGAAGTTTAATTCTTGGTCACGATTTCTCTTTAAGTCCTGAAGACAGCAAGCCCCAGTAGCATTTCCAGCAGACTCACTCTAATTTTTTGCTCTCAAGGTTAGATTCTACTGATACAGTAGCTTCTCATAAAGCAGTCAAACATAAGCCACAAACCTTAGCATTATCTAGGATTTCTAGATCTTCTTTCAGGATAGCTTTTTCTGTCCATAGTAGTGCACTGTAACATTTTGTCTTCTCTTCCTCCCCTTCCTTCATGTGAGAGATGGCCTCCCTGCAAGAGAACACATTTTAATCTCGCTCTCTCTGAGTGGCATGCAGTTTCACAGTGAACTAATGCTGGTCACCTGGGCAACACTTTATGGTAAAGCTATGGGGCCAGTCCAAACTATTAATTCTGCTTATATTTGCATTAAGCACAACACATACATGTTTGGCTGCCGTGTCCATTTCTGGCCGGGTGTGGAAGCGTGCCATTTATATCAGGAACAATATGCTCTGTAGTACTGTAACACAGCAGGCATGTGAAGGGGTCCATGAAAAGGCATGGCCACATTGTACATACCTACTGCTTAACCAGGGTCTGTTGTGTTACACTGCAATACATTGGAAAATGCATGACGTAAGGACTGATGCACAAGTGTCAGTAATATCGCCACCACACTTTATACAATTAGCCTGACCCATGGTACATGGGTAATGCGAGTGTTGCTATGGTAATGTGTGTCAAGTTTCTCGTCGAATTAGCATAGCAACGCTCACCTAACCCATGTACCACAGTTTGCGCCATTTGTGTAACGTGTAGTACTCTGCTGGTGTTAGTACCAGCACAGCAATATTATCACTGGCTCCGTAGTGTGTATGAAGTGTTAGAGATGAACAGTAGCAGATAAATGGTATTACATTATTTCTGCATTAAAGGAAGAGGAGGCTAAGTGGTTACGTGACTAGCTCAAAGGGGAAAAGGTGCCGCCTTTTCTTGTCAATGTAATTTCAGAAGCGGGTATGGGCAGGTGATGTGCGTTAGGCAAGTGACTTTATTGTACTACCGAAACCTGAATTTTTGAACAACTGATGTTGGCAAGAAACTGCGTTTGGATTGCGGAACAGAGTTCAGCATCAAACTGGCGTACTCACCTGGTGACTATCTGCAAATCTCGCACCTTGATCTTGTCAGAACGGTTTATCTTCTGAAAAGTAAGAACATTAAAAACACTTACAGGATAGATACAAAGTCCAATTATTCTAATGAGGTTTAATTGCCTAAGGTGTGTGCATGGGAGACAGGGGATTACCCAGATGTCCGGTGCTTCTATGCGTATCACACAATTGCACGCATCCAATGGGATGCGTTCCACGACTCACTACCGTGCACTTCCTCCTTCGGCCGCGCACTTCCTCCTTGTAGCTCCACGACCAGCACCGCACTCTAAATACAAGGCTGTACGCTAAGCTGGCTCTTGCTGCGTAGTGTTCCTTCCTTTGCTTACATTGCAACACCAGTTCCTTTAAATACCGGCCACTGCTTTGAAGTATCGCGGGCGCGATACTTCACTAGAGCGGCTGCTACTATGTTAATTAACATAGTTACTGTGTAACATAGCAACTATGTTAATGAACAAAGTAGCGGCCACTCTAGTGAGGTATCGAGATCTCAATACTTCAAAGCAGTGGCCGGTATTTAAAGGAACGCATGTTGCTATGTTAGCAAAGCACGTAACTAAGGATGGCACGCTACGCTGCAAGAGTGCACTTAGCGTGCAGCCTTGTATTTAGAGTGTGTTGCTGGTCATGGAGCTCACGCAGCTTCATGAATCAACCCCAATATGGTAACATTGCTACTCTTTGGTGCACATATAGTATATCGCATACGAAGAAGAGCGATACCACAGGAGACAACATGGCAAACAGTCATGAACATAGGAATCAATTATCTGCCCTTACCTCCTGAAGATCCTTCATGTCTTGTTTTGTAAACTCAACTTTATGAGGGTTTAAAAGCTCTACTGCAAAAGGTCTTCCTAAAAACAAAATAAGGAAAGTATATCAAAAACTGATCTGCATAAAGCCAACCTAATAGCCCCATGAGAAATAGCCATGTGTTTGATCCTGATTAAATGAGAGGGACAATGTGTGTGCCTGCAACTGGGAGATTCCTCAACATGACTGCATGAAGGATAGTCAAAAATATGGCCTGTAGGCACTATTAGGGCAGGCATAGGGTGTTGGGTGTAGTCAGGCAAAGCACATTGCTTCCTTATAACACTGGATGAAACTAGTAAGGAGGATCAATCAAATCTGACCAAGTGACATCCAAAATCAGAAGTTACTAGACTGGTTCCCAAAATTCCTACTTTGTATTAGTAACAATAGAGTTGATGCATTAAAAGTCAGTAAAATTGCCACGCCAGCGCATGTCAAGCTTATTACTATGTAATCAAACATTTCTACTGCTTTTACAGATTACATTTCTTCACTATTCAATTAGCTCTAGATCAGGTAATCCATCAGTATCTTTGTATGGCAGCCTTTATATACCTCTCACTTCAGTTGTCCTTTAACCTTTTGAGGGTCACATACTTACACTCCCCTAGTGACCTGGCTATTTTTTTTACTGGAATCCAGATTTATGTGAGCCAAGCAAAATGCTTTTACATTTGATGAGGTCAGCAGCGTTAGCCTGTATATTTTTCTCAGTACAAGCTTCCTTTAAATGGCTCAACGTGTAGATTACCTCTGCCAAGGGTCCTCACATCCACATCTTCCCTTCCAGAAGACGAGAAGTTAAAGCCTGAAAAAAGATTAACATGAATTAACATTATGGCTTAAATTAGAAACTAACTATTGGGTTATTAAACAACAAAGCAGATAAACAGCATGCATTTACATAAGATCTTGGCACAGCACCGTTCTCTGCAAATAAGACTGCATATGCTCAGAAGTGTCTCACAATGATTTCTCTTGTCAGTTTCAAAGTAAGGTATTTGGTGTTCAATTTTTCAGGCATTTATCAAAAGTTTCACATGACTTTTCTATACAATCAATTATTTTATAAAATAAACTAGCGGAAGACCCGGCATTGCTTGGGTTTGTATTTAGTTGTTGGTGGTTCCAGCCACTTTTTCTAACCTTGACACACAGTCAGTCAATGAACAAGTTTGTCAGCTTTGGGGTCCTTGGCATCAATAAGTGAGAAGGAAGGCAGTTTAAATTTTCCCATTGGAATCAATAAAAACACATCTGATTGGCTGTTCGTGGCTCAGCCTTCTTTCCTGAATATGAACCCCCAGTCACCCAATGACTGATAGTACCTGATTTGAGGCCTCTGCTATTAACAGTGTAAGAATGGCAGCAATTTAAACTTTCTCTTTGAAAATCAGTTTGGCTTTATTACTGTGAGAACGGCAGCCTTTTACATTTTTCCCATTGACATGAATGGGTGAAAGCTGATTGGCTGTTTGTGGCCTCACCCAGGTGTGCAGAGGGGGGCGTGAGGCCCCCAGAACATATATTTCCAGGTAGTAAAGGATCTGTATACAAAGTTTAATTGTAATAGGTTAAGGTCGAGTGATGGCGGGGCGCACACACAAACGTGTGTGCGTGCGTGTGTCAAACTGTTTGGTTGCATTGTGTATGGCCACCTTTAGGGCTAGGTTTAGTTGGGTAGAACTGTTGAGATTGGTAAATTTTAGTGATAGTTTGGAGTTAGGCTTAAGGCCCATACACACGTCGAATTTCCGTGGACGGGTCGTTTGAACGTCCCGTCGTTCAGTCGTTCACCCGCTAAATCGGGCGTGTGTACAGACTTTTCAAGCGAACGACAGTCTGTACACACACCCGATTTAGCGGGCGAACGACTGAACGACGAGACG
The DNA here is from genome assembly GCF_040937935.1 of Hyperolius riggenbachi. Classification (NCBI taxonomy): domain Eukaryota; kingdom Metazoa; phylum Chordata; class Amphibia; order Anura; family Hyperoliidae; genus Hyperolius; species Hyperolius riggenbachi. Next base: position 414,576,329 of record NC_090649.1, on the reverse strand, counting down.
TTCAAATGACCCGTCGTTCACGGAAATCCGACGTGTGTATGGGCCTTTAGTGTTAGAATTTGGGAGCAATTACAGTAAGTTTGAGATTGAAGATTGAGGTTGGTGTTAGGCTACTGTCCATATATGCGTAATAGTTAAGGTTAAGCTCTGAGTTAATGTTATTGGTGCCATTGACCAGTGAAGTGCGATATCTGAAGGTGAAGCTTACAATGTTAAGGATAGTTAAAGAATCTAGACTATTAACAGAACAGGATCACTCGCTGGGGTAGGGTTATTGTCTTTGCTATGAAGCTAAATTTTTCACACTAGCATCACTGTCAAAATAATACAACTCTATGACCTCAATGGGTATCCTGGACAATATACAAATATGGGAGCTGGCTGTGCTAACATTTTCTTTTGTAGACAATGCTACATCTGTAACCGCCATATCTTGGCTTTCTGCTATGTTCCTGCTACCATATATAGTGATTGTTATCCCAGTTTGTATCATGTATTGGTCTCTATACTTTTTCTGTGCAACAAAGTATGCTGGTACTATATAAACCTTCTGTAAGAATAAATAAGAAACCCATGGCACTGCTAGTTAGTGAAATACTGCCTCAGTGTGAGCATTGAGCCAAGAAAGTCAGATGCCTTGACCTGTCTATGGGCTTCTGGTTGCAGAAAAATGGATGACATGGGCTATCGTTATACTTCCATGTAAATGAAGGGACTTTGTAACCAAGGATGAGTGTGAAAATGCAAAATTCATTCTCCTCAGGAACGGAGCATTTGTGCATGCGGGCATGGCAAAGGGGGGTTAACCTACCCTTGTAACTACATCTGGCCACAGCGCTTAATGCCCCTCTACATCTTCCCGATACTTTCTGTTTCTGGCTGTGATTCAGGAAGTATAGAAAGTATGGAGCGCAGTGTTGAGCAGCAACCAGGGTAAGTTAACCCCCTTTAGCACGGCCAGTAGCACAACGTTCAGCTTCGCCTCAGGTGAAATTTCGCGTTCATCCGTATTTTAACATTGCAAGGCAGTTGGTGGTTTCTCTACAGTTTATCTGCAATACTTTTGGAATGGTGGTTAGATTAGGAATGTATTTTTGCTAAACTGGAAAGTACAGAAATGAAAATTAAAAAAATACAAATCATATATAAAAAAATTGCTACACTATCAAACCAAACTACATAAAATTAGGAAAGCAGACAATGTGTAACAAAAGACTGTGGAGTTTGCAGATTCCAGTTTCAGCATAAAGCTGGAGCCCTATTTTTTCCCTGCCAAGTTCCTACTCGATTTTTATGCTTCCACATGAAAATCTCCCACTGCAAATATCAGCTCCTCAATGTCCCCAATGTCCAAGAACCAACTGAGGAGGAGGTGGGTTGGGTTTTCTGGCTATTTCTGCTCTCATGTTGCTTTCTACAGATATATCCACTGTTTTATAGGAGTGTCCACAAGTGGCCAAAATGCAAAACATTTCTGCCTGATGAGTCTTTATGTCCTCAGTGACTAGTTCACGAGAGAGAAACATCCTCAGACATGCCCTCTTTTGCAGTGGAGACCAGAGATTTGATAGTTCAGCTTTCCTTCATACTGACATCAGACAGTTTTCTGTGCAAGTAGATCAACGGTAATCACTCAACACAGTTTGCATCAATGCTGCTGTATTAGACATGACTAAGCTAATTTTAAGGGGTGTATCATTAATGCACTGTACTTTGGCTGCCTTACTTTCCAAACATGGAGTACATAGTGGAGTAATTGGACCCATTTCCCTACCTGCCAACTCTCCCAATACAGTACTTACTGTCTGCTTTGAAGAGAGCCATAAGCTGTTCTGTTATCAGTTCCTCCACCGAAGACTCCATCTTCCTCTCTCCTTCAATAACCCAGGGAGTTTGTGGTAAGGTCCGGGAGTATTTGTTATATCTTCCTGCAATGTACTAACATATATGAATATCCCAAATCAAAACTTTATAAGCCCAATTTAATGTCTCAAGCGATCTCCAAGCATCTCTGATGGATATATCATAAGTAGGGATGGTAGTTCGTCAACACATGGGTTTGCCAGTGGAGATCTTACATCCCAGAAATCCCAGCATGCCCTCTGACCTGTAGTCAGCTGTCCAATAAGGAAAGTGTTTGGTGAGGTGATCATATTCGCAAACCCACTGTCACATTAGAACCTGCTGGTTCATGAACACCAATGGGGATGCTAGAATGTCAGTAAATTAGCAATAGTGAAGAAGATGTCACTGCAGACAACCGGATGAGAAAACAATAACAAATTTTCCTACCTTAGGCTCTACTGAAAAAAACAAACAAAAAAAGTAACAACCCTACAAAAAAAAAAGAATATACTACCAAAGATCTTCAAATGACAAACCTGGTCGCAATCTGATATGACACAGGTGAGAGAGGCAAATCCTAACCACTTACAAGGACAATTTTTAATGAACCCAGTCATTGGTTGTAAGAGCAAATACAATGTCCTCACTGAAGATGCTGGGAAATGGCTTAACTACTACAAACCCATGAGAAGTAATACAATCCTGCTTTCTGCCATAGTTACTGTGCAGCACCACGGACACAAAGTGTGACTAGATGCTACAATATGTGACTGAATATTACAGATGTTAGAAACATAAGGAAAGACAATACCTGCCACAAAAACGGGAGCATGGCTGCACTGAATGTCCACAAGGTCACAGAGAGTCTTTGGGGAAGTTGGTGGCCATGGGAACTGCCTGAAACAAGTCAAGTTAAAGAAGTTGAGAATTTAAAGTCAAATTTTTACTTAAAGGAATACTGTAGGGGGAAAAGGAGTTGAACTTACCCGGGGCTTCTAATGGTCCCCCACAGACATCCTGTGCCCGCGCAGCCACTCACTGATGCTCCGGCCCCGCCTCCGGTTCACTTCTGGAATTTCAGACTTTAAAAGTCTGAAAACCAATGTGCCTGCGTTGCCGGGCCTCGCTCCCGCTGATGTCACCGCCTCACAGAGGCTCTGTGCTTTATACACACACTTCTAAGTTACTCCTGTTGTATTTTTGCCTGGTGAAGCGGGCTCGGAATCCGTGAAACGCGTTGCATATTTTTGGAGTAAGAATTAAAACTTTTGATCATATAGAATCGTTGTGTTTGTCTTGGGGAGGCGAGTCCACCCTTAGGGCCCTTTTACACTTAATCAGTTGCTCTGTTATAACTGAAATAAAACTGATTTTCAAAGTAAAGCCCGTGTTTTCCTATGGCCTCTTTTACACTTAACGCGTTTTAACTGAAATCTTCCTCCCAATGCACTGCTATGGAAAAAACGCATACCAACGCGCACTAACGCATACTAACGCACACCAACTGGCTAAGTGTAAACGGGGCCTTACACCCCCCCATCTTATTTTTTTTTTTATTTATATTTTATCCTGTTGGCGCCTCTGTTACTTCTGTATGCTATTGTGCACAGGGTAGACTGAGCTTGGCCAACGTGGCTGTTTGGAGCCATCTTGGCTGAGAATCTGCATGTATACAATGGTCCCCCTACGTTACTAAGATATTGGCGTAACTGCTAAGCGATGCAGAGGAGTAAGTGCATTGTTGCTCTATCATACCTCCCCCTTCTCCATAGTGTTAAATACATATATAGCCGCCGCATGAGTTGGTTGTACAGGAGTTGCAGACAGTAAAAATACTGGTAATTTAAATAGCCAATATTTTATTATGGATAAACCTGGCACGTATTCTCCCTTGAACCTTCCCCGAGTGCCTAAATCAAACATCCACCCCTATTGAATGCCTAAACCGACATGACCCCCCCCCCCCCCCCTCCATGTCCAGTCTTCAGTGTCTAAACAAAACCTTCCCACCTAATGCCTGAACCTAATCCCTCCTAGGGCATAAAACACCTCTTCCCCATCTAATGTCTAACCCTAACCCAACCAATACCCCAAGCCTCCCACCCCCACCGTAATTGCCTAAAACGAATCTCCTACACTGGTACCCAAATGGCCGCTAGTTGTACAACAATTTCTTTGTATTCTATGTAGTAGCTGCTCAGCTACTAGCAGCATTGGGAGCCCAGGTGGTGAGTTGGGTACGCGCAGTTCTATCAGTTGTGCTTTCAAGCACTGAAATGCACCAGTATTAGCTGGTTTATGCTGAACTAAATCAAAATGATTACAACAGATCATAGGTGGAAGGCAGCCCATTAGATTGGTGTGCAATGGAGAACGTGATTAGGGGCATCTGACTGAGTTAACAAACATGGTTTAGGGAGGTGACACTTTCTATCCAAAAAATAGAATTGCTGCCTTTTAAGATATGTTTGCTTTCCGTTTTCTCTGCGGGTTCCCCAGTCGGTAACCAGAAGAATTACATTTCTGGTGTCACAAAATCACTGAAGTACACAAGCTGTGCTGGCTGCGTAGCGGCTGGTTCCTTGAACTCTGAACAGCTTCCAAAAATACAAGACATGAAGGTAAATGAACTGCTTGATCAGCAGATAGGCATTGCTTGTGCTTCTGACTTCCTCCCATCCAGCCCCTCCTCCACACTGTTCTGTTAATAAAGTGCTCTGTACCGAGAAGACAGGTTAAGAGAACTTACAGCCTGAAATCGTCATCTCTGATCTTGTCTAAGGCCTTTATAACTGCCATTCTGGTGAAGATAGACTGTAAAACGAAAAAAAAAAAATCTTCATTATTAGATCTGTGGGAAAATAAAACCACTTATAAAACAGAGGAGATATGGTTGCAGCTCATATTCCATTCAGCTACGCACCACGTGGGTGTGTTTGTGTTGTAATCATTTTGTAATAAAATGTTATATCCAGGACCAACTCTAACCATCTGGTGCCTAAGACATTTCCAATAATGCGCCTGATGCATGAAGGACCAGTAAATGTTACTGATACTAATGCCGAGGAAACCGCACACTACGCCATCACACATTAGCAAAGCATCGCACAGGTTACCATGGTAAATGCTGCTGTTACCCTGGCATAAGTAATGGTACACTGTTGTGTGCATGACAAATTAACTGGCTCTGTTGTATCAGGCCCATTATCTCTTATTTAGTCTTCTTTCACAGCTCTTATGATGATGTTCTCAATTATAGTCATGTGCTTTCACTCTCTGCCCTCATAAGATCTCACCTATCAGTGCAATCATGATGTTCCCCCAGAACAAGTAAAGCCATAATGTTGCCGCTATAATGTGTATTACCAGGGCCGGCCCGCTCATGAGGCGGGGCAAACTTCTAGGGGCGGCACCCGCCTGTCCATGGGTGGACAACCACTAGGCCCAATACCCCGTCCTGCCCGCTACCCCTCCACCTCGGCGGCCCCCCATGGGGGGGGGGGGGGGAATTGGGAGGGGGCGACAATCTTTTCTAAATTTGCCTAAGGCGGCAAAAAGTCTAGGGCCGGCCCTGTGTATTACTTATAACATAACAAAGGTGGGAGCTATGAAGATGCTTTTGCTGGGGCTCCACGTCCATTCCTGCAAAGGGATGGGCATCTGGGGGTCCTTATAATAAAGGGGGCTCCCAGATTCCACCAAAATCCCCCCAAGACCTATCCCCCCCACAAGCATAGAGGTGGTTAACCCACCTCCTCCTCTACACGGGTGAACTCAGCCATCCAGGTTAAACCAGCCTGCATGGGTAATAAGGGGTTAAAGAAGGGGCCGGCTACATTTTTTTATTTTTATTTTCAGGTAGGATTTTCATTGGTTAAACCCTGGACCAATAGTGAGCCCCAGCAGGAGGCTCAAAGATGGTTTATTGGGGCTGCCTGAATAGTACAGTTCCGGAGAGCCAACAAAAAGGAGAGGTGTATAGGTGGTTCAAGCAGGCAGCGGTGATGTGACGGGCAACTAAAGAAAATGTTCTTTATTTACACTAAAATGACTCCCTTTACCTATTTAAAAGACTGGCATCTGGAGTCTCCTCAGTAAAAGGAGGCTCCCAGGTGCAGAAAGAAGTCGGTCACAGATGGGCGATAGAGACCTTTCACCTGCTCTAAAGGTTCTTGCCCATGTTTAACATGTTTGAGGGGTAAAATAACTTGCTGGGTTATTACATTGCCCAAGCAAGCTCTTTTCCGCTTAGACGGTTGCTACTCAGAGCTGACTTAAGGTGACCGCTAACGGTCCAATCTTTTTCATCCAATCTTACCATTTCTATGTAATATAAGGGAACTGCCTATAGTATCCATTCAATATATTCACTCAGTTTACTCTTCTACTACATAGATTTGGTAAGATTGGATGAAAAAGATTGGATCATTAGTGGCCACCCTTAGGCAATGGTCCTGTTGTCTAGTTTTAGAATTTGCCAGGGCTTAACGCAGGTGAGTTAGAGAACCTGAGGCGGTTCCATGGGGGGGCAGATGGGACAAAAAGGCATGTTCTCATGACAAGCCTGTGTCCCCACACCGCCGTTCTCTGCCCCCCACCACCACGCTATAGTTCCCCCGAGATTAGCAACAATATTTGTCGCTACCGCAGAGGTAAACATAGAGGAGAGGGATTCCCTGTTTAAAACGCCTGCCAGGGGGCATTCCTGCAGGGTTTTCAGAGCGGTCTTTTGGCAACTCTCTCTGCGCCCCCTGCTGCTCCCCACCTCCCTGCACACTGTGAATGAGAGAGAGTCTCTTATTCCGGCATCGTGACCCAAAGGTCACGAAAGTGAAAGTACGCCAGTGTGGCCCATAGGAGCGGCAGGAAGCAGCAGTTTTTGCAGCTCCCTGATCCACTCAGCCCCCCGGATCAGGTAGCCTACTGTTTTTTAATTTTATGAGCCCACCTCGGGCCCTAAGTGTTAATATGTGGGTAGCAATGCAGGACGCAAGGTAGGGTCAGCGCTGTTCTCCTTGACAAAGGCTGGCTAGTACCCCTCCCAGCTCCTCCCTGACTACCTTGTGCAAGTGATAATGAGATAGGGGGAGGAGTTAGGTCAGCTTAGAGACTGCTGTTCAGTCCAGCCAAGCTGCATCTAACAGTCATATAGGAAGTCAGGACTGCAAAATTGACAAATAATAATAAAATATAGTTAACTTACTTGTCTTTGACTCAAACTGATGTCTGCTACATTTGTGAAAAATATAATAAACCACGTGTGTACGTGTACACACACACACACACACACACACACACACTAGAAGCAGTCATCATACATACTAATGTAATATCCAGTTCAGTCTGTAAACCACACTGTACTAAGTATTAACATTAAACCCTTTAAAGGTACTTTTTTTGTTTTTGTTTTTAAAACTAAAAATAGTGTAGCTAAACTATTGGAGCAGAGAATACATTTTGACTGTAGTTCCACATATTTGATGTACTTTGTAATGTCATGCTCTGTTTCACTTGTCTGGTACTGTGCGGTTTCCTTTGGTTCTCTGAGCTACTACCAAATGATGGCTCATTACCTGAAATATTATCCTTCATGTGAATTTGTGATTCACAGATCATGTAATTAATGCATAAATAATGCATACAGACCAGTACCGTAATAGTATGTATGTATTACATTTTCACCCATCACCTCCCACTTACTTGTTTATTTTTAGTTGGTTTAAAACAGTCTTTGCACTTGGTGGCTCTAAAACATATAAATAATAAAATATGACCATCAGTAAAATGAACATTATAGAACAGGCTAGCTTAAAAAAAGATTACAGATGTGGCCAACCATGGTGTACACATAGGTGATCTAACAAACCTGATCTGGAATCTCAAAAAAGTGTGTATTATTAGGAAGCATGTATCAGATTAAAGAGACTCTGTAACAAAATGTTCAGCCTTATTTTTTCTATCCTATAAGTTCCTATGCCTGTTCTAATGTGCTCCGTCTTACTGCAGCCTTTCCTACTTGCACTGTCTCTATAATAAATCTTATCTCCTTTCCTCTGTCGTGTCTGTTGGGCAGAGGCTGAAATGTGCAGCACTGCTTGTCTTTGGCAGAAGCTTTATACATCCCCTCCAAGCTCTGCATGAGTCACACAGCAAGCTATTCTCAGCCTATGATACTCTGGTTAGAAGCCATGTCATTTGTTTGTAAACACTGCCTAAAACTGTTCATTACAAGCCAGGATTGCAGCAGGGGGTGGCAGAAACAGCACAGAGGGGCACAGGGGAACATAAGGAATAGAATGGTATGCTTTTTTTTGTAAGAATATTAGAGTACAGATTCTCTTTAAAGTGGGATTGCTGGAGAGCAATAACAAGTGAGTATCCAACTACTACCCACTTTTTAACTTCCCCAAAAACTGATTCGCCCACCTTAAAACAAGCATGCGGAAAATCCAGTCAAGATCTGCGTGCTTATTCGGGGTCTATAGCTAAAAATATTAGAGACAGAGGATGAACAGGACAGCCAGACAACTGCCATTTTTTAAATGGAAACAAATATGGCAGCCTCCACATCTTCATCACTTCAGTTTGAACTCTATACCTGGCATTCTACTTAAAATTAACAGTAGTTCAATTGCAGCCCTGGATTTACTAAAAATGTGTTCTTGGTGAATGTGACTGAAATACCACAAACACTAATTTTTCAGCAATCCTCCCAAATGTGAGGATTGCATGTGAGGAAAGCAAACCTGGCACCTAATAGACACTTTTTGGAAACTGCAGCCCAGATTTTCTGCATCACGTGTCCTCAAGCTTTCTCCACTCTCCTCCAGCTCAGGACAACAATAGTAAGTCAAGTCTGAGTGTCCCAAGTCAGAAAGGCAGAGTCTTGGTTTCGGTTTTACTCTTCGGTTTCAAATTCATTCTTTAAAATTGAACAGCATTGCATATGGGTAAATCTCAGCCTAGAAAAAGCAGAAACCACCCATGCAAAACTAGTTTCATTTCGTAGTGAAAAAACAAAACTTCCATTTGAAATATTAAAAAAAAATAATGTACAAATGACTTATAAGTTTATGTACCGTTTAAATAAACTCGGTAAAATAGCATTTTGGTGTGGTACGTTTTAGTGTATACTGAGCAGGGATGATTGTGAATGTCTGTGACATGTTCACGAAAATTTCTGCGAACGTTCAATGGTTCCGCAAATTCTTGGCTTGATCTAGTTTTGTGAATTGCACTGAAGTCCATGGCCTCAATTCACTCAAGCCCCTGTCACACTGGCGCAGTGCATTACCCTGTGTTAGACACAGGATAACGGTACAACAATGAAAATCTATGGGGCATTTCATAACTGGCACAGTCCGATGCATCGGAAGTCTCCAATTTGATGCATGGGCAACATCACGTTGGGTGCCGGCTTGCGTGGCGACCAGAAGTCATGTAAATCTATGACGGCGCAGAGATTTAAAAGTTTGGCATTCCCGTTGTGGTACACATGCACAGAAGAGTATTTTTTCAACACAATTCTACGCAATACTAACTTCGGCCACAGGAAGTGAGGGATAGAGAGCCTCACTTCCTGCTTGGCTTGCAGCCAGAAGGGAGATTACTGTGTTTGCCGTGGTAATCTCCGAAGGCTATTTTTAGCATTGTGGTGTGATCATCGCACCGTAACGCTCCTATACCCCCGGTTGCCAGTCTGAAACCAGCCTAAGCATTACCACATTCAGTAATGCAGAAAATGCTGTCTTTATTCCTTTCCACTGCAGAGATTTTACCTCACTTCCTGTATTCCGGACCTCCACGGAGCTTTGAGGCTTTAGTAATAATTACACAGAGAAGAAATGAAGGGCACCAATACTGTACCAACCTTTTAGAGATACTAATTCTATAACAACAAGTCTGGACAACAAGTAAGCGACATTGTCTTAGCAAAGAATAACGGACAACATTAGAAACCCAAACAATGTTTTTATTCCTGGTAAACACCCTGCAACTTCCCGTCAGATCAGGTCAACTCCATAATTTCCCTCATGTCCGATCTGCTCCCAATCAAGAATGGGATCCATTTTCAGATCATTACTGCACAAAATCGATCCGATTGGGAGCAGATTGGACATAATGGAAATGATCAATTTGACCTGTCGATCTGATGGGAAATTGCATAGTGTGTACCAGGCAAATATTGCAGCTGTTTTCAAGAAAATAATGGGATTTAACACCTGACTTGAGAGGGATATGGAGGCTGTCAAGTTTATTTCCTTTTAAAGAATACCAGTTGCCTCCTGCAGATCATTCAGGCTGAAGTCAAGTCAAAAAAATCTGATCTGCATGCTTGCTCAGGGTCTATGGCTAAAAGTATTAGAGCCAGAGAGGATCAGCTGGACAGCCAGGAAATCTGCATTATTTAAAAAGAAATAAATATGTCAGCCTCCGTATCCCTCTCAGTTCAGGTGTTCTTTAGGAACATTAAAGAAAAGTCATGAAAAGGTGGTGACAGTGTTGTATTTTAAACTTTGATTTGAACGTTAAAGAAAAACTAAATATTTATTGAAAAAAGAAATGAATGCTAAGGACTAACTTACTAGAGCAAGGAGGAGGAAGGAAGGCATTGGAGGAGGAAGGCATTGGTTTAAAGTGGGATAAAGCTCTGTCATAACATTCAATAAAAATGTGTTTTCCTACTTCATATTACCCATAAAGTTACCATAAGTTCCCAAAGTACAGTTTATCTGCTCTGAACGCTGCCATTGCATTTCATTGCATAGCTGCTGTATTTATATATTAAAATCTATCTAGTGATCATTTCTCAGCTGTCTCTGCTTTTACTACGTGTGGCAGATCAGTTCCAGCACACTGCTAATTACATTGTGAGCTTCAATTAGTAAAGAAAAGATATCACATCTTCAGATGCGTCCAGAAGCTGCCAACCGAAAAATAAGGTGCTGTGTTAACTGTTAAGGTGGCCATACATCAGTCAACTTGACGGCCGATCAACCATCCGATTCTAATATTATAATCGGAATTGTATGAAAATCGGTGCTGCCATGTGCATGCCCAATTGACAAAGCAACCAATTTTGGGCCAAAGTTGGTCACATTAAATCGGTCGGACATGCTAAAAGATGTCGGGCCGACTTGCTTGATCGGGTGCGCGGAGGTAATGGCAAGCGATATCGGGATGAGCGATGAAACCTCAGGCGCTGTGTGTATGTATGTTTGTAATGTATATGTGCTGTAATGTACGTCCATCTTCTGCCTCCTATTAGCCGCATACACTCTACTGACACAAAGCACTCCGTCGCATGACGTCAAACACGCCACCGCGACATAGGACAGGTAATGTTTACATGCACATTACATCACCTATACAATACATACACACACATCGAGGCGACGAACACGTTAGGCTCGGACGATTCCCAAGAGATTTCATGCTGAAATTGATCGGGAATCAGCCTGCGGCGAATGGGCAACTGACAGATCTCTCTCTAATCAGATTAGATTAAGACAGAGATTTGTCTCTTGGTCGAATTTGCCCATCATCGCCAGAATGCTGTTCTGCTGCCAATCGTTTTTTGTGGAAATAGGTTTTATGTTGTAAATTAAAGTGATATGCTGAGTTGGAACCCACTACTTTATTAAAAAAAAAAAAAAAAAAAAAAAAAAAGGGGAACTTGGGCTCTAGGAAGCCATGCTTAGAACCAGAGATCTCTCCTGTATTTTTATGTTGGCGATGAGTAATAAGCAATGAGTAATGTGGTAAACAAGCGATGAGTAATGTTGTAAATGTCCTGTACAGTGCTTTCCCTAGACCACTAGGGTGAGGAATCTGAATGAGGTGCTGCAGTAAAAGTAATAGCTTCGAAGCTGCAGGGCAGTGTCACTTACAGGAAGTGGGAGTCCTCTTCAGTTTCATCATGACAGAATACAACCCCAACTTCAAATGTGCTCTAAAAAACAAACCATATCAGTGTTAGGAGGTAGTCAACTAGACGCAGGGGCATTCAGCAGCGAGGTCAGGCCTGTGCACAAAAAGAGGAAGCATGTCCCATGTCAAGACTTACAGCACATGGTTCTGTGTGGAAGAGGAACATGAACATTTTACACATTACCCTCATGTAGCATCATTCATTGCTAGTAGAATGCTTACATGTACTTCACTGAAGGAAATGTCAATAGGACATCTTACCTGTGAAGAGAAGTAGAATCTTCATAGCTCGCACACGCACTACGGCCGTCAACGACGGGTCCGTCAGACCCTCCCGCTGGGCGGACTTTCAGGCGACAGTAGCGTGTGTGTACGCACTGTCGGCGGACTGATAAGGGTGTTTCTGAACAATCCGCTAAGCGGATCGCTCAGAAACAGCCTCATCAGTCCGCCGACAGTGTGTATACACACGCGCTACTGTCGCCTGAAAGTCCGCCCAGCGGGAGGGTCTGACGAACCAGTCGTTGGCGGCCGTAGTACGTGTGTATGCACCTCGAGTTCCAGTGAAAAAAAAACACTGAAGACCTCTGGTTACCAAGCCATTTTGGGCAATTTACAGTGAGTCTGAAGCGAATAAAACAAAAGAAAACAGAACAGATACTCACCTAAGGAGATTAAAGGCTCTGGGTCCTATAGAGCAGTGTTCCCCAATCCTGTCCTAAAGGCCCACCAACCGTGCATGTTTTGTGGAAGTCCACAGAGGTACTTAATCAGTTCTGCTGAGACACTAATTACCTCACCTGTGCATGTTTGTGGTTTTCTGCAAAACATGCACTGTTGGTGGGCCTTGACGTTAGGGTTGGGGAACTCTGCTAGAGCCTTCCCATTCTTCATGGTCCCTGGGTTCCACTGCTGGCTCCCCTGTTAAACCTATTAAGGTTTCAGAAGTCTTCGGGAGCCCGAGTGCTTATGAAGATGGGCGGTTTCTACTATGCAAGCATGAGTGCGCGAGAATGCGTGCTTGTGCATGCGCAGTATGGAGCGGCCCATCTTCGGGAGTTGCCTCCAGCAGCAGCAGAGAGCAGTCTCTAAACCATCAGTTGGCGACTGTGCTAATGGGGGAGCCAGCGCTGGACCTGGGAGACTGAAGCCATTATACCAAAGTCAGCAAAAACAAAAGTAGCTGGCGGCGGGGGACCAGAAGCTCCGTGAGTAACTGTAAGGGCACGGGAAGGCTGCAGGGGGGCTGATAGAAGCCCCAGGCAAGTAAAACTGATTTTTTTTTTTATTCCTGGCTTAAGTGTCCCTTTAATCATTTTCGTCTTTAGTTTTTCTTTTAGCAATTTTTTTTAAAGCCCCTTTCTGTTCAAAAATGTTTTTCACTTATGCCTCTCTCTTTCTGCCTTAAGAGTAGGAATATAAGATGAATGGTGTTAAGCAAATACGACATATCAAAGTTTTCAATTAAAGAGTGGAAGTAATGCGACCACCACTGCTTTGGGGCAGTTGCTGCACGAGTTCCCCATATTATACGCTCTGGTAGAGGAGGCGTGACCACTACTACTTCCAATCACAGTGTGAGAGGGGGCGTGGTCAAGCTGTCACTCCCCCCATCCTGCTGGAATCACCGGAAAAGGGTGATGCCAACAGCCAGGCGGATGGTTTTGCATGAGCAGGCCCTCAAAGTATGCCTAATGGTGCCCATACATGGTACAATTTTGTTTCATCCAATCTTAAGATTTCTATGTAGTATAAGGGTAAATTAAGTGAATATACTGAAAGGATAATATAGGCAGTTCCCTTATATTACATAGAAATGGTAAGATTGGATGTAAAAAATGTTTTACCATGTATGGGCACCCTAAGAAAGCCTGCTCATCACTGGATTAATACACGGCACCTAAGTTGTCACGTGACAGCCATTGTTTAGCTAAAGAGTAAAGGGTTTATTTTACAAACAAGTTTTTAACTATAGATTTGCTGGAAACGATATCAAGAGGACAGTTATTCACGAATGTGGCAGCCATTTGTCACAATGCGAGTCAGATAGTGACTGTAGAAGGAATTGGTTTATTATATTCCGAATTCCAACATGTACCTTACTGACAGCTTGAACTCCAAATTCTTTCGCAATCATGGGCTGAAGTATCCACTTATAAGCATCCTTTAGTTGGATAATGTTCCCTTTTTCCCTATTCTCCCTTGAAAGGTTGGAAAGCATAGTATTTGAAACATTTTGACCAGGTAGTGAAAGCAGCAGGAAATATTACAATCAAAAGTTTCATTTTTTTGGATCGCTACATGGTTGTTGTTTTTTTTTTTGGCAGGATTGAAATTTAGTTTACTAATACAGCAAAGTAGTTTCCAAAGGTACGTACACACGTCTGATATTTCTGAACGACTTGTCACTCAAACCGGTCTTTCAAACGACAGTTTGGCGTGTATGCGAATGATCGTTAGACTGATAGCAGCAGTTTTGAATGATCCGCTTAGCAGATCAGTTAGGTCCGTACATGTTTTCAGGCACCAGAGAGCAGCCCATTTACAATATTAAGCATATTAAGCAATAATAAGTGGATGGACGAAACGAAGGAGGAATCTGGATACATTTTTCATCGGGAGCGAGTGTGAAAATGTATCCAAATACCTCCTCCGTTTCACCCATCCACTTAATATTGTAAATGCTTAATATGCAGAACGGAGGGATTTGTAATGGAAGGAGAGGGTCAAAAAACAGGGAGGGAAACCCTCTGTGGTCACATGCTGGTAATAACCTTCTCCTACCCACAATCCTTTACTTCCAGCATCCAGAGAGGCAAAGTATTGCATGCAAATCATTAACATCGCATAACTACCGACCGTTTATCGCTTGGTTTTTGCATCCATATCGCTTCATTATTGCACCATTATCGTCTGCTACCGAACACTCCTCTCTCTATCCTCTCACAGTGGTGAATTGCAAACAAAGTGTTAAAATACCGCATGAGATAAAATACCAACCTTTTATCTCTTACTAACTCTCCTCTGGTGAATTGAGGCCATTGTTTGAAAGTCTATTAAGGTCCGTACACATGCCGGACTGCAGGCAACGACGGGTCTGTCGTCACCTCCCGCTGGGCGGGTTTTCAGCAGACAGTCCGGCGTGTGTACAGTCTGTCGGCGGACTGATACGGCTGTCTCTGAGCGATCCGCCGGGCGGATCGCTCAGAAACAGCCGTATCAGTCTGCAGACAGACTGCACACACGCCAGACTGTCGCTGGAATGCCCACCCAGTGGGAGGTGACGACGGACCCGTCGTTGATTGCAGTCCGGCGTGTGTACGGACCTTATGTTTGACACTAATAGACTTTTAAACAACAAGTCATTTGATCAGTCATTTGATCTAGTACAGTGCAGTCCAACTGCGGCCCCCTGCTGCCTGCTCCATGCTGCGGCAGCGCTACAAAGTCCTCCGAGTCCCCAGAGCTGAGAGGAATTTTTTAAACCCCTTTCCCCAATGCTGCGGCTGCTGGAATGTAAATATTTACAGCCTCTCCCTCGTTCTCCCCCATGCTGCCGCCTCTAAAAGTGGCCATACATGATACAATTTTTCATTTTTTTTCGATTAGATAATGTATGTAAAAAAAGTACGTAGATGTAGTTTTACTATTTGGCCACAAGATGGCCACAGTGATTTTTTGATCTTTCATCCTGTAAGCGAGAGCTCTTGCTTACAGGAACTGAAGGGGTGATTTGAGACATAGAAAAATTGCGGCTTTTCGGAGAAGCCATCGGTTTTTCTTACGGGGACATAGATCAATGAATGGGAACTGTATTCCCATTCATTGATCTCAGGGGCAGCGGAAGCGCGCGTGGGAGCGCGCGCAGTGTAGCAGCAGGGCAGACTAGATAGACCTAAGTGGTTAAGGTGCCCCTTAATGGTACAATATTTTGCAATCTTTCGATCAAATTTTTAAGATCGAATTGTACAGAAAACCAAGCAGTATATGGAGAAAAATGTATGTAAAACGATTCTATCGTCGATTAGAACAGAACATTTTGATTGGAATGTTGGATTGTGCAATCATATCTAAAGAGAGAAAGTGGCATAATCTGATCCCTCACATCTAATTGAATGACCACATCTGCTGAAAATATTGCACCTTTACCACTCTTCCATCCAGCTGTGCATGATACCTCCACCCCCCATCCATAACAAAATAATGCACCGCTAGCCTATGGGCTAGCGATGCACCTGAGCAGAACCCAGCCCCAAGCTGTAGCCTGAGGGATAAAGTCCCAACCCCTGCAAATGACAGCACTCATGTGTGTTTACACATTCTAAGAGAGAGAGATGAGAAGCACGAGTAACAATTTCTCAGGGTGTCTTTAAAAACACTTAAAGAAAAAAAAAGTCAGATACTTACTTATGGAGAGGATAGGTTCTGGATGCTATTGATCCTTCCCTGTCCCCTCTCAGTCCCCTCGTTCCAGCACTGTCGCTACTATTTGACTAACTAGTTGAGTACACCTGTGAGCCCTTGGAAGTACTTGTGTCCCTGAGTGCACCGAAAGACGGGTGACTCCATATTGCATATATTCAGTCAGGGGTGCGCAATACAGAGCCGCTCATCATCTGGAGCAATCGTAGACTCGAGAGCTCTCGGAGGTGGTGTAACTTCAACGGGGGACAGCGCTGGAATGAGGGGGCAGGAAAGGCTTAATCTGACTTTGTTTTTAACTATAGATTTGCTGGAAACGATATCAAGAGGACAGTTATTCACGAATGTGGCAGCCATTTGTCACAATGCGAGTCAGATAGTGACTGTAGAAGGAATTGGTTTATTATATTCCAACATGTACCTTACTGACAGCTTGAACTCCAAATTCTTTCGCAATCATGGGCTGAAGTATCCACTTATAAGCATCCTTTAGTTGGATAATGTTCCCTTTTTCCAAGACACGATCCAGCTTTCTGTTGAAATATTAAGTATATTTAGTGTAAGTGAGAAAACAAAAGCAGTCGAACATATTACAACTCAGCAGTAGCCACAATGTTGAAGTCTTTGCCTTTTATGGCTCAGTTTTGTAGATATTGTCCACACGTGTGCAGAAGAACATGGATTGTGCAATTAATGCAATGTCCCCGTTTTCATTGAAGTGGCAGGCCGGCCTTACCCACTGACACTTTTGCACGCCAGTTCGAGCTGATCACCGCTGCCATGCTGCAATACAGGCGCAGGTAGATCGCAAAACTGTGTACTGCTCGTGCCAGACGGAGCTCTGAACGTCAGGACTCTGTAAATATCTGTGCTATGGACTTCTGACGCCAATGGAGGAAACGCAGTGCTATGTGATCCTGCTGTTCCCATGTGAGGATTAAGGTGAAGCCTATCGCTATTACTGGATTTCATGTGTGCTATGCATAGCTTATGCGCTGCTTGAACTGTCTGCCTATTTCTGTCATGCTGTCACTGTCTCAAAGCTGAGCTTGCTGTACTGTCTGCCTGGATGGACTTTCTATTATCTGGATTGCCCAGTTTGGGAATTTACCTGCATACAGGAGCTGGCTACTAATGAGATATCTGGGCTAAGTATTATACACCTATACAGTAGAAAGAAGAATCATACTGCACCGACCATGGAATAAAAGTCCGATTTTTATTGAAGCATATGTGGACAAACAGCAATACGGCTCCTTAGTCAGCTAAATTAGCTCTGCCTTTGACACAGCAGACCAGGATTCGAATCTTGGCTCTGCCTGTTCAGTAAGCCAGCACCTATTCAGTAGAAGACCTTAGGCAAGACTGCTACTGCCTATAGAGCACATCCTAGTGGCTGCAGCTCTGGCGCTTTGAGTCCGCCAGGAGAAAAGGGCAATATAATTGTTATTTGTCTTGTCTTTGTCTTGTTGGTGTTCTGATCCTGACTATAGGAGGTGGAGTGGTTGCAGCGACCTGTCCTCTTGTGCTCATACACCTATGGAAAATTGATGCATAATATGATCTTTTATTGGGGGCATACGCTATTGCCATTATTGCATGCAGCACCATAGAGGCTATTACATGTAAATCTGTGCACAATTATCACTGAGCCATACGATGTCATATGTTATGAGTGGTCTGTAAGTGAATACAGTGTGCATTAGAGGGGATGATCCGGGCGATTCCTGAGGACTCCTAGGGGGGAAGTTTTAAATGATTTTATATATCTGTACCTCATGATACTTGCCTTAGGACATTGTCCACAATAAAGTTAATATTTTTGGGAAAGTGAGGTCTGGATTAACTTTGTGCTTCCTGGAATTTTAAGTTATACAATTTGAGTTGCAGACCCACAATCAATCATCACCGATGCTCTAGAGCAGTGATGGCTAACCTTGGCACTCAAGCTGTGACAAAACTACAAATCCCATCATGCCTCTAACTACCCAAGTTATGCTTAGAGCTGTCAGAGTATTGCAATCCCTCATAGTTCCACCACAGCTGGAGTGCCAAGGTTAGCCATCACTGCTCTCGAGCATACATGTCAAACTTCGGCCCGTGGGCCAAATCTAGCACTCTGAGTTATTCAATTTGGCCCTCAAGTGGTTTCCCCACTTTGCATTATGTTTGGCCTACTCTAGACCACTAGGGAAGCTATACTGGAGGTGAAACCCTAGAACACTAGGGAAGCCATATGGGGGAGGTAGGGGAAAAGCCGTAAACACCAGGAAACTGTATAGGGGAGGATGGGGGCCTCTAGACACCTGGGAACTGTATAGGGAAAGGATGACCACTAGACACCAAGGAACTGTATAGTAGTTGGAGGGTGGCCATAAGACACCTGGCCAGCAGACATTGAGGTTGGCCTGCGACTAGGTCCCAGTGTACAATTTCGGCCCACTTTGTATTGGAGTTTGACACCCCTGCTCTAGAGGCTAGGGGATTTCACCAAGCCCAGTGCATATGTGGCTTAGATCGTATTCCTGTATGAGGGCTTTTTTCAATTTATGTTTCACTGAAGTGGCAGCCTGGATGAAGAGAATAATTCAAAGATTCCCGGCCGCACTCCACTTTTGTCATATGAGGTGCATAATGGTCAGTCCACCAGAGAACCAGGAAAACCACATGTAGTACCACAAAGATCAACACACCTGACTTAAGTTGCAATCAAATCTTCTTGCTTTTATTGCAAAAGATCTCCACACAGTGCAGTAAGTTAAAGCGAATCTGAAGTGGAACTGAAAAAACAAAAACAAAACAGATACTCACCTAAGGAGAGGGAAGGCTCTGGATCCTATAGAGCCTTCCTGTTCCCCCTACGGTCCCAACGTTGTAGCGCTGGATCCCCCACTAGCAGTACAGATAAAGTTAAAGAACTCCTGTAATAAAAAAATACCCCTCTAGGGGATACTTACCCCACGAGGGGTGAATCTCGGGATCCTTCCCCTGTCTTCCGGTGTCCCTATGTTAGCCTGCCTGGGTCCCCCGAAGTGCGGAGATGTAAATATTTACCCTCTCTGCGATCCACTGCAGGCTTTTCGTTCGGGTAAGGCGGAAATAGCCGAACCCGATCGATCTGCTCTACTGCGCAGGGGCGAGTCCTTTTGCACCTGCGCAGTAGAGCAGATACGATCGGGTTTGGCTATTTCCGCCTAGCCCGAAGGAAGAGCCGCTACTGCGCCTGCGCTGGATCCCGGCGAGGTAAATTAATCACCCCTTGTCGTGCTTGTCGGGGGAGGATTGCGGGAGGCTTCGGGGGAGCCAGCGCTGGATTGCCTGTAGCTACAGGGATGGGGGAAGCCTCATTGGGACCCTGAGGCTTCCCCCTACCAAGGTAAGTACCCCCCAGGGGAGTTTTTTTTATACAATTGTGCAAGCTTTCTGGGATCTAGTCCCTTCTTCAGGCATATTTCCAGATAATATCAGCTAATATCTGGATATATGTCTGAAGAAGGGGACTAGATCCCAGAAAGCTTGCATAATTCAACTTTATCAGTTAGCCATTAAAAGGTATTAGTCTCCCTGCACAGTGCAAATCCGATTAGCGATTCCGATTTTGATTCCGTTTCCGATTTGCAATTCCGACTTTCCCTGAATGCTATCAACAGAAAAATGCAGAAAAAAAAAACACAGCATGCAGTAACGATTAAAAATCGGAATCGCATGTAAAAAAAACAATTAAAAATCGGAATCACATGAAGTGTACAGGGAGCCTTACTTTTACAAGACTCCGTTTTTTTTTAGTCTTTGAAAGGCTAGTTACGGTCATGTGATCAAATTTGTCAAGCAAACCTGAACTGGTAGAAACAATTGCATCTATTCTACTACGCCTAAATATAACTTTTTTTTCCTTTTTTAGAAACCCAGTATTATTTTGTGTTTAAAAACTAAGGAAGTAGGTTTCATGTGAGTAACATCATCTCAAGTACCGCTTGAAACATATATATTGGTTGGATATGCTCCACGATTGTGTTTAAATGCTTTTATAATTATTTTTTATTCATACAGCATTAAGGCCTGGTGCACACCAAAACCCGCTAGCAGATCCGCAAAATGCTAGCAGATTTTGAAACGCTTTTTCTTATTTTTCTGTAGCGTTTCAGCTAGCGTTTTGCGGTTTTGTGTAGCGGTTTTGGTGTAGTAGATTTCATATATTGTTACAGTAAAGCTGTTACTGAACAGCTACTGTAACAAAAACGCCGGCAAAACCGCTCTGAACAGGCGTTTTTCAGAGCAATTTGCGTTTTTCCTATACTTAACATTGAGGCAGAAACGCATCCGCAATCCAAAAAATGCCTCACCCCGGGAGTATGCGTTTCTGCAAAACGCCTCCCGCTTTGGTGTGAACCACCCCATTGAGATACATTGACCAAGCATATCCGCAGCCGCAAGCGGCTGCAGAAACGCTGAAAAAGCCGCTCGGTGTGCACCAGCCCTTACATCTTCCATAGCGCTGCATATAGTATAAAACAAATAGAGGTGAGCTTAGATACATGAGAAGTTCAACACACTGTACATCAGGAACACAAGTACTAATCCATGCTGTGTAGTATCTAGGTTCTCAACGTGTGGTATGCGTACCCCAGGGGGTACTTCTGATGGTTCCAGGGGGTACTCAGCTTGATCTACTTAAAGGGACTCTTAAGTCAAACAAAAAAAAAAAAAGAGTTTTACTCACCTAGGGCTTCCAATAGCCCGTGAAGAGAGGGTGAAGAGATGCAAAAAGTCGGCACTGCTGGTAATTTTGTGATTTAATCTTCATAAGTGGCGTACATCAATAAAGTTCAAAGTAGAACAATAAGTTGAACATACCATGTTGCTGGAGGCTGTGAGCTGGTGGTGGGTGCAGGGCACAGGATAGCCTTACGGCCGTTTCGCGCTGGCAATGCGCTTCTACGGAGGCTGTGTAATGCGGGTGGGCTGGCCAGGTAGATATACTATTCCGTGCGGCGCATTTCCGCCTTCTGGGGCTGCCCCTCACACTCCCAACGAGCCTGTCACGCGCTGGGACGCATAGTGCGTTCCAGCGCTGGCTCCGGAGGGAAATGACACCTTCAGAGTACGGTTAGCTACCCGTACTCTGAAGGTGTCATTTCCCTCCGGAGCCAGAGCTGGAACGCACTATGCGTCCCAGCGCGCGACAGGCTCGTTGGGAGTGTGAGGGGCGGCCCCAGAAGGCGGAAATGCGCCGCACGGAATAGTATATCTACCTGGCCAGCCCACCCGCATTACACAGCCTCCGTAGAAGCGCATTGCCAGAGCGAAACGGCCGTAAGGCTATCCTGTGCCCTGCACCCACCACCAGCTCACAGCCTCCAGCAACATGGTATGTTCAACTTATTGTTCTACTTTGAACTTTATTGATGTACGCCACTTATGAAGATTAAATCACAAAATTACCAGCAGTGCCGACTTTTTGCATCTCTTCACCCTCTCTTCACTGATTTAATATTTAAGCCAGAGCACGCTGTTTACGTGAAAGGAAGCTGTAGTTTCTGCCAAGATCCCTCTCCCATGCAGAGTGAACTGTAGTGCCGACCTCTCTTTTCCTCCCCTCCCCTCTTCAATACTTCCAATAGCCCCCTGCAGCTGTCCGGTGCCCTCGCCGTCTCCCTCCGATCCTCCCGCCCCCGCCGGCAGCCACTTCCTGTTTCGGTGACAGGAGCTGACAGGCTGGGGACGTGAGTGATTCTTCGCATTCCCAGACACATTAGCACCCTCTATGCTGCTATATGGTATATGATATATGCTATAGCAGCATAGATGGCGCTATTGTGGCCAGGAACGCGAAGAATCACTCGCGTCCCCAGCCTGTCAGCTCCTGTCACCGAAACAGGAAGTGGCTGCCGGCGGGGCCAGGAAGATCGGAGGGAGATGGCGAGGGCACCGGACAGCTGCAGCGGGCTATTGGAAGCCCCAGGTGAGTAAAACTCATTTTTTTTGTTTGACTTAAGTATCCCTTTAACCAAGAATAACAAATGTAGAGTTTTAGAACATGATAAATCTTTAAACACCAAATTAGTGTTTTCAATAGTAAAGGCTCAAATTGTTTAGAACCAATTATCATGTACTACGGTTAAATATATATTTGTCAAGGGGTACTGGTGATCATGTTTACTGTGCTGGGGTACTTGGTGAGCACAGGGTTTTAAAAGGCGTACATACCAATAAAATGTTGAGAAACACTGGTGTAGTACATAGCTGATGTTCTTTTCAAACATCTGAAGCTTTAAAAAGAACACCTCCCTAGGCTATACTGAGTGACACCTGTATGTACCTAGTGTATACTGAGCGACACCTGTACCTAGCTATCCTACACTGGGGGCATCTAGACCTGGCTACCTACCTACAATAATCTGCGGGGGATTCCAAAGACAAATGGGCACCACAGGACAGGTAATGTATAAATGCACACACAGGAGTACATTTTTACATTGGGGAGGCAGCGACAAGGAAACGGGCGCAGTCGATTCCTGAGAGATTTCATGTTGAAATGTATCAGGAATCAGCCTGCGGAGTATGGTCAGCCGACCGATCTCTCTCGAATCAGATTGGATTAGATAAAGATTTGCCTCTTGGTCGAATCTGCCTATCATCTCTATTGTATTAGTGCAGGTTGAGCAGCTGCAGATTTTGGGGAGTAATTTTGAAATTGTTACGTTTTTGTGTCTCAAGCTTTTATTGGACTCAAAATGTACACTAGACCCCTGCTTGGATCACTTTTTGCACTGAAATTCAGCAGAAACTGAATGCCGAGGAGGCAGGGATGTGGAGTCGGTACAAAAATCTTCCGACTCCAACTCCTCAGTTTCTGAAACCACGACTCCAACTCAGACTCCCCAAAATTGCTCAGACTCCGACTCCTCGACTGACTCCTTAGTTTAATACTTAACAGGGTTGTGGATTTTGTACAAAAATCATGCAACTCCGACTCCTCAGTTTCTGAAACCACGGCTCCGACTTCGGGTGCGCAAAATTGCACTGAATCCGACTCCTCGACTCCGACTCCACAGCCCTGCGAGGAGGTTAACATAAAACTTTGAGTCCCACTTAAAGTGAATGTCAACTGAAATGAAAAAAACAAACAAAACAAAAAACAGATACTTACCTAAGGAGAGGGAAGGCTCTGGGTCCTAAAGAGCCTTCCTGTTCTACTCACGGTCCTCTCGTTCCAGCACTGTCCCACCCATTAGCAGTATTTGAATGACTGGTTGAATACTGCTCTCTGCAGCCGCAGGAGGCTTCAGAAGTCTTCAGGAGCCCGAGTGTTCCCGAAGAAGGGTGACTCTGTACTGTGCGAGCACGCTCTCCCACGCACTACCACATGCGCAGTGTGGAGCCGCCGTCTTTGGGAACACTCGGGCTCCTGAAGCCTCCCGAGGTGGCAGATTGGAATGAGGTAACAGCATTGGAACGAGAGGAACAGGAAGGCTCTATAGGTAAGTATCTGTTTTTACTCTTTTTTTTTTTATTTATTTCAGTTGAGATTAACTGTAAAAAACTGACAAGTTTGTATACTTTTACTTTCATAGCTTTTCACCTTCACGGAACACAAACACAAGAGTGTGACATCATTAGGACTCAAAGCTCTGAAGATCTGACCACATTACTCACCTCATTTCCTCTTGAGCTTGCAGCCATGCACAGTGCTGCATCCATGCCACACCCCACATAGAAGAGAAAATACCAGATGAATATCATTAGATCATGGGTTACTCATATGTTTTACTCATTAACAACTTCAAAGAATAATCAAAGTAAATCTCATGATCACCTAACTTTAAAGGGCACTAACCCAACTCCCCCCACCCATCACAAGTATGGGCACAGTAACATGTGCTATAAAGGAAGGGTGAGTACTCGGGATTGGAGCGGAAACCAGAGTGACTGGACGAAACCCACGTAAACAAGGGGAGAACATCTCAACTCCATATGGATAGTGTTCTAGTCCAGATTTGAACCTGGGACCCAAGTGCTGCACGGTCAGAATGCCAGATTCGGTTTTAAGCAAAGGCCAGATAGGCCATGGCCTAAGGCATCACAGGAGCAAGGGCAGCAGGCTGGAAATGTGCAGTTTGCAAATGCAAACTTGCAGTGCAGAGAGAGATCTGCCCAAACGTGGAACTCTCCTGCTGTGGCTGGCTGTGCAGTGTGTTTAGCTTGCCAGTCCGTGGCCGCCCATCCTGCTTCATCATTTGGATCCTTCACAATAGCTGCAGGCAGCCACAGGCAAACGGATCTGGCTGGTCTTGCTAGCAGAGTAACTCACCATAGGTTTCCCTCCTCCAGACAGCAGCGCTGCCAGTCACTCACCTCTGCCCTCACCTCCAGCGCCGAAGCTTCCCTTCCCCCGTCATCAGCCGCAACATTTGACTCCACCCATGACCACAACCACATTTTGATTCTCCGGGGGGTTTGTCTTTGTCCCCGGGTGCTAAAAATCCTATGCCTCTGTATGGGGGGGGGGGGGGGGGGGGGGAATATCTGTCCATCTACACCATAATGAGGGGGGCAATGTGCGCAAATAAAAATAGACCCATTTAAAAAGGGCACCATATATAGCCATTATTCAAATTACGCCAGGAAATGGCGTAAAATATTGTTTATAATACAGATATTCTACTATTCGCCACTACAACCTCCATTTTTGCGTAAAGTAAAACGTGCACCAGGAAAAGTGATAAAATATTGGTTAATTTACCAATATTCTACTACTTCATTAACATAGTAAAAAAAATTGTAATATTAACAGATTTTTAGATAAATATTTTTTTTTAATAAATATAAGTGAGTTTTTAGAATTGCGGAAGCTGCTTGTGTGATACAAAAAGTTACAATGTAAAGGAAAGCATAGGGAACTGTTTTAGAAACGATTATTTGTTAAATAATGAGATATTGTGATCGATAAAGTTGGTATGAAAATTAAAGGTAAAGAAGATAACTAGTGATAAAGTTGCTTTATATTGACGTGGCTCTGTTTTTTATATACAGTTAGTGCAATAGAAAAAAAGGTTTGCATTGATGTGAATGGGACACCCTTTAATAGGCGCCATTAGTACATGTCTCGTGAAGGGGAGACATCTGGCCACCTACACTACAAGGAGGGGGAAAACATCTAGCCAACTATAGTATTGGGGGGGTGTCTATAATCCCACTGTAAGGGGTGTTGGAAGTTAAAATAGTGCATAGATTGCGAGATTTGGGGATGCTGGGAGTTACAAGAAGGTGGTACTGCTTGCTATTGGCCACACCTACTTTCTGACCACCCAGCTACCGCGTCATCCCACCTGGCTAAAATACATTTCTGGAGAGAACACTGGAGTCATTTACACATTTACATAGTAAGGCAAACCTTAAAGGAGAACTGTAGTGAGAGGGATATGGAGGCTGCCATATTAATTTCCTTTTAAGCAATAGCAGTTGCCTGGCAGCCCTGCTGGTCTATTTGGCTGAAGAAGTGTCTGAATCACACCAGGAACAAGCATGCAGCTAATCTTGTCATATCTGTCTAATTTGTCAGAAACACCTGATCTCCTGCATGCTTGTTCAGGGCCTATGGCTGAAAGTATTAGAGGAAGAGTATTAGCTAAACAGCCAGGCAACTGGTATTGCTTAAAAGGAAATAAATATGGCAGCCTCCATATACCTCTCACTAAAGTTCTCCTTTAAAAGAAATTAAAGGGGTTCTCTGGTGTGGGTAAAAAAAAAAAAAAAAAAAAGAAGCTAAAACTGACACTTACCTGGGGCTTCTATCGGCCCCCTGCAGCTGTAATGTCCTGCGCCGTCCTCCTCCGATGCTCCGTTCCCTGCTGCCAGTAACCTGCTAATTATTAATTTAACTAGATGAATTGAACTGCGGCTGCGGAGCCGTGGAGCTTACTGCGCAGGCGCAGTACGAAGTTTTCTTGTACTGCTCCTGCGCAGTAAGCGTGCGAGCATGTTCACGGCAGCCGCAGTTCTATTCGTCTAGTTAAACAAATAATTAGCAGGGTACAGGCAGTGGGGTACGGAGCCTCAGAGGAGGACGGCGCGGCACATTACAGCTGCAGGGGGCTGATAGAAGCCCCAGGTAAGAGTCAGTTTTAGCTTTTTTACCCATACCAGAGAACCCCTTTAAACTTTTAAAATAAATACATCAAGGCTGAAAGCTTTTTACTACAGATGTCCTTACTGCTGCTCCCATTCTGCAATTATTTTTTTCACTGTGTCCCAGAAGTTCATCAGGGTGTGAACAAGCACATTTGGAGGAAGTGCTCATGCCCATCTTCATTCCTTCCTGCATAAGAGAGTTTCCTTTATTGGGCATGTGCGGTACAGAACTTGCACTCAGAGCCGGGACAAGGTCCTCCAGCACCCAAGGCTGAGACACCAAAGTGCGCCCCTCCATCACTCCACCCCAGCCGTCACACATTGATTGCTATTAGACTAAGAGGCACCCCAGGGCCCCCAACACCTTAATCTCTAGTTATCTGGCTTGTAGTCACTTCCATGTATCTCCTTTTCTTATTTCTTTCTGCTTCAAGCACAATTAGGAATGACAGCTGAATGAATTGTGCGCCCCCTCCTACACTGCGCCCTGTGGCTGGAGCCTCTCCAGCCTATGCCTCGGCCCGGCCCTGCTTGCACTTGCCCAGTAAGTGTGCGTGGCCACAGGCGCTTCTGGCTTAGAGCCTTCAACTGCCTGTGCTAGACATAGGCGTCAATTCATCAAAGGCTGTATGATAAATAAAAAAAAAGTCGGGAAAATACAGCATTGGGTATTTTAAACTTTTTGGGTAACTCATCAATATTTTCACAGGCACTGTAGAAGTTCGGTAATTTACCAAAATACTATGCTTCAATTCACAAAAACCTGTTCAGTAAAAGCAGAAAAATGTGGACCTGTCTCTGTGTTGTTACTTGTAGTTCTGTGCAGTGAGAGCATTACAATAGTAAGAGGCTTCTCCACATCTTCCAAAGAGACAGTACACATGCCATGCTTAGGCGATTTCCCCACTAGCTCCTCTGCATCCTCAAACAGGAACCTAAGGGGGTAAAAAGGCCAAACGGCCACAGGTTAAGACTTTTGTTCCGATCTCTCTGTTCACAGCCTGGCGGCGGGGGGGGGGGGGAGAGAGAAAAGCTGGACCCCTGCAAAGGCTTTGGATCCTATCACAGGGACTTGCAGGAGACAGAGGCTGTCCCTATTGGCTATCTGCTCCTGTCAGTCATGGGGATATCCACATGGAAGGCATTCAATGCTAGTTTTCAATAGATAAGAGCAGCCGGTAATTACAGAACATGTTCCTGGGCTTTACCGCATTGCTCTGATCTTCATGAATTGACATTTGCTGACATGTGTTGGATATGTTTACCGCACACGTCGGTAACATACTTCACTGCTCGGTAATTTCATCTTGCTGTGCCGTAACAGCCTTGATGAATTGACATTTTCCTAAATGCTCCGTAAACCCAGCTGTTTTCAGCATTACTGAATGCGGTAATGCTTGATGAATTGACGCCATAGAATTATAATTATCTCATATGTTTATTTTCACTTCAGGTTAACTTTATAATTTCCTCAAACTGGGAATGGGTGGGATCCTGAAGGTCACGAGCAACACTAACACCATCCGAGGTAAGTACTTTGCAGCACAATGTAGTTAGTTTAAAAGATGCATTTCACTTTAATACAACGTAATCATATCCCCTACTTATTGCTACAGGTAATGAATGTAGTTTGCCTTCTTACATAACTGGGGGTCTACATGCCCCTTATTAATTTAGTAGCCATTCTCTGCATTTTCTAATCCCTGAATGCTTCTGTACTGCTGGGCAACATTTTGACAATAATTACTGTAAAATACAGTGGGATGCGAAAGTTTAGGCAACCTTGTTAATTGTCATGATTTTCCTATATAAATCGTTGGTTGTTACGATAAAAATTGTCAGTTAAATATATCATATAGGAGACACACACAGTGATATTTGAGAAGTGAAATTAAGTTTATTGGATTTACAGAAAGTGCACAATTGTTTAAACAAAATTAGGCAGGTGCATACATTTGGGCAATTTGTCATTTTATTGATTCCAAAACCTTTAGAAATAATTATTGGAACTCAAATTGGTTTATTAAGCTCAGTGACCCCTGACCTACATACACAGGTGAATCCAATTATGAGAGAGTACTTAAGGGGGTCAATTGTAAGTTTCCCTACTCTTTTAATTTTCTATGAAGAGTAGCAACATAGGGGTCTCAAGACAACTATCAAATTACCTGAAGACAAAGATTGTTCACCACCATGGTTTAGGGGAAGGATACAGAAAGCTGTCTCAGAGATTTCAGCTGTCTGTTTCCACAGTTAGGAACATATTGAGGAAATGGAAGACCACAGGCTTAGTTAACGCTTAAAGTGGCAGTCCAAGAAAAATCTTGGATAGACAGAAGCGACGAATGTTGAGAACAGAGTCAACCCACAGAACACAGAAGACCCACAGCATCATCTTGCTGCAGATGGAGTCACTGCATCATTCAACCATTCGGCGCACTTTACACTAGGAGATGCTGTATGCGAGAGTGATGTAGAGGAAGCCTTTTCTCCGCACACAGCACAAACAGAGCTGCTTGAGGAATGCTAAAGCACATTTGGACAAGCCAGCTTCATTTTGGAATAGGTGCTGTGCACTGATGAAACTAAAATTGAGTTATTTGGGCATAACAAGGGGTGTTATGCATGGAGGAAAAATAACACAGCATTCCAAGAAAAACAACTGCTACCCACAGTAAAATGTGGTGGTTCCATCATGCTGTGGGGCTGTGTGGCCAGTGCAGGAACTGGGAATCTTGTCAAAGTTGACGGACGCATGGATTCCACTCAGTATCACCAGATTCTGGAGACTGATGTCCAGGAATCAGTGACAAAGCTGAAGCTGCTCCGGGGATTGCTATTTCAACAAGACAACGACCCTAAACACTGCTCAAAATCCACTAAGGCATTCATGCAGAGGAACAAGTACAACGTTCTGGAATGGCCATCTCAGTCCCCAAACCTGAATATAATTGAAAATTTGTGGTGTGAGTTAAAGAGAGCTGTCCATGCTCGGAAGCCATCAAACCTGAAGATATGTTTTGTATAGAGGAATGGTCCAAAATACCTTCAACCAGAATCCAGACTCTTATTGGAACCTATAGGAAGCGTTTAGAGGCTGTAATTTCTGCAAAAGGAGGATCTACTAAATAGTGATTTAATTTCTTTTGGTGCCCAAATTTATGCACCTGCCTAATTTTGTTTAAACAATTATTGCACACTTTCTGTAAATCTATTAAACTTCATTTCACTTTTCAAATATCACTGTATGTGTCTCCTATATGATATACTGTATTTAACTGACATTTTTTATCGTAACAACCAACGATTTATACAGGAAAATCATGACAAATTAAGGTTGCCCAACCTTTCGCATCCCACTGTATATGGTAATATAGTCAATTGCACCTCAGAATTCAGTAATACCAGCAATTTCATGCGAATAAGAGGTTTTTCTTATGATTGTGTCTATGAAATGAGGTCACTTCAAAAGAATTTAAATCCCTCAAGGGGAAAAACAACTGTAAACAAGGTGATCAGGTTTACAAACCTGAGGTGTGACAGCAGAGAAAGGGACTTTTCTCTCCTGTATTTGCAGTCCCACATAAATCGTGACAGCAACATATAAAGTGATATAATATAGTAATGCAATGAGAGCTGCCACTGTGTTTTTTTTTTAATCAGGTTGTGGGAGTGAGCTTGCTGTAGGGACTATTGAGGGGAATCCCTCGAAAGTTGTCTGACACGGTGTGACTCACTGAGTAGAAACGTAAAGGAAGGAAGTGAATGCAAGCGAGAGAGATGAGATACAGCAACAGAGGTAAAAAGGAGAAGAAGATTGCAATCTGTATCTCCATTACTAATGATCGGCTAGCTGTAAGATATTCATGCTCACCTATCTTATTAGCTGGGAAATCAGTGGGCAGCTAGCTCCATTACACAATTGATGTCACTTAGAATTAATTCCTAATACACAGTTGATAATAATTCCTAGTATTTAAGTACATGTAAGCTTCTTAACTGGTTTGCATTTCAAGGTTTTTACCCCTTAAAGTGTCCCTGAGATGAAAGTAAAGAAGAAATGTATTTCATACATGTGGGGCTTCCTCCAGCCGCCTTCTGACCAATTGTGCCCTCACCCGCCACTAGTATCCTCTGCTACAGCTCCCGGTAATCCAGCCATTTAGGGCGTAATGTGCATGTGCGCTCTCCCATGGCTGGGAGTGTTCCGCGCCTGCCGAATTACCGGTAGCCATAGCAGAGGATCCAGGAGGTAGTAGAGGACTGCGAGGGACCGATCAGCCTGAGGGAGGCTGGAGGATGCCCCAGGTATGTATAGATTTCTTCTTTACTTGATCCAGAGGAGGGGTTTGGGGCAGGGGGCATCTACTCCCCGTACTCCCCGTAATCCACGAGTCTCAAAAAGAAAAATGGCTGCAACTCCAGGGTCACAACGCTACAGCTCTGTGAGCCTCATCACAAAGCAGAGTGTAGGGAGGCAGGAGAGAGGTGGGGAATGGGCCAGGGAGACCCAGAGCTGGACCAATGACAACTGGGTTAGGGGTCTTCTTAATGCAGGGCCAGATCTACCATAAGGCACGATACAGCAGTAACTTTTTAATTACGGAACTTACACCATCTATTCTAAAAGATGTATATTTTGTTTTTTTGCAGGACAATCAAGGCTGTCTCTGGGTAATATTTTTGTGTAGAAAATATAATTTTTTAAAATGTTTCATCCATCCTAATTTACACACAAGTACCACAGTTGTAGAACACATACAAATATACTCTTTGGCCTTTCCCAGTTAAAATGATATCACATATGCCTTATTTCATTACGTTTCTCCTAATGCTTTGGGCTCTGGTATTCTTTAAAAGTAATTAATAAATATGGCAGCTTCCATAGGTCTCGCACCTCAGTTCCTTTTAACAAGGCCTAATAACATTCAAATTCTACACATCCGAATTGAGTATGTGAACATTTCACCAATTGTAAGAGCTCCCTCTACTGGTAACTGTTAAAACTGTGAAATAACCCAGCTACAGATTCAAATAAATTCATGACTTCTGGTTCCAGCATCTGCATTTGAAGGTAGAGGTGGGAGATCAATAGCTGGGGTCAAACAAGCTGGAATACAGATGCAATGTGCTGCAGACCCTACCTAGTTTATCAGAAAGACACACATTAGAGCCGGACACACAGACAACACGCGGACACAAAGACAACAGGCGGACACACAGACAACAGGCGGGCACACAGACAACAGGCGGGCACACAGACAACAGGCGGGCACACAGACAACAGCCGGGCACACAGACAACAGCCGGGCACACAGACAACAGCCGGACACACAGACAACAGCCGGACACACAGACAACAGCCGGACACACAGATTGCCAAAGAGAAAAGCACAGAGTAGCATGGAACCTAAAAGAACACTGGCATCCATGTATAATTCACATGCCTGAAACACTGCCCCGGACATTATGATTAATAATAGCCAAAGGACATGCCAAGGAACTAAACAGAATGGCAAAGTAAATAAGAAAATAGACTTTGAGGTTGAGCTGAAAAGAGCACAGACTACAGTGACCTTGTCAAATTCAATATTTTCCTTGCAAGTAAATTACATGGAAAACTGTGTCATTACAGCTACAGATGCTCCTGGGAGTTTTCTCCACAACTTTGCCTCAGTTCCTGACAAGCCCATGCACTGTAGAAAGAGTGTACTGTATGGGACCATCTGGTATCAGAGATTTGCCAGGATCACCAAAGACTGTAAAGCCTCATTATATAGACCAGACTACTCTGACAAAACCACTATTCCAAGCTCACGCAGAGCCAACCCGGAAGGCCATTACCCACTTTGGAGCCAATATGTGCGTATTTTAGGATATTCTGCAGGTAGATGTCTCACAAGAAGCACATTAACTCACTGTGTGCCTTTCCTGCTCAGTAGAAAATAAAAATTGCACGGTTGTTCCCACCTATTTTAAATATAAAATGACTCAATACATTGAATAAAGTTTATTTCTGCAAACCTTCCAGTGTCTTGCAATTAGATACTTTGCAGTATTGGTCAAATGCATGGTAAGGGATTGCTTATGTTGGCATGTAGTTTTATTATTGCTATGTAACAAGAAAAAGAAAATATTGTCATAAAATGTGTTTTCTCAAGTCCACTGTTTGGTGAATCCATCCTTGGAGGTTTGCCATTTAAAGGGATGCTGAAGTGAGAGGAATATGGAGGCTGACATTAATTTCCTTTTAAACAATGCAAGCTGCGGGGCTGTCCTACTGATCTTGTGTCTTAGCCAAACCCTGAACAAGCATGCAGATCAGGTGCTCTGACTGAAAGCTGAATAGGATTAGCCTCATGCTTCATGCTCAGCGCTGCGTAATATGTTGGCGCTTTATAAATACAATAAATAATAATAATAATAATAATAATGCTTATTTCAGGTGTGTGATTGAGACACTCTTGATGCCAGAGATCAGTAGGGCCGCCAGGCAACTGGTATTGCTTAAAAGAGAAAAAAAAAATATGGCAGCCTCCATATCACGTTCATCTCAGGTTTCCTTTAAGGCCTTGTAGCTTTTCCTGTGTGACATAATCCACTATGCCACTTATAACTGGTGAGACATGCCATGCACTTTGAGTGCCATAGTGGAAAAGGGATTTAAAAATGGTGTTGTTGCTGTTGGTTAGTATTGAATTACTAACATATGAGGTACAGACAATGATGCATAATTTATTTGTATTATTTATTTTGAAAGCTGCTGGAGCATTTTAAGCCTCGATTGGCATATCTCATTTGGCTGCCTAGTGCAGACAAAAAAGTGCGTGGCAGTTAACAGTCATATTTACCTGTTTCGGACGTCTTCTTCTCTTCCTCCACCGGTGGCTCTGAACTCCCAGCAGGTCTTCTGGGTCCCAATCACATCCAATCACGATATGACATGTGATGGGGGTCCACGAGACCGTGTCAGAATCTCTTCCACCACCGGGTGGCGCTGCAATGCTGACATGGTCTCCTGGATCCCGATCACGTCATATCATGTGATCAGAATTGAGAAGACATGTCGGGATTAAATCACCCCCGCGGTGGAGGAAGGAGAATCCAGCCTTCCAGACAGGTATGTATGAAAGCTTCCTGCCGCCCACTCTGCATACACTGTTGTGCTACGTACACACATGCGACAACGATCGTTCGTTAAGAACGACGAACGAACTTTTAATTGATGAAAGAACGACCTAAGTAAAGGTAGTTTTAAAATGTGTGTAACGATCTGATTGTTAGAACGAACGTTACATCACAGAAAGCAACTATTGCGCCTGCGCATAAAAATGAGAAGTTTCATGGAGAAATAGTGAAATGCGCATGTCAAGCCTAGTACGAACGATCGTTTCCAACGATGTACTACTTTTGCAAACGATCGTCGTTGGTTAAAATCCGCCGAGACAGAACTTTCTTTTGTAGCGATTTGGCTCGTTCGTCGTTTGCCTTAATAGTCGGTGGTTCGTTTTTTGTAACGATCGTCGTTGGTAAAGATCGGGGAACGATCGTTACAAACGACTATAGTCGCATGTGTGTACGCACCTTTGGGCTGGGGAAGGCACACTTCCCCAGTGGCAGGAAAAATTCGGCCCTGCAGTCAAATAAAGTTTTACTTTATTTGGCTGCTAAAGGGTTCAACAAAACCAAAAGCTGGTTGAAGGTGAAACAGGTGTCATGAGTGGCACTAAGCTAATCACCCATATTCAAGGTCATTTACAGAATTGTTTGCTGTGTAGACACAAATCAGGGAAGCTTCTAGGAAAATTAGTAGGGAGTTACAGAAAGAGCATGCACAAGAGGAGGGAAGGAACAGGGAAAAAGATGGTGTGTCAATAAAAGGGCGGGATCAGGGATTAACATTTCTGAACCATACTAAACTGGGCTGGCTCATTAATAAGTATACAGTAAGCAGTAAGTGTAAATCAGTGATAGACCAAGTCCTATAACCTTATATCTACTCAAATGACATGTGAGGGGCCTTCCACTCTGGGATGTTGCATTGCAGCAATTTACCGCACTGCTAACGCTAGGTAATGAAAGTCTATGGGGAAGTTCACATTACCTGCGTAGCGGTGCGCCGGAAGTGCTTGATCCGACACGGGTCATAACTCCGTTACCGCTTGTATCTGCATTGCCCTGCGTTGGACTGGAAGTCACGTTAGTCTATGGCAATGCAGAGATTTTAAAAATGGCATGGGTGGCAGTGCAATGACGTTACGACGTGCAAGCGCAGACGCATATTTTACAATACACTTCAGTGCACTTCCGCATACCCGAAGCAGGAAGTGACTGCAAGCGTGCGTCATTTCCTGCTTGGCCGGATGCCAGACAGGGAATACCGTGTAGTAACGCGGTATTCCCTGAAGGCTTGTTTTTGGCATTGCGATGCGTTGGGCGCGACGCACCGCATTGCTAATGCCAGTTTGCAGTGTGAAACCAGCCTTGACTTAGAAATGTTGTTCTTGAAATAAACCATACAAAGATATACACTATTGTGACTTACAAGTTATAATGTTGATATATACTACATGTTGCATTAACATTAGAGTTAAAAAAAAAATGCAAACCATGCAGCGCTAGGGTCTCTGGATCTAATTTGTGCCAGGACATTATCCAAATGGAGTTTGTCTGTTCCCCCCATGTATGCAAAGGTTTCCTCAAGGCACTCTGGTTTCCTCTCACATCCTAAAAACATACAGATAAATGAACTGGCTCTACCCAAAAAAATGGCCTTTAGTCTACGATAGGGACTAGGACTATGGTGGGGTATGACTGGGTATACGTGAATTGCCCAAAGATGCCATATGTAAGAGCAAAAATAACATGTAAAATAAATAAATTAACTGATAAAGGCTCCTGAAGGAAGTCAGAAAAAGCATATAAATGCCACTTTACCTCTCTCACCAGGAGCTGTGCCGGCAAAGACACTGAAACAACAAAATCTTTAAACTCGTATTCTGAAGACTGAACTTTATGAAGAATCTGAAATAAAATGAGAATGGTTTTGTTTTACAGCACAAAATAATGAAATGCTTTTACAAGCACAATGGACAGGTTACAAGTAGATATGCACGTTACAGAATGCCATACTTACACCCAGGGCTGTGGAGTCAGAGTTGGCGTCGGAGAGTTGGGGCAATTTTGGGCACCCGGAGTCGGAGTTCTGGTTTCAGAAACTGAGGAGTCGGAGGCGCATGATTTTTGTACAAAATCCACAGCCCTGTTAAGTATTAGACTAAGGAGTCGGAGTCTGAGCAATTTTGGGTACCTAGAGTCGAAGTTGGAGTCGGAGTCGTGGTTTCAGAAACTGAGGAGTCGGAGACTAGCTATGGATCTATGTCATTGTCAAATACTATTTGGTGAAGTCTGTCCAGAGATAGTATTTTGCATTTTAGTGGTTTCAGTGTTAAGTTTATTGCCAGTAAAATGTTTACCATAAATTCAAAGTGGCAGTCACATGACCACTCCATCTCGCTTCCTCTTATGCTGGATTCACAGTGGTTTGTTGCATAAAACATACATTAAAGCGGTATAAAACCCTGACATAATGTTCAATAAAAACAAGTTTTCCTACTTTTTATATGCCATACGGTTAGCATATGTGCTTTTGTGCATAAGTATTATTATTCATTTAGAAATTATACGTTTCTAAAGTACACTTATTTTACTTTGAGAGCTTACTTTGCATTTTATTTATAACTGCTGTATTCATCCTCTAGCTTAATCAGAAAGCATTTATGCTTGTCTGACTTTGTTCAGGGGACCTGGCAGTGTGAGAGAAGGCTTTGTTTACATTTCTCACTTGATACAATTAAACACAAGATAACATTATGTAAAGTTCGGAAGTGGCCAGCTCTCAGGCCCTTATGCTGGGAATACATGGTACATTTTCGCCGCTCGATTGAGCCATTT
This sequence comes from Hyperolius riggenbachi, assembly GCF_040937935.1. Taxonomy (NCBI): domain Eukaryota; kingdom Metazoa; phylum Chordata; class Amphibia; order Anura; family Hyperoliidae; genus Hyperolius; species Hyperolius riggenbachi. The sequence goes on along the minus strand of NC_090649.1, from coordinate 414,540,047 downwards.
CGATGGCTCGATTGATAATTTCCGACATGTCCGATCACCCGCCCAATCGATTCCGCACTCGATACCGCATTGGGGGACAAGGGGAAAAGATAAGGAAAACGAGCAGAAGATAAGAGAATCTCCCGTGGTATCGATCGGGCAGCAGAATCGAGCCGTGAAAACGTACCGTGTATTCCCAGCATTAGACTCTGAAAAGGGGCACACAATCACAGGCGAGTGACCTCAATTCACTAAGATAATGCTGGAGATAATAAGGCAAGAGTAAACTTGCCACCAGAGTTATCTTATCGCTTCATTCCTTAAGTTACCTCCTGTGTAGTTATTTTCACACACAGTTAATTAACAGCCTGTCTTTAACTTTAGAATTCTGGAGTTATTTTAAGGATTGAAGAGTTAATTTGAAGACAGAAGAGTTAACTTTAAGTTTGCCTGAGGTAAAATGTTTCCTGAATACTACATGCCTTACCACCATGATGATAACTCTAGAAATGTTATAAAAGACAGAAGATAAGCGTAGTGAATTGATGCCCAACAATTCAATTCTTAAAAGTCGAGAGGGAGGTGGTGGACAAGGTCAGGTGATGACTGATGAAAAGAAAAGAAACTCCCACTCTGCTGTCAACTTTAAACATTGTGCTGTAATGATCTGCTCAGCTGTCTGTACAGGCAGACAGCTTTTTGACCATTCTTTAGGTCTGAGTGTTGCAGGTCTCTGGAAAAGAGACCTGTCTTCACTCTGCAAGTTGCAGAGTTGCTCTGCTGGTGAGGAATTTGCATCTACTTGTCATGCAAATTACTTAGCTGCTTCCTTTGATGGCTTGCAGTATAAATGCCATTCCCTCCCAGAATTCCCTGCTGGTCATGATGGTTTGTTCTTGCTAACTTGCCTGGAGTCTCAGCCCTCTGCTCATTGTTGGCCATTATTGCTAGCTTAGGGCCTGTACACACTTAAAAACGCAAGCAAAATCACAAGCGCATGCGTTTTTAAAGTGCATGTAGTTTTAAAAACGCATGCGCTTTTGCCTGCGTTTTTTGTGCGTTTGCGTTTTTCTTGTAATCGCTAATTGGCTAAAGAATCCTTTGTTTTTTTTCTAGTTTACATTTCAACAGGAATCAGGAGATTGCAGAGTCTTCTGGGATATTGACTTCTGAAAAACGCAGGCAAAAACGCAAGCGCATGCGTTTTTAATTCGTTTTTCATGCGCTGCGCTTAAAAAAGCGCAGCAAGCACTGCGATTGCGTTTTTCTAAAAACGCATCGCACCAGTGTGTACAAGTCATCACGATTTTCTTTCTTTTTCAAAAGACCTTGCGATTTTAAAAACGCATGCGTTTTTAAAAACGCAGCGCAAGCGCAGCAGTGTGTACAGGCCCTTAGAGTAGATACCCTTTGGGAGCTCCTTGCATTCCTGTTTAGTGCAGTCAGGATTGTGTATATTTGTACTGCCTATTCTATCGTGTCTTGCTCTTGCAATTGCGCTGTCGCCAGCGGTTGGCGGTAGCGAATCGTTCTGTTTGGATGGCACTCGCCCTAGCGTTAGAGGCGGTGGATCTTTCTGTATTCTGTCTTGGAGTTTAACCTCAGCTGCGGTTGCTGCTGGTTACTGCTTCTGTCTGTCTGGTTGTGTACGAATCGCACTCGCTCTTGCGGAAGAGCAGTGGATTCTTTCAGTCCTGTTCCTGTGTACGGATCGCACTCGCTCTTGCGGAAGAGCAGTGGATCCAATCTGACTTGTTCCTGTTGTCTGTTTGTCTGGAGCAAACGCTTGCTGTTGCCTGAGGTAAGGCAGCCGATTAGCAAGGGTTTCTGTTGTTTGTTTGTTTGTGTTTCTAGGTTCATTTGATAGTTAGGGTTGGCGTGTTTTGTCTCTGTTGCGCTTCTCGTGCGGCGACCACGTTTAGATAGCGCGTTTATTTTCTTTGGCGTTTTGATCATTATCGTTTGCTGTGTCTTTCTTGCTACGTCTATGCTGTCTTTACTCAGTCTTGTGTCGCTGTTAGCAATCGCCATTTGTGCGATTGCTTTCCCACTTGGTTTTCGCTGTTGTGTGTTCACCGTCGCCAGGTGGCGACTAGATTGGTGGACATACATACATTCTATCTCTGTGCTAATTCAATCTTGTGTCGCTGTTAGCAGTCGCCATTTCTTGCGATTGCTTTCCCACTTGATCTTCATTGTTGTGTGTTCACCGTCGCCGGGTGGCGACTGGATTGGTGGACATACATGCATTCTGTCTCTGTGCTCACTCTCTTTCACTAGGGGCTATCTTGTCCTTTATTGCTTCCTCTCGTACAATTCCTGTCTGGCGTCTGTGGCAGTGCAGAGGCTTTATTCCTCTGCACTCCACAGCTCCATCTGCCGGTAGGAATTCCCCTCTACAGGTGCATTGCACCATAGCTGGGTTCTGTTATTCAGACGTTTGTGGAGGATTTCCGTAGTGTCGGCGCACATCTTGTGTGCTGACCACGGAGATATTCCACAATCGTTACATGTGCACTGGTCTCTGGGTCATGTGACTGACTTTTCCAAAGGGAATGTCTCTGGAACAACTGCATCACATGTTGCAGTGTCCACCATCAGCAATGCTGCATCCTGCACTAGTGAAGGCCTCTGCCTATCCGAATTATACCTGCATTGGAAGTCTGTAAGCTTTGGACATATGCAGTGATCTGCATATAAGGGTGTGTACACACCAAACTACTGATGTCACCCCTCAAGGATCAGAACCCAATCCGCTTGGGCGACATCAGTGGGCTCAATTTTAGAAACCCGTGTCAGCTGTGTAGCTGACAACGCGGTGTATTGCTATGCGGTGGGTGGTGGAGGGATGACAGAGGGGCAAATGCTTGACATCACACAGCAGGCAGGGGAGCAGTGTAAACAATGGCATTGGCCATCACTGGTAGTGAGTCAATCTGCTGGGTGAATCCCATGCGTGTCGGGCACCTTTGTACACAGGCTTAATTACCGGCTGACTCAGCCAACTTGAGTCAGAGATAATGGATGACCAACACAGGAAGTCTTGAAAGTTCTTTTTTATTCACTGCAGCTAGTGAACAAAAATCAGCCAACATCCGTATCAGCCATCAGATGTAATTATAGCTGGTATGTATAGCTCTCCATGCTGCTGAAGGCAGTGTTTCTACTACCAGTTGGAATAAGCAGTGTTACACTGCGGCATGGTTCCAAGTACAACAGACTTTTCGGACAGTGGTGGAAGGTCGGCATGTGGTTTGAACTGGCCAATGGGGTTAAAGTGCTGCAAAATGTGTACTTCCGCCCTCCCACTTCCCACTGTGACTTTTCTGCGGATTTCCGCCTTAAATTCAGAATTCCGCATTTACTTCAAAATTCCGCATTGGTAGGCAAATTTTGCCTAACCCAAAAGCGGAAAACCGAAAATTCGCCATTTCCGCTTTTGACATTCCGTTGTACTTGGAACTATGCCGCGGTGTAACATTGCTCATTGCAACTGGAAGTAGAAGCACTGCCTTCGGCAGCAGGAGAATTATACATACGAGCTATAATTACATCTGATAGCTGATACGGATGTTGGCTGATTTTTGTTCACTAGCTGCAGTGAATAAAAAAAGAACTTTCAAGTCTTCCTGTGCTGGTCATCCATTATCTCTGAGAATAAGGATCCTGTCTTTGTGAGACGGACCAGACCATGCATGGATTAAATCGTGAAACAAGGTGTGCCCTCACACGCTTGATCAAGAGCCACCTTGAGTTAGGCATGTATACGGGTCTGAAGACATCAGCTCAGTGTAGACTTAACATACTTTCCAAATCACCTTTATAACAAATTCAGTTTCACAGAGGTTCTGCAAAATCCCCAAACACAAATTACAGGTTTTTGGAGCCTTGGTAGCATCTGTGTCCTGCATTTTCTTTACAGCGTTCTGCACCTCGGATCCACAGCCATCTAGGCCTTCTAGCTTAGCCTTCTTATTGGGTGGAGCATTATCTCCATCAGTTGTATCTCCATGCAATGGTTCCAGGTACTTCTGCAGCTCTTCTGTAAGTTCCTAAAACACAGGCACATAACCAATTAATCCCATTACATTTGCAGATGTGCGTAGTAACATTACTAGTTTTCTTTAAAGTGTGAAAACAGTTTTCTGGAAAACAAATGTAAATCTCAAAATGCCATTCCAAGATCTGGTCAAAACTCAACAAAACTGGGACAGAGTGACCTGAAGTCTGTCCAATAATCTAGGCTCCCCTCTTGCCGACCGTTTGGCTGCGAACACTGCTTTTTCATTGAACTGGAGCTGCAAATCTCTGCTGAATAAGAATGTGGTTCCCACTTGCACTGGATAAGTGGGAGCGGACAGTGTAATGTCCACTCCAATGGTCTGGCTGCAGCCCGGGGCAGTTGTGTTACCCCCATAGGCTATATGGGGGAACATCTGCCCGCCCGGGATTACTGCAGACTGCACAGAAGTGTGGTCCGTTTACTGCAACGGATTTCAAGGATCCATTGCAAAGTGACAAGTGTGAATGACTCCCATTTATAAAATAGGAGCGTTCATTGTCCATTTAGCAATGAGCGGAGAACGAACCAAAAAAAAAAAAAGTCTGTTCACCGCTCAAGTGGGAACAAAGCCTCAGTCAATATAAAGGAGTGGCTTCAACAGGAATAACAATGGTCCCTGCTATTTGGGTCAATACAGGGAGCTTTGAGAACAAAACAGAGTTTCAAGGGAGATAATGCAATCTACCTCCAAATATTTATATTAGAAGAACAATACTCAAAATACACCAATATATTACAGAGGCTGCTGCTCAGGGCTTTCAGTGAGGCGTTTCACTGATGTGATTAGGTGCCAGACGTTCAGACTAGTGCACTCATGTATTCATCACTTCTAAGCCAGGGATGTCGTGGCTCCAGTCCTCTGGAGCCGAGGTCCTCACACATTTTTGACACAGCTCAAATTAATTGATGGTGTGAACCAGGCAAGGTGGTTTCTCAAGAAAACATTTCTCAGCCCATCCTGGTATGGATATGGTCCTCCAGGACTGGAGTTTGATACCTTTTGCTCTAAGCCAGGGCTCAGGAACCTTTTTGGCTGAGAGAGCCATAAACGCCACATATTTTAAAATGTATTTCCGTGAGAGCCATACAATATGTTTCAAACTGGGACAGTGTGAATGCACAGCAGAGGGCTCATGTCCCTGTTGCCATGGTGATGTGTATACAGTTGAAACGCTTGGCAGCGGAAGTGTCAGACACGTCTTCAGCTTCTCTTGGGATTCAGTAACATCAGCAATTTCCCAGACAGGAGAAATACCAACATTGGCCTAGTGCACACCAGAGCGGTTCTGCTGCGGTTTGCGATCTGCTTGCGGGTGCGGATCCGCTAGGGTAATGTATTTCAATGGGCTGGGGCACACCAGAGCGGGAGGCGTTTTGCAGAAACGCATACTCCTGGGCTGCTGCAGATTTTGGATTGCGGATGCGTTTCTGCCTCAATGTTAAGTATAGGAAAAACGCAAACCGCCCTGAAAAACGGCACTTCAGAGCGGTTTGCCAGGCGTTTTTTGTTACAGTAGCTGTTCAGTAACAGCTTACTGTAACCATACATGAAATCTACTACACCAAAAACGCTTCACAAAACCGCAAAATGCTAGCTGAAACGCTACAGAAAAAGAAAAAGCGTTTCAAAATCTGCTAGCATTTTGCGGATCTGCTAGCGTTCTTTGGTGTGCACCAGGCCTAAGGCGAGCCATAGGTTCTCTACCCCTGCTCTAAGCTAAAAGAGTGACAGAGCAAGGCATTGGGGATAGGAGGGTTTTCTTTCATTTAGAGTCTTAAAAGGATACCAGAGCCTAACGTTCTCTTCTCTGCCCACCTGATCCTATTTAAATGCCCCTGGCAATCTCTTCAAGGTCGCCAGAGTTGGGTATTAGTGCGCAGGCACTGGCCTAGCTGCGTCAATCCTACAGCGTGCGACTGTGGCCCGGAGTGCACGGCACAGGACGTCACGATTGATGTCCTGAACAGAGCGCTCCGGGGGGCATTTAGCATTTAGGATCGGAGGGGCAGAGATGAGAATGGAGGGAAGTAGTGGGCATCAGGACAGCTGACAGTACATGCCTGCTCCCCCCATTTCTCCTACTTCATTCGGCCCTGGTTTCCTTTAAAGCACACATGAACTGAGAAGGATATGGAGGCTAACATACAGTATTTATATCCTTTTAAGCAACGCATATTGCCTGGCAGCCCTGCTGATCCTCTGCATCCAATACAACCTAAAGGCCCATTCACACTAGCGACTAGTGGGCGATTCCCGCTAATCACCAAAGCGCTAGCGCAATAGAAAGTATGTAGCAGTGATCTCACGGCCGCAATTGGCACCAATTGCAAAACGCTAGTTGATCAGTGCAGTGTGTTACAAGCAGCATTTTGCCCCGATTCTAGAGCGATCGCGGTACAGTGCTTAAAGCGCTGATCGCAATCGCTCTGAATCGTGGAAATGTGAGCAGTGATTTTACCGTGCTAATCGTTGTAAAATCACCCACGCTGAGCTCTACGGTTTTGAGATTTATAGTGTGAATGGGTCCAAAATAAGCATGCAGATCAGGTGATTCTGACTGAAGTCTGACTGGATTAGCCACAGGTTTGTTTCGGGTATGTGATTCAGAAACTACTGATGCCAGAAAGATCATCAGGACGGCCTGGCAACTGGAATTGTTTAAAAGGAAAAACATGGCAATCTCCATATGTCTTTCAGTTAAGGTGTACTTTAAAGAGACACTGAAGCAAAAAAAAAAAAGATGATATTATGATTTGTATGTGTAGTACAGCTAAGAAATAAAACATTAAGATCAGATACATCAGTCTAATTGTTTCCAGTACAGGAAGAGTTAAGAAACTCCAGTTGTTATCTCTATGCAAACAAGCCATGAAGCTCTTCAAAAGTCATGGAGAGGGCTGTCTTATGACTTTTATTATCTCAACTGTTTTTTTTTTTCTCTGCCAGAGGAGAGGTCATTAGTTCACAGACTGCTCTGAAAGAATCATTTTGAATGCTGAGTGTTGTGTAATCTGCACATATTAGAGAATGATGCAATGTTAGAAAAAACACCATATACCTGAAAATAAAAATATGATAATATTTTCTTTGCTGCTAATCTTCTAGTAATTATTCATAGTACACAACCAATTCGTAAAATATCATTTTTTTTTTTTGCTTCAGTGTCTCTTTAAGTGCTGGTCATGTGACCACTCCAGGTTGTTTCCTTTGGCTCAGAAAAAAAGATGGACACAGAGAGCACAGAACCCCATTCATATTCACAGAGGTAAAAAAGGGATAATTTCTCTTTCACAAAGCTGATCTAATCAAGCCGTTTCCCATAACCCTTTATTCCATAACACATTTTAAAATGGACATGCACCCAGAGACTTAACTTTGCACATATTACAGGCAACAGCAATGTTTCCCTTAATTTATATTCGGTTATTTTCCTTACATTTTATTATGATAAAAATTAAAAACCTTCTGGGCTCCAATCTTGTGAAGATGGTAAGTGTCTAACAAGATGCATGCTGGGAGATTTATAACAACACAAGCTTGTTGGTTCACCAAGTTTCTGTCCCTCTACAGCAGCTGTTTTTTTTTTCAATAAAATGTGGCTCAGAACAGGAAGAAGTCAACAGTAACAAAGGAATACTATTTAGTTAAAATGCTAAGTATACTCTGAAAAATAATATTACAAAGTTGCCCATAAAGAATGGCCTTAGATAAAAGCGTAAAGAGAAATAAGAATATAATTTGTATCCAGTTCCAATCTTAAAGGGCTCTTTCATCAATATATATAGAAATGCAAAATATAATGTAAGCATATGTATTACTGAATCTTCCTTGCTCCATTTATTTTATTCTTTATTACTATTTGTTTTATTTTACTAATTTGTATTTCTAATACATATAGTTCTGTATATATAGCCTGCCATATTACATATTTGTATATTCCTAGCTATTATGTTTATTCGTATAATTATTCATATATTCTTTTAAGTTTGTATGAATACTGAAATTGAGTACTTTGATCATGCCTTTATCATGCACATCACTGCTTGAAAAAGTGGCCTTTGGATCGATAAAACACTGTGCAAATAACAAATAATCTTGTCAGTACTACAATATTCTATCCCCCCCAACTGTTTTACTCACTTTAATGTAATCTTACCAGGGTTGCTCTTCTCCCCATTAGAATGTGATTTGGGCCTGCCTCAAAACCAAATACCATGAAATACTATGGGTATCATTCATAAAGAGGCTGTCGGTAGTGTGGGAACACATCGTTCTTCTCCACAACCGGTAATTAAGACTTCTGGGTGGTCATTCATAAAGAAGTTGCCTGTTGCGGTAGAAGTGCGGAGGTTTTCTGGAGGAAGCTGGCGGTAGCGTGGCGGAAGACATGCGGAAACATAAAAGCTGCCCGATTCCCTCCGTGCGCTCCTCTGTCTGATGCTGCTTGGGAGGTCCGTCCCATTCATTTACATGTAATCCGCCCGCCTATCGCTACTGTCGAGCAAGCGGTATTTTCCTTCCAGATACCGCTTGCTCTAATCTTTATGAATGGATGTGTTTGTTACTTTTTCTAGATTAATCTAGAAAAACTCCGCACAAGGCGGAAATGTATCGCTCTGCACGGGAATGTCATTTTTTTATGCGGAAAGAGCCTTTATGAATGCTGACTTTGCCGAGTGGTCGGTAAAGTCAGCTGTTTTTAGCATTTCTGCATGCGGAAATGCTTTATGAATGATAGCCATTATGTTTTCTTTTGGAAACAGTGTGGTAAGGGGTTAGAGCCACTCTTGAATATTTAATGGCGTCCCACATCCCTCCTGTGAAATGACTTACCAGCCTTAGGGGTTGATTTACTAAAGAACGTTAATCTTAACATGTGCATTTACGAAATGTATAAAGTAGTGACTTGCGCAATTTGAGTAACGTGTTATGTACATACACAGCACTTACATTGTTTGAGTAACATACAATGTAAGTGGTGTATGTATGTAGCGTGTTACGCAATTTGCATCACTACGTAAATTGCGTAAATGCTGGTAATCTTAACGTGCGCTATATGGTCACGTTAAGATTAACGTTCTTCAGCGAATCATCCCCTTAGGGTCTCCTTGGTGGCTTTTCTTTGTGTCCCAGAAATTCCCCATGCTTTTCCATTTGCACCAACTCACACAGATGCTGCAATATGGATGTGAAGTCATGGGGGGGAAGGGAGAGAGAAGGGACTGACACATGGATGTGTTGGGTGGACATTTTTAGAGTCAAAAAGTCGGACCTGGATCAGGCACTTCTATGGATGACAAGCAAGCAAGCTAAAAAAAAAACAATTATGGCATATATGTATGCAGTTGTTTATGTACACCTAAATTTCCCCTATGTAGCTCACCAAGCTGTGAAATCTATACGTGTGTTGTAAAACTACATAGGTTCACTTTAAAGAACTGAAGAGAGAGGTATATGGAGCCTGCCATGTTTATTTCCTTGTAAGCAATACCAGTTGCCCGGCAGCCCTGCTGACCCTCTGCCTCTAATACTTTCAGCCATAGCCCCTGAACAAGCATGCAGCAGATCAGGCGTTTCTGATATTATTGTCAGATCTGACAGATTAGCTGCATGCTTGTTTCTGGTGTTATTCAGACACTTCTGCAGCCAAACAGACCAGCAGGGCTAGCGCAAAAGGAAGTATGTGGCAGTGAACTCACTGCCGCAATTGTCGCCAACCGCGGGCGATTTGCAATCAGCACCAATTGCAAAATGCGTTACATGCAGCATTTTGCCGCGATTCTTGAACGATCGTGGTACAGTGCTTAATAAAGCGCTGATCGCAAATCGCTCTGAATCGTGGAAGTGTGAGCAGTGATTTTACCATGCTAATCATTGTAAAATCACCCGCGCTGAGCTCTACCGGTTTACGATTTATAGTGTGAATGGGCCCTAAATAAGCATGCAGATCAGGTGTTTCTGACTGAAGTCTGGCTGGATTAGCCACAGGTTTGTTTCGTGTATGTGATTCAGACACTACTGATGCCAGAAAGATCATCAGGACTGCCAGGCAACTGGTAGTGTTTAAAAGGAAATAAACATGGCAGCCTCCATAGTCTTCTCACTTCAGTTGTCCTTTAAAGTGGATCCGAGAAACTTTTACTCGTTGCATAATTGTGTTCCTTTCATATAGTTTATAGGGCATTCCTTAAGCCAAATACTTTTTTTGTTTTGGTTTTAATAATTGAATTCCCTATAAACTAAACAAGCCTCGCCCACAGCTTTTCCAGAGTGCCAAGGCACTCAGTCCCAGGTAGCAAGGGCTTATGGTAACTCAGTCTGGGCAGGTGGAGGAGGAGGTGTTACTAGCCAGAGATTTCAGACACAGAGGGTTGGAATTTGTCACAGGCTGACGGCTGGAGATGCTATCAGCTTGCCTGTGTGTAATGTGACAAACAAAACATGGCTGCCTTCATTGTGTCACAGAATAATCATAAACTGTTGAAGCTGTTTGCATCTAGATTTGCTGTATAAACTATCTAAACTTTCGATAAGATATATAGACAAGTTACTTGTTATAGTTAGTTTTTCATCTCAGATCCGCTTTAAGATAGCATAATAAACTCTACATTATTTTATGGATGCATTGCACCCATATTTATGTGCAAAAAATCTATTTTATGGTTTTGAATATAAATGAAGTGACCTTGTATGGTAGACGGTAAGGAGTGGGAAATCCAACACAACACACGCGGAGAACACATCTTGGGCATGTGCCAGAGTGAAACAAGGCCTTAGCAACCAACTTATACTTTTCTTCTATCAGAAGCATGTTGTGAACACCTGCGGAATACAGAAGGTGTGTTAGCTACGTACACATTGCAGCAACAATGCTATTAAGACCTACAACCAAATGGCTTTAAAGAGACTCCGTAACAAAAATTGCATCCTGTTTTTTATCATCCTACAAGTTCCAAAAGCTATTTTAATGTGTTCTGGCTTACTGCAGCACGTTCTACTATCACCATCTCTGTAATAAATCAACTTATCTCTCTCTTGTCAGACTTGTCAGACTTGTCAGCCTGTGTCTGGAAGGCCAAGTTCTTCAGTGTTGTGGTTCTGTGATGCATCTCCCCCCTCCAGGCCCCTCTCTGCACACTGCCTGTGTATTATTTAGATTAGGGAAGCTTCTCTCTTCTCTCTTATCTTTTACAAGCTGGATAAATCCTCCTCTGAGCTGGGTGGGCTTTCACATACTGAGGAATTACATACAGGCAGAGCTGCCTGCACTCTGCAGGAAGAAACAGCCTGACACTTCAGTGGAAGATTGCTGCAGGGGGAAAGAAACACACAAATGATCTCTTGAGATTCAAAAGGAAGGGTGTATACAGCCTGCTTGTGTATGAATGTATTTTCTATGTGTGGACATACTGTACATCAACCTACTTCCTGTTTTGGTGGCCATTTTGTTTGTTTATAAACAAACTTTTTAAAACTGTTTTTAACCACTTTTAATGCGGCGAGGAGCGGCGAAATTGTGACAGAGGGTAATAGGAGATGTCCCCTAACGCACTGGTATGTTTACTTTTGTGCGATTTTAACAATACAGATTCTCTTTAAGTGAATCAACTTCACTGTGTAAAGAATGACATGTGATTAAAATTTGCTTTCACAATAAGAACGAAGAGAAGAATAGACAATGCACAGATGTATGTGGATCAAGAATGAACATACCTCTGTTCTTACCTTGGGTAGTTTTGCCTCAGATCAGGTACACTTTAACTTTAAAGGACAACTGTAGTGAGAAGAATTTGGAGGCTGCCATATTTAATTCCTTTAAACAATACCAGTTGCCTGGCTGCCCTGCTGCAGTAGTGTCTGAACAACCCCAGAAACAAGCATGCAGCTAATCTTGTCAGATCTGACAATAATGTCAGAAACACCTGATTTGCATAGGTTAGTTCAGGGTGTATGGCTAAAAATGGCTTAAAGGCAGAGGATCAGCAGGATAGCCAGGCAACTTGTATTGTTTGAAGGGAAATAAATACAGCATCCTCCATACCCCCCTCAGTTTAGGTGTACTTCACGTTCAGCTATACGATGCACAAACGCTTGGGTCTCAGCAGAGCCACGCTATCGTGTGTAAAAATTCAGGTCCCCAACACCCCATAGCTGCAAACTTATATTTGTTCTTTAGGTAGCTAGAGAAGCGACAGGTGCCTGTGTACCACCAAAAAACAACCCTGCTCTGAGTCCCTCATAATACATAGCAGTGGTAAGATTGCATTATTACTGGGCTCCTTAAAATATACCTCTAGTCATGCATAACTAATTGATTAAAAAAAAAAAAAAACACTTTCATTTTCAATATCAAGCTGGTCCTTACTATTATCATCACTGAAATCCAATACCATTTGAACAAAAAAATAATAATTCAGAGAATGGAGCTATAGTTTTTACAATGTAAATATTATTTTTTTAGAAGATAAATACATTAATGTATACAGGACTTTACATCAGACGTGTAGGACAGACAACACAAGAGCAATGCGGAGCACTGAGAGTTAGGGAAGCCATCACATACCCTCCAGTACTCAGCCAAGGCAGCTCTCGCAGGAAGGAACAAACAACACATGGACCGACACCCTCACGCCTCCTCCCCCAGGGAAGCATTTAGTGACGGACGGCTGTAGTCTATAGTAATCGCTTGCCGATGTCACGGGTGATAATTAGCTGAATGACGTACACTAAACTTGAGGTCGCTGGCAAGAGACACCCCTGGCCTAGCGATTAGTCTCGTCTACGAGTGGCGATAGATTGCTTCTGCCTGTGGCTGGCACCGTCGCAGACTAAAGTGTCAGGGCTAGGTTGTGTGTAGTAGAGATGGGAAGTTCGGATCTTTTCAATGATCCGGATGATTCGAATCGGATCATTGAAGAGATCCGGATCTTTGATCCGAATCTCGGATCATTTTACTACCGGAAGCATTTGGGGGTGAAATGAACAGCAGGACAGGTCTGTGGACAGGAGAAGGAGAGGGGGGTGGACACACAGAGAAGGGGAGAAGATGGACAGAGGGCAGGGAGTGGACAGAGAAGGGAGGAGGGACGAGCAGAGAGCAGAAATGTTTGCACGTAATACCCACATGCTGAAGTCATATGCTTTACATATATTTCACCTATATGTTCATCTGTACACTTTGAAAGAAAAGGTCGCACAGTGAAAGAAAGCATTCCCAGAAGATAAGTGCATCTGTTTAGTGCCGAATGCAGGAGGATTATATTGCCTTTCAATCACACTGTCTGCAAAGTTACTGAGCTGTGCTGAGCCAAAAGCTTCCAATGTGTTCACTGTGCAGCACTACGGAACAGCCAGCCTATAATGGGCAGCACGTTATAGCCAGTATGTGTGCTCTACACATATCTGGCAGTGGCACCCATGTCCCCTCTCTCTCATCTACCTGTCTCCCTGCAAGGCTGTCTCCCTTCCAACAGAGCGATCCCTGCTTCCAGGATCCCGCTGCCCGCTGAGAGGGGGCGTGTCGCTCCTGGCCCCGCCCCTTTTGCGATCCGAATCGTTCATTTTGATGATTCGGATGATCGACTCATAAAATAGATTCGGATCAAAGATCCGAATCGTTCATGATCCGGACAACACTAGTGTGTAGTATTTGCGGTAGTTGTCAGTGCTCGATTGGTTGGGCCTGTGCATGGCTTGGCAGTGAAGCGGGATGGCGGCTCAGCCTGCTCCTCCTAAACCGTGGGAGACCCGGAGGGTCCTGGGCGGCCTCCCCACCACCTCCTTTCAGTGAGTGTCGGGGGTGCCGGGTGGTCATGGGGAGGGGGTGCAGGAAGACGGGGCGGGGGAGGCCGGGCTGGGTGCCGAAGTCCAAAGATCACAGACTGCAGCGCTGTAGGGGGGAGGGATGGCTGCAGCACCTGCCACCCCTATTACCCCTGTCATGTGCACACAGGGCATGGATGGGACCCACATACACCCCATGAGATAGAACACTCTCAGCGGCCGTTGCATAGGCCACAAGAAAGGTCCAGATGGCCTTTTGCTGTTGTTGTATTGCCTGCGTTGTTCACAGAAGTAACACTAGAGTTTCCTAAAAGTGAACCTGATGTAAAAGACGCATGGAGGCTGTTATATATATTTCCTGGTTTAGTTTAGTTGCATGGCGGCCTGCTTATCCCTCTGGCTGCAGTATTGTCTGAATCACACACTTGAAACAAGCATGAGGATAATCTAATCAGATGATCTTTTGCAGACAATGATCTTTTGAGTGTGTACGGGCATCTTTGTGTGCAGCATCTTGCAAAGATTTTATCTGATGGGGAATGCAGCTCCATAGAATAGACTGTGTAGAGTATGGCTCTCATACTACATGGAATGGGGTAAAATTGGTCTGTGATCTTGCCTTTTCCAAAGACTTTTATCTCAAGTGTGTATGAAGCATTATTTTTTTTTCATAAATATTCACTGGAAAGGATCTACACAAAGATGTTAGCCAGCTTCCCTACTCCTAGGCAAACTATTTTGAAGTTGGACTGAGAAACTGGAGTTCATTCACCACTTGCCGACCGCCCACTACCTACTGGCGGCAGCAAGGTGGCTCCCCCAGAACCACGTAAGGCTGGTCGGCGGCACCTGGGGGACTAATTAGCCGGTGATTGTCAATTAGCAGCGCCGGCGGGTTGTTAACCCTCCAATCTCTCCGTTACTAAAGTATAATGCACTTTGTTAAGCTAACAAAGTGTATTATACTGGCTGCCTCCTCCCCTGGTGGTCCCAGTGATTGAGCGACCACCAGGAGTGGAGGCAGCCCTTCTAATAAACACACAAGCACACTGATCCTGCCCACTGCACCCCCTCAGACCCCCCCCCCCCCCCGATCACTCCCTCAGACCACGGTTTGTGCCTAATCACCCATCAATCACCCCCTGTCACTATCTGTCAACGCTATATTTTAGATTAGGTCCTAAACTGCCCCCCCCCCCCCCCCCCGGTGTACTGTATACATCCATTCTCCCCTGTAGTCACCCACTGATCACCTGTCAATCACCCATCAATAACCCCCTGTCACTGCTACCCATCAGATCAGACCCTTATCTGCCCCTTGCGGGCACCCAATCACCCACCCTCGCCCTCAGACCCCTTCTGATCAACTCGCCAGTGCATTGCTTGCAAATATTCTCCCCTGTAATCACCTATCAATTACCCCGTCACCCCCTGTCACTGCTACCCATCAGATCAGACCCTAATCTGCCCCTTGCGGGCACCCAAACACCCGCCCACACCCCAATCACCTCCCCAGTGCATTGTTTGCATCTATCCTCCCCTCTAATCACCCCCTGAGATACCCATCAATCACCTCCTGTCACCCCCTAGCACTCCTACCCATCAGATCAGGCCCTAATCTGCCCCCTGCGGGCTTCTGATCACCCACCCCCTCAGAACCCCCCCCCCCCCCGCCTCCGATCATCCCCCTGTGACTATCCTAGTGGTGGCTGGATGGTGTACTGGTTAAAGAGACTCTGAAGCGAGAATAAATCTTGCTTCAGAGCTCATAGTTAGCAGGGGCATGTGTGCGCCTGCTAAACCGCCGCTATTGCGCCGCTAAACGGGGGTCCCTTCACACCCAAACCCACCCCCGCAACACTTGGTCGCAGACTTGGTCGCTTCTGGAGGCAGGGCTAACGGCTGCAGCCCTGCCTCCAGTCGCGTCTATCAGCGGAGCATCGCCGCCTCTCCCCCGCCCCTCTCAGTGAAGGAAGACTGAGAGGGGCGGGGGAGAGGCGAAGATACGCGCTGACAGACGCGTGTGGGGCAGGGCTGCGGCGGTGAGCCCTGCCCCAACCAGGAAGCGCTGCTCCAAAGGGGATTTGGGGGTGAAGGGACCCCCGTTTAGCGGCGCGATAGCGGCGGTTTAGCAGGGGCACACATGCCCCTGCTAACTATGAGGTCTGAAGCGAGATTTATTCTCGCTTCAGACTCTCTTTAAGGGCTCTGCCTTTGACACAGGAGACCTGGGTTCGAATCTCGGCTCTGCCTGTTCAGTAAGCCAGAAATTCAGTAAGGAGCTCTTTGGGCAAGACTCCCTAACACTGCTACTGCCTACTGAGTGTGCTCTAGTGGCTGCCTCGCAAGCGCTTTGAGTCCGACAGGTGAAAACCGCTATACAAAATTATTATTTTTATTAGTATTATTATTATTATCATCATCTAAAAACAGTGATCAGTGAAAACTGTCACTTTTTCAGTATCACTAGTTTTAACAGTTAGGCCAGTTATTTAGCTAGGGCCCTTCTTTGGGTAGTTAGCGTCAGTTAGCACCCAGCCCACCACACCGCAGTCACTAATTAGTTGCTGATTAGCATCATCACTGTTGCTAATCAGCATTGCTACTATATAGTATCTGTAAGTGATAATTGCTGATCGCAGTCACATCTATATTAGGGTCAATAAGATACACTAAAAACGCAGTTTTTGACCGTTCAGGCCTGATCGGTCACCTGCACTTGCGTTCACGCCCCACCGCAGTGACAGAATTTTTTTCCTGATCACTGTAAAAACACTGTACAATAGTTGTAGTGTTGTAAAGATTAGTTTTTTTTGTTTGTTTGTTTTTTTTTTTTTAATCAAAACTCAGTGACCTCAGCTTTCTACTTCACAATTGCTCCCTTTTACTAGGTAGGTGCTCTTTTTCCTGGGTAGTCTCAGAGGAATACCCCCTAAATTTAGCAGTCCACCATGGCAAAAAAAGGGTATTCCGCTGAAGAGGCCGCTGAGATTCTGGCCGAGTGGGGTGAGTGCGATTGGGAAGCCTCATCCGACGAATCATCCGGGTCAGAATACGAACCGGTGAACAGCAGTGGCTCTCTGACCGATAGCAATGACGTTGAGATCCCTGCTAGAGCCAGGCGTACCACACCCCATGTCACTGGACCGCAGGTGGCGCAGGATCAGACTCAAGGGCAGCAGAGTGGTGCTAGCACTGATCCGAGTTTTCTTGGTGAGGCATGTACCAGCAGCGTAGTCTCTCCTGGACCTAGCACCAGTACTACCATAGACCCTGGTGAAGTGGCGAGCACCAGCATGGTAGAAGAAACTGGTTCAGTGGCACGTGCATTAAGACCCGAGTCGCAGCCTCCAGCAAAACGGGCCTGTACTACCCATAGTCTCCCAGAGGTGCTGGCAAATCCCAGTTGGCAATCCCCTGGTTTCGCTGCACCCGTACTACCACCTTTCACCGCCCAGTCTGGAGTCCAGGTGGAGACAGATAATCTAGGATTGGCCCTAGACTTTTTTTCATCTGTTCTGCACCGTGGATCTCTACGACTTAATTGTGGCTGAGACCAACCGTTATGCCACACAATACGCTACCGCCAATCTGAGAAGCTACCATGCCCAGCCTTTTCAGTGGAAACCACTCCAAGTTTCCAAACTTAACATTTTTTGGGGCCTTCTCCTTAACATGGGTCTAGTCAAAAATAATGTATTGCGGTCTGATTGGTCTACGCACCTAATACATCACATGCCCATGTTCTCTGCTGCCATGTCCAGGTCACAATTTGAGAACATCCTGCGCTTCGTGCACTTCAGTGCCAATACAACCTGTCATCTAAGAGGCCACCCTGCTTATGACTGGTTCGACAAAATTCAGCCCCTCATAGACCACCTGTCATGAAAATTTGCAGATGCTTATACCACTGAACAGTCATTTTGAGGCATTTGGTTTCCAAACTGCTCCTCACGGTTTTGGGCCCCTACAATGCCAGGGAAATATAGGAACCCCACAAGTGACCCCATTTTAGAAAGAAGACACCCCAAGGTATTCCGTTAGGTGTATGATGAGTTCATAGAAGATTTTTTTTTCACAGTGTCATTTTTGTGATAAAAAATAAAATCTACTATGAACTTACCATACACCTACTGGAATACCTTGGGGTGTCGTCTTTCTAAAATGGGGTCACTTGTGGGGTTCCTATACTGCCCTGGCATTTTAGGGGCCCTAAACTGCGAGGAGTAGTCTGGAAATCAAATGCCTCAAAATGACCTGGGACTTTGGGCCCCTTAGAGCACCTAGTCTGCAAAAAAGTGTCACATGTGGTATCGCCGTACTTAGTGGTATAATGTGTTTGGGGGTGTATTTTTACACATACCCATGCTGGGTGGGTGAAATATCTCTGTAAATGGACAATTGTGTGTAAAGAAAAAAGAAAAAAAAAATTCTCATTCACAGAGATAATTCTCTCACCCAGCATGCATATGTGTAAAAATACACCCTAAAACACATATTACTATTTCTCCTGTACGGCGATACCACGTGTGACACTTTTTTGCAGCCTAGGTGAGCTAAGGGGCCCAAAGTCCTATGAGCACCTTTAGGCTTTACAGGGGTGCTTACAATTTAGCACCCCCCAAAATGGCAGGACAGTAAACACACCCACAAATGACCCCATTTGGGAAAGTAGACACCCCAAAGTATTCAGAGAGGGGCATGGTGAGTCCATGGCAGATTTATTTTTTTTTGTCACAAGTTAGCAGAAATTGAAACTTTTTTTTTTTGTTGTCACACTTTGGGATATCTTCTTTCCAAAATGGGGTCATTTGGGGGGTATTTATACTATCCTGGAATTCTAGCACCTCATGAAACATGACAGGTGCTCAGAAAAGTCAGAGATGCTTCAAACTGGGGAAATTCACTTTTTGCACCATAGTTTGCAAACGCTATAACTTTTACCCAAACAAAAAAAATCCAATAAGTGTCTATTTATTGATGAAAGACGTGTAGCACAAAAAATTTAGACAAATGTATATAGAAATTTTACTTTATTTGAAAAATGTCAGCACAGAAAGTTAAAAAAAATAATTTTTTTGACAAAATTCATGTCTTTTTTGATGAATATAATAAAAACTAAAAATCACAGCAGCAATCAAATAGCACCAAAAGAAAGCTGTATTAGTGACAAGAAAAGGAGGTAAAATTAATTTAGGTGGTAGGTTGTATGACCGAGCAATAAACCGTTAAAGCTGCAGTGGTCTGAATGGAAAAAAAGTGTCTGGTCCTTAAGGGGTTTTAAGACTGCAGTCCTTAAGTGGTCAAAGGACAAGTGAAGTGAGAAGAATATGGAAACTGCCATATGTATTTCCTTTTAAACAATAGCAGTTGCCTGGCAGCCCTGCTGGTCTTTTTGGCTGCAGTAGTGTCTGAATCGCCAGAAACAAGCATGCAGCTAATCTTGTCAGATCTGACAATAATGTCAGAAACACCTGATAAGCCTATGCTTGTTCAGGGTCTATGGCTACGTATTAAGAGGCAGAGGTTCAGCAGGATAGCCAGCCAACTGGTATTGCTTAAAAGGAAATAAATATGGCAACCTCCACAACCCTCTTAGGGCTCAGACAAATTATAATCCCTTTTCTGAGTGCTAGCAATTAATGCTTTTTAAAAATCACTCCCATTCTCCTTCATTAAAATCTCATACGTAAAAATTGCTGCGATAGCATACGTGTAAAAATGTACACGATCGCTGCAATCTTTTTTTTAAAAAGCGCTCAGAAAGCGCAACAGTTGGATTGACTTGAGCTGCGTGTTATCAGTCGTTGGTCTCCTCTTATCAGTGATAAAGCCTTGTTGTTTGCACATCTTTTACTTCACAAAAGTTGTCCAACTTCCTCAATTGTTTGATCGTGCATTTAAAAGACTTTTGTTGAGCGTGTGTATGAGCCTTTACTTCAGTTGTCCTTTAACTGGTTTTCTAAATAAGTAACTGACAATCTTCCATGAGGAGATGAACTCAACTTTTTGTGTTTTCCCCTACAACAATGTTCTCCCAGAATTTTTTTCCATGAAAAAGAAGCCAGGTGGCATGAAAAATTAGCCGGGTGGAGCGTGATGATAGAATGCAGGGCCGGTGCTTCTCTGCACAACTCTGCTTACAGCATAGGAGGAGGTGAACCAATGACAGGCAGGGGCTAACCAAAACCAGCCGGGTGGAGCACCCCACTTAGAGGCTGAGGAGAATACTGTACAAGAACTGGAATTAGTGGGGATGAACTGGAGCTTACATGGGCAAACTCCTACAGAAAGGGTATAATATAGATGTGAGATGCACAATTTGATTTTCCAGTTAGGTTTTTTTGTCTATAGTTCATGGAATTAATTGAGGATGAACTGAAAATTTGCACAAGGCTATCTACATTCTGGGAGCAAATGATTGACAGTTTTAAACAGTCAGTTATTTAAAGAGGGACTTTAGCAAAAGGGGGGAAAAAATCAATACAAAGCAAGAGGTTAAATCATAGAGGAGAGATCAAGAAATTATTGATATTTGCCATGTAATTTGTCCATAAGCAGCCTGCAAGTAATCATTTTTACTACTGGCAGACATTAAAGAGAACCCGAGGTGTGTTTAAAGAATGTTATCTGCATACAGAGGCTGGATCTGCCTATACAGCCCAGCCTCTGTTGCTATCCCAAACCCCCCTAAGGTCCCCCTGCACTCTGCAATCCCTCATAAATCACAGCCGTGCTGTGAGGCTGTGTTTACATCTGTAGTGTCAGTCTCAGCTGCTCCCCCGCCTCCTGCATAGCTCCGGTCCCTGCCCCCGTCCCTTCCCTCCAATCAGCAGGGAGGGAAGGGATGCAGGCGGGGACCAGAGTTCTGCAGGAGGCGGGGAGAGCAGCAGACTGACACTATAGAGATAAACACAGCCAGCTCTGACAAGCTGTTTGTCAGCAGTGTCGCTGTGATTTATGGAGGGATTGCAGAGTGCAGGGGGACCTTAGGGGGGTTTGGGATAGCAACAGAGGCTGGGCTGTATAGGCAGATCCAGCCTCTGTATGCAGATAATATTTGTCAAACCCACCTCGGGTTCTCTTTAAGAAAAACAGCATCAACTGCCATTATTTATACCATACCCCCTAACAATGCAATAGGCTAAAAGTGTTTTTTTACAGATATACAAATGCACAGAGGGAGATACTGGGTGCTTGGCAGTAGGAAAGCCGTTTATTTCCCATAATGCCATGAGGCTCCCACAGTGTGATGTCAGGACAATGGTCATGACCTGACACTATGGGAAGTGTTTTACCACAATATCAGTCATACAGACCCGCCGTGATGATCTATCAAAGAAAAGATACAGATTTCTCGTGGTGAAGGGGTATCGGCTACTGATTGGGATGAAGTTCAATCCTTGGTTACAGTTCCTATTGGTTTTCAGAATATGATTAACTGTGCAAAGTTAAGCTTGGTACACACCATGCAATTTTCATTTTTGAGCGAGTGATCAGATTAATATTCAGATCTGCCATCAATCGTATTTAGACAAAAGCTAGCATACACATGGATGCGGGTTGTTTTCACATTATGATCAAAAGGCCATATACAATCAATGTTTTTCAGCATGTCAATCTGCTTTTGATTGAAAAGCAGATCAATTTTGTATTTGGGATCAGTCGCTGGCAGTCAGTAGGCTCTATAGTTTTACTACACATTTCTCTATCGGAAATGGGATGTGATCTTGCATTGTGTACAAGGCCCTACAGCTCAGCCTACTCTACTGCCTAATTTCAGTAGCCTAGAGAGAAAAATCTAGAAGAAAGTTGAATTCTAAGATTATCTCTAGCAATGATTAATTACCTTGTTTATGTATTCAAGCTGTTATGTAACTAATCATTATCTTTTTCAAACCTGGTTGATCCTGTGCAAACTTCCGGTCCAGACTGCTAATTCTCACTATTGTATAACAAAAAAAAGGTAAGGTGGCCACCAGATTGAACCATCAGATTCCTGTCAGATCCAATCTGACAGGGAACCATTTAATGTGCACGCACTAGGAACAGATTTTCAGTAGATTTCAAAATGAAATCTATTATAAATCTATGGAACCTCAGCATTGCACTGTTCGATCCAATGTACCATTATGGGCCGTCAGTCTGCTCCCACTGTTGACCCACCGCTGATCATACAGTTGTACAGAGGCACCAGAAGTGTAAAATAGGTAAAACTTTTAAAGTGGGGTTTAGTGGTGGACTTACCTCCCCAGGGAGGTAGAGACAAAAAACTTTGACTATCAGTGCATGATAATATTCGATAGTATAGTTTTAGGGGTTGTTTGAATATTAATTTTAGGTGTGGATGGATGGATTGATGGATGGATGGATAGATATGCATGCATACATACTCTACCACCTATTACTCTGGAACCATCCACATGAAAAAAAACTCCCTCACCTAATACTTTTCATATAAAATTAGCCACCCCATTTTTCACTTATTTCTGCCTGCAAACCTATACACCATGGGCTTGATTCAGAAAGCGGTGCTAACCTAGTTAGCACGCCTAAAGACTTTGGGCGTGTTAAGTATTGTGCTAACTAGGTTAGCACCTGTTTGAAAATCCCTTCGAGTGCAAAACCTTGCGCGCGCGAAATGTCGCTAACGACACACCCAATGCGCCTATAAGGTCGCATGGGGTGCGACCTTAACGTCGCACTATGCGACATTAGTCACACCCCATGCGACCTTATAGGCGCATCGGGTGCGCCACTATCGTTGCACCCTGGTGCTATATTATGCGCGCACCGTGCTGTGCGCGCGCAAAGTTTTGCGCACGGGACTTTGCACGCGAGTTGATCTTATCACGACCTAACTGAACTTAGGCGTGTTAGAGGGCTTTTCACAAGCGTGCTAACAGTTAGCACCGCTTTCTGAATCAAGCCCCATGTTTGATACCCACTATATGACCACTATCTAATCACTATTCAAAAGGAAAACACTCACACTCACACACACTCACACTCACACACTCACACACTTAAAATTCAAGCAACACCTAAAATTACACTATCAAATATCATGCACTGATACTCAGTCCTACCTATAGCCTGACGAAGTGGGATATGCCCGCGAAATGCGTTGCACTTGTCTGGAGTATGTAAATAATAATTGTTTTTGTTGAAAAAATCAACAGCATCTTGTGTCTACCTTGGGGAGGTAAGCCCACCAACCATTTTAAAAATGTTACTTTTTTTTTTACACTTCTGGTGCCTCTGTACAACTGTACAATTGTCGGGCATGGAGGGGAATTGGCCCCTTTCTTCCGATCTACAGAGAGGGACTTCTTATTCCTGAGTGGGGGCAGATCTAATACTCCCCACCTGCCTATACAGTGGTTATCTGGACGGTAACCCAGCCTTGTGACTATAACATTTATACTTACCTTTTCTTTCCCATAATTAGAGTACATACTACACTATATCGGGCTCTTGGGTGTCTCCTTTTTTTATCCACTGCTGATCGACCTACATTTTGGCTAAAAATCGGTCTTATGATCAATCTGGCCACCTAGTGCACCAATTTCTAGCAGATTCAATCTGGAAATTTGTGTTAGATTTTTTTCATTTATCACTAATGTTGATAGTTGTATAATTATACCTATCTTCATGGTATAACACTCAGGCCTATAAATTAGATAAATTACCTATTTTTAAAGGGTACCTAAAGTGAGAGGGAAATGGAGGCTGCCATATTTATTTTCTTTTAAACAATACCAGTTGCCTGGCAGTCCTGCTGATCTCTGACTGTAGTAGTGTATAAAACACTCACCTAAAACAAGCATGCAGCTAATCTTGTCAGATTTTTGTCAGAAACATCTGTTCTGCTTGCTTGTTCATGGTCAATGGTTAAAAGTATTAGAGCCAGAGGATCGGCAGGACAGCCAGGCAGTGTGCATTGTTTCAAACAAATAAGTCAGCCTCCATATGTGTCTCGCCTCGGGTTCCTTTTAATGGAAAATGCATGAAAATGCAAATTGCATTTACTTATCAGGTTGTTTTTTTCATCTACCGGTATGTATTTTTGTTTTATTCGTAGGTCAGCTGACTTGAGAAACAGCACTATTACTAGACCCAGTCAAGCACCACTCAGCAGGGTGGCACCTCCTTTGCCTCCTAGACCTTCTCAGCAGACCAGAAACAGCACGCTGGGCACATACCGATCTGCCTACAATTCATTCTCGCCTGGTTTCGGCTCGTACGGCAGCTACGGCAGTTCATTGTACGGTGGCTACAGCCCATACAGCTATGGCTACGGCAGTGGCGTTGGTTACAACCGGTTTCAGACGGATGATGTGCCTCCCAGCAGGTTTGTCCGTCAAGCTGAAGAAAGCAGCCGCGGAGCTTTTCAGTCCATCGAAAGCATTGTTCATGCCTTTGCCTCGGTCAGTATGATGATGGATGCTACTTTCTCTGCGGTTTACAATAGCTTCAGGGCAGTCCTGGATGTGGCAAACCACTTCTCACGGATGAAGATCCATTTTACGAAGGTGTTTTCTGCCTTTGCACTTGTCAGAACAATCCGGTTCCTGTACCGGCGCTTGCAGAGACTTCTAGGTCTTCGAAAAGGTTCAGAAAATGAAGATTTATGGACTGAGAGTGCGGGAACCGTGGCTCGGATTGGTGCAGAGAGTGACGGCAGCAGCTCGGCTAAATCATGGCCTATTTTCTTATTCTTTGCTGTCATTCTTGGTGGTCCCTACCTTATCTGGAAGCTCTTGTCCTCAGGAAATAATGAGGGCAATGAAGGTAAGTAGGAAATATCGGAGTGACTGGATTTGGCATTAGCCAATTTGGGCCTGGTTTGCTAAGGCATCTCCAGACTTATGTTACTTCTGAACCTTGTCTTTGGCAGCCAGGTCTATATCAGACGGGCAGCTGACAGGCGGTGAAGTTACCGCCTGTCAGCTTCTCTACTGCACTGGCCAGGCACTTGCTATCACTTAGTACAGGCGCTGGGCGGACCCCTCCCATGGAGTCTCACCTGAGTGCGGCCGCAGCCATGCTCAGACACAACATATCGGGGTCTTCTGCCGCCATGTAACACCACTGCGTGTCATAGCTTTACACAAGTGGTGTTACAACCGCTGCAGTTCGGCTGCATTGAAATTGCACTGGCGGGTGGCAAGCGGGACACTGAACTCTTCAGCAATCGCACAGTTCAGTCACCTGTCTGAAAGAAGCCTAATGCTGGGAATACACGTTTCGTTTTTGCCTTCGTTTTAGCCTTCGATTCGTTCAGCAAACGAATCGAGTGTTGAAAACGTATGTGAAAATAGTCCTAATCTCATTATAGTTTCGATTAATAGACCCCAAAAACGAACGACTAGTGATCGAACATGTTTGATATTATCTCTCTTTATCCATCTAATCGAGCCATTGGTAGGCTTGATGGCTGTTCAGATCGATTATATGTTCGTTTATGTTAGTCCGTCCCTGTAAAAAGGGATTTTCGTTTCGTTTCTTTGCAGCCTTCGATCATTGGAAAAACAAAACCATCAGAATCGGAAAAAAAAACGAAACCGTGGGTGGTGATATTAACCGTACGTTAGATTATTTCGGGAACGAAAAGGACAAAAGGCACAATCGAAACGAAGGCTAAAACGAAGGCAAAAACGAAACGTGTATTCCCAGCATTAAACTAGCCTTAAGCAAATGTTAACTGTCGATTAACAATGAATTGAGATCAGTGCAACACAGCAGTTGATATACAAAGTGGTGATACAGGTAGCACAGTGCATTGCTAGAGTCCCAGGTTGAAATCTTGGCCACTCCCCTTGTTTACTCAGATTTTCTCCAGATACTAAGTTACTTGGTACTCCTCAAAATGTTGTCCTTGGGCAGAGACTACACAAGAATCTGCATTTGTAACCTGTCTTCACACGCATTGCCCTATACAATGTGTGTTCGTTCACACTAAAATGTTTCTCTTGACTGCTAAAATGAAAAGGGCCTGCTGCACTGCCGTTCAGATTCCAGCAACATGTATCATTGTGTGACATGTAAGGGGTACAAATCGGTCAGGAGTAATCCCAGCCTTAGAATATTGGGACATTAGACCATGACTGTGGGCACCAGTAAATTTGCCCATTGACTGTGCAATATTTTTGTGTAATATAAGGGACTACTTAAAGGAACCTTGAAGCCAGGAAGCCTGTGCATGCGCAGAGAGTTCCCGCAGGTTTCCTGGTCCGGGGCACAGCGCGGCTTTGCTTCATTGTCGCTTGTTGCCATGTAATTTATAGCGGCCACCTGGGCTGATGCAGCGCTTACTGAAGGGGCTGGTGAGTGTCCCCTACAGAGCTGGGACAAGGTCCTCCAGCACCTACGGCTTTTCAACGAAAATACAATCGGATGACTGTTTTTATAATTGCTTGTAATTGATTGTGCCCATCAATGGATATAATTTACATCCGATCACATCCGTTCAGAATTATCTGATCGCTCGAACGATTTTTCGCTAGAAATTGGAATGTTAGTGGCCACGTTCCCGGAAAGAGAAAAGACAAACCAGGAGCACCAATAGTGTAGTATTTTCACAAATAAGGGAAATTATTCCACAAAAAAATACTACTTACAATTACAAACACGGGTAGCGATTAGATTGTTTTGAGCTTGTGGAGAAATCAGTCTCCACTCAGATGGACAGTCCTCTGCCGGACTTGGGGCTCACTCCAATCGAAAAACGTCCACTGGAACCACTGGATATTGGCTGCAGGGATGAGCCCTAAGAGGGAAGCTAGATTATACAGGGTGGGCGCACCCATGTGAGTGTCAGACAATGTTGATGTTCAGTGTGAAGGTTAAAGAGTCAATTTATTGGACACCAAACAAACAATGCGTTTCTCATGATTTATTGTCTTATCTTCCTGCAGCTTGAGTGAGCATGTTGCAGAAAGATAAAACACTGTGTTATTACCATGAAGAAGCGGATGAATCCTGAGAAACTCATTGTTTGTATTAGTGTCCAATAAGTTTTTACTCATGTTATTGTACTGTGTGGGGCCACCTTTAGTTACTTGGCTCCTCAGAATTGACCAGTCCTGCAATGTGGGTCCTTTTACATTGGCACACATTATAGTCGCTATGCGACCAAAGTAAAAATAAAAAGTGCCTGGAGTATGGCATGTCTCATAGACTTCAATGGCCACTACAACAAGCTGTGGTTGGGGGGTGGATTGAGGGAGTACACCGGCATGGTAAGTGTAAAAGGGGTTTGTGTTCCCTGAACAGGGTTAGGCCCCTAGTGCATTAAAACATAACTTTTATTAGTTCTATTAAAATCAGGTATATCAAAGGTACAGCATTTATAAAACAAAAAACAGCTGCGTTGGTGTTTGACACTCTTGTGTCACATATGTATCATATCACTGGGAGGGATCACTTTCAGGCAGATAACAATTGTACATCTATGTGCATGTGTCCTGGAGAGGAAAGGGATCTCCTCTCCAGCACCTATGCCCTGCTAGTACATGCACAAATAGGACCTGCTGATCACACCCTCTTGCACCAAACACAGGTCTAACGGAAAGTAGGGGATCACACCATGCAAACAGTGTACAAAATTACAAACAACTCAACACGAGCTCTGATGGGGGCTATATATGCTGACAGTTATGTGGGGCAGATGCACTGTATATGTTTGATGCACAGCACTGCATTCGGCCCCCTTGAAGTTTTCCACATTTTGACACATTACTGCCACAAACATGCATCAATTTTATTGGAATTCCACGTGAAAGACCAATACAAAGTGGTGTACATGGGAGAAGTGGATCGAAAATCATACATCATTCCAAACATTTTTTTACAAATAACTGCAAAGTGGGGTGTGCGTAATTATTCGGCCCCCTGAGTCAATCCTTTGTAGAACCACCTTTTGCTGCAATTGCAGCTGCCAGTCTTTTAGGGTATGTCTCTACCAGCTTTGCATATCTAGAGACTGAAATCCTTGCCCATTCTTCTTTGCAAAACAGCTCCAGCTCAGTCAGCATAGATGGACAGCGTTTGTGAACAGCAGTTTTCAGATCTTGCCACAGATTCTCGATTGGATTTAGATCTGGACTTTGACTGGGCCATTCTAACACATAGATATGTTTTGTTTTAAACCATTCCATTGTTGCCCTGGCTTTATGTTTAGGGTCATTGTCCTGCTGGAAGGTGAACCTCCGCCCCAGTCTCGAGTCTTTTGCAGTCTTTCTTCTTGCCACTCTTCCATAAAAGACAACTTTGTACAGTGCATGACTAATAGTTGTCCTATGGACAGAGTCTCCCACCTGAGCTGTAGATCTCTGCAGCTTGTCCAGAGTCACCATGGGCCTCTTGACTGCATTTCTGATCAGCGCTCTCCTTGTTCGGCCTGTGAG
The DNA here is from genome assembly GCF_040937935.1 of Hyperolius riggenbachi. Taxonomy (NCBI): domain Eukaryota; kingdom Metazoa; phylum Chordata; class Amphibia; order Anura; family Hyperoliidae; genus Hyperolius; species Hyperolius riggenbachi. The sequence goes on along the minus strand of NC_090649.1, from coordinate 414,511,810 downwards.
TTTAGGTTGATGGCCTTGTCTTGGTAGGTTTACAGTTGTGCCATACTCCTTCCATTTCTGAATGATCGCTTGAACAGTGCTCCGTGGGATGTTCAAGGCTTTGGAAATCTTTTTGTAGCCTAAGCCTGCTTTAAATTTCTCAATAACTTGATCCCTGACCTGTCCGGGGTGTTTTTGGACTTCACTGTGTTGTTGCTCCCAATATTCTCTTAGACAACCTCTGAGGCCCTCACAGAGCAGCTGTATTTGTACTGACTTTAGATTACACACAGGTGCACTCTATTTAGTCATTAGCACTCATCAGGCAATGTCTATAGGCAACTTACTGCACTCAGATCAAAGGGGGCCGAATAATTATGCACACACCCCTTTGCAGTTATTTATTTGTAAAAAATGTTTGGAATCATGTATGATTTTTGTTCCACTTCTCATGTGTACACCACTTTGTGTTGGTCTTTCATGTGGAATTCCAATAAAATTGATTCATGTTTGTGGCAGTAATATGACAAAATGTGGAAAACTTCAAGGGGGCCGAATACTTTTGCAACCCACTGTATGTATTCACTCCGGACGAAGGCGTTTAGCCGAAACATGTCGAGTTATTTGTAATTTTGTACACTGTTTGCATGGTGTGATCCCCTACTGTCCGTTAGACCTGTGTTTGGTGCAAGAGGGTGTGATCAGCAGGTCCTATTTGTGCATGTACTAGCTGTGCATAGGTGCTGGAGAGGAGATCCCTTTCCTCTCCACGACACATGCACATAGATGTACAATTGTTATCTGCCTGAAAGTGATCCATCCCAGTGATATGATACATATGTGACACAAGCAAGGCTGTGGAGTCGGTACAAAAATCTTCAGACTCCTCAGTTTATGAAACCACGACTCTGACTCCTGGTAACCAAAATGGCCCCGACTCCTTGACTCCGACTCTTTAGTCTAATATTTAACAGGGCTGTGGATTTTGTACAAAAATTACCCGACTCCTTAGTTTATGAAACCCCAACTCCGACTCCGGGTGCCCAAAATTACTCCAACTCCGACTCCACAGCCCTGGACACAAAAGTGTCAAACGCCAACGAAGCTGTTTTTTGTTTTATAAATGCTGTACCTTTTTGATATACCTGATTTTAATAGAACTAATAAAAGTTATGTTTTAGTGTGCTAGGGGCCTAACCCTGTTCAGGGAACACGTATCCTATACAAATCCCCCGAGTACTTTATTAAGTAAGTGTAAAAGGGGCCCATAGAATAATGGTGTGTGCAGTACTCTATAGCATCCAATCAGATATCAGCTTTCATTAGCTTGCCAATGAATGTGAAAGTGTTTCTGGTTGGTGTAGGTTACTGCTGTTTTGCTGTCCTTTTAAAGGGAACCAGAGACGAACGCATTTTAAAAATGAAAGAAAGATGTTATACCTGGGGCTTCCTCCAATCCCATAAGCCAGGATCGCTCCCACGCCGACGTCCTCCGCTGCCTCTATCGCCCGTACTGGGTCCCGTCACTTCGGATGCGTCCATTTGTATGCATGCGCAGGGGCTCCCTCCGGCTCTGCATGCGCCTGCGCAGTACGGAGGGAGCGCACTGCGCTTGCATCGACTGGCCAAAATGACAGGACCCGGTACCGGTGGACAGAGGCAGCGGCGTGGGGGCGATCCAGGCTGATGGGGCTGGAAAAAGCCCCAGGTATGTATAAATGTTATTTTATTGTCTCTGGTTCTCTTTAACTCTTAACTCTCATTTCTTGTCTAGAAAATGTGAACTGGGCTAGCGGGGAAGACGACCATGTTGTGGGAAGAGCAGAGTATGACTTCACAGCTACAACAGATGAGGAGATTTCTTTCCGGGCTGGGGACTTGGTGAACTTGGCGCCAAAAGGTAATCTCTCTACCTTGTTTCTTAGTCCTACAGTCACGCTGGTCTCTGTACAATACACCTCGCCATGATTTTGGATGCAGAGTTACTTCAAATGTATGGACAGGTTACCAGATGTTTCTGCCTCTGCTTGCCTCATGTATGCCTACAGCAAATGGATGATATTGAAATAACAAAAAACAGACTTAAAATGTACTAAGATGGGATAAATAAAAGAATTGATACTTACCTGCGGCTTCCACCCCCTGACCTCTGATACTTCCTTTGCTCTCCTCCCCTATGGCTCCATGGCTCTGTAATACTGCCCGGTAAATGGGCTTCAGTCGCCAGGTGCGTCCTGCACAGAATGCTCCTGGCAACGAATTGATCCCTCTCAGATCATTATCTGGTAAAAGAGACCTATCTAATCGAATCCCTCCACACATTACACACAGATTTTCAATAGATTTCAGCATAAAAATCCAGGCAGTGGAGAGAAGACATGGAAGAAAGTGACAGTGGACTGATGAGACTAATTAAATGCCGCTAGCTCGTGACCTGCGCGATTGAATGGATTGATTTCAGCCACAAATCAATCAGGGATAGTTTTCAGCAACAAATATCCATCTCCCATCTGATCAGAGAGGGATCTATCTGCTCGATTCCCTCCACACACTACACACAGATTTTCACACAGGCAATCAATTTAAAGGCCCATACAGACGTCGGATTTTTCCGAACGACGGGTCGTTTGAACGTCCCGTCATTCAGTCGTCCGCACGCCCGGTGGATCGCTCAAACTCAGTCTTATCACGCGAACGACAGTCTGTACATACGCCCGATTTGGCCTACGGACGACTGAACGACGGGACGTTCAAACGACCCGTCGTTCGGAAAAATCCGACGTCTGTATGGGCCTTAAGCATGAAATCTTTGAAAATCTGTGTGTACCGGTCAGCCTCCCTTCCCAAAGCTATTGACCCACCTTGCCAAGTGACAGCACTACAAGCAGGTGGTGGTGAAATAATGCAAAACCAGTTAACCCATTACACACTCACATGCAAATCAATCATCCAGCAACCACCTCCATCCCTACAGCTAAGTTAAAATCTGTGTCTTCACTACCTAAAAATGGATTCTCTTGCGTAGTCCATACGCCGCATAGAGGCTCCCCAGAGTTCATATGAGTCTTGGCTCTGGCCCTATAACATGCACAGTGCAAGCATCCGACTCATGTGAAGATTAGGAGCACATATCCTAATGTCCTTTCTTGGGACAGATAGTGCATCAAACTACTGTATTCCCACAATGGATCTAAAATATACAAGGTGGAATAATGGTCTTGGAAATGTCCTCCAGCTTCTTCTACACAAAACCTGATTCTAGGACAAAAACACATTATTATACTTTTCAAGAGAATATTAAAATGTAATCTTTACTATGAACATTTACAAAGCCTGCCTATACATATATAAATACTGATCTGGGGAGGTATAGACCAGGATAACGTACACGTAATAGGTCTAACCCTTTTACCCAGTCTGAGTTGAAACTATTTACTAACACATCGCCCCACCACAACCTAACATGTTTCATCCCTTAAAGTGGAAGGGGCTTTGTCAGGGGTAGATACAAAGTGCAAGTGCTTTACATAAAAGTGCAACAGCAAGAAAGAAAAATTCCACATCATAGCTTCACTCTGATGCTGGGTACACACTATGAGATTTTCTGGTCGATTTACTGTCAGATCGATTATTTCCAACATGTTCGATTTGCTTTCCGATCGTTTTCCGAGCATTTTCCGATCGATTTCCGTGCACTTTAATGGAAAATTGATCGGAAAATGCTTGGAAAACGATCGAAAAGCAAATCGAACATGTTGGAAATCGATCTGACAGTAAATCGACCAGAAAATCTCATAGTGTGTACCCAGCATGATGAAGCTCCTTCCACTTGGGAAAAGGGGTAAAACATGTAATTGTCCTCCAGCCCAGGAAACGCTTACATTCAAAACATAATCTTGTAAAGGGGTGCCAGGTGTTGCTGTTAGAATATCGGTAATGTTCTGTAACCAATATTCTCCTCCTGGCCTAGTGTGTTATAATGGATTGTGTAATTTTGTCTTCAGAACAACAGCCTAAAATGAGAGGCTGGCTACTTGCAAGCCAGGACGGCCAAACTACGGGATTCGTTCCAGCCAATTACATCAAAATCCTCGGCAAGAGAAAAGGACGAAAGGCTACCGAGACCGAGAAACGCCAGGAAGAGCCAGCCTTCCCCAGCAACCTACCCCTGGGTGCAACCTCCACATTGGAGGAGCAGGAAGCTGCCTTGGAGTCGGTGTTTGTGGAAAGCAACAACACAGCTCATGGTGTAGACATGAGTATAAGCCATAGTGATGCATTCGATCTCTAATGAAATAGACAAGGTGGGAGAAGTGCAGTGTGCAATTCTAGCAATGGGCTTAAAATAGCTGCTGTTCTCTCCCTCGCTAATTGTAAAATTATGGCTGCACTGCATTAGGTGAGCAGAGCCGTATTCTAGGCCTGAAGTCTTACCGAGCTCCAGATACAAGAGCTTCTCCTGATAGCTATAACTGTGAAGATTGACCGTTGTAACTATGAGGATTGGCTACTAGACTAGCCTTGAGTTATATATTATCTAGTCAAAGGGAATTCTGGTGTTGGCATGTAAACAATAGCATATATGGATGGGAGATATTTCAGAATACAACAAAAACAGTGCAGAAAATGCACTAATGCATAGCAAGCAGTAAGCATTAGTTTTAATGTAATAAAAAGGCGAAATCAAATTTCTATGGGAGACAGCATTGTGGACATTTTTTTCCTGCTTTATTAAACAAAACCTGGAGAGAGATATGGGTGCTGCATTCTTTTAGTCTATTGCCTGGCTGTAATGCTGCTCTTTTCATTTGGAAGTTACGCCTGCATTAAGCATGTAGTCAGTAAGCCAAACTTCTTCTGGGTAGAGGATTGGAAAGTATTGGTGGCAAAGCTTGACAGCCAGGATGGTACCCCCTTTTTTTGGGGGTAGTAAAGATGGCCGGCTCCATGTTTCTCCCTACAGTTACTTTAACGAGCTGAGATTTCTTTTTTTTTTTTTAATACGTGTGGCCTTATTATTTTATTCTTGGTGGCTTTCTAGAGCTCATATCGTTCTAACCCATGGGGCTAAAGATGCCCAATAACTATACAATTTCCCGAAAGATTGGCCATCTGATCCAATTGTTGCGACCGATCAGTTCGTTCAAGCCCACTAACCAGAATTATCTTGGATTTCACAACAATCAAGAAGATGATCATTAACCATTAATGGTTTCTGATCAATCCTATGGTCAATCGTTTGGGAGATTGTACCGTTAATAAGCACCTATTGGAAAAATGTTAGAAAATTTTACCCGTGTTAAATCTTAACTCAAAGCAAATCCTTTTTTTTTTTTTTGTGTCCGATGCAGTGGGTAAGCAATATACCTTTTGTCAAATTGTTGTCTTTGTCTCCCACAGAGGAATTTTTCAGTTGTTTCCTGCCCTTTGATCTCACTATACTTCTAATTAAAACAAGCTCTGTTTAGAAATAAGATAAGATGATCATAAGGTAAATCTGTAAAATTCCACCTTCTGTGACCTGAAACCCACTAGAGCATCTTTTTGAGTGTTTAGGGAGTGCTTTCAATTGCTAGCAATTTCCCTAAATGCTCTGCCAATGTAAATAGATGGGACAGATTCCACTAGAGCGATTACAATTAAGGAAATCGCAATCGCAGGACATGCGGCAATTGTATAGGAGTAGGGAAATCGCTCGCAAAACTCTATCACAAATTGCTAGCAATTGCGATAGTGTTTTGCTCTTTCTAGTGGGTTCCAGGTCTTAGAAGAGAAAGATCTGTTGAATGTAGACATTGAACTAATACGAAAGCGCTTCACTGCGCCCATAGATGCTATAGACTGTCACCCAAAAAGATGTTTGCAGACCATTTCAGGCAGCAGTACAAACCCGCTGTTTGGCTCATGACTAGGCAGCATATTCAGCTTTATAGGGATGATAGATGGGAGCAACCTGCCGGTGCCTGCAGTGCTACATAACAATAGATTTAGGCATGATTTTCCAGCATGTCTGATTGCCAACGAGTTATCAGTGAGCGTTGCGGGGCACCTGCACATTCATGACAAAGGCACCCGAAATTATTTCAAACAGTTGTTTCAGGTGACCTAAGTTGCAAATATGTATGGACTTTTAATCTCCCTGGTATGATTATTCCCGGATTTTAGGGTCTTTTAAAAATGTTTCAGACTCTAAAATCATGCCGCCAGAGTCTCTGCAGCAGTCCCTGCTCTCACTCACCTCTCTGGGCTCCAGCGCTGCAATTCTACCTCCGTCCTCTGGGTGGTGCTGTAACTCTTTAGTGAGATCATTGACGATGATCTCACCAGAGTGATTCATAGCCTCGGAGGACAGGAAGGAAAATGGCTTCTGATGTCTGGATCCCCGGGAGGTGAGTAAAAGCACTATACTCTGCATTGATCTCCCAGCGGCTTGCCCGAGCTACACTCAGGATCACCGCCAGGGAGATTAAAGAAAAACTGAAGCAAATTTAAAAAAAAAAAAAAGCTAGATACTCCCCTATAGAGAGGGAAAGCTCTGCATCCCATAGAGCCCTTCTGGTCTTCTTTGCGTTCCCTCATTAAACTGCTGTTCTCCCATGAAAGTTATTTAACCATCTGGTTGAATACACCTTCAGGGATCTTCCTGAAGCCTCCAGAAGCAAGTCCGGGCTTGTGCACGCGCAGTACAGATGTACCCTTCTTCGGAAGCACTCAGAATGTGAGTGCTTCTGAAGCCTTTTGAGGATTCCCAAAGGTATGGACTTTTACGGAAGTACAGCGATGGACCAAGGGCACAGAGAGAGGACCAGGAAGGCTCTATGAGATCCACATCCTTCTATCTACATGAGTATCTAACTTTTTATTTACATGTTTGCTTCAGATTTGCTTTAAATCAGACTTACAAATTTCAATAAGGGCTTAGCCTAGCCTATGAATGATCTCACCCGAATCTAAAGGACAACTGAAGTGAGAGAATTATGGTGTAAACACAGGGTTAACAGATGCAAGGAGAGGGATTCCCCCCTCCCCTCATGATTCACTGGTCCATCACTTTGGCCAGCCACCTTCCCTTTAGTGAATTGGGAAAGAAATTTGATTACATTAAAGGCAGAGATAAGCAGGGAAAAGTATACAGCAGTCAAATGTTCTGCTGCAGCAGAACATTTGACAAACCATTCCCATCTCAATTTAAAAAAACATGTTAATTGATAGTGTTCCTTTAAAAGGCAATAACTATGGCAGCCTACACATTTCTCTCACTTCAGTTGTAGTTAAAGATTGGGGAGAGATCATTTGTATGCTAGGCTAAAGTTAATGATGATTAAATAAAGAGCTTAGGCCCCAATTTTTAAAAAGACAACCTTTTGCTTCTTTTCCCATGTACCTGGTGATAGTTCTTCTGTGAATGTAAAGCTAAATACCGGATTTGCCACTGTGATAGCTGCTACATTGGCATCAATGTCAATCTGTCATATGTAAGTGAATTGTGGAGCACTGCACTAGCACTCCTAGGGAACATCCCACAGAGAATAAAGGCATCTGCAAGTCTTCATTATCAAATATATTAACTCTTAAGTTAACAAATTGTATAATTGTCCAGATTGTTTTCTATTTTTTCCCCTTCTGAATTCTTCAGGATATGCCAGAATGCTAATTGCATCTATTAATTTATTTAACATTTTTATCTCTAAAATTATACTTTAAATGTGTTTTTGTCTAAAAAATTTTTTATTTTCTTTAGTTTGTTATTGAATGACGGCAAAATGTTTTGATTTTGTTTTCTGTTGAAATTGCTGGTAAGGCTTTTAAAAGGTTATGATGAAAATGTAAATATGTCTATGGCACTTTAAATAAAAAAGAAATGTTGAATCATTCTGATAAGTTTTATTTTATATTGACAATTTTTGTCCACAAACCTGTACATTGATTTTGGGTTTAGATGGAGTGGAGGAGGAGGATGAGATTGGAGTGATTTTTCAGGTAGTACTCAGGGCTGTTCTGTGATGCTGGGAATACACGGCTCGATTCTGAGCCATTTAGATAGATAATTTCCGACAGGTCCGATCTCCCGCCCGATCGTTTCGCCCCTTGATTCTGCATTGAGGACAATGGAAAAAGATGAGAAAAACGAGCGGAAGATAAGAGAATTGTCTGCAGAATAGAGCGGGGAATCGATGGAACTGCAATATCGAGCCGTGTATGCCCAGCATTAGCTACTAGACCTTATGCTGATGATACACACTGGTCCTGATTTGCTTAGGTTGTCTAAGCAAAACATGAGTCAAGCCTATTCTAGATTTATTCAAAATTTGCTGGTTTTCGACAAAACGTTCTCAGTCCTTGTCACAGTCATATTCGTCCATTGCTAGAAAAAAATACACTGTAGTACTGATTAAACTTGTACATATGACAGTGATTAGCTGTGATCCCCGCTCCTTAAAATGGACCTGAACTCTTGCACAGGACAGAAGGAAAACAGAGAAATTCACCCTGTATGTATTTAGAGAGTTTAGTTTGTCTAATCCCCCCTCATCTGTGACTAATCACAAATTGTAATCTGATCTCTCCCTTATGTCACCTGACTGCCACAGCAGATAAGCTCACTTGAAAGCACAGGATGTTAGTGCTTCTATGCAAGCAGGAAGTAGAAACACTGCAGATTTATTGTAGGATTTGTATCTGCTGTAACAAATATTTTTTTTCTTTAAAGGTTATTACGCTGTTTCTTATCTTTTATAGCAGAGAGGAAGTTCTGAGTTCAGGTCTGCTTTAAAGTGTAACTGTCGGGCATAAAATCAATTCTTTTTATCTTGTAAACAAGTAATAAGGGTGCTAACCAAGTAATCAAAAGTTAAAATCACTATTACTTTTCTTGTTGATAAATGATCATTCCCCAGTTTACATGACTCTCTATTTAGTACACGCAAAATTTGGTACGCAAAAAGGAAGTTGCAGGGCATGCTGGGTTGTCCTTTTTTGCTTCTCTATTTCCCCTCAGACTTAACTAATGCAGCCTGATTGGCTGAAGCCTCTTTCCCACCTGGTTTCCCCGCCCACACCTCTGTTCATCTCTGATTGGCCAATATTTCTCATGCACTATAGTGTAGGGTGGGTAATGCATATACAATCAGGCAGAGGAGAGTAAGGCAGGAAATGACATTAGGATTGCCTTCAAAATAGCCACACTTACAATGGGAAATGCCAAGAAGTATTTTCTATTTCTTTTTTTACTGTAGAAAAATTACTAAAATCAAAACATGGACAGTGAAATACATGTTATACAAGTATTTATCTACTTGTATATGTGTTATTGTTTTTCTGAGATAGTATGGTTGACAGCTCCTCTTTAAAGAGAACCCGAGGTGTGTTTAAAGAATGTGATCTGCATACAGAGGCTGGATCTGCCTATACAGCCCAGCCTCTGTTGCTATCCCAAACCCCACTAAGGTCCCCCTGCACTCTGCAATCCCTCATAAATCACAGCCGTGCTGTGAGGCTGTGTTTACATCTGTAGTGTCAGTCTCAGCTGCTCCCCCGCCTCCTGCATAGCTCCGGTCCCTGCCCCGTCCCTTCCCTCCAATCAGCAGGGAGGGAAGGGATGCAGGCTGGGACCGGAGTTCTGCAGGAGGCGGGGGGAGCAGCAGACTGACACTATAGAGATAAACATAGCCAGCTCTGACAAGCTGTTTGTCAGCAGCGTGGCTGTGATTTATGAGGGATTGCAGAGTGCAGGGGGATCTTAGGGGGGTTTGGGATAGCAACAGAGGCTGGGCTGTATAGGCAGATCCAGCCTCTGTATGCAGATAATATTCTTCAAACCCACCTCGGGTTCTCTTTAAGCTTAGTACATACTTGCAATCCCTTTGAGAATAAAGGTGTACAGACACATCCATAGCCTTGAGGCTAGTGATGTGTTCTGTTGCTATGGAGGGACAACTATTAGACAATGGAGCAGCTTTAATTGGTCGGGAGTATTGAAAATCGCATTGTGATCGGTCATGCTCTGGGGTGGTAAGGATCTGACAGGACAAATCCGTAACGATGACCAAGCAGAATCGATTGGCGGCCACTGTACAAACAATGATCATTGGCTGAAATGGTTATCGGCACAGTTATCACATGTGTAGGTGCCTTTAGACCCTGAACAAGCATGCAGATCAGGTGCACTGACTGAAGTCTGGCTGTATTATCTGCATGCTTGTTTCCGGCGTGTGATTCAGACACTATTGCAACCAGAGAGATCAGCAGGACTGCTAGGCAGCTGGTATTGTTTAAAAGGAATAAATATGGCAGCCACCATAAGGGTCTCACCTCAGGTTCTCATTAATGAAACTACAGCCAATGGCCAATTCTAAGCAGATTTGGTTTGTACAGGGCATAGAAAATTGGGTTTAATATAGGACACGTAACATTGAACTGGGTTTCCAGGAACATATAGTTAAAGCATGCATGAAGTTAGAGAAATATGGAGGCTGACAAATTTGACTGGTTATCCCACTAACATGCTTCTAAGGCTACTTCCACACTATCTGTTGCGTTGTGCATCCAGGAAAAAAGGATTGCAACAATGGTGGAAAGTCACATTCCACGTTTTCAATGCGACTCATATAATGCAGCATACAGTCCATAGACTTATGCTTGCACCACGCCCAGAAGCGCATGGTCTTCTGGTAATGATCTGCATGCAGTGCGTTACCAGATGGAATGCGTTGCACCGCACCTCCAACAGTGCCAGTGTGAAAAGCACCATTTAAATATAGTTGCATCATGTTTCAATGCGATTATATTGTGCTGTGTGAGAGTCTAAGGGCTGGTTCAGACGGACGTCTGCGGAGCGTTTTTAAACGCCGCGTTCAAACGCCCGCGTTTTTTTTCCAAGAACGCTAGCGTTTAACTGCTAAGCGTTTAAAGGCTTTTATTAGCTTTCATGTAGTAGCGTTTGCTAGCGTTGCGTTTTCTTGGCTTTTGTTGGCTTTTACAGGAAGTGGGCGTTTTTAAAGGGAAAGGGCTTGGTTATGTGTCTGCAGGAAGCGGAAATACCTTTGTACTTCCTGTACTCCGAGTGCTGGTGACATACTTTGCCCAGAGCTCTGGTTTGTATTGTGAATTGCGTAATACTTTTAGCCATAGACCCTGAACAAGCAGGGAGATCAGGCGTTTCTGACTGGATTAGCTGCATGCTTGTTTTTAGGTGTGTGAGTCACACTATTGCAGCCAAAGAGATGAGCAGGACAGCCAGGCACATGGGATTGTTTACAAGTATAATAAATATGGTAGCTGCCATATGCCTCTCACTTCAGGTTCCTTTTAAAGCCAATGGGTACCGGTTAAAAAAAGAAAGTCAGATACTCACCTAAGGAGAGGGAAGGCTCGGTCCTAATGAGCCTTCCCTCTCCTCTCCCGGTGCTGCGCAGGGACTTCGGAGGTCTTCGGGAGCACTCGGGCTTCCGAAGACGGGCCGCTCCATACTACGTACGCGCGAGCGCGTCATAGAGGGCGCTCGCGCATGCGTAGTATGGAGCGGCCGCGTCATTGGGAGCCCGAGTGCTCCCGAAAGGTCCCTTCGGCATGCGGAAGTGGCAGTATTTGACCGATCTGGTCGAATACTGCCACGGGGGATCCTGCGCGGGACCGGGCACCGGGAGAGGAGAGGGAAGGCTCATTAGGACCGAGCCTTCTCTCTCCTTAGGTGAGTATCTGACTTTTTCTTTTTTTAACCAGTAAACATTCACTTTAAGCTTAAAATAATGTTATTAGTTGCATGGGGCTGTAAAACGGTCCATATCAAAACATTTTATGGACATGCAAGACACGCCCCCCACTTGAAATAATTGTCCTGTGGGACCATGTAGTATTTAGTGCACTGGGAACAGCATCAGTCTTATGCTGGGCATACACGGTACGTTTACTACCGTGTAATCGAGCAGCTGATGGCTCGATTGATAATTTCCGACGTGTCCGATACCCCGCCGGATCTATTCCGCGTTCGATACCGGCAGGCAGGACAAAAGAAATGAGCGGAAGATAAGGAAGCGCCCGCGGGGGCTTCTTTGGAATAAAAAATATAAATAGGTGGTCACCCAATACATTTCCTTCAAACCTGCTGTTTATCAGGAAAAATTATAGATCAAGGTATGGCAATTCCTGTTAAAACACAGAATACAGGGCCTCCAAACTTGCAGACCAAATATCCCGCTAGTATTTATGGTAGATAATATTTACAACGGTGGATACAAGAGAGAATTACCTATGCAAAAGACCTCACATCTGAGATAGGGATGAAATCATTTTAAAGGGGAACTGAAGAGACAGGTATATGGAGGCTGCCATGTTTATTTTCTTTTAAGCAATACCAGTTGCCTGGCAGCCCTGCTGATCCTCTGCCTCTAATACTATTAGCCATAGCCCCTGAACAAGCATGCAGCAGATCAGGTGTTTCTGACTTTAAAGTCAGATCTGACAAGACTAGCTGCATGCTTGTTTCTGGTGTTGTTCAGATACTACTGCAGAAAAATAGACCAGCAGGGCTGCCAGGCAACTGGTATTGATTAAAAGGAAATAAATATGGCAGCCTCCATATACCTCTTACTTCAGTTCCCCTTTAAGAAATAAAAAATGAGCTTGAAATTAAATTCTGAATTTCATACTTATCTCCAATTGAGTTGTTAGGCAATGCTTCCTATTGGCCAAAAAACCTGCTCTCCCTATTTGAAAATTGCAATGAAAGCCATCTTTTTGTGCTATGAGACTCTTTTTAAAAGACACCTGAGGTGAAAATAAACTAATGAAATAAACAATTGTCTATCTTCCTCCTCCTAAAAATGACTTAAGATATTCCACAGTTTTATTTTGTTTAAATCTACTTAAGTTTTAACTGTTTTATTTTTGCTCAATACACATTCATTGAAGTATGCCAGAGATAAAATCTATGAACTATTGATCCTTTTATCTCGTTCCTGCTCTCAGATGCTATTTTCTGTTAGGAAAGTGTTTTATAGTTAGAATTTCTTATCAGCGAGGGTCACACTGTAGTCACTTCCTGTCTGAGTCAGGACTGATTCAGCCACTTACATACCTGGTATTTAACTCTTTCAGGTAGAGAAAGAAAAAAAGGAACACAGCATAGTTATTTGTGTGCTAGGCATTGTGCATACCCATGTCTATCTCATCATGTCACATGTCAACTTGGGTATCCTTTAAAGCGGTATAAAACCCTGATAATATTCAATAAAACCATGTTTTCCTACTTTTTATATGCCATATGGTTATATTTACATTTGTGCATAAGTATTATTAATTTTGAAATTATATGTTCCCAAAAGTAGTTTTTTGCTTTGAGAGCTGCCTTTGCATTTTATTCATAACTGGTTTTATTCATGTTGTATTGAAGGCAGAAATGCTTTCAGTGTCTCTCTGTGTCCAGGAGCTTCTGCACAGTCAGAGAATGTGTCACATTCCTCACTTGATACAATTAAGTAAACACAAGATAATGTTATCTCCACTTTGGATGCGTCCAGATTTCTCTGCACTGAACTTTCAAGACCTGTGTTTAACTAATTGAATGCTGTTCTATTAAAAAAAATGGTGGTAGTATATAATATGCTGTAAATATTTTTTTAGAGCAAAGAAGAAATGCTGGGTTTCACTCCGCTTTAAGGACTTTCTGGAGAATTTGTTGAGACATATTGACGATTGGTCAAAAAAACTAAGAACAATTGTATCCTTGGAACAGTAGCAGACAACCACTAAGTATTTAACTAGGTACTCCCAAGTGGGCATCTCATTTCTTGCTGGTACATGACCCCCTTTAAACTACAGAAGTCAAAAATTTCACTGATAATTTGGGGCTATGCTGGAGGAAATGCGGATCAGAAGGGAAGGGAAGCTGGTCTGCTTCTTTCATCTTTTGGGCATGCTCATTTTTTTTAACCAGTATGGAAAAAGGTTTTCTGTGCCATATCAGAAATCACAGGAATGCATATAGAACCCCACCTGTTTGCCCTTTTGCATTGGTTTAGATCTTATCTCTAAACCAGATCGATAAGTTTCGTACTTACTGTGCTACACGGCAAGCCATATGTTAAAGTGATACTGTAGGGGGGGGGGGTCGGGGGAAAATGAGTTGAACTTACCCAGGGCTTCTAATGGTCCCCCGCAGACATCCTGTGCCCGCGCAGTCACTCACCGATGCTTCAGCCCCGCCTCCAGTTCACTTCTGGAATTTCAGACTTTAAAGTCTGAAAATGACTGCGCCTGCATTGCAGTGTCCTCGATCCCGCTGAGGTCACCAGGAGCGTACTGCGCAGGCCCAGTATGGTCTGTGCCTGCGCAGTACGCTCCTGTTGACATCAGCGGGATTGAGGACACGGCAACGCAGGCGCAGTGGTTTTCAGACTTTAAAGTCTGAAATTCCAGAAGTGACCCGGAGGCGGGGCCGGAGCATCAGTGAGTGGCTGCGCGGGCACAGGATGTCTGCGGGGGATCATTAGAAGCCCTGGGTAAGTTCAACTCATTTTCCCCCGACCCCCCTACAGTATCCCTTTAAGGATGAAATAATGCAGACCCTCCAGACTTACATCATATCATTAGGATAAAAACCCCTTAATCTAGATTTGGAGAGTAGATAGAAACTACCGGAACATCCCGCTGTTTAAGGGACTCGCACACCTACAGTAAGATCGTTTAGTAAGGTACAGTCTAGTAAAATGCCCAGCACAGATAAAACCAGTTCTTGGAATAATAGCACCCCAAGGTTCAGTTCCCGTAGCATAAGCATCATTTTAAAGAGGTTTGAGGTATCAGTTGATCGTTTATTTAGAAGTATAAACGTGGCTAAACGATACATCTGCTGTTTTTGCAGCCAATTGACCAATCCAATTTGATAAATATTGAATTGGATAAAAATTGCTGCAACAAGCACGACTGATCAGACATGCTGGAAAATCTTGACATGATTGATCAGATGTGTGGTGGCAACAGCATGCGATATTGCAATTGACTAATGCAATGGAACCCCTGGCTGTTACGCCCCCACCTTCAAATGTTATGTGTGCCCCTCTGGTGCCCATGTATTAAAATATCTCACCTGTCTGCTGCCACCCTGAGAACACCTGCTCTTCTGCATATTCCAGTCCCACGTGGCTTACGCATACAACAGGTGGACTCGCGATGGCAGCGGACAGATAAGATATTTGAATGCATGGGCAAAGTGGGGCACAAATAACATTTGGGGGGCTGCGAGGCGGTGAAACAAAGCCTATTCCTGAAAGATTTTGTGCTGGAATCGGCCTGCAGTGTATGGGAAGCCAACAGATCCCTCTCTGATCAGATAGAGCGCTGTCTCTTGGTCCATCTGCACAAACATTGCTAGATGTATGGACACCTTAAGTGTTTAATGTTTGTTCATTAAAAGCTATGCTTATTTTTCTGTCAATGGCACTCCTATGCAATATCCTTATTTGCTACAGTATACCCAATTACTGTCAGACTATCTTGTACAGATGGATACTTTGATTATTACTTGCATTGAACTGTACGCTTTGAAAATGTTAACAAAACTGAAGAAAAAAATAAATAAAGTGGACCAACTAAGTCATGTCAAGGTGGAATTTGATTGGTGCATTTTCAAGCTGCAAAAACGTGCATAATCCTGCATCAACTTAGAAAAATTTGTATCTCATTGACTATCCCTAGCACAGGGGTGTCAAACTCAAATACAAAGCGGAACAAAATTGTACACTGGGACCAAGTCGTGGGCCAACCTCAATGTCTACTGGCCACCATCCTCCCTTTTAAGGTTCCAGGGGTCTAATGCCCCTTCCATATACATTTCCTTGGTGTTTAGTGGCCCTCCCTCCCCTTTACAATTCCCTGGTGTCTAGAGGCTCCCACCCTCCTCTATACAGTTTTCTAGTGTTTAGTTCTTCCACCTACCTCCACCATATGACTTCCCTGGTGGTCTAGAGAGAGACAAACATAATGCAAAGTTGGGAAACCATTTGAGGGCCAAAGTTTGACATGTATGGCCTAGCAGGAAGCTGCCCAGTATCATTTTTACTATAAAACGTCCAATTTCTATAGGCACATGTAGAAATGTTTTAATAATTTTCATAAGTTTGCATTTGTGTATAAAACGATCATTGATTGTTAAAAAAAAATGTAAGAAAGAAAATAGTGTCCGTTAAAATACATTCCAGCTCTGTATAGATTTGAATTCCTGTAGGTGATTTTGCCATGGCGGTTCCAGCAGTGACACCATCAGTACTGTTTGGGAAGTATTGTATTTTTGGGTCAGGATACATCAATGCGGCCCTGAAACTCTTATTGGTCAGCTCACATCTCTGCTGGTTTTGGCCACAAAAAATGTCTGATTTTCTCCTAAAACACAGATATACAAATATATTTTAGTGCAATCAGGTCTCACAATAAGAAACATTCAACATGCACTTCACTCAGCACAACTAAACAAACACCAATTTAGCAATATAGATTTACAGCTTGGCTACACCTAATTTTATTGTAAAAAGTGACATCTTGACAATTGTTCCCTTTAAAAAAAAATGGCAGTAATGGTGAAGAGAACTGTCAACGAAAAACCCAAGTCTAGTTCTGGAACCATAAATGTCCATGTAGACATCATAGATCTGTCTGCGCTGTAATTCAAACAAATGTGTGAGGAGCAGGGCTGGTTTTGAAGCACACACACAAACAAGTGTGGCCACCCCAACCCCCTTTGTAAGAGTGGCCAGTACATTAATTCCCGGACCCAATACAATAACACCCAGAATAAACCCTCCACTTCCCTTTAGTTAATGTGGCCAGCAGAGTAAGTAAATCCACCACCATTTAGAGCAACCCAAGGCGAGGAGGATATGGAGGCTGCTAAATGCATTTCCTTTTAGGCTGCTTCCACACAGGGACGTTACAGGCGCACGTTAGCGCAGCCTGTAACGCTCCCCCAACGCACAGCAATGTAACACAAGTGGGCTGTTCACAGTGCCCACGTTGCGTTACATGTAACCTGCACGTTGTAGTGAAAGTGCAGCATGCTGTGCGTTCTAGTGGCTTTAGCCGCGTTTGACTGTCTGTGGGGGGCGGAGAGGAGGCGGGGAGATGCCGCTACAGTAGCCGTGCACATGGCTACTTAATATGCACTGGCGGCCGCTGATTGGCCGGCGGGACCACGTGATGTGGAGTGTCGCTCCGCATCACGTGGTCCCGCCGGCCAATTAGCGCCACCCTGGGAGACCTTATGCGGATAGAGCCGCCTAACGTGGCTCACTCTACCGTCCTCTCCCGCACCACCATGCGTTGCGTTAGGGGCATGTTATGCGACCATAACGTCCCCTAAAACGCAACGTCTTGGTGTGTAAGTAGCCTTAAACAATACCAGTTGCCTGGTAGCCCCGCTGATCTACTTGTCTGCATATGTCTGAATTAAACCAAAAACAAGCATGCAGCTAATCTTTTCAGATCTGGCAACAATGTCAGAAACACCTGACCTATTGCATGCTTTTTCAGGATCTATAGCTAAGTATTAGAGGCAGAGGATCAGCCAGGCAACTGGTGTTGTTTAAAAGGAAAAATATATGGCAGCCTCCCTATACCTCTCGCTTCAGTTGTCCTTTAAAGGACACATCCGACCTCAATTAAAATAAACAAAATCCACTTACCCGGGGCTTCCTCCAGCTGTCCTGTGCCCTTGCCACAGTTCTGCTCACCTCCGGTAGCCCAGGTCCCCTCCAACGCAGGATGTTCACTGCGCAAGCATCTCTCAGAGTCGCACTGACATCGGACTGTACTGCGCAGATGCAGTAGTTCTGCGCCTGCGCAGTACAGTCCAGATGACGGCACCGCGACCAGTGAGTGAACGTTGGAGCACAGGAGAAGCCGAACCGAAACCCGACCTGGCGAGGACGGCATCTCTACCGGAGGGGACCGGGAGCCACCAGATCTGCGGCGAGGGCACAGGACGGCTGCCAGGGGCTGGAGGAAGCCCCAGGTAAGTGGATTTTTTATTTTTAAAGTGCTCGGACTTTCCCCTTAAAGAGTCTAAATTCACTTTTTTAACATGCAGTCATGTTGCCTTCACTGAGAGGGGCGGGGAAGAGGCGAAGATCCGTGGGCAGATTGACGCGCATGGAGGCAGAGCTGCAGCTGAAAGCTCTGCCTCCATGAGCAGCAAAATCCACAACCAAGAAAGTCGTGGATTTTGCAGGGGGGATTTGGGGGGTATAAACCCCTCGTTTTGCCAGATTGAGAGGGGCGGGGGAGAGGCGGCGATCAGCGGGGATTGACGCGCTGAGAGGCAGAGCTACAGCCATAAGCTCTGCCTCATCAGGAAGCGCTCTCCGGAGGTAGGAGAGGGGATTTGGGGTTATAAACCCCTCATTTTGCCGCAGGATAGCGGCGTTTTAGCAGGGGTTATACTGCTTAAAGCCAGTGGTTACCTATTTAAAAACCAAAAAGTCAGATACTCACCTAATGAGAGGGAAGGCTCGGTCCTAATGAGCCTTCCCTCTCCTCTCCCGGTGCCCTCGGTGCTGCGCTGGCTCCCCCGTTTGCGTCCGCCGCCGCAGGGACTTCGGAGGTCTTCGGGAGCACTCGAGCTTCCGAAGACGGGCCGCTCCATACTACGCACGCGCGAGTGCGTCATAAAGGGCGCTCGCGCATGCGTAGTGTGGAGCGGCCCGTCTTCGGGAGCCTGAGTGCTCCCGAAGGCTTCCGAAAGCTCCCTTCGGCATGCGGAAGTGGCAATATTTGACCGAACTGGTCGAATACTGCCACGGGGGATCCTGCGCGGGCCAAGCACCGGGAGAGGAGAGGGAAGGCTCATTAGGACCGAGCCTTCCCTCTCCTTAGGTGAGTATCTGACTTTTTGGTTTTTAAATAGGTAAACATTCACTTTAACATGACTGCATGTTAAAAAAGTGAATTTAGACCCGCTTCAGAGTCTCTTTAAAGTTGAAGCTGTTTGTTGTGCTTGTTTCCATGTATGAGTGTGGTCGAGCTGCCAGGCAATTGGTATTGTTTAAGTGTAACTGTCGGGCATAAAAATCAAAATTCAATTATTTACTTTTATCTAATAATTTAAGTAATAAGGATGCTAACCAGGCAATTCAAAAGTTAAAATCACAATTACTTTTCTTGTTTATAAATGATCATTCCCCAGTTTACCTGACTCTTATTTGGTACACACAAAATTTGGTACACAAAAAGGAAGATGGTGGGTTGTTATTTTTTGCTTCTGTACATTAGTTAAGTCTGAGGGGAAATATAGAAGCAAAATAGACAACCCAGCATGCACTGCAACTTCCTTAGTGCGGCAACGTACCAAATAAGAGTCATGTAAACTGAGGAATGATCATTTATAAACAAGAAAAGTAAAAGATTTTAACTCTTGGATTGCCTGGTTAGCATCCGTATTACTTGTTTACCAGATAAAACTAAAGAATTGATTTTTAATTTTATGCCCAACAGTTACACTTTAAAAGGAAATAAATATGGCTGCCTCCATATTCTACTCACTTCAGTTGTTCTTTGTTTCAATTGTTTTTTATTGAAAAGTTTTGTAAGTAATACAGATCAAATTTCAATAAGAACATGTTTCAACATCAGTAAACAGAAACAGCATAAAGAATTAACAGTAGGCTTATCATAGCCTGAGCAAACAGCAACCGGTATGACATTAGTAATCTCAATACACTGATCTGTGAGTAGAGCAACTATTGCAATAAGTAGTCAGACAGGAAGTTCCTATACGCTGCTTAACAGGATAGTCCGTCCACCAACTTCAGTTGTTCTTTAATGTCGACGTTTGTTTAGAGGGTTCTGTTGCAGCGCAGGAAGGGGGGGGGGGGGGGGGGGTTAGGGAGACCGGGGATGCCTCTGGATGGCTTCTCCCTACTGAGCCATCTATGGTAATTTATTTTTTCCTTAAGATACAGGTGTACTTTAGGAGGGACAGTAGCAAGAATAACATAATGAATACAAATTAAAATTGCTGATTTTTAGTAAGTAGTAAGTGTTTGCCCATTCTAAAAAATGTCCTCTCTCCGATTTACATTCTGAAATGTACCACTGGTGGTGACATCTTTAGTTCTGCCAGGTGATCTGTACAGAATGTTCCTTACTGACAGTTCTATGCACTGAGGGAAATATTGCTTACTTGGCAGTTGGATGAAGCTGTTATTTCCCACAATGCAACAAGGTTCACAGAAATCAAACTTTCAGGACCATGGTCATGACATCACACTGTGGGAGGGGTTTCGCCATACAGCCATACAGACCCTTCTGGTGGTCTATGTGAGAAAAGGTAAATATTTCTTAAAAATGGAGTATCAGTTACTGATTGGAATCAAGTTAAATCCTTGGTCAAAGTTCCCCTTTAAAGAGCAGCAGTCCAAATTTTAACGCATAACAAAATAAAATGCATTCACATTTTAGTGTCAGACCTCACAACATATAATTTTTTTTATTTACTGTATGGTTGTAATGAGAACAAGCATACCTGCTCTTGGAGCTGATTTTCAAATCTTTGGCACAGTGATTGCAGCTCATCTATAGTCCTGTTCTTCAACTTTAATTGTACTTTGATGTCTTCCAAGGCTGCCATCTTGGCCTTGCACTTATCACACTCCTACAACAATACAGTCAATATGCTTTTAAGTGGACCTGTACTCTTGCACAGGACAGAAGGAAAACATAGAGAAATGCACCCTGTCTGTATTTAGAGAGTTTAGCCTGTCTAATTCCCCCTCATCTGTAATTTGATCTCTCAGCTGCATCAGCTGGCTGCCTCTGCAAAACAGCTAATTTGTAAACACAGGATGTTAACTCTATGTCTGCTTCCATGAAAGCAGGAAGTAGACACGTTGCAGATTTTTACAGCAGAGAGGAAGTCCTGAGTGCAGGTCCATTTTAAGAGGCTGCTTATGATCTAAGATCTATGCAGCAATTAGCTCCAGTTCATCCTGTCACTTTTAATGCAACCGATTAATTAGCAATGCGTGCATTTTGTGCAATGCGCTTCTGGATTTTTGGCAATGACTATATTGAAAGTACCCGGCTGAATTAGAGTGCATACACACATTACATTTTTATTGGCCAATCATTGCCTAATTTTACCACTTCCATGTAGAATGAGGGCCAACAGATTTTGAATACTTGGAGCACATTGTGTACTTAAGTTCAAATACTACATGGAGGTTAAATTGGCTAATCATTGTCCAATCAATATTGGATGTGTGTACACACTCTTAAGGTGCATACACACATCAGACTATAGTCTTTGGAAACTGAAAGATCACAGACCAATCTTACCACCCTTCATGTAGTATGAGAGCCATACTCTACACAGTCTATTCTATGGAGCTGAACTCCACATCAGAAAAAAATCTTTGCAAGATGCTGCACACACAGATGCTGTACAGACACAAAAGATCAGTATCTGCAAAAGATCTGTTCCTACCAAAAATCCATCCCTGCAAATTGCAATGATAGTCTATGAGATCTGCAGATCATCATACACACATGATTTAACTGACATTCATCTGCAGATCAGATCCACCAGGATGGATTTTTAGATTTGCGGATGATTGCTTGATCTGCAGATGAATGTCAGTTAAATCATGTGTGTATGATGATCTGCAGATCTCATAGACTATCATTGCAATTTGCAGGAATGGATTTTTGGCAGGAACAGATCTTTTGCAGATACTGATCTTTTGTGTCTGTACAGCATCTGTGTGTGCAGCATCTTGCAAAGATTTTTTTCTGATGTGGAGTTCAGCTCCATAGAAAAGACTGTGTAGAGTATGGCTCTCATACTACATGAAGGGTGGTAAGATTGGTCTGTGATCTTTCATCTTCCAAAGACTATAGTCTGATGTGTGTATGAGCCTTTAGTCTTGTAGCTCCTCCTTCTGAATTTACATACAAACAATCATTAACCTTCAGCAGCCATTGTGTTCTGGCTGCAGGTTGTAGCTCTCCTGCACCTGTGACAGTACAGCCCATTTATATAATGGAGTGAGCAGTGCAGTTTGTCACTCCCTGATGATCACTCCCTGATGGCGCAGCACAGTGACGTAGTGGTTAGCACTCTCGTCTTGCAGCGCTGGGCCCCTTGTTTGAATCCCAGCCGGGTCAACATCTGCAAGGAGTTTGTATGTTCTCCTGCGTGGGTTTCATCCGGGCACTCCGGTTTCCTCACACATCCCAAAAACATACAAATAAGTTAATTGGCTTCCCCCTAAACTTGTTCCTAGACTACCATACATACACTACAGTTTATACATAGACATAGGACTATAGTAGGGATTCGATTGTGAGCTCCTCTGAGGGACAGTTAGTGACATGACTATATATACTCTGTAAAGTGCTGCAGAAGATGTCGGCACTATATAAATACTAAGAATAATGATCTTTGACTTATTTATGTGCATGCATGTACAGGTAGTCCCCGGTTAACGAACGAGATAGGGACTGTAGGCTCGTTCTTAACCTGAATCCGTCCTTAAGTCGGAACGCTGTGCCTTCTCTGTCCCCTGTGCTTCCAGTGTCCCCCCTCTGTGTCATCTCTGCCCCCTCTGTGTCTCCTTGTGCCTCCTGTGCCCCCTTTCCTAATGTAGAGTATGCACAGCAGAATTGATTACAAGTCTCACCTATTCCATGGTGGCTCCGAGCCAATCAGCGGCGTCCTCTCTCCCTTCACCATTCCTTCCAGCGGCTTCACTATTAGCGTTGCGTAATGACACAATCAGAAGGAGCTGTGGGTTCTCCTTTTCATTGCGTCATTACGCAACGCTAGGGAAGCCGCTGGGAAGAGCATTAAGGGGAGAGAGGACGCCGCTGATTGGCATAAAGGGGGCACAGAGGTAGTCCCTGGGCTGCGTGACGTCATCGCGGTGGGCGTTCGTATCGCCGGGTCGTTCGTAAGTCAGGGGGTTCGTAACCCGGGGACTACCTGTATTCCCTAGAATGGTAGAACCAGACAGGCCTCAGCATGAATCCCAGGTTCATAAGCATGAAATGTTTGCTTGCTTACTGACTAGAGTGGGCAGAGTAGGGACCCCTTCGACTTGAAGAAACCTCAACGTTGGTGAAAGGGACTAGTACGGAATGCTTTTGCATGCAAACCATTTTGGAACCAAATATCCTCCATTTAGTTCAACAGAATATAGCTTGCATTCAAGTTGTTTTTAATGTTACTGGAGTTCCAGCTTGTTGTGAGTGTTGAAGTGCAGAGGGTTAATAATTGTTTGTATGTAAACTGACCACTCCCCTCAGCACCTCCTTTCCCGTTTAAAGAGGAACTCCAGTGAAAATAATGTGATTAAAAAAGTGTTTCATTTTTACAATAATTATGTATACATTATTTAGTCAGTGTTTGTCCATTGTAAAATATTTCCTCTCCCTGATTTACATTCTGACATTTATCACATGGTGACATTTTTACTGCTGGCAGGTGATGCCACTGGAAGGAGATGCTGCTTGCTTTTTTGGCAGTTGGAAACAGCTGTCATTTCCCACAGTGCGACAAGGCTCCGACAGTGTGAAGTCAGGATCTCAGAGCTGTGAGGCGTTGACATCACACTGTGGGAGGGGTTTCACCACAATATCAGCCATACAGAGCCCCCTGATGATCTGTTTGTGAAAAGGAAAAGATTTCTCATAGGAAAGGGGGTATCAGCTACTGATTGGGATGAAGTTCAATTCTTGGTTACGGTTTCTCTTTAAATTCTGGGTCCTTGAAAGGATTTAGCTTCCCTTGCTTGTGGCCATAGGATCCAACATGGCTCCAGTCAGTCACAATTCATGGGGCTTCCATGAAAACTTTTGACGGGACCCACAATGGTCACACCCCTTGCCCTTCACAGCCTAGGGGCCCATCTCACAAGGGTCATAAAACAAGAGTGGCCATCATGATCTTCACACCCATAACAAGTGTAGCCACAAAAACACCTGATCTGAAGTATAGTCCCCTGTATGGGAGGAAGGGAAGGTTAGTAGTTGTGGCCCCCACAGCTCTGGGCCCCATGCTGCAGGTGCTGCTCCCATCTAGGTATGTCCCCCAGCTCCAATTCATGACTCAACATAGCAGCCAGAAGCAGTTTTTTCACTTCTGAAAGACCCAAGCTGGGCATTAGCTTCCACACACTATATTATGGCATGCTTATGAGTTTATAAGGGAAAGTACAACAGAAGCGTTAATTGCAGCAATGGATTAGTTTGATTTGGCTGCTTTAATCCCCCCAAATTTTCCCTACAGAGAGATTATCCTGCTCATAATGCTAGCTGCTTTCCACAGGGGATCTCATAGCAGGACTGGAAGAAAGAACATCCTTGTCTGTTCATCAGAAGGCCTATAATCCGGAGCTCTGTAACACCAGTGATGTGGCACCACCAGTGACCTTACTTGTTTGGAAATTCTCTCTCTCTTCAGCTGGGTCCTAAGCAATTGAGCCTCTTCTGCTAATCGAGTCATTTCTTTCTGCAGCTCTTCCATCTGCTTCTGGTGCTCCCTAGAGTTTCATACAGAAAAAAAGAGTAAAGACATTTGTAGGATCAAATGAAAAAAAAGATTTCAGCGCTCACAATAATATACTAAAATGGTAAACCCAGATGGTGCAAACCCCCTTTCTGGGTGTATACTGTCTAAATGGCACTTAACCACAAAGTCCAAGATAAGATCCGCAGCGCTGTATTGGTGTATATCGTATAGGAGTTTCATGTCGCTATGGCAACTTAGTGAATATGATATGTGAGGGGGGGAATTACTTCCTGGATGGTGGCTGGGAGGTGTTTAGCAAATAAAAGGGCAGCGTGGACGTCACTACGATTAGCCCCTGATAAGCTGTTATCAGCGAAACGCGTAGGGCGTGGCTTGAGTGACGTCAACGCGTACATGCGTAACGTGTGACGCGTACGCCAGCAATTGCAGCCGAGTGGTGTCACTGGCGTGATCCCCGGCGCTGCGTTTTAACAAACTAGAAGCGGCGTGGAGGGTTGTTTTGGACGGCGGGAGGCGGCCACCCGGGAGCTAATGCCTCCTAGCCTGCACCTTTGTAACCCATCCGGCTGCCTTATGAACTTTTTTTTGCCTCAAAGCTTGTTTTTAAAACCTTTTTATTGAAATAAAAGAAGATAATGCAAGAAGAGGCGGGTCCTCTTGTTTGTGTTTTTTCCACATTTCACACGATTGGGAAGGAGAGCCCAGCAGAGCCAGTAGTCACTGGAGGAGACCTAGTAGCCAGAGAGGCGACGGAGGGGCCAACACCCCCGGAAGCGAGACTTGGCACTTGAGACCTCAGGATCTGGTGAGTCTGTACCCGCAAGGGGATCTGCACTTCCATATTGCATCAAGTGTGATTGTTGTGGATAAGGGGGAGCGCATGATTATTTCCTACATTTGTAGGATGACAACTGCACAATACACTAAGAAAAACAGGAGCCTCTTTACCAGCTACTTCCTACAGCTCAGGCTTTTAGGATCCTTTCACGCTAGGGAGTTTGACTTTTTTAAAGCGCTGGCGATTTTCAAAATCAATCAAAATGTGCAATGAGTCTCTATGAGAAAGTTCACATCTGAGCGGTTCGTTTCCGATCCGCTCAGAAAAGCGGTGCATGGGCCATTTTTTGAGGCGATTCCGCCTCAATGGAAGGTATAGGAAAAACGCAAAACGCTCACAAAATCGCTTTGTGCAGAAATGTGTGTAGAAATGTTCTTTCCTCTTATGGAGGACCTCCCTGGCGTTCAATTTCCCCAGGATTTCTGTGCAAAAAGTGATAAAATACATTTTTGAAACTTTTTTTTCCCTGTAACTTGCCAAAATGTGTCAAGCAAGGGTCTAGTATACAGTGCAGGAGAGTATTGATGTGTATGCACTTTTATACTGTTCACAGCATGTTTTGTTTGGACAGAGAATTTGTCCATAACGCTAGGGAGGTTAACCACTTGAGGACCGCGGGCTTTACCCCCCTTAAGGACCGGCCACTTTTTTTCCATTCAGACCACTGCAGCTTTCACGGTTTATTGCTCGCTCATACAACCTACCACCTAAATGAATTTTGGCTCCTTTTCTTGTCACTAATAAAGCTTTCTTTTGGTGCTATTTGATTGCTCCTGCGATTTTTACTTTTTATTATATTCATCAAAAAAGACATGAATTTTGGCAAAAAAATGATTTTTTTTTAACTTTCTGTGCTGACATTTTTCAAATAAAGTAAAATTTCTGTATACATGCAGAGCGAAAAATGTGGACAAACAGGTTTTTGATTAAAAAAAAACCCATTCAGTGTATATTTATTGGTTTGGGTAAAAGTTATAGCGTTTACAAACTATGGTGCAAAAAGTGAATTTTCCCATTTTCAAGCATCTATGACTTTTCTGACCACCTGACATGTTTCATGAGGGGCTAGAATTCCAGGATAGTATAAATACCCCCCAAATGACCCCATTTTGGAAAGAAGATATCCCAAAGTATTCACTGAGAGGCATAGTGAGTTCATAGAAGATATTAATTTTTGTCACAAGTAAGCGGAAAATGACACTTTGTGACAAAAAAAAAAAAAAAAGGTTCCATTTCTTCTAACTTGCGACAAAAACAAATGAAATCTGCCACGGACTCACCATGCCCCTCTCTGAATACCTTGAAGTGTCTACTTTCCAAAATGGGGTCATTTGTGGGGTGTGTTTACTGTCCTCGCATTTTGGGGGGTGCTAATTTGTAAGCACCCCTGTAAAGTCTAAAGGTGCTCATTGGACTTTGGGCCCCTTAGCGCAGTTAGGCTGCAAAAAAGTGCCACACGTGGTATTGCCGTACTCAGGAGAAGTAGTATAATGTGTTTTGGGGTGTATTTTTACACATACCGATGCTGGGTGGGAGAAGTATCTCTGTAAATGACAATTTTTTAATTTTTTTTTTACACACAATTGTCCATTTACAGAGATCTTTCTCCCACTCAGCATGGGTATGTGTAAAAATACACCCCAAAACACATTATACTACTTCTCCTGAGTACGGTGATACCACATGTGTGCCACTTTTTTGCACCCTAACTGCGCTAAGGGGCCCAAAGTCCAATGAGTACCTTTAGGATTTCACAGGTCATTTTGAGAAATTTCGTTTCAAGACTACTCCTCATGGTTTAGGGCCCCTATAATGCCAGGACAGTATAGGAACCCCACAAATGACCCCATTTTAGAAAGAAGACACCCCAAGGTATTCCGTTAGTAGTACGGTGAATTCATAGAAGATTTTATTTTTTGTCACAAGTTAGCGGAAAATGACACTTTGTGAAAAAAAACAATAAAAATCAATTTCCGCTAACTTGTGACAAAAAATAAAATCTTCTATGAATTCACCGTACTACTAACAGAATACCTTGGGGTGTCTTCTTTCTAAAATGGAGTCATTAGTGGGGTTCCTATACTGTCCTGGCATTTTAGGGGCCCTAAACCGTGAGGAGTCGTCTTGAAACAAAATTTCTCAAAATGACCTGTGAAATCCTAAAGGTACTCATTGGACTTTGGGCCCCTTAGCGCAGTTAGGGTGCAAAAAAGTGCCACACATGTGGTATCGCCGTACTCGGGAGAAGTAGTACAATGTGTTTTGGGGTGTATTTTTACACATACCCATGCTGGGTGGGAGAAATAACTTTGTAAATGGACAATTGTGTGTAAAAAAATCAAAAGATTGTCATTTACTGAGGTATTTCTCCCACCCAGCATGGGTATGTGTAAAAATACACCCCAAAACACATTATACTACTTCTCCCGAGTACGGCGATACCACATGATTGGCACTTTTTTGCAGCCTAACTGCGCTAAGGGGCCCAAAGTCCAATGAGTACCTTTAGGATTTCACAGGTCATTTTTGTTTCAAGACTACTCCTCACGGTTTAGGGCCCCTAAAATGCCAGGGCAGTATAGGAACCCCACTAATGACCCCATTTTAGAAAGAAGACACCCCAAGGTATTCCGTTAGGAGTATGGTGAGTTCATAGAAGTTTTTATTTTTTTGTCACAAGTTAGCGGAAATTGATTTTAATTGTTTTTTTTCACAAAGTGTCATTTTCTGCTAACTTGTGACAAAAAATAAAATCTTCTATGAACTCACCATACTCCTAAATTGAATACGTTTGGGTGTCTTAGGGGCCCTAAACCGTGAGGAGTAGTCTTGAAACCAAATGTCGCAAAATGCCCTGTGAAATCCTAAAGGTACTCATTGGACTTTGGGCCCCTTAGCGTACTTAGGGTGTAAAAAAGTGCCACATATGTGGTACCGCCGTACTCAGGAGAAGTAGTATAATGTGTTTTGGGGTGTATTTTTACACATACCAATGCTGGGTGGGAGAAATATCTCTGTAAATGACAATTGTTTGATATTTTTTACACACAATTGTCCATTTACAGAGAGATTTCTCCCACCCAGCATGGGTATGTGTAAAAATACACCCCAAAACACATTATACTACTTCTCCTGAGTACGGCGATACCACATGTGTGACACTTTTTTGCAGCCTAGGTGCGCTAAGGGGCCCAACGTCCTAATCACAGGTCATTTTGAGGCATTTGTTTTCTAGACTACTCCTCACGGTTTAGGGCCCCTAAAATGCCAGGGCAGTATAGGAACCCCACAAGTGACCCCATTTTAGAGAGAAGACACCCCAAGGTATTCCGTTAGGTGTATGGCGAGTTCATAGAAGATTTTATTTTTTGTCACAAGTTAGTGAAAAATGACACTTTGTGAAAAAAAAAAAAAATCAATTTCCGCTAACTTTTGACAAAAAATAAAATCTTCTATGAACTCGTCATACACCTAACAGAATACATTGGGGTGTCTTTTTTCTAAAATGGGGTCAGTTTGTGGGGTTCCTATACCGCCCTGGCATTTTACGGGCCCAAAACCGTGAGTAGTCTGGAAACCAAATGTCTAAAAATGACTGTTTAGGGGTATAAGCATCTGCAAATTTTGATGACAGGTGGTCTATGAGGGGGCGAATTTTGTGGAACCGGTCATATGCAGGGTGGCCTTTTAGATGACAGGTTGTATTGGGCCTGATCTGATGGATAGGAGTGCTGGGGGGGGGGTGACAGGAGGTGATTGATGGGTGTCTCAGGGGGTGGTTAGAGGGGAAAATAGATGCAATCAATGCACTGGGGAGGTGATCGGAAGGGGGTCTGAGGGGGATCTGAGGGTTTGGCCGAGTGATCAGGAGCCCACACGGGGCAAATTAGGGCCTGATCTGATGGGTAGGTGTGCTAGGGGGTGACAGGAGGTGATTGATGGGTGTCTCAAGGTGTGATTAGAGGGGGGAATAGATGCAAGCAATGCACTGGCGAGGTGATCAGGGCTGGGGCCTGAGGGCATTCTGAGGGTGTGGGCGGGTGATTGAGTGCCCTAGGGGCAGATAGGGGTCTAATCTGATAGGTAGCAGTGACAGGGGGTGATTGATGGGTAATTAGTGGGTGTTTAGGGTAGAGAACAGATATAAACACTGCACTTGGGAGGTGATCTGACGTCGGATCTGCAGGCGAACTATTGGTGTGGGTGGGTGATCAGATTGCCCGCAAGGGGCAGGTTAGGGGCTGATTGATGAGTGGCAGTGCCAGGGGGTGATTGATGGGTGGCAGTGACAGGGGGTGATTGATGGGTGATTGACAGGTGATTGACAGGTGATCAGTGGGTTATTACAGGGAAGAACAGATGTAACTAATGCACTGGCGAATTGATAAGGGGGGGGGGTCTGAGGGCAATCTGAACGTGTAGGCGGGTGATTGGGTGCCCGCAAGGGGCAGATTAGGGTCTGATCTGATGGGTAACAGTGACAGGTGGTGATAGGGGGTGATTGATGGGTAATTAGTGGGTGTTTAGGGTAGATAACAGATGTAAACACTGCACTTTGGAGGTGATCTGATGTCGGATCTGTGGGCGATCTATTGGTGTGGGTGGGTGACCAGATTGCCCGCAAGGGGCAGGTTAGGGGCAGATTGATGGGTGGCATTGCCAGGGGGTGATTGATGGGAGGCAGTGACAGGGGGTGATTGATGGGTGATTGACAGGTGATCAGTGGGTTATTACAGGGAAGCACAGATGTAAAATATTGCACTGGCAAATTGATAAGGGGGGTCTGAGGGCAATCTGAGCGTGTAGGCGGGTGATTGCCCGCAAGGGGCAGATTAGGGTCTGATCTGATGGGTAACAGTGACAGGTGGTGATAGGGGGTGATTGATGGGTAATTAGTGGGTGTTTAGGGTAGATAACAGATGTAAACACTGCACTTGGGAGGTGATCTGACGTCGGATCTGCGGGCGATCTATTGGTGTGGGTGGGTGATCAGATTGCCCGCAAGTGGCAGGTTAGGGGCTGATTGATGGGTGGCAGTGATGGGTGATTGACAGGTGATTGACAGGTGATCAGGGGGATAGATGCATACAGTACACGGGGGGGTCTGGGGAGAATCTGAGGGGTGGGGGGTGATCAGGAGGGGGCAGGGGGCGGGGGGGGGATAAAAAAAAATAGCGTTGACAGATAGTGACAGGGAGTGATTGATGGGTGATTAGGGGGCTGATTGGGTGCAAACAGGGGTCTGGGGGGTGGGCAGGGGGGGGTCTGAGGGGTGCTGTGGGCGATCTGGGGCGGGGGGGGGGGGAAGAAATCCGTGTGCTTGGGTGCGACATAGGGTGGCTGCAGCCTGCCCTGGTGGTCCCTCGGACATTGGGACCACCAGGGCAGGAGGCAGCCGGCGGGATGTTACGGCGGGTATGCAGAGACAGGTGCCGGTGGAGGATCGCGTCACGGATGACGCGATCGCTCCGCCCATGCCCTTACAAGGACCGCCGCCTCTGTGGGTGAGCTGGTCCTTGCGGGCTCCACTTCCCGGCCGCCCCTGTGCGTTAGGCGGTCGGGAAGTGGTTAAGGAACTCATTCTAGAAGAGTGGAGAAAAGCTGTGAAATTATTTTTTTTTTAAATCGTTATCAAAAGATGTTTCCTCTGTCACAGGAAACTGAAGATCTGGTTCAGTCTAACCCAGTGGTTGATGCTTCCTTGATGAAAATAGTGAAGAATGTAACGCTTCCGATTGAAGATTCTACGTTGTTTAGAGATGTATTAGATCGTCAAATAGATCAGGATTTGAAAAGAGCATACTTGTCATCAGGAGAGTCAGCGAGAATTGCTATTACTCTGACTTGAGTAGCAAAAGCTATGAAGGTATGGGTTGATTTACAGAAAGCGGTTAGAAAAAGAGAGAGCTTGGAAGAATGGTCGTTTGCGTTTCAAGAGTTATCATTGACTGCGGATTTTGTTGGAGCAGCAAGTGTTGATCTAGTCTGGCGTTCTAGTAGATTGATGTTATATTCAATTATGGCCAGAAGATGTTTATGGTTAAAGCTGTGGGCTGCAGACCCAACTTCAAAGCAGTCCTGGTCGAAAATTCCATTTGATGGAAAATATTTGTTTGGCCCTAAAATGGACGCTGCCATTTCTAGGGTGACTGGAGGCCACAAGCAAAAAAAAAAATAACCAGCACTTGCCGAATTCTTAAAAAGCAGGTTATTTATTCACAAAAAATGTGAACAAAAATAGCCATGACTTCCGGAATGTAACTATAGCTCAGTAGTAGTGATAGCTCTTAGCTGCATACAGATGCATGAAGATCTCCTCAGGTATAGGTTACGCCTTCATTGCAGCCCAATTCTGCTCACAACGGACTGTCACCGTTTCGAACGGTTGATCCGTTCGAAACGGCAACAGTCCGTTGTTTGTGAGCAGAATTGGGCTGCAATGAAGGCGTAACCTATAGCTGAGGAGATCTTCATGCATCTGTATGCAGCTAAGAGCTATCACTACTACTGAGCTATAGTTACATTCCGGAAGTCATGGCCATTTTTGTTCACATTTTTTTTAATATATAACCTGCTTTTTAAGAATTCAGCAAGAGCTGGTCATTTTTTTTGCTTGTGGTCTATAATCAAGTCTGTGCTAGCCACACGGACTAGACCTGGCACAGCCATTGAAGCAAGATAGGTGTGCTATCCGAGAAGTTTAAAAAAATAGGGTGACTGGAGGAAAATCTGGGCTATTGCCGCAGGATCGTAAATTTAGAAAACAGAGATTTCCGCAGTACAGAAAGCAAGTATATAATAAGTTTACGGAAGCAAAATCGTATAAACCTGGAAAAGATTTTAGGAGAAATTGGAGGTCAAATCAGACCTTTCAAAAGTCCAATAGATCTAAGGTCACTAATACTACCGCGGATGTAAGGAAGTTGTTTTGAAATGAGGATATATTTCGGTGGGTGCAAGATTGCAACACTTCAAGGATGTCTGGGCGGGAAATTTACAGAATATGTGGGTAGTAAAAACGGTCTCTTTAGGTCATCAATGGACGTTCAAGAAAAGCCCACCGAGGAACAACATGATTCAGACAAAAATAACAAGAACGATAGAAAAAAAGCTAATCTTAAGGGAGTATGTGTCAAAACTTTTGAGTCAAAAGGCGGTTTGTCCAGTACCACCTTCAGAAGAAGGTACAGGTTATTATTCTCCAATCTTTTTGATAAAAAAAAGAAATCGGGGGATTTAAAGAGAACCAGAGATGAAGCACCCTCATGTATTTTATTACATTTATCAGTGGGAACATGACAGTAAACACCTACCCTGCTTTTAGTTTCATTGTTATCTGCTTAATTAGTTTATTAGCAGCTGTGATAAGAATCCCCGACTGGCTCAGTCTAGGTTTGACCTGGAATCATTATAGCTGAGTCACTCTTCTGTGGAGTCTTTTCAAGCCCAAGCCTGCCACCTCCCGGCTTAGATTTCCTGCTTTGCATACTGAGAGCTGTGATGACATGGGAGGGGCTTCTCCTGCTGAGAGAGAGGCTCTGTGGCTGCAATATGATCCCTGTGTGCTCTGTGTGCACTAGATACTGATGATGACTGCAGTTTCATTCCTATGAGAGACACTTCCTACAGGCAGCTGTACATCATACCAAAATGAAAGCACATAGATGAAAGGCTGCATTTAGCCTAGATAGCAGCCTAGTCTCATATAGCCTAGACAGCACATCCAGAACAACTCATAACCCGGAAGGAGAAGGGATATGAGCCGGCGGCCATATTTGATTTTTCCTGGAGCAATAATGGATAACAAAAAAAAACACTAAAAAAGGCACACCAGAGCGGCAAAATGATCAGGTAGAGCATTTATTCTTTACAAGCTATCGACTGATATGTTTATTTTGTGTGAAACATTCATCTCTGGTTCCCTTTAAGACCTGTTCTGGATTTAAAGAAACTGAACAAATTCATTCATATTCCAAAATTCAAAATGGAGACTCTGTCGTCCATAGTGATGTCAATGCGGCCAGGGGATTGGATGTTGTCCATAGATCTGAAGGACACGTATTTTCACGTTCCGGTGCATCCAGTGTATCAGAAGTTTCTTCGCTTTGCAATAGGGCCCCTGCATCTTCAGTTTGTTTGTCTTCCATTTGGTCTCGCTACTTCGCCTCGGACCTTTTCAAAGGTGCTTCTCGCCGTAATTTCGTTGGTACGTGTTCGGGGAATACGCGTCCTTCATTACTTGGACGTCATCATTCTCCTGGCTTCATCAAGACAGTTGTTACTACAGCATCAGACAATACTAATAGAGACTCTAACAAGCTATGGTTGGATACTAAATCAAGAAAAAAGTCATCTTCCTTCCCAAAGAATTCTGTTTCTAGGAGCAATGATAGACACAGTTCAACGCACTATTTCTCTACCAGAGGAGAAGATTGTGAAAATTCAAAGGATTGTTCAACAATTTATGATCGGAGATTTTGTTCAAGCAAAGGATTGTCAGAGTTTACTAGGCCTCATGTCCTCAACTATTCTCATGGTGCCATGGGCCCACTGGCATTTAAGACCATTCCAGTTGAACTTTCTAAGGCAGTGGAACAAAGAAGACATGAAACAGTGGATAAAAATCCTGAATGTGGTAAAGATCTCTCTAAAGTGGAGGCTGAACAATCACAATTTGAGGAATTGTCGGAATTTATTCCCTCCAGACTGGAAAATTCTCACAACTGATGCCAGCACTGTGGGTTGGGGAGCAGTGTTAGAAAGTCACCCAGCTCAAGGTTTTTGGACAGTGAATTGTCAGCAGGTTGTTTTGAATGTACTGGAACTCAGGGCAGCCTGTCAAGCTCTATGTCATTTTCTTCCTGTATTGAAGGGTCAGGCAGTCCTTCAAAGAATGGACAATGTGTCAGCAGTATCGTATGTAAGAAAACAGGGTGGAACGCACAGCAGATCCCTAATGAGAGAGGTTTGTCCTATCATGACTATGGCTCAGAAGTATTTCAAGGAGATATCAGCTGTCTATCTCCTATGGCCACAGAACCAGCAGGCGAATTTTCTATCTCGTCACCACTTGGACAACAACGAGTGGTCTCTATATCTGAAGAGATTTCTTCAGTTAGTCAAAAAATGGGGAATGCCCCAGATTGATTTATTTGCCTCTACGGAAGAATCACAAAACTCCCCTGTATTATTTGAGGTTTCCTGACCAACAGGCCTTGGGGTTGGATGCATTAACCTTGGGGTTGGTGGTTCAAGACGGCCTATGCCTTCCCACCGACACAGTTAATCTTCAGATTCCTACAGAAATTGAGTTACCCCAGAATGGAAGTAATAGCAATACTTCCATACTGGCCAGCCAGGCCTTGGTCTCCCCTCCTTCTCCAGATGCCCAAGGGGGATGCAGTGCCACTTCCAATGATCAAATACCTTTTATAGCAAGGACACGTTCTACACGGCAATCTAAAACATCTACAGCTGATGGCTTGGAATTTGAGAGGGCTAGATTACTAAATTCTGGTTGTTCAGTGGAGGTGGTAGAAACTTTGCTTAAAGCAAAAAAAAACTACTGCAACCTCACACAATAGGGTCTGGAAAGTCTTTAATGATTTTGCCAATGAACAAGGACTCTCGTCAGCCAATATAAAGCCATGTGATATCTTGTTATTCTTGCAGAGGGTCTTGAATATGAATCTATCGTACTCAACACTCAGGAGACATGTTTCTGCCATCTCTTCTGTTTCAGGGGTATCTTGGGCTTCTCACCTATTA
The DNA here is from genome assembly GCF_040937935.1 of Hyperolius riggenbachi. Classification (NCBI taxonomy): domain Eukaryota; kingdom Metazoa; phylum Chordata; class Amphibia; order Anura; family Hyperoliidae; genus Hyperolius; species Hyperolius riggenbachi. The sequence goes on along the minus strand of NC_090649.1, from coordinate 414,476,711 downwards.
ATCAAACAGTTCTTTAAGGCAGCAATAAAATTAAGGCCTCCTATTAAACTGAGATTTCCTAAATGGGATTTACCCCTAGTTTTGGATTTTTGTCATCTTCAGAGGATTTTCAAAATGACAGGGCAACATTACAAAATCTCTCTTGGAAAACCGTGTTTCTAATAGCCATCACCTCTGGTAGGAGAACATCTGAACTACATGCAATGTCACACAAGGAGCATTATTTAGTGTTCTTTCAAGACAGGAGAGTGTTATTTCCAGTTCAGTCTTTTCTACCAAAATGTACATCACTTCATTTTAATCAGGAGTCGACGCTTCCAGCATTTGTTTCCCAAGAGGATCCTACTAAACCTCATTCTTTGGACATTCCATCGACTATTAAGGCCTATTTAAAGGCAACAAGACAAATTAGATTGTCTGAAAGACTATTTGTCATCCCGGCAGGATATAGAAGAGGGAAGATGGCTTCTACAAGAACTTTAGCTTGTTGGATTGTAAAATTAATTCAAATGGCATATAAGTCAAGAGACTTAGAGCCACCGCAGGACATTAACACCCACTCAACAAGAAGTATATCTTCTTCATGGGCAGCGCTAAACAAAGTTTCACTATTAACTGTGTGTAAGGCTGCAAATTGGGCGACGGATCACACTTTTCTGAAGCATTATTGTGTTGGGCCAGCCTCACTCTCAACTGTTGATTTTGGAAAGAAAGTTATTTCCTCTGCTCTAAATAATGCTGTGTGATTTCAGTTTTGTGTTTTTGATTGTATTAAAATTGTGTTCAGCATACCCACCCTGATTTTATCTAGTTATTTCCCAGTAGTATACTAACATGGCAAACACTAGGGAAACTGGAAAACTGTATACTCACCTTGGGTAGTTTTCCTTTCCTAGTGTTTGTCCATGTCAGTATACGGCCCCACCCTATGCTGTCGGCTCGTTCTAGTAACATGGAATGGCAGTATGGGGTGATTAGAGGCCTTTATTAGTTAGTTGTCCTATTAGGGCAAAGGGAGGCGGGGCTTTGCCCAGTAGTATACTGACATGGACAAACACTAGGAAAAGAAAACTACCCAAGGTGAGTATACAGTTTTCCTCTCTGCTGAGATCCTGTTTTTACAGTACGTGCAACACCCCTGTGTGTGTACATATAAATTTGATTGGCAAACCACTGCCCAATTTTACCACCTCTATGTAGTATGAGATCTCTCCTACAAAATCTGTTCCTAATATTCAAAGTCTGTTGGCCCTACTAGTATATGGAAGTGGTAAAATTAGCCAATCAATCTAAATTGGATGTGTTTATGCACCCTAAAGCCTTGTACACTCCTTCAATTTTGATTGGTCACTTTTACCACCTCCATGTAGTAGGAGTGTCAACAGATTTTGAATACTATAAACAGATTGTGTAGATTAACTCTCATAATTTAAGGTGGTAACATTGGTCAGTGATTGGCCAATAACATTTTAAGGTATATACCAGGCTTTACAAGTACTGTAGATTTTTTTTAATACATTCTACCCAAAACCTAGGATTGACTAGGATCCAGGGAAGCAATTTAATTTTAGAGGGTATAGTTTTCCTTTAACCCCCCCCCCCTACCACCGAGTCACGCCAATGGGCGTGATCGCAGTGTCAGCCCCAGGACCACCTAACGGCAATTGGCGTCAAGTCCTGGGGCAGGGTTTTGCAGGAGATTGAGCGCATCTCCGCTTGAATGACGAAGCTCCACTCTGTCATCAGTCTCCCATCGGCGATCGCCGCTAGGAGACTGTTAGACGGCGAAACAGCCATCTATTTTCAGTGTACAGCGATGTGATCGAATGCAGCACTGTACTTGGGACAGCAATGTGACACGGCTGTCCCCTCTGGAGGCGGGGAAGCAATCCGCTGTCATAGGCTGAAGCCTATGACAGCCAATCGCACTGATTGGCTGGCAGGGGGAGAGAGGGCGGAGTTTAGAAAAAACAACATTTATTTTAAAATAAAGGAAATAAATATTTATAAAAAAAAAAACAGACAAACATTGGGGGAGGAATCAGAGCCCACCAACAGAAAACTCTGTTGGTGGATAAAAAAGGGGGAGGGGGAAATCACTTGTGAGCTGAGATGTACGGCCCTGCAGCGAGGCCTTTAAGCTGCAATGGCCTAAATAGCAAAAAACAGCCTGGTCACTAGTGGGGTGTAAGCCTACGGTCCTCAAGTAGTTAAGAGAAAGTAGGAGAGGTAAAGAGTTAAATGTACCATGACTTGTCTTTGAAAAGTTCGGAGATCTGGTGCTTCAGTTTATCAATCTTCTCATCTCGGGCAGCGATCTCAGTTTTGCTTTGCTCCCTGAGCGATGCCAGCGTCTCTTCATACTTCAGAAGAGACGGAAGATGTCAGGTTAATTGATGCTTTCAGACTACAGCCATCTACCAGAGTAAGTGATGGGTATCTATAGAGCCCACCTGACTCTGCAGCTCTCTGCTGACATGTTCATAATGCAGGATGCGTTCCTGCAGAAGCTGCTCCTTCTCCTCCACCAACCCCTGGCTTCTCTCCAGCAACTGTCGGGTTGTTTTATGGCTGTTTACTTCAAGCTCAATATCTCTGGCAAACTGCATCGTCTGCAATGATATAAAATTGTTATTTCACTTCCAAGGCCAAGCCTGCCACAAAACTGTAAATGGCTTACGTCTTATTGACTAAACATCTATAAAATCCATTGTTAGTACTAAGAAAACAAACAGACACACGTGCGGGGGAACCAAATAGACTAATAGCTTTTATAACTCTCAACTAAATTGACTATAACCTCTTAAAGGGAACCTGAGCCAGTTTAGGGGAAAAAAAAGTTGGATACTTACCTAAGCAGAGGGAAGCCTCCAGATAGTCCAAAGGCTTCCCATCTCCTCCTCAATTCTACCACTGCCACACACAGACCCTCGAACATATCTGACAATAGCTTGTTGGATATGGTCTTGTGGTTGCTCTCCCGTGTACGAACGCATCCAGTGGCTTCCCTTTTCTTAGGTGAGTATCAAAATTGTTATCTCTGTTGTACATAAAAACACAGAAGTACACTAATGCTGAAAACTTAGAATGGCCCAACACATATTAGCCTCAAATGGCTCAACACATTGGGTTCTCCCTTCCCCTGTGATCACTGCCTGACCTCATTACAGATTCCAGGCAATGATGTTCCCATGTGGCTAGAAGCGGCATGGCAAGAGTAGGCAAAGGCACAGTAAGGGGCAGGCAATGCCATTGCAGGGACTGGACATTGCTTGGCTTCTTAACCAGGAAATGCAGCTAAACACTGTTAATCACTGAAAAGCAAGTGCTACATACAACACAACCTTAGGGCTGGAACCCACTAGAGCAATTTTCTGAGAATTTAGGGAGCGATTCAAACCGCTAGCGATTTCCCTAAACGCTTAGCTAATGTTAATGTATGTGCCAAATTCCACTGGAGTGATTCCGATTACCAAATTGCAAAACGCAGGACATGCAGCATTTTTTTTTGCGTTTAGCAATGTAAAGTATAAAACCGCTGGCGTAATCCTGCATAAAAACCCGCACAGAGCGATTTTGCTAGAGTTTTGAAGTTACTGCACACTATAAACAAATTAATATTGAAAGGATCAATCAGTATTAAAAGCGCTAATCGCTACACAATCGCTGGCAAAAACCTTACACTTTTTAAAATTACTAACAAAACGCTCATGAAATCGCTTACAAAATGCTAGCGATTGGCGATAGCGATTTGTAGTGGGTTCCAGGCCTTACTGCCAGATAGGAAGGTAGTCATCCATTGAAGAGGTGGGCAGAAAAAATGCCATGCTCAAAGTCTCTGAAGTGCCTTGGCATTGACCCGGACTCCTGAGAGAGCCACAACATTCTCACGCCTGGCAAAGTTGTATTAGCAAAAGTGCTACTTCCTATGAGCAGAACAGGATTACACAGGGGCAGAAGAAGCGTGAGATGTGCAAATCCAGAGACAATGTTCTGCCAACCATCCCAGCAAACCACTTGTGCTCTACAAGCAGCAGAGCTTTTCCGCACTGGACTGATCAGCCACAGACGCAAAAATATACTCCGTTAACCTCCTTCATATGAGCAGTAGCTCTGCCTTTGACATAGGAGACCAGGGTTTGGATCCTTGGTAGGGTCAGCACCTATTCAGTAAGAAGTCCTTGGGCAAGACTCCGTAACACTGCAGGGTGGCCTCTTGCGTGCACCCTTAGTGGCTGCAGCTCTTGAGCGCTTTGAGTCCAACAGGAGAAAAGCGCTATACAAAATGTTAGGATTAGTATTATTATATCCGCTAGGTTCCTGAAACTAAATCTAGACAAAAGGGAATTTTTGATCTTCCCACCCCGGCCATCCACGAACCTCCCAGATGTGCATGTCACTGTTAACCACACTACCATTCGCCCTACCTCTCAAGCCCGCTGTCTGGGTGTCACCCTGGACTCCGCACTCTCCTTCACTTTCCACATCCAAAACCTCACAAAGTCCTGCAACTTCCACCTTCGTAACATCTGTAAGATTCACCCTTTCCTGACCTCTGCCACCACCAAACTCCTCATCCATGCCCTCATCATTTCCCGCCTTGACTACTGCAATGCCCTGCTGTCTGGTCTCCCTATGACCCGAACAGCCCCACTGCAGTCCATCATGAATGCGGCAGCCAGAATTATCCACTGCTCCCATCACTCCACCACGGCAGATCCCCTCCTAGAATCTGTCCACTGGCTTCCTATACAGTCCAGAATCAGATTCAAGATACTGTGTCTAACCTACAAATCTGTCCACAAAACCTGTCCAACCTACATTTCCGATCTTACTCAGAGGTACACACCTAGCCGCTCACTCCGCTCTTCCAATGAACTTCGCATAACTGCCCCCCGCATCACCCAGTCCCATGCACGCCTCCAGGACTTCTCAAGAGCTGCTCCAACACCATGGAACTCCCTACCTCCACCCATTAGGGCAGCCCCCTCCTTCTTCAAGAAAGCCCTCAAAACTCACCTTTTCACTCTGGCCTACTACCCCTCACAAGTGCTCTAAACCTACAGCTGAACTCTGGTCCCTTACCATTTGTGTCCTTACCTCTCCCTCTAGATTGTAAGCCTTTGGGCAGGGTCCTCCTCCTTTTGTGTCCTACCTGATCTTGCACCTCCATTACTGTGAACCCATGCTATGCATCTGAGTGAACCTAACTTGCTTAATCTCCATGCTCCATCCAGTGACTGACTAAGCATTACCTTGTACTCATACTATGGTGTGTGATCTGGTTTTCTTGTATTCCTGTATTGTCATATTGCTGTATGTCACCCCTAAATATTGTCTGCAACCTAAACTAATGTTCAGCGCTGCGTAAAATATGTTGGCGCTTTATAAATACAATAAATAAATAATAAATAATATTATGATATTCTTGATCATCGTCAACGACAATGGACAAACACGATGATGAGTCTGAGTTTTCTGGATCATGCCAGCTCTCCTAGCGTAATAAATTAGGGCCTTTGTTTGTACACACATCTTCAAGGATTACCAGATGTCCTGTTTCAGTTTGAAGTTCTTCCTGGTAAGTACTCCTTGTTATAGCTTTTGTTAGCTTTTCTACAACCAAATAAGGTGTGTGGTAATTTCATAGACAGGTTTGATTAGGGTGCACTAGAGGGTTAACATCAGAGTGTATGACTGTGTAGTACTGTATGATACTGCTGCTTATTACTAAATTTATGTGCAACCAATTTTATATCTGCTCAAAGCTGTTTTGCAAAGCGGGATAATTGTGTAATCAGAGGGTGATAAAATGTGCTCTTGTCTGATATACAGATCAGTATGGACCCCTTGCACTCACAAAATACATGCATACAGCAATCTGTACCATAGACAATGATATAAAAAAACCTCTGAGGTTGTTGTAAAAATGGAGGACATGTCAATAAAATATTAAATACTGCAGTGTATTTCTTTTGATAACAAGGGAATTAGTTGCTCTCTTGTTAATGAGAAAGATGCTTGAATTATTTCCCTGCAATAAAAGTGGACCTAAACTCAAAACTTCTTATCTGCTCTAAAAGATAAGCAGCAGCATAAATAACCTCAAAAGATAAAGAAATCTTCCAAAAACCCTGTAGGGTTTACTTCATGGTATCCTCCAGTGTTTACAGATTATCCTAGAAAATGGCACACCTCTACACGGATCACACAGAGCTGATTGTCCACATTTACACTTGCTGTTAACACCTAGTTAGACATGCTAATCTCTCTAAAGACACACAGTGAATTTTTCAGGAACTATATGTGAAAATTCTAAAGGTGCGTACACACATGCGACTATAGTCGTTTGTAACGATCGTTCCCCGATCTTTACCAACGACGATCGTTACAAAAAACGAACCACCGACTATTAAGACAAACGACGAACGAGCCAAATCGCTACAAAAGAAAGATCTGTCTCGGCGGATTTTAACCAACGACGATTGTTTGCAAAAGTAGTACATCGTTGGAAACGATCGTTCGTACTAGGCTTGACATGCGCATTTCGCTATTTCTCCGTGAAACTTCTCATTTTTATGCGCAGGCGCAATAGTTGCTTTACGTGATGTAACGTTCGTTCTAACGATCAGATCGTTACACGCCTTTTAAAACTAACTTTACTTAGGTCGTTCTTTCATCAATTAAAAGTTCGTTCGTCGTTCTCAATGAACGATCGTTGTCGCATGTGTGTACGTAGCATAAGTCTGCTGTGCAAGAGTTTAGATCCGCTCTAAAGGTTCAGAATTACAAGTATGCACCCAATACAGGTATGATGCTGAAATGTCTGCTTGTATGCTGAGTGGCAATCAGAGTAGGAACCTGTTCTCAGGAGGAAACCTTGTAACTTAGGGAACTTGCTTAATGCAAGATAATACTACAGTGTTCTGTTAACTAATTTCCTCCATTTTTAAAAACGTAAGAGGGTTTTTTTTTTACCACTTTCTGTGGTACATATTACTGTATGCATGTATTGTGAAAGCGCAAGGTGGTAAATACTGATACTCCCCATAGCACCTGCCTTAGTCTATTTAGCATTTCTGTAGCACACCTTCTGTTTGATAGTACTTGTCTGATCTACTTCGGGACTTATCTCTGCTGACCAAAACTGGCCCACGTGTTTAATTAACGCTTCTCTTTGATTTTGTTTGCATGTGAAGAGAGCGGCCACACTTCTTCAACCTAAGGTAAGTACCATGTTTCCCCCAAAATAAGTGTCTCATATTAAGTTTTGTCTCAAAAGATGTGCTAGGGCTTAATTTCAGGTGATGTCTTATATTTCTATGAACACACAAGTTCCTGTGCTGTGTGTTGTCCTCCCTTCCCCACTGCCGCCTCTTCCTCTGCTGGGTCCACCTCGTGTGCCCGTGTCCTCCTTGTACCATTAGTGTTTTCCTGGTGTTCCCCTCTGTTCCTGTTTTCTCCTCTATCCCCTGTCCTCCTTTGTCCCCTATCCCCCTATGTCCTCCTCTGTCTTCCATGTCCTCCTGGTGTCCCCCTACAACCTCCTCTTACCCCCAGCTTCATGCCGCGCTGTCCCGTGTCCTCAGATGTCTCTATGCATTTCTTTGCCCCAGCTCCATGCCGCTGTGTCCATGAGCTTCAGACTCTGGTGACTGCTCGCCGAGTAGCAGTGAGTGGCCCAATGACGGAGCCATGGTCCTTCCAGCGAGACCATCCACTTCAGTAATAGCATAAGTTGCCATACTTTTTCCCCCTTACTGCCGCTAGGGCTTACTTTCGAGGTAGGGCTTATTTTTTGAGCATGCTCAAAATTCCTGCTAGGACTTTTTTGGGGGGTTGTTTTAATTTTGGGGAAACAGGGTATCTGTAATAATGTTAGCTGAAATTCCTGCAATGTACAGAGAAGACCTGGGAGGAATTTTCCTTTCTTTTCCTCTACGATAGTGGAAAAATAGTAAAGAATAAAGGGAATCAGAGGTAAGGATAAAAATAAAAAAACAGATACTTGCCTAAGGAGTGGGAAGGCCTTGGGTCCTATAGAGCCTTCCCCTTCTCCTTCCTGTCCCCGTGTTCCCCACAGGCTCCCCTGTTAGCGGTGTACAACCGTTCTGAAGTCTTCGTAAGCACTCGGGCTTACAAAGAAGGGCCGCTACGTACTGCCCATGGGCGAGCACCCTCTCTCACATGTGCAGTATAGAGCTGCCAGTCTTCAGTAGCACGAGTGCTTCCGAAGTCTCCCGCGGCAGGAGATTCAAATGTAGGAGACTGTGGAGGAACGAGGACACCATGAGGAGAACAGGAAGGCTCTATTGGACTCAGAGCCTCCCCTCTCCTTAGGTGAGTATGTTTTTTTACTTTTATTCTCACGTCAGACTTGCTTTAAAAGAGGGCAAATCATTTCCATACATATCACACCTGTTCTGAGCATAGGGTGCCACCACGAGTCAGTACGGCCTGGCTGCAAGGTCCTTTGTATCAGTTTAATGGCTGCTCATAGAACTGATTTGTAGAAGACATCCGGCAGACGAATGAGAGGAAAGCTGTGTATTATTCATGTCATCTCTGAATGGCACAATTCCATATATTGATTTGCAATGAAAACATTAATGGTATGTTCCATAAATGTCTTAACACTTGGGAGCTTTTCATAATAAAATCGATCTTGGCGGACGATACCACTGAATCATCAGGGCATCTGTCATTTGCCACTTCCTTATTTGGCTTTTGAAAACCCATAATAGAAGAAAAAACGTTAGCAACAAATCACATCTCTAGCTGGCCAAACATCCTTCACATATGCTTTATGGCATACACATATACTGTACACAGTAGAATCGCATCCTAGTAAACTCTGTTTCAGTGGCTTAACTACACAGTGCCGGGCCCCCTGCAGAATTATTTTGGCTGGCCCCCTCCCCATTATTAAACTAACCCTTATCGCAGGTGGCTCAGTCCTGTATGTAATTAATGCAGGGTGGCAGAGGAGCGTTATACACTACTTACTCCCAGAGGCAGGACAGGTCCTCTTCACTCCAGCTCATCACAACGCCATGCAGCCAATTATCATGCGGATCTCGATGCATGTCACATGACATGCAGAGCTTGGAGCTGTAGAGTGATTGGCTGCATGGTGCGGTGATTAGCTGGAGAGAAGAGAAGAGGACTCACTGGCCACATTATAAGGTAATCCTGTTCAGTTGCTTTACACAAATGGCTTATCTGCCAATCACATGGCAGAAACTCAATGCATTTAGGCATCTACACATGGTGAAGACAAATTGCTGAACTTCAAATAGAGCATCAGAACAAGGAAGAAAGGGGTTTGAAGTGACGTTGAATGTGGCATTGCTATTGGTGCCAAAAGGGCAGGTCTGAGTATTTCAGAAACTGCTGTTGTGCCGACTAAAATCCCCTATTGATGTCAGAAATCAGCAGAATTAACATATTGGTTAGAGAAGATCGAAAAGCAACAGTAGCTCAAGTAATTACTACACCAAAGGTGTGCAGAGTTTCATCTCTGAGCATACAACACATAGGACTTTGAAGCAGATATGCTACAGCAGCAGAAGACCACACTGGGTGCCACTCCTTTCAGCTAAGAACAGGAAAGTAATGCTACAGTTTGATGGTAGACAATCTCATGCCTCAGTAGCTGGCTGCTATTTGCTAAGAGGTATGTCTGGAAAAACTGTCAGCTCCCAAATATGGACTACTAAACACTTTAATGCAGAGCAGGGTAAAAGGATATATTACATTTACATCTGAATTTTAATATTCAAGAAAGGCAACTTTAATTTGTAAAATGAATCTAAGTATGGTTATATTAAACATTTTACAATATTGCAGTGTTTCCATAATAACAGTAACCAATGTTTAATTGCTCTGTTATGGCTCCTTTATATTACAGTGTAAACAGCAGTCAAATAGGGCCGTCCTCTCTGACTACAATTCAAATGCAAAATGTCATAAATATGAGCAAACTTGATACTGGTGGGGTTTGCCTGATACAAAAAGCATCTAGACAGCTAGCAGCAGGCATATCTGTTATTGGGAAAAGGGATAATCTGCAACAATATGATATTCTCAGCCTTCACCATGAAAGAATGCAGCACAAATAATCATCCCACCGAGAGAGACCTCTATAAAGAAATTCACGACACAACCAGCCAGGCTTATCCTGCATATTGCATTTACTAAATCAATCTTTCTCAACCAGTGCTCCCTGGAACCCCAGGATTACTTGAGAAGTTTTTTGGGGATCCTTCACATTTTTCTCCTTTAAGGTGAGCTGCCTCAGATGGCAGGTTGAGAAAGTTTCAAAATTAAATCCTCTAGCTTCTCGGTGTCCTCTTCACTCATTGTCTGCCCACCCTGAACTCTAGCTTCCCTACTTGTACATCGCTGGCGCAATGGCCATGTGACTGTTATGACACACCACATTGGCGATGATGAATAAACGTGCAATTCCAGAACCGGGGCTATGGAGTTGGTACAAAAATCAGCCAATTCTGACTCCTCAGTTTATGAAACCACTGACTCCAACTCCGACTCCAGGTACCAAACATTGCTCTGACTCCACAGCCCTGTCAGGGCTATGGAGTGGGTACAAAAATCTTCTGACACCTCAGTTTATATATTCACCGATTTCGACTTGGATCCCAGATACCCAAAAATTGCTCTGACTCCTGGACTCAGACTCCACAGCCCAGGGCTATGGAGTGGGTACAAAATAGGAGATGAAGAGGAAAGAGAGAAAACACTCACTGGGCAACTGTAATGGGGAGTGCAATAATGGTGGGCATAAAATGGGCGTCAAGTAAAGAAGAAACAAGTGTTTAGCCGTACCAACTTTTAATGACCAATCCTACTATAAAATAATTCCCCTCTCTCTCCGTTAATGCAGGGGTTCCCTGAAATCCAAAAATAATTTCAAGGGTTGTTTCAGGGTTAACAGTTTGAAAAAGGCTGTACTAAACTAAAGAATGAAAGGCGTTTTGAGCTTTAAATGTAATCATACAGAACTGAAGACCCACCCACACAAGAAGAACTTTAAAGGTTCCATGCAGCTTGATTTTTCTGCAGTTTGTCCTGGTTTCTAAAAGTTGTAGGAGATGCCATTTCCCCCCTCTTCTTATTTATCCAGGGGAGGGTGTGAAGGTAATCAAGTGTGACTTCTCTAAACTGTTTAAAGCACAGTGTCTTATCTTCCCACCCCTCCCCCTGCTAATGAAATCTTTTGTGTGCTCATTGCTACTGATAATTACAGCAGTCTTTATCTGCCTGCTCTTTCTTTAGACTGCAGGCCGCAGGAGTAGAGTAATAAAAGCCTCTAACAAACATTTGAATGTAAAAAGAAGAGGTAGGTTGGATTTTTAGGAAAGAGCCACATTGTTAACATACATTTTTAATGTACCTTTGAGATGTCCTGAGGGCTAAAAATGCTGCTCGGTTCACTTTAAAGGATACCCGAAGTGACATGATGAGAAAGACATGTGTATGTACAGTGCCAAGCACACAAATAACTATGCTGTGTTCATGTTTTTCTTTCTCTGCCTGAAAGAGTTAAATATCAGGTATGTAAGTGGCTGACTCAGTCCTGACACAGACAGGAAGTGACTACAGTGTGACCCTCACTGATAAGAAATTCCCCTTTTTTACCTGTTTCTTGCTCTCAGAAGCCAGTTTCTGCTAGGAAAGTGTTTTATAGTTGAAATTTCTTATCAGTGAGGGTCACACTGTAGTCACTTCCTGTCTGAGTCAGGACTGAGTCAGCCACTTGCATACCTGATATTTAACTCTTTCAGGCAGAGAAAGAAAAAAGGAACACAGCATAGTTATTTGTGTGCTAGGCACTGTACATACACATGTCTTTCTCATCATGTCACATGTCACTTCGGGTATCTGAACAGTAACATGGATCATGTGACCACTATTTTTCAACTCAAAAGTCAGGTAGTTACAAGCCTCAAAGTAGACATGGCAAAATCTTCTATTCATGGGCTTTGAAGTGGTGCTAAACTTGACCAACCGCTTTAAGAAGTATTTTAAGTAAACTGCTGAGATGCTGATTTGTTCCAGGTACAGAAAGGTACCTTTACTGCAGACGTTTGGACAAGTCTTTATAATTACAACACAAGGTAAACACTTGTTTTAATCATTAATTAGCAGTATACCTTATTTTTAATTGATTTATTGAGCTCTGCAACCATATCCTCTTTCTGTCTCAATGACGATCTTAGGAAGAGATTTTCCTTTTCCAAAGCTTCTATCTTTGACAGGAAGCCATTGTCCTCATTAATAGACACCTGCAATAAAGGAAAGCACTGCTGTGCTAAGAGATTACAGCTCATCGATAACCTATTACCGTATTTTTCGGACTATAAGACGCACTTTTTCTCCCCCAAAAGTAGGGAGAAAAAGTTACTGCGTCTTATAGTCCGAATGTAGCAGTTTTACCTATCCTGCCGCTTGTCTTTTGTGAGCTGTAATTAATCCTAATGAGGTCCGCAGTGGTGTCTCTGAGCGGCATAGCAGCAGCCGCGGTAATGACTGGCTTTGATGTTCTGTCCCTGCATCAGCGCAATCTTAATTAAGTTTCCTAGGGGCATAGCAGGAGCCGCTGTGATCACCGTGTGACTGATGGTTTTCTGTCCCTTCATCAGCGTAATCAAAAGTTTGCTAGCTGCATACCAGGAGCCGCTGTGATGACCGGTGTGGCTTCCATGACATTCTTTCCCTCCATTTGTCCGCGCATCTGCCCTGCTTTAGCGCGATCCAGAGTTTCCTAGTAGCCGATGTGATGATCGCCGTGACTTTGTCCCTTCATCAGCTGATTCTGGCACGGACATACCATAGATCTTCAGCCGCTATAACGGCAATGTCCTCAGAGGCTTCCGTACTGCTTTGTTTATTGGGTGTTACTTCATGTCCCCGGCGCACGTGCGTGGCAGGTCATTAGAGGGCGCCAGTAAAAGCAGTACGGAAGCCTCTGAGGACATTGCCGTTATTGCGGCTGAAGATCTATGGTATTTCCGTGCCAGAATCGTGCTGCTGATGAAGGGACAAAGTCACGGCGATCATCACAGCGGCAACTAGGAAACTCTGCAGGGCAGATGCGCGGACAAATGGAGGGAAAGAATGTCATGGAAGCCACACCGGTCATCACAGCGGCTCCTGGTATGCAGCTAACAAACTTTGGATCGTGCTGATGAAGGGACAGAAAACCATCAGTCACACGGTGATCACATCGGCTCCTGCTATGCCCCTAGGAAACTTAATTAGGATTGCGCTGATGCAGGGACAGAACATCAAAGCCAGTCATTACCGCGGCTGCTGCTATGCCGGTCAATGTATGTTAAAATGTTGGAACACCGGCTGCTTGAGCCCACTGCGAATACCCACACTGGACCCAGCTACTTTTGGAAGAAGCTGCTGTCACCCAGACTGGTGAGATCTGCAATATTCTTGTACTGGTTAGTTAATGTAGCTGGTGGGGGAGGGGAGAAGGGGAGGGGGTTTGTGTAGTATAGTGTAGCTGAAGGGGGGAGGCATCAGGGTTAGTGTAGTGTAGTGTGTATTTGGTGGGGGCAGCTATGGTTAGTGTAGCTGGGCAGAGTTACTTAGATAGAGACATGGGAAGGGGGTCCATAAGACACTTCTGCACTATGGACGCAAGTAGGTTTAGTAGTATTTTTTTTCCCTGGTTTTTGCCCTCTAAACCTAAGTGCGTCTTATAGTCCGGAGCCTCTTATAGTCCGAAAAATACGGTATATAATATACCAGTATGTTAAATGGCAAGTGAACTTGCAGCAGAATCTGCAGAATCCATTGCAAAATTGTTATGCATATGTAGCACCACTAGGGGCATCTTATGGAGGCACTGCAATGCTAGATAGACACTATATTAGGAATGTATCAGATAATCAGATAATGTATCAGCAGTTCTTTCTTCTCCACGTTTTAAAAGAAACTTGTCCCTTTAAAGCCCCATTCATATGCTAAACAGTGGTCTTTTAGGCCTGGTTCACATTGGCGGTCGCCATCAGGATTTTCCGGACCGGATCCGGACCGTATACTGTACAAACGGAACGGACGTTTGGCGATCCAATGTAACTCTATGGATCCGTACACACTCATCCATTCCTCACTGACCGAATCCTGACCAGATCCTGACTCTGGGCTACGGTCCGGATTTTTCCAACCTGCTCTATTTTTTGCTGTATTTTTCATCCGGCCGCCGCACCCGGACCGGATCCTGACTACACCATCCGCACAGCAGAAACCAATGAGAAACTGAAATGACACAACACACTGGCTATAAAATCCGGCCTATCCATCCCACTCCCGTAGCGTTGTCTATGGTGATAGCGACCATTTTGGATGGTGACACAAGGGCCCAGCATTGGAGGATGGGGAGGTGTGTTTAGAGGGGTCTGGGTGTTTTGTGGAGGGTGGTGTGTTTAGCTAGGTATACAGGGGTGAGGTGTTGTGGGGGTGAGGGTGGGGTGTTTAGGGATGGTGGGGGTGGTGTGTTTAGGTCTGGATATTGACAGGGGTATGGACATCCGGGTATAGCTGTAAACTTCTCTGGGTGTCGTCTAAGGTCCTGGTAGAGGGTCTGGAACTCTCCCTTCCTTTGCCTTCTCATGAGTAGAGGGTGCACCCACCATCTCCTGCGAGGAGCACGCTTCCTTCCCACATAGTAGTAGGTCAAAATTAAAAGGAGACAATTCCCAGGTAAAATTAGTAAAAATACACTGGATCCATGGTCCAAACTGCAGTCTCTCTATCCAAGGATAGTCTCCACACGTCAGGCTGTCTCCAACAATGACTCCTGGACTTCTGCCGACCTCCCAGACCCCAGTATTTATATAGTCTGATATCTCTTTAAAAAATGGATCCGGATAGCAACCGGATCCGTAACGGATAAAAATCCGGATGCAAATGGACCGGATCCTGACTGCAACCGGATGCATCCGGACATCTGGTCCGTTTTAGTAAAACCGCAAATGTGAACCGGGCCTTAGGCTTTCCCAACTTTTGTTGTGAAACAAGTTGAGACACCTTAAAGTATTTTACTATTGTTCAAGCAGCTGATAAGACTGATAAGAAGTCAATTCAACATTTGGATTGACTTCCTATCAGTCTTATCAGCTCTTTGAACAATAGCAAAAGACTTTTTGTAGGTGTTTCAACATAAAAGTTGTGAAAACATAAAAAAAGACAGCTGTTGAGCATGTGTATGGGGCTTAAAGAGAACCTAAACAGAGGGATATGAATGTTTCCTTTTAAACAATACCAGTTGCCTGGCAGTCCTCTTATTCTCTTTAGCTGCAGTAGTGGCTGAATCACACACCTGAAACAAGCATGCAGATAATCCAATCTGACTTCAGTCAGAGCACCTGATCTGCATGCTTGGTGAGGGGCTGTGGCTAAAAGTATTAGACACAAATGATAAGCAGGAGAGTCAGGCAACTGGTATTATTTTAAAAGGAAAAATCCATATCCTTCTCAGTTTAGGTTTCCTTTAAAGCCTGAGTGATTTATAGAGGCATTTTGATTTTATACTGAGGCAAGCACCGTGTCAGTCATCTAGTTTAATTAACCCGAAGTTCAATCAGAAGCTCTATTTAAGTGGATTGACCGACTGTCAGCTGTGCCTGTTTCTGCCCAGCTGAGAAAGCAGTAGCAAGTGGCCTATTAACTTGCATTGCAGCTGCTGTTTCTTAAAGAGACTCCGTAACAAAAATTGCATCCTGTTTTTTATCATCCTACAAGTTCCAAAAGCTATTCTAATGTGTCCTGGCTTACTGCAGCACTTTCTGCTATCACAGTCTCTGTAATAAATCAATGTATCTTTCCCTTGTCAGACTTGTTGGCCTGTGTCTGGAAGGCTGCCAAGTTCTTCAGTGTTGTGGTTCTGCTATGAATTCCCCCTTCCAGGCCCCTCTCTGCACACTGCCTGTGTGATATTTAGATTAGTGCAGCTTCTCTCTGCTCTTGTATCTTTTACAAGCTGGATAAAGTGTCCTCTGAGCTGGCTGGGCTTTCACATACTGAGGAAATTCAGACAAGGGCAAAGCTGTTTGCAGGAAGGAAAGAGCAGCCTGACACTTCAGTGCATGAGAGATGCAGGGGGAAAGAAACACACAAATGATCTCTTGAGATTCAAAAGGAAGGCTGTATACAGCCTGCTTGTGTATGGATGTATTTTGTATGTGTGGACATACTGTACATCAACCTACTTCCTGTTTTGGTGGCCATTTTGTTTGTTTATAAACAAACTTTTTAAAACTGTTTTTAACCACTTTTAATGCGGCGGGGAGCGGCGAAATTGTGACAGAGGGTAATAGGAGATGTCCCCTAACGCACTGGTATGTTTACTTTTGTGCGATTTTAACAATACAGATTCTCTTTAAGGCTACTTACACACCAAGACGTTGCGTTTTAGGGGACGTTATGGTCGCATAACTTGCCCCTAACGCAACGTATGGTGGTGTTGAAGTTGGACGTCAGATTGAGCTGCGTTAAAGCAGCCGCCCCAGGTTAGTGATAGGAAGTCCGGATCTTTTTAAGGATTTGGATCATTTGAATCGGATCATTGAAAAGATCCAGATCTTTGAACCGAATCATTTTACTAGGGAAGCAGACTGGGTGAAATGATTAGCAGGACAGGACTATCCCAGCACTGTACATTCTGTATGTTCCTGTTTCTTCCAGACAGACATCCACTGTGAACCGAATCTTTCATTGTGATGATCCGGATGATTTGACTCACAAAAAAGATCCGGATCAAATTAAGGATTCGTTCATGATCCGGACAACACTACAGTCCTACCAGGAGTCTCTGCAGTGCAGTGAATATTAATTAGCCATGTGGCTGGCTGCGAGGAGGAGGAGGAGGAGGAGGAGGAGGAGGAGGGGAGACCTCCTACTCCAACATTACTGAGCATGTGCAAACAGTCTAACGCTGCTTAGCCCAGTATAACGTACAGCATGCAGCACTTTGTTTAAACGTGCTGCATTACTATGTAACGCAACGTGTGCACTGTGAACAGCACATTGATTTTACAGTGCTGTGAGTTAGGCTGCTTGAGGGCTCGTTTTCACTATTGCGGTGCAGAATCGCCTGGATTCCACCGCTGATGAAATCGCATGCGTATGCGATTCCGCATGCGTTTTTTGCCGCGAATTCGCATGCGAATTCGCATAGGTGAGGGTATATGCGATTTTAGCCATGTCACTGCCTGTGTGAATTTACATTGGTACCTATGCGAATTCGCATGCGAATTCGCGGCAAAAACGCATGGGGAAAACGCATGCGATTTCCCTATTAAATACATTGTGTGCGATTCGCCTGCATTCCACACGCAGGCGAATTCTGCAGGGTGTTCCGTGCAGATTTTCTCTGCACAATAAAACGCTCCCGCAGACGCATAAGTGGAAACAGGCCCATTCACTTATATTGTCTATGCGAATCCGCATACGCAAGACGCATGCGGATTCGCGATAGTGGAAACGGGGCCTTACTGGCTGCTGTAACGTGGGACTTTAACGTCCCACTGGGAAACCAGCCTAAAGGAACACTATCAGGAAAAATTGTATAATTTCACATACATGTGTATACATACTTATGAGAAGTACATTACTCCCAGATTAAAATTCACTTTAAATTACTTTTCTCCTGTGTTCATATGGCTTACTGTAGGCAGTGCAAATCTGACAGGTTTTGGAATAGTCCATCTTCTCAAAGGGGATTCTCAGGGTTTTCTTCATTTTCAAAAGCACTTACTGAATGGCAGTTGCTCAGTCGCAACTACTGTACTAAAAATTGTGCTTATAAGTAGGGAGGCTGGCTGGCATCTTTGTACAGATCCTTTGCAGGGAGTGCATTTTCCAAGGAGTTACTGAGAATCCCCTATGAGGGGATGGACTAGTCAAAAACTTGACAGATCAGTCACATTTTTAATGCTTACTGTAAACGACAGCAACATATGGAAAAGTAATTTATGGGGCATTTTAGTCTGGGAGAAATGTACTTCTTAAGTATGTGTATACATGTATTTTAAATTGTACAATCTTTTTGTCATAGTGGTCCTTTAACTGCTTGCTGACTGTGTCACGCCAATGGGAGTGGCCGCAGCGGCAGCCCCAGGACCGCCTAATGCCGATCGGCGTAAAGTAATGGGACTTCAGTTTGCAGGAGATCGCGCGCAGGCTGCACGCTTTTCCTGCTTGGTAGGCGGAGCTCAGCTCCGCCTTCAGTCTCCCAGTGGCGACTGCCGCCCTGAGACTGTTAGATGGCGAAACCGCCATCTAATTGCCGTGTTCAGCGCTGCGATCTACAGCAGCGCTGTACTGGGGACAGCCGTGTGACACGGCTGTCCCCTCTGTGGGCTTGGAGGTGATGACAGCTAATCACGGGTATTGGCTGGCGGAGGGAGGGAGGGGGGAGTACAAGGGGAAAAAAAACAACACATTTTTATTTAAAAAACAGACAAATATTGATAAATAGAAAAACAAACATTGGGGGAGTAATCAGACCCCACCAACGGAGTGCTCTGTAAGTGGGGAGAAAAGGGGGGGGGGGGGAAATCACTTGTGTGCTGTGTTGTGCGGCCCTGCCGGTCCCTTATAAAAAATGAAAAAATATTAAAGAACCACTATCGCAAAAAAAAAAAGGAAGAAGTTAAAATCAGACAGAACTGACAGGTTTTGGGCCAGTCCAATTCCTCGTGGGGGATTTTCAAAGTTTACTTTGTTTTCAACAGCATTTCCTGAACAGCTGTTCCAAAGTCTAACTTTAGACAAACTAGTGTGCAAGTAAGTAGGGAGTCTGGCTGGTATCTCAGTATGTTGGCAGTTAAATTGCTGTTCACGAAATGCTGTTGAAAACAAAGAAAACCTTGAGAATCCCCCATGAGGAGATGGACTGGCCCAAAACCTGTCGGTTCTGTCAGATTTTAAAGGGGAACTGAAGTAAGAGGTATACGGAGGCTGCCATATTTATTTCCTTTGAAATCAATACCAGTTGCCTGGCAGCCCTGCTGGTCTATTTCTCTGCAGTAGTATCTGAATAACACCAGAAACAAGCATGCAGCTAGTCTTGCCAGATCTGACATTAATGTCAGAAACACCTGATCTGCTGCATGCTTGTTCAGGGGCTATGGATAATAGTATTAGAGACAGATGATCAGCAGGGCTGCCAGGCAACTGGTATTGCTTAAAAGGAAATAAACATGGCAGCCTTCATATACCTCTCTCTTCAGTTCCCCTTTAACTGCCTACTTTTTTGCGATTGTGGTCCTTTAATAGTGATCAGAACGTTCATAAAGATGGGGATTTGAAAACTGCTGTTCGATCTACTGAAATGACTGCACTTTGCTGCAGAAGAGCTGTTTAGCAGCATTACAAATAGGCCTCCAAGTAATTAAAAAAAAGACAGTCTAACTTTGACCAACTTTTTTTTTTATTTTTTTTATAACTCAGGGTGACCTAAACCACTAGATAGATAAATATAGGGGACTAAAAGAGACCAAAAAGCCCTCCTACTAAAAAGAAATGCCTAGTGTGATTAGTCCTTCTTAAAACAGACGGAAACTTGCGATAATTCAGCTTCAAGTGAACATGTGTGGTTACCCACAGTGCACCACAGCTGAATATGCAAATTATCTCTTTATGTCCTTGTAGCCAGGCTAGCATCCAGAACCGCTGGTGTATAGCAAGCCTATAGCTTTAAATTTTACACAGCCATATAACCCCACATGTAGACAGCCTGTTTCTGACTTTTGGACCGCCTCAGTACATGGCAGGGATTGATATGGCTGTACTGAGGAGGACCAAAAGTCTGAAACAGGCCGTCTATATCTGGGGTTGAGATGGCTGTGTATAATTTAAAGCCATAGGCATGCTATACACCAGCGGTTCTGGATGCAAGCCTGGCTACAAGGGCATAAAGCGATCATTTGCATATTCAGCAGCACTGCATTGTGGGTAACCACAGATGTACACTTGGATATGTCCAAGCAACGCAGTACCGTCCTAATGACGTCGGGAAGACCACGTGACCCGCGCCGTGGAGCGTAGAAGAAGCCGACCCGGAACCCGACCTGGCGAGGTCGGCTTCGCCAGCGGAGGAGACCGGGAGCCCCCGGAGGTGAAGCGAGGGCACTGGACGGCTGCCAGGGGCTGGAGGAAGCCCCAGGTAAGTGGATCTTTTTTTTTGTATTGCTTGGACGTATCCTTTAAAGCTTAATTATCGCAAGTACCTTCTGTATTAAGAAGGCAACTCGCACCAAACATTTTTTATAGTATATGTACCTAGCTAAATTAGTAAATGTATTCTTTTAAATGTATGTTATGTCCTATCAAACCTGAAAGAAACAGCAAAGTCATGACAGCCATTTATACTGAGAGCCTTTCTGAAGAGCTGTCATGCTTAATCTCGGCTCCACAATGAGAAGAGCCATTAACAGTATTACTTGTGACAGAGGCAGCGTATTGGTGCATTAGTATATGAAGCAGGAAGCCAGGCCAAGAGCTCTTCCCGTACCTGAACTTCTTTGCTGACAACATTCTTCTGTGGCAACTTCTCAGCTCTGAAAGTTCTGGGAATGCTTTTTGCTGCTTTATTGAAGGGTGCGCTGCTTGATGCCTTAACATCCTGAATCCCCAAACCAACGCCTGCTATGCTGGGGAGACGCTCCGATGTCTTTGTCCTGCTGTTATGAAAGGAGTGACGCAAATGTGGCAGAGTCACCAGATCTGATGGTATCTGGCTATCTGCTTTTGAGTAGCTTCTGAGCCTGGCAGTCATATTGAAAAAATAAAATTCACCTTACTGTAATACTGAAAGATTGATCCAGATTTGTGTATTTCTATTGCTGAGGTTGGTGGTCCATTATTATCCCTGTGTAGGCACAAAGAGAAACTACTTTCACTTACAATGTAAGGTTCACATAGTAAATACTAAGTAAGAATCAGAATTGATTTTATTCGCCAAGTGTGACAGATGTCGCACCCGTAATTATTTATGGTACACACGGCAATTGGCATAGTGCAAAACAACGTACCGTAACACTATATGACACACTGGTAGTGCAAAAGCTGAAGGTAAATATACTGTATGTAATGCATGCAGGGATGTACATACAGTGATGGGAAAAACTATTTGCCCCCTTCCTGATTTCTTATTCTTTTGCATGTTTGTCACACTTAAATGTTTCTGCTCATCAAAAACCGTTAGCTATTAGTCAAAGATAACATAATTGAACACAAAATGCAGTTTTAAATGATGGTTTGTATTATTTAGTGAGAAAAAAAAACTCCAAACCTACACGGCCCTGTGTGAAAAAGAAATTGCCCCCTGCACCTAATAACTGGTTGGGCCACCCTTAGCAGCAATAACTGCAATCAAGCATTTGCGATAACTTGCAACGAGTCTTTTACAGCGCTCTGGAGGAATTTTGGCCCACTCATCTTTGCAGAATTGTTGTAATTCAGCTTTATTTGAGGGTTTTCTAGCATGAACCGCCTTTTTAAGGTCATGCCACAACATCTCAATAGGATTCAGGTCAGGACTTTGACTAGGCCACTCCAAAGTCTTCATTTTGTTTTTCTTCAGCCATTCAGGTGGATTTGCTGGTGTGTTTTGGGTCATTGTCCTGCTGCAGCACCCAAGATCGCTTCAGCTTGAGTTGACAAACAGATGGCCGGACATTCTCCTTCAGGATCTTTTGTTAGACAGTAGAATTCATGGTTCCATCTATCACAGCAAGCCTTCCAGGTCCTGAAGCAGCAAAACAACCCCAGACCATCACACTACCACCACCATATTTTACTGTTGGTATGATGTTCTTTTGCTGAAATGCTGTGTTACTTCTACGCCAGATGTAACGGGACACGCACCTTCCAAAAAGTTCAACTTTTGTCTCGCCGGTCCACAAGGTATTTTCCCAAAAGTCTTGGCAATCATTGAGATTTTTTTTAGCAAAATTGAGACGAGCCTTAATGTTCTTTTTGCTTAAAAGTGGTTTGCGCTTTGGATATCTGCCATGCAGGCCATTTTTGCCCAGTCTTTTTCTTATGGTGGAGTCGTGAACACTGACCTTAATTGAGGTAAGTGAGGCCTGCAGTTCTTTAGATGTTGTCCTGGGGTCTTTTGTGGCCTCTCGGATGACTTTTCTCTGTGCTCTTGGGGTAATTTTGCTCAGCCGGCCACTCCTGGGAAGGTTCAGCACTGGTCCATGTTTTTGCCATTTGTGGATAATGGCTCTCACTGTGGTTCGCTGGAGTCCCAAAGCTTTAGAAATGGCTTTATAACCTTTACCAGACTGATAGATCTCAATTACTTTTGTTCTCATTTGTTCCTGAATTTCTTTGGATCTTGGCATGATGTCTAGCTTTTGAGGTGCTTTTGGTCTACTTCTCTGTGTCAGATAGCTCCTATTTAAGTGATTTCTTGATTGAAACAGGTGTGGCAGTAATCAGGCCTGGGGGTGACTACAGAAATTGAACTCAGGTGTGATAAACCACAGTTAAGTTATTTTTTAACAAGGGGGGGCAGTCACTTTTTCCACACAGGGCCATGTAGATTTGGAGTTTTTTTTCTCACTAAATAATAAAAACCATCATTTAAAACTGCATTTTGTGTTCAATTATGTTTTCTTTGACTAATAGTTAACGATTTTGATGAGAAACATTTAAGTGTGACAAATATGCAAAAGAATAAGAAATCAGGAAGGGGGCAAATAGTTCTTCACATCACTGTAGGTGCAATGCTTTCTAGTCCTCCAGCGATTCTGAACGTGGGGGGGGGGGACTGAAAGGATACATGTAGGGGGCGAGGGCTTGAGTTCAGGAGAAGGACTACCTGGGGGGAGCTGTTCCTGTGCCTGGCGGTTTTGGTGGGGATGGTCCTGTAGCGGCAGCCTGAGGGAAGGAGGGTATAGGAATGACTGCTGGCTACTTGCATTCACCCCCGTGTACCAGATGGTGGAGGAGCAGAGAACCTTTTCAATGGTGGCAGAATAGGGCATCTGTGTTGGTGGTTCTTACGCTGGAGGAGCAGCTGCCGAGTTTAACTAGCTGCGTCCTGTTGGTAAGGAAATGCTTGATCCAGCAGGCGCAGTACCCTCTCTGTGACGTTGGCACGGGCGGCGATACTTCTGAGCCTGTCATCTGAAGTGGAGAGAAGACCGGAGCTGCGGGCAAGGGACAGAGTGACTACTAGGGGCTGAAAAAAGCCCCAGGTAAGTAAAGCTAGTTTATTTAATTCATCTAGGATATCCTTTAAAGATAATTAAAAGGCGGAAAAAAAATCAGATTCATTTACTTGGGGCTTTTTGCAGCGCCCCACAGTTGTCCTGTTCCCGAGCCGTCCTTCTGAGACCCTCTGGCCAACAGCAGTGACCCCTGAAAAGCTGGCAGTCCATGTTCCTCCTTGCGGTACTCCGTTGCCAGAAGGGCTCTGCACATGCGCAAGATGCAAAAATCGCTACTGCGCATGCACAGAGTGCTCCCGGCAACAGGAGCGTGATCAGGGTGCGTGCGGCTAGAGGCCCGTGCATGCACTGTAGCCTCCTACTGGCCGCAACCAGTCAGCTTTAAAGGGGGTCGCCGCTACTCGCTGGAAGGTCAAGGAAGGACAGCGCCGGCGCAGGATGACTCCAGTGGCTGAAATAAGCCTCAGGTAAGTTAAACAGATTCACAGCTGCTGCTAAGACACAGATCTAGCTAAATAAGCACAGAGCAAATTCCAGTAAATTTATTTAGCAACCATATGCGAAATAAGGACTTTTCATTGTGTGGTGTGAGGCAACAAGACCCCCCCCCCCCCCTCAAGAGCTGCCATGGCAGAGTTCAGCTTATCGTGTGTCTGTGGCTTTGATTGCAGGTGCTGCCTGGGGGTTTTACTTAGATGTATGTAGCAGGAACATAGAACAAACTGTAGGTCTGCTGAGAAATCAAATCACACATAATAACAGAAGAAACAGGAGCCCACAGGAGCGATTGTGATTATGCAGATTGCAACTGCCGGTCATGCAGTAATCTTTTGGGCTAGTTTACACTGGGAGTGCGAATCGCAGTCGTGATTTTGCAGCACAAAATTTCAGGTTTTTACCGCGATTCCCAATAGAAGAGAATGACAATGCCAGGGAAAGAAAGTGCAGAGAAAACCGGCACTGCTAAAATGCTGATTTATTGGTATCAAAAATTGGATGCATACATCATGTGCACAAATCACATATGAAAAAATTGCTGTTTAAAACATACGATGCTGGTGTGGGCTATAGGCTGGTGCGGTGGATGCTGGGTGCTTTTCATATGTAATTTGTGCACATGATGTAAGCATCCAATTTTTGATACCAATAAATCAGCATTTTAGCAGTGCCGGTTTACTCCGCACTTTCTTTCCTTGGCATCTACAAACTGTATACCAGAGGACGCTATAGCTGATCATATGGGCTATTTACCAGGCATGCCAAAGCACAGCTCGTGATCTCTATCAGATGTAGTGCCAACCCGCTATCCTCTACAGTGTGAGAATGACAATGCAATCGCACCCAAAATGCTACATGTAGCGAGTCTGCTATTCATGCAAATCACATGATATAAAAGCAATTTTCCAGCACTTTAGCACTCAAATCACAAACGCTTCTAAGGGCTCATTCACACTTGTAAATGCGAAATGCTAGCGGTAAAATCACTGTATACTTTCACGATCAGTGCTTTTTAAGTACTGCATCGCGATCTCTCTAGAATCACGGTAATCCTGGGTACACACAGTAAGATTTTCCATGCGATTTTGCGACCCAATCGTTTTTCTTGCACGATTCTGCGCTCGATTCTCTTATCTTCATTCGTTTTCTTATCTTTTTCCATTCACTGCTATGAGAAATCGAGCATGAAAATGAATGGGAGCAATATTGGACATGACGGATTTTATCTATTGGATCCACCTGTCGCACGGAAAATCGTACCGTGTGTATAGGCATAAAATGCTACGGTAATTGCAATTTGCCCGCAATCGGTGTAAATTGCGGCTGTGAGATCACTGCCATTAGTTTGTGCGATTAGTGGAAATCACCCGCTAATCGCTTGAGTGAGAACAGATCCAATGCAATGGAATTGCTGTACAAAACGCTAGAAATAACGCCGAGCGATTGCAATAGCGATTAGCGATCTGTAGTGGGAGCCTGGCCCTATGAATGATTCTCATGGTTGCCATGGGGAAGATTCTCTTCTTTAGCTTGTTCTTATTGGATAAATAAAACACGTGCACAGTGGTACCGAACTCAACCTCGCAACGTACAGCCTGACAGGGGACCACACATCACTCCAGGCCTGCGTATATGGTATTTGTAGTCCTGCAGCACTCTGAGGAAGGCATGTTACCTTGGCAGGGGCACAATGCTCAGACAGCCGCAGCTCCGATGCCATCCGCCCCCATCCCCTGTACGCTACTTGTCTTGAATGTCTTCACACTCACTGGGAATCAGGGTGTGTCTCCTAGTGAATTCTAATAGGCCCCGCCTCTGATCGTTGCTAGGAGACGGAAGGACGCTGAGAAGGAGAGCCCGCTGCACTGCGGCAAGCCAACCAAGTACTGTGCAACCTAACATTAATGACGTCACTTTAACCTTCAGCATTGTAATTTCATTAGATTTTCTTAGCTGCCAGTGCATCCCTTGCTCTCCATTGGTTTGCAGACACTAGCCTTTGTAATCCGATTGGCTATCTGGGTTAGATGCCCCGCAGGTGTGGTAAAGCAGGGTAGGTTGTACCAAGACTGGCAGTCACCCCGGCGTTTGGTCCAGGGTTTGTGTGGACGGTGGAGGAGCTGGCGCACAGGACGTTACTGGTAATTATAGTGCATGCCAGGGACAGCCTTCCCTCTCCTATCATCTGCTGCTTGCCTTGTACGTTGTAATCCAGCAATATACGGTGCATTGCCTCTCTGATCACACACAAAGCAATATGCCATACAGTGACTGCTTACTCTTGTATATAGAGATAGATGGCAATGACAGTTATGCCTGATTTATAACAACAGTATTTTATGATTGCCCAGTTCATGGTGTTACAGGAATGTGTTAAATAAAAGAACCCCCTAATTATATCAGTTATTGCATTTTTTATATGTGTGATCATTTAAGAACACTTTGAAAGATTGCTGAAAACAGAGTTTCTAAACAGCCACTAGCCTTGGCATTACAATGTGAAGATGAGTTGATAAGATGCATGCTCAGAGGTGGCTGTCAGTGATAACTGCATGCTGAAATTATCAGCAGTAATTGAAGAGATATAGACTGCTAGTAATGTAGAATCCAAATTTTGATATAAAGGGAACTCGAAGCAAGAGGTGTATGGAGGCTGCCATATTTATTTCCTTTTAAGCAATACCAGTTGCCAAGCTACCCAATACTTTTAGTAATAGACCCTGAACAAGCATGTGGCAGATCAGGTGTTTCTGACATTTCTGTCAAATCTGACAAGATTAGCTGCATGCTTGTTCCTGGTGTGATTCAGACACTACAGCAGCCAAATAGATCAGCAGGGCTGCCAGGCAACAAAGGAAATGTGCATCAGGTTCCCTTTAAATGCTGAATCATAACTCACACCTCCCATGTCTCCTTGTAGGTCTTTTTAATAGCATGGTTAGGTCTTTTTCAGATGGATGACTGAACTGCGCGCTTGCCAGGCAGTTCAGCGCCCCATCTGCCACCCACCAGTGCAATTCGAGTTTAATTTAAATGCAGCCGGACTGCAATGATTGTAACACCACATGTGTTAAATGCTGACACATGGTGGCAGTACTGGGTGTCAGAGAACAGCGACGTGTCGCGTCTGAGCATGGCTGCGGCAATGCTTAGATGTGACTATATTGGGGAGGGTCTGTCTAGCGCTGGCACTGAGCGCTAACATGCACCCAGCCTGTGCAGCAACTGCTCAGCGCCAGTCAGTTGCCCATCTGAAAGACACCTGAGGGACGGTTGCCACTAGTGCCACGCGCGGCAACACTTCCTCATCTGCAGGAACGCTGACAAATCCCATAAGCCGTAGATTCGCAGACTCTCACACGGAAACTGATGGCAATGTCGGCCGAATTGCTATGGTAAGTGATTCGGCCAGCGGCGCCATTGTTTCCTATTGCAAACTTTCCCCGCGCGATTTGCCTGCCGGGAAACTCTGCGGATTTGGCCCGGTTTCCGCGTTAGTGGAAACGGGCTCTGAGTGTTACTGACCAGAAAGGGCAAAATAAGATAACCAGCAGCTTGAAATGTTAAAAAATAAGGTTATCAGTGATTTAACTGTAATTGGCCCCTGTCCCTACCCCTACGGTTCGGTACAGACCAAATTCTTGTACTTGACAGTTACTTCCATGGCTGCACACATTATGATATAGTTAATTGTTGTCTTGTTTGTTGCATGCATTGTGGGTTATGACCTGCAATCTATCAGTGGTAAAATTCAAAACTTAAAGGATTATTATTATTGTATTTATAAAGCACCAACATATTACGCAGCGCTGCCAACATATTACAGATACGTATTCCTTTGTAGTGTTGTTAACTATAAACTACGAGCTGAGTGCTGTACTTGTGTTAACTGTTCCTTACAATCAGGGATATTTCCTGCTTTACTGAAGGAAGCAATCATCAGGCCTCTCCTCAAAAAACCCTCCCTGGACCCAGATGCAATGACCAGCTACAGACCTGTCTCTAACCTCCCCTTTCTGGGCAAGCTAATTGAAAAAGCTGTATACCTCCAGCTAGAAGCCAGAATCCTACAAAATAACAGTTATGACCCATTCCAGTCTGGCTTCAGGAAACACCACAGCACTGAAACTGCCTTCATCCAAATATGCAACCACCTGCTCATGGCAAAAGACAGAGGAGAGTGCTCGATCCTCATACTGCTAGACCTTTCTGCAGCCTTTGACACAGTTGACCATGACATCTTGATAAACAGGCTACCGGAATACTGCGGCAATGATGGCATAGTACTTCAGTGATTCCAATCCTTCTTGAGTGGCAGAACCCACAAAGTGTCTATGGGGCCCTTCCTGTCCACCCCTGTAACACTTAAGTATGGGGTGCCCCAGGGCTCAATCCTCTCTCCCCTGCTTTTCACGATTTACATGCTACCGTTGGGAAAACTAATCCAAAAACATGGCCTGACATACCACTGCTATGCAGACGACACCCAACTATATCTTTCCTTCAAGCCTGGTGTGACAGACCCAACTCTAACTATAAACGCCTGCTTACGTGAACTACAGCAATGGATGAATGACAACTGGCTGAAACTAAATGCAGACAAAACTGAAGTCCTTCTGATTGGAGGGCAGAGCATGATAACAAAACAACTTAACTTGCAGTCTTCACCACTGGGAATAGGAGGCACGGATCTACACAGCTCTGATCATGTGCGTAGCCTGGGAGTTCTAATTGATGGGGATTTAAACTTCAGAACTCAAATCTCTGCGGTGGTGAAATCATCCTATTTTCACCTGAAGAACATTGCAAAAATCAAGCACCTCATACCCCCAGAAGATCTGCCAACCTTAGTCCACGCCTTCATCACATCCCGACTGGACTACTGCAATGCTCTCTACACTGGCCTTCCAAAAAAGGTCTTGTACCGCCTACAGCTGATACAGAATACTGCTGCCAGACTGCTAACCAACCAACCCCGTCACTGCCACATAATGCCAGTCCTGCATTCCCTTCACTGGCTACCTATAGAATGGAGGGTCCTATTCAAGATCGGCCTACTGACATTTAAATCCCTGAATAATCTAGGCCCTGGATACTTGAAAGATATGTTACAGCTGCGTAGCAATCCCCGCATTCTCAGATCCACAGGTTCTAATAATCTAGTCATACCCAGAGTCCACTTGGAAACTTTTGGTCCCAGAGCCTTCTGTCATGCTACCCCTATGTTTTGGAACTCCTTACCTCAACAGATCAGGACAGCCCCATCCCTGGATGTGTTTAAATCCAGACTGAAAACCCACCTGTTCAGTCTGGCATTTGCAGAAATATAACTTTTGTTGTGTGAATACTTCATCCTACTAACTACTGAATCTGAGAGAGCCTAAGCGCTTTGAGTCCTATGGGAGAAAAGCGCTATAGAAATGTTATTGTATTGTATTGTATTATTGTATTGTGTATGTTCATTCATGGAGATGTCACTTCAAGCAGTTTAGATGAAAATACCAGGCAATTATGGAAGGTAAACAAAGTGAAGGTAAATTACAGTTTACCTTCAGTAATTGTGTGGAATGTTTGTCTAAACTGCTTTAGGAAACTGTCATTTCAGTGACATCTTGCATGATGTACACTAATTTGCTCTGACGGTGCAGTTAACCTCTAAAGATTGCCATATATCCTGTATGTGTGTGTATGTGTCTGCTGTTCACTGCTTTTTGCATGTAATAGGTACTTCCTTTAAAGGGGTTCTTCCGCGAAATAGGAAAAAAATAAAAAGTGGTTTATTTATAAACTATTAAAAATCCTCTTCAAATAGTGCGAAAAGTGTTTTTTAAAAATGAATAGTTTCATCAAAGTAACACCTAATGTAATCAGTGACGGATGACGCCAGGGAGGCTAATCCATTTGTTAGGGGTGTTTTTTTTGTACTATAATATCACAAACATAACTGCTGCGTACCTAGTTGACAGTTCTGTAGTCCGTTGCTGTCAGGAATGGCTCTTACAATTAGAATAACGGCTGTTATCTCCCGGAGCTCTGCGCAGTTATTTATTTTAGTTTCACGGAGGGAGAGAGAGGACCCCGGAGCAATGAATCAGGCTGAGGGAGAGCAGCTGATCAGTGAGAACGTAGGGTGTCTATGCAGAATCCTCTAGCGAGTGATCTCTTTGTCGCTGCAAGATTTATTGGTTTGTGTTGAGTTCTCCAGGCAGCTAAAAGTTAATAAGAAAACACAAACCCATAAATCTTGCAGCGACAAAGAGATCACTCGCTTTCAGGAGATAAAGAGGATTCTGCATACACGCCGTAGTCTGGTTGCCGGGCAATGACGTCAACAAATTACGTTCTCACTGATCAGCTGCTCTCCCTCAGCCTGATTCATTGCTTCCGGGGTCCTCTCTCTCCCTCCGTGAAACCAAAATAAATAACTGCGCAGAGCTCCGGGAGATAACAGCCGTTATTCTAATTGTAAGAGCCATTCCTGACAGCAACGGACTACAGAACTGTCAACTAGGTACGCAGCAGTTATGTTTGTGATATTATAGTACAAAAAAAAACCCCCTAACAAATGGATTAGCCTCCCTGGCCGACATCTGTCACTGATTACATTACGTGTTACTTTGATGAAACTATTCATTTTTTAAAAACACTTTTCGCACTATTTGAAGAGGATTTTTAATAGTTTATAAATAAACCACTTTTTATTTTTTTTCTATTTCGCGGAAGAACCCCTTTAAGCAAACCTGAACTGAAAATTAAGTCTACTTGCCTCCCATGTAGTCTTCTCATCAATCTCTTTCTCCTCCCCCATGTCCTGTTTGTCAACTGTCATCAATGGAATTCTCAGTTTTCCTTTTTAAAAACGTTGATGACCCTGTAACAGCTTCCAGGTCTGCATACTGTTAAACTGTAATATTGCCCACTTGAGCCAGAGGGAAACATGAACATTACCTTGCACATCAGTTTACTTTTTAGTTTTAACCGACAGCAACTGATATATAACTGACAGCAACTAATATATTTCATTATGGTACTTTTCCGTTAGCCGGGTGCATCCACTAGGTGGCGTTAATTACTATTCCCCCTCCAGGCCTCCATGGATAGTAGGGAAAGATGTAATTCTGGTGGAGTTTTATCGCCACCTAGTGGATGCGCCCGGCTAACGGAAAAGTACCTTAATTTTCAAGAAGAAAATGGTGAGTTTCGGAGAGGAACTGATGGCGAGGTAAAGATGTAATATTAAATTGCAGGTGTTTAGTGGAAATAATTTTACTCGGTTCAGGTTCGCTTTAAAGTTGCAGAAATCTCGCATGCATTTTCAGCTGTAATGCCCTGCAAGGCCTCTGCTAACCGCAAGACCTGGATCTAGCTTCTTTTATATGCTGCTTCATATACCAGTATAAATCACTGCTGTTTGATTACATTTATGGTACACAAGATTGGCAGCTATCATTTTCACTGTAATTTATATCAGGGCTGTGGAGTCGGGGCAATTTTGGGTGCCTGGAGTCAGGAAAAAATGCACCGACTCCTAATGAATTTAAACTGTATTTAAAATAGAAAATATGATAAAATGTTCTATTTCTCAGATAATAGTCATTATAAATAATGTATATATACAGTAATAGCTGTGCTTAGTCCACAAAAATGAAATAAACCAATCAAAATTAGTTACTTGTGCTGCTTCAATAAAGCAGTCCCCGTATTTTTAAAGTCAGATATACACATCTGATTGTAACTGTACAGTATATATGATGTGTACAAAGGAATCTCTTATATATACTAAATAACATCTATGCTGTAAGAATAAAGCCTGATGTGTAGCCGTGTCACTAATAGAGATGGTCAATGAGATGGAAATAATTCTGTGTTGATTCTGATTTATGCAAATATGCATAAATCAACTGCGGCAGTTCAGTTGATTTGATTGCCCATGAAATCAAATAATTTGATATGTTGTTAAATTTGGTTTGGTGACTACAAATTAAATGGTACCTGAGTAGGATGAAAAGAAAAGTTTTATACATAACTGGGGCTTCTTCCAGCCCCCTTCAGGCTAATCTGTCCCTCGCTGTCCACCTCCACCACCTGGATCTTCTGCTATGAGTCCTGGTAATTCAGCCAGTCAGCGCAGTCCGGCCGCATGCCGCTTCCACAGCCAGGAGCGTTCTGCACCTGCGCAACAGTGCTGCGCAGGTGTAGTATGCTCCCGGCGGCGGAGTGTGTGCATGCGCACTACACCAGACTGGCTCAAGTACCTGGACTTATAGCAGAAGATCCAGGTGGCGGAGGAGGACAGCAAGGGACTGATTAGCCTGATGGGGGCTGGAGGAAGCCCCAGGTATGTATAAAACTTTAATTTATCTGTCTCAGGTTTACTTTGTTACACAGTAGTACTATAGTCTACATATGCCCTCTCCACAGAGCTGCAGGGAATCCACTGAGAATGTTGTGCACATTGAACACAGAGGTGTTGTCTATCACCCATAAACCTGGTTCAGATTGTTCATGAAGAATGTGTAATAGAGGAAGAATCTCCTTATTCCCCTGTAGAGTACCTGCACACCACTCTTACATGTACCCACAGTTACATTGCCTAGGGCCTGATAGACGTTCTTTGTTCCGGTCTGTACCTTTTACAAGTACTCTTACCAAGGACTAGTTTTAGTCTATGACTAAAGGGAATAAATATGGCAGTCTCCATATCCTTCTCACTTCAATTGTCTTTTAAAATTTCTAAGCGTTGGCAGTTAAGAGATAAATTTCATGTTACATACTTTCAATCAACAAGATTGCAGTATGCAAATTAGAGGAGTTGGAGTCGTTGGAATCCTAAACTGAGGAATCGGAATCGGAGGATTTTTGTACCGACTCCACAGCCCTGATTTATATGATCAACAAAAGCATCCTTTCTTACCCACGTTGCCTTTTGACTTATTTTTGGTTCCAACAACACCCAACCCACTGTCATAGTAACATAGCTTGGTTGAAAAAAAATACATCAGTCCATCAAGTTCAACCAGAAAAAGAAAAACACAAGAAACACTGTCCTAAAACTGGCACATATCCCAGTTGATCTAGGGCAGTGATCTGCAAACTTGGCTCTCTAGCTGTTAAGGAACTACAAGTCCCACAATACATTTGCCTTTATGAATAATGATTGGCTGTTAGACTCCTGCAATGCATTGTGGGACTTGTAGTTCCTTAACAGCTGGAGAGCCAAGTTTGCAGATCACTGATCTAGGGGGAAGGGCAAAACAGTGAATTACCTGTAACTATAGCTTTGGATGCCCTTCAATGTAAGGAAAGCATCCAAGCTCTCTTTAAAGGATACCTTAGTCCATAAAAGAAATTAAAAACGGGGGGAGCAGGCGTGTGTGGTGGGCTCTCCTCATGCTCACCACTCCCCCTCCCCATGCCCACTGTTCTCCATCACTCTGTTTTCGTGCACCGACCCTCCAAAGCTATTTTCTGGTCGGGGGGTTTGGTGAAATCTGCCCAGGTGCTGTCTGGCAACATGTGTCCTTTATCCCACGGTACGTAGTTCGCATGCCCAGAGCACTCCCAGCTGCGCAATCAAGGATGCGTGTCGCCTGGCAGCGCCTGCACAATCTTCACCGACCCTCCTGACCAGGAAGTAGCTTCAGAGGGTCGGTGCACGAAAATGGAGGGTAATGGAGGAGAACAGGAGAAACTGTAGGCATGAGGAGAGCCCATCACACATATGCTTCCTCACCCTTGTTTTTAATTAATTTTTTTTTTATGGGCTAAGGTATCCTTTAAATGTCGATACAGAGTTTGCCATAACTATTTCTTGAGGTAACATATTCCAGATTTTAACCACCCTTTTCTAAATAGATGGCAAAACTTTTTTCCTTCTTACGCAGATCATGCCTGCCCCCTTGTCCGGTGTATAAGCCTAGGGGCAAAAAGCTCATCTGCCTAGCTGTTGTATTGTCATCCTTATTTATACATGTTAATCAGGTCTCCTCCCAGTCACCTTTTTTCCAAGCTAAATAAGCCCAGTTTGTCTACTCTGTATAGTTCTGTTATTGTAGTTCAATGTGACCTTATTACTTGTGCTTTAGCTAGTTCTTGATAAATATATATGCAGACTTGCTAATATATATTTATCCATTAGTTGAGCCGTTTATTATTTTTCTATATTATTGTGTATTGCCTAGTTTCCATGCCTGATGGACGTTCACTGCATCCGCGATGGGTCAGTGAAGTCCATTATCCTGATAGCTTGGATTCTGCCATCACCACGTTGGTGACTGGTAGTATTCTTGCTACTCTAGTTCTGGGAACATAACTATAGGCTGCAGTTGCTATTAGTTATGCTCTTTCCTGTAGTTTTGTCTGTGTAGATGCTTGCTGGTGATTGTTGTTAGCCTGCTTGCTCTGCTTCTGTGGACGTGACTGTGAGCTGCGGTTTCTACTAGTTACACTCCAATCTATAGTCCTGTCTTGTACCTGTCTGAGTGCTTGCTATTGCAAGGGCAGCACAACATGGCACTGCACTGCTATTGTGTCTTATTTGTAGTGATATCGGAAGCCCAGAGCTGCAGTTGCTCTGGGCAGCCTGTGTAGCCTCTTCCATTAATCAGCTACCAGTCTTGTTGCTCTGGGTGGTCAAAGTTTAACCCCCAGGCATTATACTTGTGATTTGTAAACAGACAGTATTGCTTATGCACACAAGCATTAATTACACAGCTAATATCTTTCTCCTTTCAGTTTTAGGGCTGGTTCAGACGGACGTTTGCAGAGCGTTTACAGCCAGCGTTCAGGGCTTGGTGTTAAACGCTCCCATTCAAGTGAATGGGAGCGTTTGTACCAAGCTTTCAAGCGCGTTTACACAAACGCAGCGTTTGGGTCCCGATTTTCTCTGGCGTTCAAGGAGCCCCTGGAAGCTACATGTAGCTTCCAGGGGAGGTTAACCGCGATGGCTAATGTCCCCCTAGGGGAAGAAAAAACGCGACCGCATCCAAACGCACACGAACGCTGCTGAACGCGACGCCAGCAAACGCAACGCCTCCAAACGTCCGTCTGAACCAGCCCTAAAGCCCGGTCTCCAAATGCAAGTTCATTCAGCAGCAAGAACCTTGCTGTGGAATCTCCTAGGTAAATAAATAGGCTACCTGTTTATTTACCTAACACATTTCACCTCATTAGAGAATGGGCTTGCATTACAAGAACTTGGTTTTGAGCTGACAAGAGGAGAGAGAGAGAGCTTTTATCAAACAGCTACTGAATACAGAGTATGTCACTTCCTTTGCCTTGGGACACCAGGATCCGTAGGTAAGCTATAAATCTTATCCAGACGACCTTTGTAAACAAAAGCACTGTCTAATATGTGTTGCTCTTTCTAATATAAACGTGCTACTTGGGAAATCCCAATAGCTTATATTTCACTGTAGTTCCCCTTTAACCACTTCATCCCAAAGGCGTTTTTACTCTAACAGAGAAGAGCGATTTTCACCTTTCACTGCTCATCCCTTTCATTTGCCAATAGCTTAATCACCACTAATCACAATGAAATGGTCTATATCTTGTTTTTTTCACCACCAATTGGGCTTTTTGGGGTTGATATTTGTTTTCACTAATTGCTTTATTTTCAATGCATTTTAATGGGAAAAACAAGGGAAAAAAATGAAAAAATACACTATTTCTCCTATTTCATCCCCTATAGTTTTAATATAAACACTGCACCTGTGCATAAAAACCCACACATTTTATCTGCCTATTTCTTCTGGTTATCACAAGATTTTAATTATGTCCCTAGTACAAAGTATGGTGACAATATAGTATTTGGAAATAAAGGTTTATTTTTTCTTTGGTGTTTTTTTCCCACTATTTTTACGTGCACGCGCGGTGAGCGTACATGCGCGGGGGTGCGTGCACGCGCACAGCGGCAGCAGCACTGTCTAACTTATAAAAACTTCCTGGAGCCATTAAGAGGCTCTAGCAGGACGTTTTTATAAGTCAACTTGTCATTAGGTGGTTACATTGGAAACAATCACACCTTTAACCACTTTACCCCCGGCGGTACGAATTTCTCCGCCCCTTTTTTCCCTCCTAAAAAACCAGGGACGGAGAAATCCGTACCTTCCGCGCTCCCGCCGCTGTCCGCGCTACCGCCGCTCGTGCGCGCCCACCCGCCGCTCGTGCATGCCGCCGCCCGCTTGCCCGGAGATCAATGAACGGGAACATCCATTCCCGTTCGTTGATCTAAGCCCCCGCAATGATCTGCTGCTTCTTTCAGAAACAGCGCGATCATTGTGAGTCTCCCAGCCTCCTACTGCTTCCTGTAAGCGTCCTTCCGGCCGCTTACAGGTCGTATGTAAACATACTCACTGTGGCCATCTTGTGTCCAAATAGTAAACTACACCCTAATGCATTTTACACATACAAATAAATTGTTTTACATAATAAATTAACTCATTACCTCCCACACTCCCCAATTTTATTTTTTTTTGTAATTTTAAAAAAAAAAAAAATATATACAATAAAAAAAAAACATAAATAGTTACCTTAGGGACTGAACTTTTTAAATATTTATGTCAAGAGGGTATAACACTGTTACTTTATAAACTACGGGCTTGTAATTAGGGATGGACGCAAAACTGAAAAAAATGCACCTTTATTTCCAAATAAAATATTGGGGCCAAACATTGTGATAGGGACATAATTTAAACGGTTTTATAATCGGGAATAATGGGCAAATAAATTTCATGGGTTTTAATTACAGTAGCATGCATTATTTACAAAACTATAATGGCCGAAAACTGAAAATAATAATTTTTTCCTATTTTCCCCATTAAAACACATTTAGAATAAAATAATTCTTGGCATAATGTCCCACCTAAAGAAAGCCTAATTGGTGGCGGAAAAAACAAGATATAGTTCATTTCATTGCGATAAGTAATAATAAAGTTATAGACGAATGAATGGACGGAGCGCTGAAAGGTGAAAATTGCTCTGGTGGTCAGGGGGTAAAACCCCTCAGTGGTGAAGTGGTTAAGATATTTATATGCAAACTTGAATGTAAGTATACTAGTGGCTAGCTGCCTTCACTGTTTTAAATTCACTCTCAAATTTTTAGATTAGAGTTAGCACATAATTTTGCATCTGTTTTGCATTAGAGGCATGTATTCAGCCCTAGGGGGCTCTGCATTGCCGCTGATGGCTTACAATTCAGGTGCATCCTTGAGCGCTTATCATTTGTCTGTTTTGTTTGTCTTATGAAATGTGTATACCATTTATGAATAGCAGCACGAGGAATTATGTTTTTATTGCTAGGTTAGAGGTAGGTCTTCCCCAAGGGGGTACGTCACCGCCGTGGGGAAGTCTATTAGGTCATAATTTGTGCACTAATTATCACTGAAGCTAACACCCCCCCTTGGTCTATAGTGATGCAGGGTGTGCAATATAGTCCAGTTTCTGGAGCTCTGCCCACTGATGCAGCTTAATCACTAATTCCCCCTCCCTCTCTTTGCCTGCAGTGTATGCTGGGTGTGTAATTTAGTCCAGTTTCTGGAGCTCTGCTCACCATTGCAGTTAAATCATTCAGGTATGAGGTTGTTTGAAAGCGCTGCCATGTCTCCCACTGTGCAAACTTGAATGTAAGTATACTAGTGGCTAGCTGCCTTCACTGTTTTAAATTCACTCTCAAATTTTTAGATTAGAGTTAGCACATAATTTTGCATCTGTTTTGCATTAGAGGCATGTATTCAGCCCTAGGGGGCTCTGCATTGCCGCTGATGGCTTACAATTCAGGTGCATCCTTGAGCGCTTATCATTTGTCTGTTTTGTTTGTCTTAAGATATTTATATGTTGTTGCTTAGCAGCCTGAAATGAAAACACGCGCAAATATTTTTCCAGCTGTATTTGCTCATAGAAACTTATAGCTGCCAAGTGAAAATAGAGAAACATTCTGATCAACTTGTAAACAAATTGCCTTCTCCATTGCACACCAAGCTGACTTGCCTTCACCTGTGAGCAGCTCTAATCATTCCAGTGCTCCAGTATACAATTCCCGTTTTGAGTCTAGCTAAGGCCTCTTCCCCACTTATGCGCTTCTTGCAATGCAGGTGAAAACCTGATCAACATCGCACAAGTGGGGAAGGTACCTCCTACCTGGGGCTTCCTCTAGCCCTCTTTTTCCTGATCGCTCCCTCATCGCGTTCCTCTGCTGCCTGCAGCTTCCGCAATCTGGCCCAGTGATTCGGCAAACTGGGGCCAGTCGGCGCGGGCGCTGTACGGCCAAGCGCACTCCCCCGACGCTGGGGAAGTTTTGTGCCTGCACAGTACTACTGTAGTAGAGAGAACTACTGTGCAAGTGCAGAACACTTCCAAGGGGGGACAAGGGAGCGTGCATTGGCCACACTGCGCCTGCGCCGACTGGCCCCGGCTTGCTGAGTTACTGGGCCGGATTGCAGAGGCTGCAGGAGTCAGAAGAATGCGACGAAGGAGCGATCAGGTCGAAGAGGGCTGGAGGAATCCCCAGATATGTATAAAACTTTTTTTTTTCCTTTGTTTCAGGTACACTTTAACCTTAACAGTCTAGTAAGCAGGTATAAAGGATAGAATGGAAACTGTATTAAACACTTTTGTTACTATTTAGTAGTTAATTATGCTTCAGCTTCCATTAATTTATCCCATTTGTCTAAACAAGATAAACAAATGAAGGCTGTTCCCCAGGAGAAAGCCAATTCTGTAGTGCTACCAGCTGCCTGGCCATGGCTGCCATATCCATCATTTACTCACTGCAGGAAATTGTTTGTTAGGATCCCTCCCAATTATTCAGCATTAGCTTGTGGAATAAGCCGCTTCCACTTCCTGAATGAGCCATTGACCCTGATATTCTTGTTTTATACCCCAGACAGGATATCCATAAACCTATACAGGAATATTTGCCTTGTTGTTCTATCTATCTATCTATCTATCTATCTATCTATCTATCTATCTATCTATCTATCTATCTATCTATCTATCTATCTATCTATCTACACACACAATCATGTTTGAGGTGTGGACTGAAACAGGTAATGAGATAACAGAAGCAACTGAAATGGCAAATAACAAAGATCCATAGGATGCAGTAAAATGTATTAACACGTAACTGGTTCTAAGGTTATTTTTTTGTATGTTTGCAGCCCCATACAGTATACATACACACACATCTTTTCTCCTCTTTCCTTTCAAAAGTGTTTGGGATTTTTTTTTCTGCTTTTCTATTGCGCTAAACTCCTCCATAGACGGCAAGATTTTTTCCTTAAAGGGAACCCAAGGTGAGAGGGATATGGAGGCTGCCATATTTATTTTCTTGTTAACAATGCCAGTTTGCCTGGCAGATCTATTGATCTTCTGGCATAAGTAGAGTCCAAACCATGGAACAAGCATATGGCTAATCCAGTAAAAGCCGAGTCAGAGCACCTGATGTGCTGCATGCTTGTTCAGGGTCTATGGTTAAAAGTATTAGACACAGGATCAGGACTGCCAGGTAGCTGCTATTATTTAGAACAAAATAAATATGGCAGCCTCCATATCTCTCTTACCTCGGGTTCCCTTTAAGCGTTCTGTAGGTGGACACACACACACACACACACACACACCACACACACACACACACACACACCACACACACCACACACACACCACACACACACCACACACACACCACACACACACCACACACACACCACACACACACCACACACACACCACACACACACCACACACACCACACACACACACACACCACACACACACACACACCACACACACACACACACCACACACACACCACACACACACCACACACACCACACACACCACACACACACCACACACACACCACACACACACCACACACACCACACACACACCACACACACACACCACACACACACCTCAATCCCATGGAAGCCAAGCGATTGACAAATAGAGCAACGTGTCTCGTGCTGTGCAGAGGGTAGGAGAGACAATGTGCAATGCACAACAGACCATCTTTTGGTGGGAGGCCCTAATATTTCCGCCACCATGCTTCATAATTGGTATTATGTTACTCAGTCAAAGTCTATTGTATAGCGCTTCCATGCTCTATCCGCTCCCAGTCCCCACAGGGGTTCAACACGTCTGTGCTGACCTATAGAGTGAAAAGGACCTTTAGCATGTTGCGGAATGATGATGGCATTTCCCTGTACTGTTGAGATTTGGGACCATATTCTGTGGCCATACATCTGGTGTGAAGCTACCCACTGTTATTTTGCTGGAAACTGTTTCTACTCTTTGTAGAAGTCACAGCAGATGGACAGTTGTTTGTTTCTGATGACAAAAAACACCTAAGGGCTGGAACCCCCTAACACAGTTGTGTCCACTTCTCTCCGCTTTTTAGCATCTGTAACATTGATGTGTTACTGAAAAGCGGATACAACTGCGTCAGTGGGCTTAGGCCCTAAGTGTGTTCTGAGTGCGTAGAAACTACACTATTGATAGTAATTGTGGCGGTAGAGTAACCTCCTTAGAACACACCACATAACGCCAAGGAAAATAATTGTTTATGTTGAAAATGTATGTGACTTTTTAAAGGAGCCTGTAGTAGTCTTTATTGATCTTTATTCGTATGTACAATTTCTTCTATACAGAGAGTGCAGAATTATTAGGCAAATGAGTATTTTGACCACATCATCCTCTTTATGCATGTTGTCTTACTCAAAGCTGTATAGGCTCGAAAGCCTACTACCAATTAAGCATATTAGGTGATGTGTCTCTGTAATGAGAAGGGGTGTGGTCTAATGACATCAACACCCTATATTAGGTGTGCATAATTATTTGGCAACTTCCTTTCCTTTGGCAAAATGGGTCAAAAGAAGGACTTGACAGGCTCAGAAAAGTCAAAAATAGTGAGATATCTTGCAAAGGCATGCAGCACTCTTAAAATTGCAAAGCTTCTGAAGCGTGATCATCGAACAATCAAGCGTTTCATTCAAAATAGTCAACAGGGTCGCAAGAAGCGTGTGGAAAAACCAAGGCGCAAAATAACTGCCCATGAACGGAGAAAAGTCAAGCGTGCAGCTGCCAAGATGCCACTTGCCACCAGTTTGGCCATATTTCAGAGCTGCAACATCACTGGAGTGCCCAAAAGCACAAGGTGTGCAATACTCAGAGACATGGCCAAGGTAAGAAAGGCTGAAAGACGACCACCTACTGAACAAGACACACAAGCTGAAACGTCAAGACTGGGCCAAGAAAGATCTCAAGACTGATTTTTCTAAGGTTTTATGGACTGATGAAATGAGAGTGAGTCTTGATGTCTTGATGTCTTGATGGGCCAGATGGATGGGGCCCGTGGCTGGATTGGTAAAGAGCAGAGAGCTCCAGTCCGACTCAGACGCCAGCAAGGTGGAGGTGGAGTACTGGTTTGGGCTGGTATCATCAAAGATGAGCTTGTGGGGCCTTTTCGGGTTGAGGATGGAGTCAAGCTCAACTCCCAGTCCTACTGCCAGTTTCTGGAAGACACCTTCTTCAAGCAGTGGTACAGGAAGAAGTCTGCATCCTTCAAGAAAAACATGATTTTCATACAGGACAATGCTCCATCACACGCGTCCAAGTACCCCACAGCGTGGCTGGCAAGAAAGGGTATAAAAGAAGAAAAACTAATTACATGGCCTCCTTGTTCACCTGATCTGAGCCCCATTGAGAACCTGTGGTCCATAAAATGTGAGATTTACAAGGAGGGAAAACAGTACACCTCTCTGAACAGTGTCTGGGAGGCTGTGGTTGCTGCTGCACGCAATTTTCATGGTGAACAGATCAAAACACTGACAGAATCCATGGATGGCATGTGTCCTTGCAAAGAAAGGTGGCTATATTGGTCACTGATTTGTTTTTGAATGTCAGAAATGTATATTATTTGTAAATGTTGAGATGTTCTATTGGTTTCACTGGTAAAAAATAAATAATTGAAATGGGTATATATTTGTTTTTTGTTACGTTGCCTAATAATTATGCACAGTAATAGTCACCTGCACACACAGATATCCCCCTAAAATAGCTAAAACTAAAAACTACTTTCAAAAATATTCAGCTTTGATATTGAGTTTTTTTGGGTTTATTGAGAACATGGTTGTTGTTTAATAATAAAATTATTTCTCAAAAATACCACTTGCCTAATAATTCTGCACTCCCTGTACTTTGCTATTGTTCATATTGTACATGTGAACGCAGTATATATAGAAGGGTTTTACTACAAGGTTTTTATTCATTTGTCTAGTGTCAGGAGCTGTGCAATCTCATGTTTCATCTGCTGGTGATAGTAATTCCTGCAGTATACAGAATATCTGCAGGTGGCCCTCTGCAAACTGTGAGATAACTTGCATTTTCCTGTTTAACCTTTAGGTGGTGTCGTGGGCTCTAATTACTGTGGTTTGCACCACTTCACCAGCAGGTGTCCCTCTGCAGATCTCAGAGTGGTTTGCAACTCCCTGTTACACCTGTGAGTACAGTGTTCTCCCCAGGCTCTTTTAGCCGAGTTTTCCACCCGGCTAGTTTTGGTGAGCACCCGGCTGTCATTGGCTCAACTTCTCCTATGCTGTAAGCAGAGTTGTGCAGAAAAGTGCAGGCCTTCCATTCTCTCATCTCACCCCACCCAGCTAATTTTTTAGGACACCCGGCTGGAAAAAAAAATTCTAGGAAAACACTGGAGTAGTATCATGGGCTCAGATCATAAGATTTCACCTCCACACCAGCAGGGGTCTCTCAGCAAACTGTAGAACTCAGATGCTAGGCCTCTGTGTACCATTTGATTTTTGTATAGTTTGCACCCCTTTTCTGATACCTTCTGTTTTTTGTACTGTGTATTGCTGTATATATACATATTTGTTGATTTTGTTTGTGTATATATAAATAATTTATATTGTGCTTTAGTGAGGAGTTGTCTTTGTTTTTACAAACCATGTCCCCAGGCCTCTTTCATATGGGAGGCTAAAGGCAATGACTCTACCACTTGTCAGCTGGGCGATTGCTAGTACTCAGCACGAGAGGTAAAGAAGCAGCCCACCTATGGAGTTACATCTGAGAATGGCCAATGGTCAGACACAATTTTATGATTTTTTTTTTTTTCTGCTGGGCAACACAGTCACATGCCAAACCATGATACATGTGGGGTCACGAATGCTGCCATACAGCTGCATGCATGAAATTACAGCTAAAAAGCACTCGTGGCCAGCACCCAGGAGGCTGAACTGCCTGACT
The DNA here is from genome assembly GCF_040937935.1 of Hyperolius riggenbachi. Classification (NCBI taxonomy): domain Eukaryota; kingdom Metazoa; phylum Chordata; class Amphibia; order Anura; family Hyperoliidae; genus Hyperolius; species Hyperolius riggenbachi. Next base: position 414,433,734 of record NC_090649.1, on the reverse strand, counting down.
AGCGCGAGGTGCAGGTTCCTGTCGGAAAGAGGCCGTATGCATATTTGTAACCTTTTCCTCCCAGAGTCACAAATATCTCTAACCTTAAAGGCAGGGGTGTAACTGTAAATCATGGGCCCCCCCGGCAAAACTTGGATGGGCCCCCCCAATGTTCAATCCCTTTCCCTTGCCAACGACGTGTGATCCTCACAGCCTGGGGGATCATCTTGCAATGGTCATAAAACATGTGTGGACATCGTAATCTTCACACCCATAACAAGTGTAGCCACAAAAATACCAGATCTGAAGGATGGATCACTTTTTCAGAGGAAGTGAAGTATTAGTTGAGGGGCACCCTTGCATCCCCGCCCCGCATTCACATGGGCTGCTTCCCTGTAGTTACGCCCGTGCTTAAAGGAAGCCTTAAGTCAAAGTAAAAATTCCTGTTTTACTTACCCCAGACTTCTACTGGCCTCCTGCAGCCGCCCTGTGCCCACACTGTGACATACCGATCCTCCAGTCCCCCACAGCGTCCCAGTTTCTTTTTCAGCAACGCAGCCTACTGCGTCTGCACGGCCCTGGCCGTGCGTGTTCACGATCGCGCTCTCGGCGCTGGGAGCATCCTGCGCATGCACAGTACGAGCGTGATCGAGGACGTGCGCGGCCAGGGCTGCATAGACACAGTGGCCATCAATTAGCTGAGTCACTGTGGGGGACCGGAAAATAGGTCTGTCACAGCGTGGGCACAGGGCAACTGCAGGAGGCCGGTAGAAGCCCCAGTTAAGTTAATCTAGATTTTTTTTCTTTGACTTTAGGTCTCCTTTAGGCTGGTTTCATACTGCAAACTGGCGGTGCGGCAGCTGCACCGCCAAAAACAGGCCTTTGGGGAATACCGCATTACTACACGGTATTCCCCATTTGGCAATGAGCCAAGCAGGAAGTGACGCACGCTTGCGGTCACTTCCTGTTTCGGGGTGTGCGGAAGCGGATTGTAAAAATACGCATGCGCGCACAACGTTGCGTCAATAATTTTTTTAAAAATCCACGTGTCGCCATAGACTAACATGACTTCCGGGCTGACGCACATCGCCGCAGAAGACGCGGGGTAACGTAGTTTTGGAGCCATTTTACATCGAGAACTTCCAGTGGACCGCCCTGTGATGCAGGTAATGTGAAATTCCCCATAGGGTAACATTGGAGTGCGGTAGCAGTGCGTCAATTTAACGCACCGTCCCAGTGTGAAAGGGCCTTTAAGGCCTTAAGGGCTTGTTTCCACTGCTGCGACGCGATTTCGCCGGCATTCTGACGCTTGTAAAAACGCATGCGGATGCGTTTCCGCATGCGTTTTTACCCGCGATTTCGCGTGCGATTTCGCATGGCAGGGTGCCATGCGAAATTAACCATGACACTGCCAGGGCAAAATAAAATTGAAAAAGGTGCGAAATCACGGGTAAAAACGCATGTAACAAACGCATGCGTTTTTACTATTAAATACATTAGCGGCGATTCACATGCATTCCACTCGCAGGCAAATTCGTTGGCTCTTTTGTGCGTTTTTTTACCGCTGAAAAAAACGCACCTCAACAACGCTACAGTGGAAACAGGCCCATCCACTTGCATTACATGTGCGAATCTGCATGCGTTGGACGCATGCAGATTCGCGATACTGGAAACGAGCCCTCAAGAACAAGTGACACCCATGCTAACCTACAAATAAAAAAAACGCATATATAAGTAGATAAATACTAGTTCTACTTGCATAACAGATGTATTGCATTATTTATAATGGAAAAGCAGAGAATCCTATTCTAGACAGTTTCCATCTTGGTTACCTTTGAATCCCTCACTCTTCTATTTATTTTTTCTCCTCTTTCTAATTGTGAATTCGTTACCCGCCCTCCTCCCAGAGTCTTCAGACACTCCCACTGAGGTCTATAGTAGGAAGTGCACTGTCTTATGTCATTAGAAGGAGGGGGAAGTAAAGGGAAGAGGAGGAATATATTATAGATAAAGAGCCCCCAGCATGTAACTGTTTTGCCAGACGATGGCAATGACCCAGTGCTCCTAAGGTATGTGATCACTCCAAACCATAACAGCAGAAAAAGTGTTGAATGCAGGATTAGCATCTTTATCACTTATTACACTCAGACCAGTTGCTGTTGAAATTTGATTTTTATGGTGACAATCCTGCTTTAAAGTGAGAGAGATGTGAATTTTGCCTTTTTCTTTCATTTTGAAACTATACCAGTTTCCTAGCTGTCCTGTTTCTCTAATGCTTGCAACCACTAACCTAGAATGAATATGAACATCAAGTGTCCTGATTAAAGTCTATTCATATTAGCTGCATACTTTTGTGTGGGATTCAGACACTGCTGTAGCCAAAGGGATCAGCAAGACTGGCAATTCCAGATCTGTCTCACTACAGCATCCTTTTTACTGCTTCCGGACAGCAGTGTTAAAAACTATCCTCCGTGCTACTGCATGTTCGCGTGGCTACTGCACGGCTGCGCTCATAACACAGGAGGCGCGCGGGGGGCATCACTCAGCGACGGGGGACAGCGGACCTCAGAGGGAAGCCTCAATAGGATCCTGAGGCTTCCCTGTCTTCAGGTTAATATCTTATTTTTAAACCGAGCTATGGCTTGGGATCACTTTAAGGTTTTAATTAATTAAAAGAACAAGGGATTGTTTGAAAAGTATTTATACCATAGCTCCCAACTGTCCCTCTTTTGGAGCCCTGTCCCTGTTTCCTCCTCATTTGTCCCTCTTTCAGGACGTTGTCCCTCTTTCTTTGTAAATAATGTGTTTGATTGACTGTAAACTTTATTCCCATCCTTTAAATTGATATATTACAAATTTTAAAATGTTAATATGAAGGAAAATGAACCAGGATAGAAAGGACCAGTGTGGTTTGAATTATAAAACAACATATTTTTCTAATGAAATATTTATGGTATGCATGACTAGGGCTTTGACGGGGCGTGATCAAGGGTGTGGTAGGGGCGTGGCTTAAGTGTCCCTCTTTCTCATCTCAAAAAGTTGGGAGGTATGTTTATACACATTTATAGAGCATTCCTAGCAAGTATATGTACATCAATGGGTACTTGAGATGATGCTGCCCACAACCAAGGGTATTTATTTCACAAACACTATCTTTGGTAAAAGGGTACATGCTATATTGTAGTAAATGGGGTACATGCTACTGTATATTCCTATTCTTATTCCAGAGCCTCTTGGAAATATTGTCATCCATTCATAGCAAAGCGTGTCTTTGTTATCTCCCAGAGTAATACAATCTCTTATTTATGCCTGACTGCTTTTACTGAAATTCTTCCATGGTAAAAACTGCTTGGCTGTGGCAAAAATTAGCATTTTCATTAATCCTTTGGCTTTCTTTGTTCATGTGGAGTGGTTTTTCTGCATTGCAGCTTTATTGGCAACAAAGGGGTTACACAAACCCTGGCATCCTGTGCTGCTGTATTGGAGCACCAGCAGGACCATCCTGTCACTACATTATATATGAGCACTAATTGGAATTAAAACTGTTTCTGCCCTTTGTCACTTCTCAGGCTGGTAAAGGCACGACTTCTGTGATTGGATGAGGCAGCCACAGGCACCACCCTGCCAGCATCCTCGCCTGCCTGCAGCAGCAGCCCTCCCATCCTTCCACTGGCTTACTGCAGGGAGATTGTGCTACCAGGCAGCCTGCAGCACCGCACCTACCACTCTGCACAGGTAATCCTCCAGCAGGACTCCCCATCCGCATCTCTAGCATTTTATCCTATTGCTTCTGTTAGTCTGATGCTTTACATGTCAATCAAGCAGAAACACATTACAGTACAGAGAGAGATATTCAATCCAAGTTTCTGTGTACTGTGCTAGTGGTTTACTTTTATTAGTATTTAAATTAAACATCACACATTTTTGCTTGTTTCTTTTCTCAGCCTCTGACAAGAAAGATGAGCCGAGGATATTCCGAAAACAATAATTTCCCCTATGACAATAACCAGATGGTGTTAGACATGATTCTGTATTCTCTGGTGGGGGTTCCTCAGCCTATTAATTGGGACAGTGTGGCCAGGCTGGTTCCAGGATACACATCAAAGGAGGTCAGTTGTGTGTGTGTGTGTGTGTGTACGTGTGTGTGTGTGTGTGTGTGTGTTGTCACAATGGATGTGTTGCTTTTATATGACACTGTGGAAAGTCTGTGTCAAGTGACGTTATCTGAGGACTTCAACTTAGAAGGCTTAGGGGGTGTACACACATCCAATCTTGATTGACCAATCATTACCACTACCACGTAGTAAAGGGCCAACCGATTTTGGAGAGAATACGAATACTACTACTCTCCCCCCCCCCCCCCCCCAAAAAAAAAACAAAAAAAAAAAACTCATACTTCATGTGAGTGGTGGTCAGTGAATGTGTGTACTCACCCTTAAACACCCATCTCCAGCTTTAAGTATTTTCCATCCTGTTCACTTCAGCAGTAAAATAACTTTTGTTAGAAATTATGAAAAAAAAAAAACTTTATACATACTGACAATCTTCAGTGGGCATTCTGGTCAACTGGATTTAATTGCTGCACTTTTGTTTGGATTCTGCTGCAGATGTGCACATCACTACCTCCAACTGGTCACACCACGCAACTCTCTTGATTTAATTGAAAAAGGGGGAGGGGTTTGAGTGGCAGCTTAGCCCCGCCTTACTCACTTATCCTAATTGGGAGGGATGGTGAGTGGCAGCTCCTAGTCCCAGGATGCAGTGCTCTTTCACCTGAGGTGGAAAGAAAGACTTGGAGCAGCCGTACGGGTCATGACAACACTGTTTACTATGGATTTTTTACGGTATTTACAGTTTTTTTTTTTTTGTTTTTTTTATATATACATTCTAACATACAGTATTTTATGATTAGGGTAGGAAATGCTTAATGCTGAAAATGGGCTATGAGTTCACTTTAAGGGATATATGAGATTATGTACATCGAATTCATATTTTTTTTTGTATCATCCAAAGTTGAGAATTTTATTAAATGAATTGGTGCTGCACAAATCTTTTTGTAATTGAAGGCTATTAAAAAAAATCTTACAACCAGATATGAAATTTACAAACCTGATTGTTCGCTCAAATTGCACTTCTTTTATATGCTAGACTCTGCACTGTTTGCAGTACAGATGATTCCAGGCATTTTCCTCTTTCTGCATGCGTAATTACTAACCACAGCAGGAACTGGTTATTTTGCAAACCTATGTGAGCGACTGTTAGCTGTTTTGCACTGCCTGCATGATTTGACAACATGTTTTAGAATCTTTACAAAATGTCTGTATGTAAAATGCACAAAAATGAGGTACGGTAAATGTGTGAAAAGTAGTGTTTGCTATGCTAGGAGTGTTTAGGGCTGCACTGAAGGCATCGCTTCATTCTCATAAAACGTGTGCCTTTCACATTTTTTGTGTCCAGATGTTTTAACATCCCATAGACTCTCTGTAGACATCAGTCTGACTCGTGCTGTTAGAGAGGTAACTACAGAGACAGGATACCTACTTATAGCTGAGCAAAAGTCCATAATATTAAAGGGCAACTGAAGTGAAAAGTAAATGGAGGCTGCCATTTATTTCCTTTTAAAGTGACACTGAAGCAAAAAAAAAACTTATGATGTAATGAACTGTATGTGTAGTACAGCTAAGAAATAGATCATTAGTAGCAAAGAAAAACGTCTCATATTGTTTTCCAGTACAGGAAGACTTAAGAAACGTAAGTGATTATCTATGCAAAAGAGCTTCTCTGAGCTCTTCCACCCAACTTGTGTCAAAGACAGTTCTCTGACTGTTCTCTGAAGCACTTATACACCAAAGAAACAGTGAGAGACAGCTTTAGATAAGGTTTTATTGTGTGGAAGTTCAAAGGGTCATTGTTTCTGCTTTGTTTTATAGTTTAAAATGTGGAGGTGGTTTGTAAACTGCAAATATGACAGAATGATGCAATGTTATTAAAAAAACACTATAACTAAAATAAAAGTGGGACTCCTTTCTTTGCTACTAATGTTCTATTAATTATGGATACTACACATACAATTCATTACATCATAATTTTTGTTTCCAATTCTGTGTCACTTTAAACAATACCAGTTGCCTTGCAGCCCTGCTAATCTATTTGGCTGCAGTGGTTTCTGAATAACACCAGAAACCAGCATGCAGCTAATTTTGTCAGATCTAACAATGTCAGAAACACCTGATCTGCTGCATATGCTTGTTCAGGGTCTATGGCTAAAAGTATTAGAGGCAGAGGATCAGCAGGGTGCCCAAGCTACTGGTATTGTTTAAAAGGAAATAAATATGGCAGCGTCCATATTTCTCTCGCTTCAGTTGTCCTTTAAAGAGAATCAAACTGCAGAATATCTTTGGTGGGTAATAAATCTGGATATGTTACATATTCAACTGCCCTATTTACACAACATAAACACAAAGATGCTGGTATGTCTGACACAGGACCATGGACAAAACCCAAGTGACTTTGGTCAGCATTGCAAATATATAAGTCGGAGACAGTGGTCATTGTCCTTCCCTCATTCTCTCCCTTTAGTCAATTAGTGACTGACCTGAAGGATAAGTACCTCCCAGGTCTGTATTGATCTCTACTTCACATACATTCTGAGTATGGCATCTGACATCATTAGTACATTGAATAAAGCAGATAACAAAGTAAATGTGTTTGGTGACATTTTTACATTCAATACAGAGTTGCTTGTTTGCAGTTCTGGTTGGAAAGTTTTAGTTTCACTTTACAGTAGCAGCTCAAGACTTCTCTCTGAAATACAGTGGTTTACTTTCTTAAAGTTCATTTAAGTTTGCAGAAAAGAAGACAGCGAGGGCACTGCTCCTTTAAAAGTCCTTTATTGCGGTTGGGGTCAGTGCAGGAACAGCAGGCGGTGAGGTAGTACTGCCTCTGAAGAAGCGACACTTGTCGCAGAACAGCTCTCAGGCCTACCTCACCCTTCTGCTGTACCTGTCCCGACCCCAACCGCAATAAAGGGCTTTTAAAGGAGCAGTGATCTCCCTGTCTTCTTTTCTACGAATTGTATCCACTTTTGAGGAGCACACCATCTGTGTTGGTGTACTTTTCCAGCTGCATTTTGGTGTCATTTAAGTTTTTGTACTTGTACCATAAGTAGCCTTTACAACAGCTTATAAGCAAGCAAAAAAAATTTTTTTTTCAAAATGTAACCCCTCCTGCCCTGCGTTCTCTAAATAGAAATGACCAGGGAAAGAGACTCGCTCTGGATATGTGGAGTTTATAGAAAGCCAACTTTCCCTTTGTTCACTGGGACAGGCCAATCACAGTGGCTATGGAGGTCATGTGATTGGAGGCCACATGGATTGGTTTTCAATCGGTTCCCAGTTGTCAAGGTTGCAAGCTGCAGCAGAGCCCCACACATTGGTGCCTCCGCTATACAGGGCAGGATCTTTCAGCTGCATCAGTAAATTAATGTTTGTATCACAGGCTATAGCACACTTATTTTCCTGTTCTATGTCAACCATCCGTCTTCCGCTTCCATTTGAGCTTCACACGCCTCTAGGTTATAGCACATGGCGTGTGGCAACACTAGTCTTGTGTTAAAGAGAACCTTAAAGAGTACCTGAGCCGAAGCTCGTGTACACAACAACATCAGATACTTACCTAAAGAGAGGGAAGCCTCAGTATCCTATTGAGGCTTTCCTCCCTGCTGTGTTATCCCCCCGTCGCTGAGCGACAATGCATCCACCCCTAGATTAGCGACAATGCATTTGCCGCTAATCCTAACAAGGGCGCGCAGCTCTTCCTACTCCAGTGTGGCAGCGCAATAGTCAACCCAGCCCACTCGTGCATGCACAGTAAGGCGGAGCCGTGGGCTCGCGCGGCAACTGCACAACCCCACATCAGGAAGACGAACTGTGCGGCTCCGACGTGGTGCCGCGCTGAACAACTGGGGGCTGTAGATCAGCGACGGAAGCCTAAGTAGGATCCTGAGGCTCCCCTCTCTAAGGCCTTATTCACACTAGTGCGCTTCTGTCCACTTTTCGGCAACAAGTATCAATTTGTAACATTGATGTGCTGATAAAAAGCAGACAGAAGTGCACATAGTATGAATGAGGCCTTAAGGTATGTATGCGATTTTGATCCCGAGCTTCGGCTCAGTAGGACTTTAAGTAATAATGTTGAGTATGTAATGTACAGTATCTTTGGAACACACATGTAGTAGAATTTTAGGATGAAACAAAACACCACCTTTCTCTTACCACATGAACACCTGAGAAAAACAGCTATTACACAGAGAAAGAGTTTAGGAAATACTTTTATTTTTTCCTTAGCTGGTTAAACCCATCACATAGCCTTTTCCTGAATGCCGCATTGTGCATTAGATGGATAGATGGAGGGTCCTTCTACACTTAATGAGTTGGTATGCGTTAGTACGCGTTTTTTTCGATAGCAGTGCATTGTGAAAAAGCTTTCAGTTAAAACAAACAAGTAAATTCTCTTGCGCTAGCAAAAAAACTATTCTGGCCCTTTAATTGAAGTTTTCTACTCCAAGCTCTGCTCCCACTACTGGGTGGTGCCAGTCATCTGATTGTAAAAAAACACAAGGGGAGAAGGGAGTGCTCCAATAGTGTGTTAACTCCTTTTTTAATATCAATGACACGCAATAAAGTTACACTTACACTATGCAAGTAAAGCACGTATATGAGGCCGCCAGCGAGTCCTCTCCAACTCCTGAGCCTGGCCAGGGCTAACCGGGAGATGGTGAAGGGTTTGGGGGGACTATATTTTTAGTCCTGTAGGTGGCTGATTCCACTCTGCATTCATATTAATCTTAAATCACCATACTTAAAAATGGCTGCATTAATATTCTTTGGAGCTGGCGGAAAGTGGAAACTGGAAGAGAGTGTAGGTGTTTCCCACTGCAGCCTGTTACATTACACATGTAATGTTCTTCTATATATGAATGCAGGTTATATCATCATCCAATCCTAAAGCCTCTGATATTCAGCCTAGTGTATGCCGGCTGCCATTATACAGTATTTCACTGCTTTGATGCAGGTTACGGTAATAACTAGCTGCATTCATATGCCGCAGTTTTTGGCATGCTTGTACATTACATCCAGAGGGGTGTGTAGATTGCGTACAGATAAAAATGCAGTAATAAAATTTTGGTGCGAAGGTGCCTGATAAATTGTGTGCATCAAAAATATTGGGTGGTAGAATATCAGTAAGGGATACCAATATTTTGCAACTAAACCTAACCCTATTCTCATACTGAACCCTCCCTCTACTGATGCCCAACCCTATCTATCCCTTACTGACGCCAAACCCTAACCCTCCTCTACACCTGACCTTAAACATTCCCTTGCGCCTAACCTACCCCCCCCCCCCCCCCCCCCCCAAGCTTATTAAAACACCGACCTCGACTCCTACCACCACCCACACATGCCTAACTTTAACCGTAACGACCTGCCATGAAAAAAAAACTGGCCTGCTGTGGTTATAGCCTTAGCCCACACAATTATAGGTAGAACCAGTGGCTGGATAGTGTACTGGTTAAGGGTTCCGCCTTTGACATGGGAGACCAGGGTTCGAATCCTGGCTAGGTCAAGTACCTATTCAGTAAGGAGTTCAAGGCAAGACTCCCTAACACTGCAGGGTAGCCTCCTGAGCGCGTCCCAGTGGCTGCAGCTCTTGAGCGCTTTGAGTCCGACAGGAGAAAAGCGCTATACAAATGTTCGGATTATTATTATTATAGAGGCCATTACAATTTAGAACAATGGGATCAGATTTGCCACCGTTTTCATAAGCGGTGGCCCCAGCGCCCCTTATTTATCTGGCGCCTTCAGCCCCAATTTCTTCACTGCTTAACTGACGTGACTGGGGGGGGGGGCATCTTCCATGCAAGCCTGCAGTCATTGTGGTTTTTTTTTACACAGCCTGTGTGCCATTGTGTATTCGTTTGCTTTAGAGCAGGTACAGTGGTAGCCATAAAGGGGGGCTCTGAAGCTTTCCATATATCTGCTAATAGTACTATTTTAGTGCCAAGTGCTATTGCTGATGAAGTAGACAGGTGCAGGTATGTGGCCTCATAGAGATAGCTCAGCACAACAATCGGCAAATAAGTTTAATTTCTCAGCATTGTTAAAGCAGGCATCATCCTTACAGGAGGCGTACATTCATGTACTAGGAAAGCACTGCGATCGTGACGCTTATCTCTGTAGGGCTGTGTCCACTGTCCGCTCAGAGCGGGTATCACACGATCTTGCAAATAAACGCTCAGTATTTCCGGAAGTCGGCTTCCACTGTTCTTGCGCAGCATCTAGAATCAGTGCGCGCGCATGCGTGAACGGCTCCGAATGCTTTTAGACGAGCACGCGCGTTCCTTTCGGTGGAGCGGGGGCGGCGTAGTCTGCTGGGGGAGAATCTTCTTCCAGGACAAGATTGTCCCTCTGGTCACCCTGTTGTTCAGGCAGTTGGTGGCTTCTGGGACTTGTAGTTCCGTTTGTGTGGCCACGCCTATGAAAGGCTTCTTCCTCAGTCTGTAAATTCCCGCCGGTGCTAGTAGTTAATTGGCTTACTAAACTGCTGGGTGATATCTGGATCTTTATTCTGTTCATAGCTTTGCCTGACCTCTGGACTACGTTTGATTGCTCCCCTGTACTGATCATTACTCTCCTGCTTAATCCCTGGTGTATCCGTTGGGCTGGTTGAACTTCTGTGTGTGACCCCTGGCTTGCTCCTGACCACGAGTTTGCATGACCCCTGGATTGAGTCATCTGTCCCTGGTGTAAACCTTGGGCTAGTTCCTAGACTCTTTGCTTGGCTTTCAGGTACTTCATTGGCTTGGATTCTGTTTCGTGCATGCACAAGTTCTGGAATCGACCGACGTCAGGTTCGACGCAGTCTGTCGCCTGTTCAAGCGCGGTCTTGGCTATAGGTGAAAAGTGTGGCGGAAATTGGGATATAGGATCTGATGGGGAGCCTTACAGTGGGTTATCGGCTCTGAAATGTTAATCCCAGTATCCCTTAAAGTAAACCTCAGCTGAACTGTACCTCACTTGATCTCAGCTCTGCTATTTTCTACATGCCTATAAAACATTGTTTAAATAGTGTACAGTGTCCTCTTACTGTGCTGGGCAAAGCTGCAGAATGTGCTTTACATTTATCTTGCAGAGCTGATGTTTCTAAGTAACTTTTTATACTGGCTTCTACTGGATTTTTTTTCTGCCTTTGAGCTCCCGGAGAACAGTGTGTTTACGCTACAGTCAAGCTCCTTACAGACGGACTCAATAGTGAGCATTGACTATCTTCTGAAAACCATGTATGAACAAAAGGCATGTATGGAATTGTCTTTCTGAAGTAAAATCACACCGAGCTTTGGTTAGAAATGTGCCTGCGAGTTCAAGAGCAAGTTACCTCACCATACTACATAAATGATACTGCTCCTAACCCATGAAGGTGTCCATTAACGGTACAATCACATTTTCAATAAGATCATTTAAATTGAAAAAAAAATGTACTTAATTGATCCTCCGCATTAAAGAACCCAAACTATTCCCAATACCATAGTTAAATTGTTGGTTTGGTTGAAAAAAATAAGACATTTAACAGCAATCATTCAGACAAAACCAGTTGAGATTGAATCACGGTGGCGGCGCATGTGCGTGCTTCTGATGGCTCCCGAGTCAGAACTGATTGCTGTAAGGGTACATGTGTTCCCTGAGCTAATTTGTACCTTTTGCTGTTTTGTCAGAATACTTGCTATAGTAACAGGCGCCAAGCACTGACTTGTGTTTGCAGATCGCAGTTGCTCAGCAATTTTCAAGCGTTTTGTACAACGATTTTTGTTGTTCAGGTAGTGAGATTGCTGCAAAATCACTTTTACAAAGCAAGTTTGCAGCATCTGTGTCTTTTGTATTGAGCGCAATTGCTCCAAAACTGCTGCAGGACCCACAATTGCGATTTTCCTAATTGCAGTTGCTCCTGTGAGCTCTCCTCCATTGACTTTCATTAGCCTAGCACTTTTGCAGTCACTGGCGATTCTAAAGCAAGGCTAAAGGCGGTCTTGCGGGCCATAGCCAACAAAGTCTCTCTCACAGCAGATCTGTTACTTCAGATTTGCGTTCTGAGGTGTAAGGAAATGCGGATTATTAAACTGTATAAAACTTTTACCCCATACTATTCCCAGTAACCCATTCTATCCCCTCTTATAGGTTATCTGCCCACCTAGCTAGTTCTTTGTTCATCTATAAAATGACGACAAGGCTGTACACTGTTGAAGAGGCACGTGCCCTTCTAGAGTGTTGCAGTGACAGTGAGGAGGAGTCACCAAGCACCAAGTGGCTCCCTGTGTCTGATTCTGAGTCGCTGTCTGACAGCGACTCTAGCTCGGAGTGGTCAGGACCGCCATCTCGCAGGGCGAAGAAGGAAGAAGAGGCTCACCTTAGCGACAGTAATTTGGCTGATGAGGGGCAGCAAGGTCCCAGTACAGCAGATAATGTAGCTAGTGACAGCGGTCAGAGGGCAGCCAGGAGGCGAACTATCTCCCGACAAAGGGTATCCAACGACCAGTGGTTACCTCCTTATATGGTGGAACCAGAAATCCCTATTTTTACAGCATCAAGTGGTGTACTGGTGCCCACCGAAAATCTAAAGGCTGTAGATTTTTTTGCTCTATTTATTACAGACACCATTTTAGAGCATATTGTGGAGCAGACCAATCTGTATGCTGCACAATACAGCTTAACCAACTCAGGCTTTGGTGTAAGATGGAGGCCCACTAACGTGCCTGAGATAAAGGTGTTTCTTGGTCTGACACTTAATATGGGTCTTGTCAAGAAACCACAGCTGCGTGACTACTGGTCAAGAAATCCAATTCAATGCACACCCTTATATGAAGCCACTATGACCAGGACACGCTACGAAATGCTAATCAAGTGTTTGCATTTCAATGACAATACTAGAAATCTGCCTAAGGATGATCCAGCCCATGACCACCTTTTCAAATTGAGGCCTCTTTTGTGGCACCTAAATGAGAAGTTCAGAGAGGTCTACATGCCAGAAATGAACATTTCAGTACACGAGTCCCTCATGCCATTTCATGGCAGACTGGAGATCAGGCAGTACATTCCCAACAAACGCGCCCGGTATGGGGTCAAGTTTTATAAGTTGTGTGAAAGTGGGACAGGCTACACCTATGCCTTTAGAATTTTTGAAGGCAATGATACTCCGATGGAATTTGCTTGGTGTCCACCATATATGGATAGCACTAGCAAAATAGTCATAGATCTGATCAGTCCCTTGCTGAATCAAGGCTACCATTTGTATGCAGACAATTTTTTAGCCAGTGTGCCCCTATTTAAATGTTTATATGCAGCAAAGACTGTAGCATGTGGTACCATAAGGCCAAGTCACTCTGGCCTGCCCCTGGAGGTCATCAGCAAAAGATTAAAAAAGGGAGAGGCATATAGTCTTCGCTGCAATGAGCTCCTTGCTCTAAAGTTTAGGGACAAAAGGGATATGCTCATATTGACATCCATCCACAATGAGGCTACCACATCAGTATGTTCGAGGAGAGAGGAAATGCAGAAGCCCGTGGCCATTGCGGATTACAACAAACACATGGCATCTGTTGTTATGTCAGATCAAATGTTGGCTCCATACCAAGTGGAAAGAAAGAGGAAGTCTTGGTTCAAGAAGGCAGGAATATACCTATTCCAAATGGCCATGCACAATTCATTTGTGATCTATCAGAAATCGGGCAATGAAGGCTCATTCCTGACATACCAACGAGAAGTGATATCATCGCTTATATATGAATCGGGCTATAAATCTCATAGCACGGCCCATCCAAGCACATACCAAGTTGATTCAGAAGAGGTAATGAGACTTCGCGACAGGCATTTTCCTGTCCCCCTGCCCCCTACTGCTGCAAGACAGTACCCACAAAGAAAATGTAAAGTATGCGCCAAACATAAAATAAGAAGAGACTCCAGATACCACTGCCCAAAATGCCCTTCACGACCAGGACTGTGCCTTATTAAGTGTTTTGAGGCCTATCATACAATTCTCAATTATTAGACTTTTTTTTTTTTTTTTTGTAGTTTTTTTTTGTTTTTGTTTTGTGTGTTTTGTTTTGTTTTTATATTATTACTTATATCCCTGACATCTTCTACAGAACTGTACAGAGTACATTGATAAATGAATGTCACTAACTGTCCATCGGTTTCACAATCCAAACAATGTTTATGGTGGGAAGCCAATTAAACTACCAATATTTTTTTGGGATGTGGAAGAAAACTGGAGTGCTTGGAGGAAACCCACAGAAAAACTGAGAAAACGTACAGACTCTATGCAGATGATTTATTTGCAAGGATTGAACCCTAGCATTACAAGGCTAGACTTTCCCTCCATTCTGTAAATACACAACTGTTCTGCTGACCGTAATCTGGGCTTCTGACTTGGCTGACGATTTTCCTGGCTACTAACCTTGGATGATGACCTTACCCCGGCTACAGACTTCTGTGCTGGCTCCACTACTCTTCTACTACTGTATTTGCTGCCTGCAAGACCTCAGAGGGTGAGTTCCATTATGTTTTGTCCTGGTTATTAAAGGAAAATTATATTGGACTTGCTTGTATTATCCAGCCTTCAGACATGGCCCAATGCTAACAGCAATACATGTCCTCAGCATGTTTTGAACAGCCATACATACCATATACATTTTTTCAAAATTGCTCACAAGAAATGCACATCTTAGACTTAACACAAGTTTTTAAAGAGACACTGAAGCGAGAATAATTCTCGCTTCAGAGCTCATAGTTAGCAGGGGCATGTGTGCCCCTGCTAAAACCCCGCTATCCCGCGGCTAAACGGGGGTCCCTTCACCCCCAAACACCCCCCCCCCCCGCAAAATCAACTACCAAATTGGTCGTAGATTTTGCTGCTCCTAGAGGCAGGGCTAACGGCTGCATCCCTGCCTCTAGTCGCGTCTATCAGCGGCGCATCGCCGCCTCTCCCGCCCCTCTCAGCGAAGGAAGTCTGAGAGGGGCGCGGGAGAGGCGGAGATACGCGCTGACAGACGCGCGTGGGGCAGGGATGCGGCGGTTAGCCCTGCCTCAATCCGGAAGAGATCCCCGGCTGCACGGAGGGGATTTGGGGGGGTAAAGGACCCCCTTTTAGCCGCGCGATAGCGGCGTTTTAGCAGGGGCACACATGCCCCTGCTAACTATGAGCTCTGAAGCGAGATTTATTCTCGCTTCAGAGTCTCTTTTAAGTTGGCTATATGTGGAATAATTTTAACTGTGTGCAAATACTTTATTTTTCAGACTATAAGCTGCTCCGGACTACAAGACACACCTAGGTTTAGAGTGAAAAAAATCGGGGAAAAAAAACTAAACCTGGTGCCCCCCCCTCAAATCTGTCGCTTATCTACACTACTGCCCCCAGCAGTTACACTAATCCCTGCTGCCCTACCAACTATGCTACACAGCAATACACTACACTGCACTACATTAACACTACGCTGCATTACATTATCACTTCAATACTACAACTGATACTGCTGCTGCGCTCCTTTCCCCCTCGCTCCAGACGCTATAAATGTGATCTTCTTCTTTAGTATCCACTGCTGCCTCCACTATACACCTCCAGGTTCTCCATTCCTCGTGTCCTGCTCAGTGCCCTGTGTGATTACTAGGATAATGGAGATATTATCCAAAATAGCACTATTTGTTTTAAAACTATATTGGATGAAAATGGAGAAAATAGTGTAAAGTATAGAAATAGTGTACAGTGTGTATATATTCTTTTCCCCGTAAAATAGCATTAAAAAATCACCCCAAAAAAGCCTATCTGTCCTGAAAAAAATAGAGAGGTTATTTATTGGTGATAAAGTAATTGCCGAATGAATGGGAGCAGTGCTGAAATGTGGGGTAGTTACAAACATTTCAATCGTGTGCAAACGGTAAATATTAGACAGACTATGACTTTGCATTCTGTACTTTTTCTAGTTGTATACTATATACCGATTATCTTCCTGGTGCGTATCTTTAAGAGCAGAGAAGAAGTTCCGAATTCAGGTCCGCTTTAACACTCCCCACGGAGTCCTGCCATTTATTACACTGACCCAATGAAAGCTCTGAGAAATGGTGTCCAGATCTGTGTGTACTGAGAACATGGGGAGAGAAGAACGTGTCTCAAGACTGAAGCTAAAGTTAGAAACTGATATTACACCTAAAACTGTTAAAACTAGTGTGGGAAAAAAAACCTGCAGAGTTCAAAGAATGTGGAATAGAAGTGTTGGGAGCTGAATTGAGAATCTGAGATGCTAATGTCCTTATTTATACTTACCTGGGGCTTGTTTCAGCCCCATGAGGTGCGTGGGCTCCCTTGCTGCCCTCTCGGGCAGCTCCGTTACCTTCTAATCCCCTCCGCTAATCTGGCTGGCCACTGCACATGCACGGTAGGCCTGAACGATTTTAGGAAAAAATTGAATTGAGCGATTTCTGTCCAAAATTACGATTTTGATTAGATTCACGATTTCCTTCAAATCAAGCTTTGTTCCTCCCTTTGTGCCTGTCTCCCCTTTGTCCCCGTCTCTCATTGTGCCCCCTTTGCCTCTTCATGCCTCCTCTGGGTCTCTCTCTTGCCTCCTTTGTGTCTCTGTGCCCACTCTGTTTCTCTCTGTGCCCCCTCTGTGTCTCTCTCTGTGCCTCCTCTGTCCCCCAAGTTGCATCAGTTGTGGACATAGCTTCAAGCACGAGTCCAGCGATGCCCGTCTATCCACTTTGCCTCCTGCAGGCTCTAATGCACAGCATACTTCCTGTATATCATGTGACATTCAGGAACCCAAAGTTTTGCCAAGCACAAGAGGCGGCAGAGGGCGATAGAGGATGGAAGGTATGTCCAACACTGCGGGCACTGGGACTTTGGGAAAGTTTGAAGGCGCTTCTTCAAACTTCCTCTTGTGGAAAGGACGTGATCGCGATATTCGCCGCTTTGACGATTCTGAAATTGTGATCTTGGTGATCGCGATTTCGATTTAAATTCGATTTTATCTTTCAGGCCTAATGCATGGCTTAGCTGTGCATGCACCCACTTCTGTGCTCCCACAGCCGGGAGCGTACGCAGGTACAGAATGCTCCCAGGCATGTGGGTGCGCACGTGTGCCACCATGCATGTGTTGAAGAGCACGATTGACCAGATTATCGGGGGTAACTAGACAATGGAGAGGTCACACTTCATGGGGCTGGAGGAAGCCCCAAGGAAGTATAGATAAGGGCATTAGCTTCATCCCAGGTACCCTTTAAAAACTGAATCTACAACAAAGAAAAAAAGTAAGGGAAACTCAAGACTAAAAAAAACAGGGTTAAAATAGAAATGTACAAGTTAGGTGCAGAGTCATGACAGCAGTAGCGCTGAGCAAAGAGAATAGAGATATAGGCAATGGTTAATGCAGCACTGTCAAAAACATGCTTAAAGGGAAACTGAAGTTAGAGGTATATAGAGGCTTATTTATTTCCTTTTAGGCAATACCAGTTGCCTGGCGGTCATGCTGATCTTTCTGGCATCAGTTGTGTCTGAATCTCTCACATGAAAAAAGCATGTGGGTAATCTTGTCAGATTTTTGTCAAACATCTGATCTGCATGCTTGTTCAGGGTCTAAATCTAAAATGTATTATGGAGAGAATCAGCAGGACTGACGGGCAACTGGTATTGTTTAAACGAAAATAAATATGGCAGCCTTCATATCTGTTAAGGTTCCCTTTTAAGTTGCTATGTGCTATCATTTTATTCTGGGCCATCTGCATACAGGGACAATTGTGTGCTTACTAATTATACAGACAACTTAAAGGGATACTGTAGGGAGGTCGGGGGAAAATGAGCTGAACTTACCCGGGGCTTCTAATGGTCCCCCGCAGACATCCTGTGTTGTCGCAGCCACTCACCGATGCTCCGGCCCCGCCTCCGGTTCACTTCTGGAATTTCTGACTTTAAAGTCAGAAAACCACTGCGCCTGCGTTGCCGTGTCCTCGCTCCCGCTGATGTCACCAGGAGTGTACTGCGCAGACACAGACCACACTGGGCCTGCGCTGTGCGCTCTTGATGACATCAGCGGGATCGAGGACACGGCAACGCAGGCGCAGTGGTTTTCTGACTTTAAAGTCAGAAATTCCAGAAGTGAACCGGAGGCGGGGCCAGAGCATCGGTGAGCGGCTGCGCGGGTACAGGATGTCTGCGGGGGACCATTAGAAGCCCCTGGTAAGTTCAGCTCATTTCCCCCCCCCCCCCCCTACAGTATCCCTTTAAAACATGGTGCTTCCACTTAGAAAACGTTTCGGGCCCCGTTAGCACATCCATACCCCAGTGCTAACCGGGTTAGAACAGTCAGGCAGATTTATTAAAACCAGTGCAAGCAGACCTGGAGCAAATCTGGTACTGAAAAAGTGCAGAAGAGGCGCTGTTGCTTACTGTGTCCTATCAGAATCCTTGATTTGGGAATGGGAGGTGTCAGGTGAACACCTCTATACAGTATTCACATTTAAAGGCCTAGCTCCTCCTTAATTTGGAGTCGATGATGGAATGGGGAGGGGTTTATATGGGGCAGAGGTTATGTCCTTCAGTCTTACCAAACAGCATCTGACATTAAACAGTAAGTGAGTTTGGCAAACCCAGCCAACCGGGTAATTTAATGTTACACATAAAAGTTTGTTCATGAAAAGTTATGAGATATCCCACACAATACACATTTAAAAACACAACTTTGAACTAGTGCTTTAAAGGAAACCTGAGATGAAATAAAAAGCATCCATACATCCCTGGAGCTTCCACCAGGCCCCTTCAGGCCGTTCGTTCCCTCGCAGTCATTCCGAGCTGCCTCGATCCTCCTCTGGCTGTCTAGGTGCACCTCTTATAATATACTCCATACGATCGGCACCATCAAAAATTGTGTCTTTATTTATAGCTCATAAAAACAATTAAAATCCATCTGTGGGTTTGTGCAAAAATGATGACGCAAAGGCGTTTCGGGCCATCGTAGGTCCTTTCTCAAATCATGACCAGCCCACAATGTCCTCTAGTCCATACAAGAGTTCATTTAAAGCCTCAGAGAGGACCACATAGAAAACTGCAAGATTAACATACAGTGGTGTGAAAAACTATTTGCCCCCTTCCTGATTTCTTATTCTTTTGCATGTTCGTCACACTTAAATGTTTCTGCTCATCAAAAACCGTTAACTATTAGTCAAAGATAACCTAATTGGACACAAAATGCAGTTTTAAATGATGGTTTTTATTATTTAGTGAGAAAAAAAAACTCAATCTACATGGCCCTGTGTGAAAAAGTGATTGCCCCCCTTGTTAAAAAATAACTGTGGTTTATCACACCTGAGTTCAATTTCTGTAGTCACCCCCAGGCCTGATTAGTGCCACACCTGTTTCAATCAAGAAATCACTTAAATAGGAACTATCTGACACAGAGAAGTAGACCAAAAGCACCTCAAAAGCTAGACATCATGCCAAGATCCAAAGAAATTAAGGAACAAATGAGAACAAAGTACTGTAATTGAGATATATCAGTCTGGTAAAGGTTATAAAGCCATTTCTAAAGGTTTGGGACTCCAGTGAACCACAGTGAGAGCCATTATCCACAAATGGCAAAAACATGGAACAGTGATGAACCTTCCCAGGAGTGGCTGGCCGACCAAAATTACCCCAAGAGCGCAGAGAAAACTCATCCGAGAGGCCACAAAAGACCCCAGGACAACATCTAAAGAACTGCAGGCCTCACTTGCCTCAATTAAGGTCATTGTTCATGACTCCACCATAAGAAAGAGACTGGGCAAAAACGGTCTGCATGGCAGATATCCAAGGCGCAAACCACTTTTAAGCAAAAAGAACATTGCTCGTCTCAATTTTGCTAAAAAAACATCTCAATGATTGGCAAGACTTTTGGGAAAATACCTTGTGGACCGACGAGACAAAAGTTGAACTTTTTGGAAGATGCGTGTCTCGTTACATCTGGTGTAGAAGTAACACAGCATTTCAGCAAAAGAACATCATACCAAGAGTAAAATGTGGTGGTAGTGTGATGGTCTGGGGTTGTTTTGCTGCTTCAGGACCTGGAAGGCTTGCTGTGATAGATGGAACCATGAATTCTAATCTCTACCAAAAAATCCTGAAGGAGAATGTCCGGCCATCTGTTCGTCAACTCAAGCTGAAGCGATCTTGGGTGCTGCAGCAGGACAGTGACCCAAAACACACCAGCAAATCCACCTCTGAATGGCTGAAGAAAAACAAAATGAAGACTTTGGAGAGGCCTAGTCAAAGTCCTGACCTGAATCCTATTGAGATGTTGTGACATGACCTTAAAAAGGCGGTTCATGCTAGAAAACCCTCAAATAAAGCTGAATTACAACAATTCTGCAAAGATGAGTGGGCCAAAATTCCTCCAGAGCGCTGTAAAAGACTCGTTGCAAGTTATCGCAAACGCTTGATTGCAGTTATTGCTGCTAAGGGTGGCCCAACCAGTTATTAGGTTCAGGGGGCAATTTCTTTTTCACACAGGGCCATGTAGGTTTTGAGTTATTTTTCTCACTAAATAATAAAAACCATCATTTAAAACTGCATTTTGTGTTCAATTATGTGATCTTTGACTAATAGTTAACGGTTTTTGATGAGCAGAAACATTTAAGTGTGACAAACATGCAAAAGAATAAGAAATCAGGAAGGGGGCAAATAGTTTTTCACACCACTGTATATTCATATTCATGTTTCCCAGACATCCAATAGGAAACCACATAGTGATACATTCGAATAAACATCCAAAGTTACTTCTCATATATTGCATCTGATCTCCTAATACTATCATACATTTTACCTACAATGTGGATACTCACCAACTGCCTCACATGTATAAAATACATGTGGAAAAAGCAAGATATACTCAAGGATCATAGTATCCAATCGTAGTATAGCCTACAGCGTCTGCCATAGGACTATGTCCAATCACTGCGAGGACATCCAGTAGACCCACACTCCACATTAGCCAATCGCGTGCGCAGCGGCGGAACTATATACAGAAACTACCACATCTGAATGCGGAAATATATTATGGAAAAAAAATAAAATTGTTATATATATATATATATATATATATATATATAATATATATATATATATATATATATATATATATGTTTGGGGGTTCACGGGAACTACTGTAGAGGTAACAGAAAGTCCAGTTTTATTTTAGCTGAACACAAACAAAATAAGCTTTTCTCCAGCCAAAGGTAAATAATTCCAGCAAACAAAGTAGCTTACTTCAGCTTTTGTAGAGAAACAAAGTCCTTGCTCTCTGAGCAATATTGTAGTCCAGAAAACAGTCCGGTTTTTGGAAATATAGCGGATGAATCCAGCAAGCTGTCCACTCTATCCTCCCAGCGCAGGAGGCCAACACACATCCACCTTGCAGCACACCTGCTGCACTCCTTCACCGCCCGCCCCCTGTTCAGAGCTACAGATATTTTTCTGTCTGGCTGTTTTCAAAACCAGGTATGGACTGGGGTGGAACAGGGAGGCCCGCCCAGTTACCTTCCTTCCCTGTTCCAGAGCTCCGGGCCCTGAAACAGAACATAGCAACCGTTGGTTGCTACACTACCCCGGGCTCATTCCCAGTCCCTACCTGTCCTAAAAGAGCCTAAAATAAGGCGGAATATATCTGCCATCCAGGACCCATCCCTGGAGTCCTGTACAATATATATTTACAATTTTATTTTTTCCAGATTTGGATAACAGTGAATGGTTTGAAATTTGCATGGAGTTTTATTGCTATTTGTGTCACAATTTAATAAAAGCACGTAGGCAAAATAGACTCCAGGAAATAGCCAGTAGTAGAATATCAGTAATATTTACCGCTATTCTACTATTTTACAGTGGTAATTCCGATAAAAAAATATATCTGTAAATGCTACTGATATGTTACTACAGCTAAGCCTAACCTTATTCTCACACAGAACTCTACTCTCTACAATGTGACATACAGACGGATGAGTGATCTAATGTTTGTAGGCACGTTTTGGTGATCACCATGTACTGTATACATCTGTAGACAAGCTTATATGCAGATATTCCAGCATGATTTATTGATCTGTTTATTTGCCCAGTGTGCCAAAAGATATGAAGAGCTAAAGAGCAGTGGGACGTCGCCTGTTGACAATCAATATAACCCACTGCTGGCAACAGGAGGGATTCCTCTGGAAAGCCTGGCTACCTATATTAAGTCTTCCCTGCTGGATTCCACTGAGGACCAGGAGAATGTAACAGCAGGACGAGGCACCACCTCCACTACAGGTAACCCTCTAGCTGTGGTGTCATTTAGTGTTCTGTTTATATGGTTTCTTCTGCACTGCAAGCATCCAGTGTTTCCAGAGATTAATAAGATAAAATGGGGCCCCTAGGCAAGGTAGTAGCTTTTACTCCCCTTTGGGTATTCCAAGATGGGAGAGGCGTCAGGAGGGTGGCAGCTGGACTCCTTGACACCATTAGGCCTTAGGCAACTGCTTAGGTTGCCTTGTTGATGATCCTGCTCTTTTCAGTACTTGGTGTAAGTTGGTTTTTTTAATACTGTATATACAGTATATGTATTGTAGTTCTGACAGGTTTTCTTATGTGCACATATTTTAAAGAGAAACTCCGACCAAGAATTGAACTTTATCCCAATCAGTAGCTGATACCCCCTTTTACATGAGAAATCTATTCCTTTTCACAAACAGGCCATCAGGGGGCGCAGTATAACTGATATTGTGGTGAAACCCCTCCCACAAGAAACTCTGAGGACCGTGGTACTCCTGGCAGTTTCCTGTCTGTGAACCTTGTTGCATTGTGGGAAATAGCTGTTTACAGCTGCTTCCAACTGCCAAAAAAGCATGCAGCAGCTACATCACCTGCCAACAGTAAAAATGTCACCATGTAATAAATGTCAAAATGTAAATCAGGAATTTAAAAGATTTTACAATGGGCAAACACTGACTAAATCATTTATACATAATTATTGTAAAAAATGAAGCACTTTTTTTATTACATTATTTTCACTGGAGTTCCTCTTTAAAACATTGTTATGCATAAAACATTTTCCCACTGACCCATTGCAGATACCAATACAGTTGGATATAACAGAAATCAGTAATCCTTTATATAGTCTTGCACTACTTCAGTCTGTAAAGTCAGGACTGTGGAGTCGGTACAAAAATCATCCAACTCCTCAGTTTATGAAACCTCCGACTCCAGGTACCCAAAATAGCTCAGACTCAGACTCCCCGACTCCTTAGTCTAATACTTACCAGGGCTGTGGATTTGGTACAAAAATTATCCGACTTCTCAGTTTATGAAACCGCCGACTCCAGGTACCCGAAATTACTCCGACTCCACAGCCATGTGTAAAGTATTAACATTGTAAATAATCCAGAGAAATGGCTATGGATCAGTCATGTAAACCATATGTGAAGCCTGATCACCCCACTAGCCTGAATTTGCTAGTAGACTGGGGGACCCTCAGTGTGTAGAGCACCTGTGCTGATGCATGAAACCTTCAAATGTCAAACATAAAGTGAACTTGTGTTCTTCTGTTTGAGGGGAGACTCGAGCCTCAGTCATAAATTGTGCCCGCCCCTTTCTCCCTTACTATTCTACTTCCACTGGCCAGTTGTTGCTATACCACTGTCTCTGGATTACTGGAGCTGCCAGTGGGACCATGGAAGGGAGCAAGAGGATGCCGGGGGACATCAAGGGCTACGGGGGGTCTGGAGGAAGCCCCAGGTAAGTCCAGATTTTCAATTTAGGGCACTGTTCATGAGTCCTGTCGCTAATATCACATGATTAACTATGCTGACAATAGGTCAATGGGAGCAGCTTTATAAAGGAAGGAAAGAGCAGGTGTAATTTACTATGTTCTAAGTCTCCCTCCATAAACAGCTGGACACAGCTTTACTTTAAAGATGCCAGCCATCTTACATGGCAAACTGCCAAATCTGGCCATGAGAGCCATTACATTTGGCTTTCAAGTAGTTTCCTCACTACAGATTATGTTTGGCCCACTCTAGACCACCAGGGAAGCTATATTAAAGGGAAGGTTCAGGGACGCTGTGAAAAAAATAAAAATCCAAATCCACTTACCTGGGGCTTCCTCCAGCCCGTGGCAGGCAGGAGGTGCCCTCGTCGCGGCTCCGCAGGCTCCCGGTCTCCTCCGGTGGCGCGCCCGACCTGGCCAGGCCGGCTGCCAGGTCGGGCTCTTCTGCGCTCCAATGTGCGGCTCACTGGTGCGCGCTGACGTCATCGGACGTCCTCCGGGCTGTACTGCGCAGGCTCAGAACTACTGAGCCTGCACAGAACAGCCCGGAGGACGTCCGATGACGTCAGCGCGCACCAGTGAGCCGCACATTGGAGCGCAGAAGAGCCCGACCTGGCAGCCGGCCTGGCCAGGTCGGGCGCGCCACCGGAGGAGACCGGGAGCCTGCGGAGCCGCGACGAGGGCACCTCCTGCCTGCCACGGGCTGGAGGAAGCCCCAGGTAAGTGGATTTGGATTTTTGTTTTTTTCACAGCGTCCCTGAACCTTCCCTTTAAAGGACAACTGTTGTGAGAGTGATATGGAGGCTGCCATATTTATTTCCTTTTAAACACCAGTTGCTTGGCAGCCCTGTCTGAATCCCATCAGAAACAAGCATGCAGCTAATCTTGTCCGATCTGACAAAAATGTCAGACAGACTTAATCTGCTGCATGCTTGTTCGGGGTCTATGGCTAGAAGTATTAAAGGCAGAGGATCAGCAGCATAGCCAGGTAACTGGTTTTGTTTAAAAGGAAATCAATATGGCAGCCTCCATATACCTCTCACTACAGTTGTCCTTTAAAGCGTATCGAAATGAAAAACTAACTATAACCAGTAACTTGTCTATATATCTTATCTAAAGTTTAGATAGTTTACACAGCAAATCTAGCTGCAAAAGTTTTTAAAAAGTGTGATTATTTATTCTTGTGATACAATGAGCGCAGCCATGTTCTGTTTGTCACAGGCTAAGGGCAGGAGATGCTATCGGAATGCCTGTGTGTAAATTCAGTCCCCTCTCCTCCCCTCTGCTTCTGAAATCTCTGGCTAGTAACACCTCCCCCTCCCCCTGCCCAGACTAAGCTCCCATAAGCCCTTACTACTGTCTGAAAACCTGTGGGCGAGGCTTGTTTAGTTTATAGGGAATTACAGTATTAAAACAAAAACAAAAAAGTATTTGGCTTGAGGAATGCCCTATAAACTATATGAAGGGAACACAATTATGCAATGAGTAAAAGTTTATCTCGGATCCACTTTCAGAGTGAAGCACTAGATTATCAGGGAATCGATGGTGGGTGGGGGTCTGGGCACTAGACACCAGGGAACTTGGGTGGGGGTCTGGGCAGTAGACACCAGGGAACTTGGGGGGGGGGGGGGGGGGTGAGCAACCGCTAGACACCAGGGAACTGAATAGGGGAGGGAGAGAACCCACTGGACACCAGGAAACTGTATAGGAAGGAAGAGCAGCACAAGACACCAAGGAACGGTATACAGGAAGGAGGGAGCCACTACACATCAGGGAACTGTATGGGGGAGGCATTAGACACTAGGTAACTTTATAAGGGAGAGAGGTGGCCACTAGACATTGAGGATGACCCGCAACTTGGTCCCAGTGTTTAATCCGGCCCACTTCGTATTTGAGTTTGACACCCCTGCTTACATCATCAGATTTTGTTTGACATTCTGTGAAGGTTTTCAGACATCTGACTGAATATCGGGTGGTGCCCTGCGGGACCCAGGTAAATAATCAATATCAGTCACTTGCCGATCATTTACTGGATCTAAAGCCCATGTGATAGTGTATGGTGAGCATCAGTTGTACAAGCTTGACAGTGAAAAAGGGAAATATGCAAATCATTTCCCTTTGCATTTAAAAGAGTTCTGTGGCGTGTAAAATAAAACAAACAGTGTCACTTACCAGGGGCTTCTACCGGCCCCTGCAGCTATTAAGTCCCACACCGTCACTGAAGCCTCTGCCGTTCGTCGCTGCCGTTGACCTGCTAATTATTCGTCTAACTAGACGAATAGCTCTGCGGCTCCGCGCGTCCTCGCTCCCACACGCATCATCGGGAGCTTATTGCGCAGGTGTAATATAAAGTTTTCTTGTAAGTAAGCACCCGATGACACACGCAGGAGCGAGGGTGCGGGAGGCCACAGAGCTATTCGTCTAGTTAGACGAATAATTAGCAGGTCACTGGCGACAAACGGCGGAGGCTTCAGTGACTACGTGGGACTTAATAGCTGCATGGGGCTGGTAGTAGCCCCTGGTAAGTGACACTTTTTGTTTTATTTCACACCCCACAGAACCCCTTTAAATTTCATGTAACTTTTTATATGCAGCTTGAAATTTGACCAATCCGAATTGACTTCCTGTCAATTTTCATTGGTTCAAGTTCAAGCTACATAACAATTGCGTGAAATTTGAGTACAAGGAGAAATTATTTGCATCTCGTTGATCATGTCTACTTGACAGGTTTTCTGCTAATGCCATATATAGTGTAATTTCTATTGGGCCTTATTTCAATTCATCACATATTCTTTTTAAAAAAAAGATTGCATAAACCTATTTTTTTTCTTTTTATGTAAGGGAGATCTGGTGCAGCCTCTACAAGAAAATGTTCTGCTGAAAAAGAGAAATCTCCCTCATGTGCCATTGGAGGAAACACTGGCGGAAAGCATGGGTAATGTGGCACATGGCAGAGGGGGTAGGGTGGAGTGAATGGGGCATACTGTGCTTTTTTTAGCATAGTCTATAACCTGTATTATTAGTCTTATTTAAAGGGAACCTTAACTGAGAGGGATATGGATGTTTCTCTTTAAACAATACCAGCTGCCTGGCAGACCTGCTGATCTCTTTGGCTGCAGTAGTGGCTGAATCACACACCTGAAACAAGCATGCAGCTAATCCAGTCTGACTTCAGTCAGAGCACCTGATCTACATGCTTGTTGAGGGGCTGTGGCTAAAAGTATTCGAGACACAGGATCGGCAGGGGAGTCAGGCAACTGGTATTATTTAAAAGGAAAAATCCATATCCTTCTCAGTTTAGGTTCCCTATAAAGCCCAGCTTTGACCAAAACACAGACAGTGGAAAATGGTAATGGGTGTCTCTAAAAGGGGAGGGGAGATCTACACCAGTAAAAACCTGACATATATTCTCACTATTCTCTGATCTGTCCATTCTATCAATCTATGTACAGAGGTAACCAAAATGTATTAAAATTCTCTACCTTTCATTTCCTTCCAAGGCCTAATATGGTTATACATGTATGTGATGAAGCTAAGAACCTGAAGGAAGACTTTGTGTGTCCGCGTGACCTGTTAGTGTCTGAGATGAAGTATTTCGCTGAATATTTAACGACAGACTCCCAGCGGTGGGAGGAAGTGGACATCTCCGTCCATTGTGATGTGCACATCTTTGATTGGCTGATGAAATATGTCAAACGGAATTCAAGCGACGGCGACAAGCAGGACCCCCCAAAACTCGGTCAGTGTTATTTTTCCTGCTTTATTATTGTTTTAGGGGATAAAACACAAGTATTTATTTATTTCCTGTATTTATGTAGGTCCAGCATATAAAGTAGCACTTTATAGAATACACTGACGATTCAGATCAGTCACTGAAAAAGCGAAATAATTAATGCCCTTAAAGTGAATGTTTACCGTTTTAAAAAAAAAAGTGAGATACTCACCTAAGGAGAGGGAAGGCTCGGTCCTAATGAACCTTCCCTCTCCTCTCCCGGTGCCCAGTCCCGCGCAGGATCCCCGTGGCAGTATTCGACCAGTTCGGTCAAATACTGACACTTCCGCAGCCGAAGGGATGTTTCGGAAGCCTTCGGGAGCACTTGGGCTCCCGAGGACAGGGCCGCTCCATAGTACGCATGCGCGAGCGCCCTCTATGACGCACTCGCGCGTATGTAGTATGGAGCGGCCCGTCTTCGGAAGCCCGAGTGCTCCCGAAGACCTCTGAAGTCCCTGTGGCGGCGGACGCGAACGGGGGAGCCAGCGCAGCACCGAGGGCACCGGGAGAGGAGAAGGAAGGCTCATTAGGACCGAGCCTTCCCGCTCCTTAGGTGAGTATCTGACTTTTTTTTATTTTTATAGCGGTACCCATTGGCTTTAAAATAATGTAAGGTCAATATGCAGAAATGCCATTATGTTTTTGATATGTGAGAAGACACAAGAGCCCCCAGAGAAACTCTTGTAAACATGAGAAGAACGTACAAACTTCATGCTTAACGGCCCTCATTCAGTTCATTTTTTTCAAGTTTGCTCCTTGGAGATTTTCCATCTTTTATGTTTAAAAATAACCTTTCAGCACTGTGCAATTGAAAAAGTACCAAAAAGTAGGTGAGAAAGTACTGTCAACATTTTTCGAGTATTTTCTTGCCTGCTTGGCTTAAAGCAGCAGGGACAGCTATACTATCCCAGGGAAAAAAAAAACAGAAAAATGCTTGTTCCTCTTACATAAACATCCGTGTTCTCTCCAGAATTTTTTTTCCAGCCGTGTGGCATGAAAAAGTAGCCGGGTGGGACATTTAGCATGTGGTGCGTTCAACGTCACACATGCGCTATATGCTGGCAGTGTTTGAGGTGATAATGGAGGAAGAAGATGGATGGGCAGCGCATGATGGGCGACACAGGGCCAGTAATGTCTAAATGCACATTTATACACTAGTGGGAACAGCACTGGGGGTTTCATCACTTTCGTTGCTCGTCCAAATGTATTGCTCGCTGTTCCCTCCGTGCACCCGTATGATGGTCGACATCTTGCAGCATGTCCGAGCGATATATGCGACCAATTTTGGCCTGAAAATTGGTCGCAGTGTTGTTCGGGCATGCACTTGGTGGCACCGATTGTCATCCAATTTGAGTAGAATAATCAAATCCGATGGTCAGTCGGCCTCCAAGTCGCCTGATGTATGGCTTCCTTTACTCTACTCTTTTACTCTACATAGGCTCAAATGTCCCTGCTCATGATTATTGAATTTCACATGACTTCTTTCATATGGATGTTATGAGGACTGTATTGCAGATAGTGTGCGGAGGATACACACACACACACACACACACACACCTGCTAATGATCATATATGGCCCCTGCACACCACATGCAATAACATGCATGTCAAATGCAATAACCAATACACAGCATATCACACCACGTGCGCATAAACTTGCTTAGCATCTTCACAGGCTCCAGTGTGTCTTTGCTCATAATTATTGCATTTGACATGACTGTTAATTCACACTGATGGCACATTGCAGAGGGAGGCTATCGCAGGGTATTGCAGATAGTGTCCAGGGGCTATATTAACAGCCATGTGAAATGCAATAATTATGAGCAGGCATTTCACACCACCAATGCGTACATACATGGCCGGATTACCGACCAGGCAACAAAAGCAGTCGCTTGGGGCCCTTATTCAGGGTCAAAGGGGCCCCATCAGCACATAAACCAGCCCTCGCCAACCTGTCAGCGGTGGCTGGATGGTGTAATGGTTAAAGGGACTCTGAGCAGTGCAGTAACTATGGAAAGATGCATATCATTTTAAAGCTCTCTTTCTCCTCTTTCCAATGATATATAAACAGAAGCCCTATGCCTTTTAGTTTTCGCTATTTTCGCGATCGAAATCGCTGCCACAGGACGACTTTTCTCCAAAGTCGGCAGCTCGATTCAGCACAATGCAATGAAATATAAGGAACCCAGGGGGATATAATTACAAAAATCATGCTGGTAGGTGTGAGGATGTAATTAATTAGTTGTGGGTATGCTTAAAGGCATACCCACAGGCACTGCTCGGAGTCCCTTTAAGGGCTCTGCCTCTGACACAGGAGACCAGGGTTGGAATCTCGGCTCTGCCTGTTCAGTAAGCCAGCACCTATTCAGTAGGAGACCTTAGGCAAGTCTTTCTAACACTGCTACTGCCTATAGGGTGCGTCCTAGTGGCTGCAGCTCTGGCGCTTTGAGTCCGCCAGGAGAAAAACGTGATATAAATGTTATTTGTCTCGTCTTGTCAAATGATGCCGTGTGCTGCTGATTGTCTTCAGAGCCAGGCTCTCCTCCTAGGTCCCCCTCCTGCTACTGTGCGCTCTGCCGCTGCCCACTCCTCCCTCCCTTCCCACAGAGAACCACAGCTGCAGGAGGAATGATAGCAGCAGATGGCAAACGCTCACTCACCTATCCATGATCCAAGCGATAGAGATCCTGTCATCTGAAACCCATCTGTCTCTTCTACAGTGCAGCCGCTCGCTCTGAACTTCCTGATTCTCAGATCAGGTAGGAAGTAGTAATAGTAGTAGTAACAGAGCGGCAGCACTCTAGAGGAGACAGATGGGCTCCGGATGACGGGACCTCTATTGCTTGGATCGCAATAGGTGATTGTGAGTCATCTGGTGCTGTCACTCTCCCCCGCTGTGGCTGCCTTCTCTGCTGGATTATCGTATTTACTGGGATGGAGACTGCATGGTGGCTGTCTAGATTGGGAGGAAATCGGGTTGTTCTGTGGTGTGGGTGGTTATGTAATTCTGTCTGGGGAACGGCTTCCGGTTTGGCGGTGTCCAGAGCTTTCTGCTATTGCCAGGCTGGAGATGCAGGGGGAAAGTGCTGCTGATGTGATATCTGGCGCCCTCATCACAGGGGTGCCCCAGCCCCTGAGTGCAAATGTCCCAGCCATTCATCTCTCACTCTGCATTTTGCCGCTGCTATTCCTGCATTGTGCACCCACAGAGGAAAGCGGGCTGTTGCCCATAGCAACCAGTAGCTCGGCTGCCCCGGTGTGTGCGGCATGTTGCTGTGCAGCTGCATCTTCTGATTCTATTACGACATGATGGGGGGGCCCAAATCAGTTACTTTGCTTAGGGCCCCATTTAGCCTTAATCCGGCTCTGCGTACATACTATACTCATTGACATTTAAAACAACCGTACTAAACGAATCTGGAAGCCATACTGGTAGCCCTGCTATGCAAGACTGCAAAAGCTGTAAGATTTTATGTGTGAGAGCTGAGACATATGTAACCTGACCTGACTATGCTGATGGCTTAAGTATGTCTATCCCAGCAATCAAACAGCAGATCGTCAGCCTGGCTCTTCTCAGCCAATTTTGACTTTTGTCAGGTCTCCTGTCCAGCCAATCTGACAGGAGACAGCAACTTCAGGGAGGGCCGTGACTGGCTGGCCATACATTTTCAGGAAGCGCACAGGTCATTGAGAACGGACTCACCAAGTCACGTCTGTGCCGTCCTGCTTCTCACCCCCCCTACTCCATTGACTCTGCCTGACCTGGCATATTTTAGCCGCACAGGCTCCAGTGACCCTGCTCTAAGATCGGGTAGGCAAACTGCACGTACCTCGTTCCTGGAGGATTGCCTATTACCATGCTGGCCAATGACTGTAGGAGCCCGCCAGGAAGTGGGAAAACTCATACACAGATAAGCTTTCAACAGCGCTGGCTTCTCTATTTTACAAGAGAGGCTGGCGCGTGTTGGCAGCTGGGCGAGGGCTTTCTTCAAGTGGGCAGGCCGCCCAGCTATTTGATGCTGGGGAGAACACTGAACATGTGTATTGAACTGTCCAACATTTTGATATCGGTGAATTTTATATAGTACATAAAGATAAGTGTTCCAGGAATTTTCCATCTTTATTGTCTCTGACTGAAGCCTGGTGTAATTTCCTCCCTTGTACTTTTTTTTCCCTCCTAGAAACTGCACTGTCATGTAGCTTGCTTTGTAAGCACCTGAACACAGCATAGATTGTATTTCAGCAGCTTCTGCAGAGTGGTGAAGTGTGTTTCCTTTCTCAGTCTCCTGTCACACTGAACTGCCCTCAGCCAATCCAGTGTGGAGTAGGAATGTCGGAGGGGAGATGAGCTTCCTTCTCCCCAGCAATGTACCAGGAAAAAGTCAGGTTGACTGAGATAAGATTCATTACAGCAGAAATATTTATGATTATAGTGGAATGCTTGCAATGCAGGATCAGGATACATAACAAACAGTGGGTAAATGGAATTTGATTTTGTGGCTGACAATCAGATGTGAAAATATCGCTAAGGAGAAAAAGCGAATTAGACCAGGGACATATCTAGGCTGCAAGGAGATGTAATTCAAGGGTGGTAATCACTTGGGCACCTCACTGCTTCCCACCCCAGTGCGAACGTCTTTTGGATTTTTGTTTTCTGGATCTGGGATGCTGCTGGGCTCCATAGCAGAGGCAAGATGTGGTATGGGTATGGTTTTTGCTAAGTTGAACTGTTTTTTTTTATTTTATTGTGATTGAATTTATCTGTAATATAGTATCCAAAATAAGGCATCTTTCTTTCAGAGCCTGGAAATGTTATCTCAATACTGATCTCATCTGAGTTTTTGAAGATGGATTCATTGGTAAGTAAATTATATCAGATTACATGTTAGGTGTGCATAATAATAATACCAGTTCCAACATATATGCCTATGTTTGGAGGCCATCACTGGAACTGCTTAAAGGGATACTGTAGGGGGTCGGGGGAAAATGAGTTGAACTTACCCAGGGCTTCTAATGGCCCCCCGCAGACATCCTGTACCCACGGAGCCACTCACCAATGCTCCGGCCCCGCCTCCGGTTCACTTCTGGAATTTCAGTATTTAAAGTCTGAAAACCACTGCGCCTGCGCAGCTGCATCCTCGCTCCCGCTGATGTCACCAGAAGAGTATTGCACAAGGCCAGTCTGGTCTTTGGTCTGCGCAGTATGCTCCTGGTGCCATCAGCGGGAGTGAGGACACGGCAATGCAGGCGCAGTGGTTTTCTGACTTTAAAGTCAGAAATTCCAGAAGTGAACTGGAGGCGGGGCCGGAGCATCGGTGAGTGGCTGCGCGGGCACAGGATGTCTGCGGGGGACCATTAGAAGCCCCGGGTAACTTCAACTCATTTTCCCCCGACCCCCCCCCCCCCCCCTACAGTATACCTTTAAAGGGAACCTGTAGTGAGAAAAATTCAGAGCCTACTATACGGGCCCTTTTCCACCATCAGATTTTTTCCATTAACCTCCAGGACAGGTCCACCATGAGAACGACAGGCTCCTCCCAGGAACAGGAAACGTCCAGATAGAGTACTCTATAAATCTTTGTCCAACCCCTTGATCCTCCGCAGTTGACGTTTCCTGTTCCAAGGAACAAGGAGTGCTCTAGTCGCTCGCCGGTCCGTCAGACCAGGTGTGTTTGGGACCCGGTTGGCGGCGAATGGTGGACCTACCTAGAGAGGTATTTGGGTCTAGTAAGGAGAAGCGAGGTGTACCTTCTCCTGTGGCTGTCCTGGCTGCCCGAGTTGCAGGTGGATCCGGAGGACACGCGCGGTGTCCATGATTCCCCTAGAGCGGAGGCTAATGGCGCACCGGAAGTGACGTGGGAAGTCTAGCAGGCCTCCGGAGGGAAGGTGGCTGATTGCCCTCAATGGCGGCGTCCTTGTGACGTACTTCCGCCCTTACGCGGCGTCACTTCCGGTGGCGCGGGGAAGAGACGCCGGAAGCCCGCATGGTTCGGCATTTCGTGTCATGAACGGAGCGGGAGGGACGCTAAGCAGGAGCCAGGAAAGGTGAGAGTGGCGGAGGCTTGGGGACCTATATGGTATGAGCCGTACGCCTTATGCCGCGTCTGTACGGAGGTCTGTTACTTATTATCTGACTGTGCAGTATAATATAAAGCCGGCTTAGCGTCTGATCTGAGGTCTGTATAAACTTATGCATATAGCTGGAGATATATGTTTTGCAGATATTCAGTTGTGATATTGCTGGGTCATATGTTGTGTGTGTGTGTGTGTGTGTGTATATATAT
Source organism: Hyperolius riggenbachi (assembly GCF_040937935.1). Taxonomy (NCBI): domain Eukaryota; kingdom Metazoa; phylum Chordata; class Amphibia; order Anura; family Hyperoliidae; genus Hyperolius; species Hyperolius riggenbachi. Next base: position 414,399,835 of record NC_090649.1, on the reverse strand, counting down.
ATATATATGTATATATATCACCCAATATACAGAACACCAACACCAGTTTAGCTGCACTCATAAGAGAGAACCATTTATTGCTCGAAAATATGCTTCACTGTTGAAAATTTGAGCAAAAGAACCCCCAATAAATATAGGGTATAAGTTGCATAAATCTAAAAATGACAAGATCCAATTGGGGCCCCAATACATCTACCAGAGAGAAACCACACTCACATCTCCCACTCATAAATATGCAATGTAATGCTGAGGCAATGTCCCAATAAGGTTTACTTGTCATAATAATGATAAAAGGCAGCATACGACTTGGTAGATAAAAATCACTTAAGGGCAGCTGCACCACGTACCAAACAGCATGATTGCAAACTGTATGTGTGATCATCAGTCCTTGCCACACTAATCCTTATCCAGTTAGCTGATAGCAGTAATGCCCTTCCAGACAGTTCACATAGAAGGTTGCTGAAATGCAATATGTATTTCCCTCAGCACTTCATATAAGTATGCAGACTACTGCCTATTTCCACTTATCTGTATACGGTGCGCTGCTGCCATAAGATGTAGTAAGCAGAGGATAATTGCCACGTGGGAACTGCCCAAACATTCAGATCATCCAGGATGCACACCAGCAGCGGCCATCGCTAATGCATTTCACCCCTCCCTTGGGGCTTCTTCAGAGCGTGCCAACATAGGGACCAACATAGGATCAGTGTACAGGCAATATGTGTATATGTGGTATCATCCCCTGTCTAATATATATAGGGGGATTACATAGATGGCCTCAAATAAATCATATGTATATGATATTTCTATACATGTTCTTATCCATCTGGGCTCAGGGTTACTTATCACTCTTTGACAGATGCGCACCAGGGTGTTCTTTCTTTAGGTTTAGAAAGAAAAATGACACTATATTTTTTTGTTTGTATTGTTATAGGGCACAGAGTCTACTGACCCAGCAAGGCCAAGAAGGTGGTGCCCGCTCTGTGATACAAAAATGGCCCATACTTATAATAAGCAGTTTTGTCAAACCGGTTTAAGTAAAGTTAATGTAGGAACATTCAGGGGACTTAAAGGAAGAATTAATGTCAGCCGTAAAAATTGAGAGGGCTGAGACAATTAAGTCATTAAGGGAAGTATTTGCTTCTGCTATCATCCCAGCAACAGAAGCAGTAATCCCTGGTACTAGTACGACCAGGCCGGCCGTAGATATACCAAATACAGAGGGTGAAGAGGAGGATAATGATGAGTCAGACTCTTCTTCTAAAAGTATGGACAGCCAGACTGTAATCAGAAAATCTCCTGGTTTAGATTCCAGCTGATGAGACTGAGCAGCTTATCTGGGCTATTAATAAAACTCTAAATATTGAATCTAAGAAATCAGAATTATCGATGCACAATAGATTGTATCAGGGAATGGAACCAAAAGAATCTTTGACTTTCCCATACATAAGATCTACAACATCTCACAGGTTAATATAGACAATGAATTAGCCTTTGAGGATCCGGGATACCTGAAGGATCCACAAGATAAGAAGGTGGAGTTTGCCCTTAAAAAAGGCCTGGACTGCAGCAGGGGCAAATTTTCAACCAGCAGCAGCCACAACATACGTAGCAAGGGGAGACCTGGGGCTATTAATAGAGAGGGAACGAAAAAGAGTTTTCTTTTTCGAAACCAAAATAGTCAAGAAAAGAATTGACGCCAGAGAAAGATTTGGGGGTCGTCTATCGGAATTCTATTCCCAGTGGAGGAAAATAAGCAAAAACGATTTCTTCCACAATTTTATAAACTAGGGGTACAAAATTCAGTTTCAGTCCCTTCCAGCAAGAAAATTATTGCTGCTACTCTTCCAAAAGGACAGAGAGAAAAGCCAGCATCATAAAATCAATGTTAGACGAGAACATCGTCGGACCGGTTCCGGGCAGTCAGATCACTGGCTATCAGGGATTTTATTCGACGGTTTTCTGGTAAGAAAGCTGACGAGAAAATTCAGGTTAATTCTAATCTTAAAAGCTTAAACACCTTTTGTGTCTTATCAAAGATTCAGGATGGAATCAATATTCTCTGTGAGAAACTTGTTAACCACAAACTGCATGATGATAAACATAGATTTGAGGGACGCAGATTGGCACATTCCAATAAGAGCGTTGTCTCAGAAGTTCCTGAGATTTGCGGTAAGGGAAAAGAAGACGATTCAACATTTTTAGTTTACTGTCCTGCCCTTCGGAATATCATCAGCACCGAGGATCTTCTCAAAAGTAATGGCGGAAGTGATAAAGTATTTACATGCAGAGGGAATTCTCATAATTCCATATCCAGACGATCTCCTTGTAGTGGCGGAGTCATACCAAAAGGCAGAGAGAAATACAAGGAAAGTACTAGATCAGTTACAGACCCTCGGATGGATAGTAAACTGAGACAAGTTGGTCCTACAACCAACGTCAAAGATTCAGTTTCTAGGAGTCATAATAAATTCAGAAACAGAAAGAATGTACTTAACAAGCGAAAAGATAAAAAGATTAAAGAAAATAATACAAGCCGGGTTTAGATTTCAGAAGATGTCTTAGATGCTATTTAGAAAGGGATAAAACGGTGTATAGAGGAATCCTATAAGATTACAGGGGATACGGTATTATATACAGTTAGAGCTCATTCAGCTAGAGCAGCGGCCACTTCATGGGCTTACAGAGCGAGTGCTACGCCGGAAGAGCTCTGCAGAGCAGCTACGTGGTCAAGTCTAAGTACCTTCTCTAGACACTATAGAGTGAACCTGATGTCTGCAGGACAGCAATCATTTGGGAGAAAAGTCCTGCAGGCAGTCGGCCCACCCTAATTGGGTAAGATTCTTGCTCATCTTCTCATGGTGGACCTGTCCTGGAGGTTAATGGAAAAACCAATGTTAGTTACCTGGTAACATCCTTTTTAGTAACCTCCAGGACAGGTCCGTAACCCACCCGAGTAAAGGATTTATATGAGTATATATTATATATATATATATATATATATATATATATATATATATATATATATATGTGTATATAAGTACAAGAAAAGTATATGTATATGCAGTATAAATATTAAAACCCCTTTGTTTTTAGGAACAGTACTTGGAATTGACTGAGGATCAAGGGGTTGGACAAAGATTTATAGAGTACTCTATCTGGACGTTTCCTGTTCCTGGGAGGAGCCTGTCGTTCTCATGGTGGACCTGTCCTGGAGGTTACTAAAAAGGATGTTACCAGGTAACTAACATTGGTTTCCAATCGATTGCAGATCGCAGAATGCTAGATACAGTCAAACCAAAAAAAAAAAAAAAAGCTGGTTGCATTTAATATGCTGTAAATAATGTTTTAGAGCAAACATGAAATGCTAGGTTATATTCCGCTTTAATTTGCCAGCGCTTGTGTAGCCATTACCGTTTTTAATTCTGATTGGTCCTTTCAATTAATTTTCATTTTGTTACAGTGTGCTGTAATGTAAAAACGATTGCAAAATCGCTCTGTGTAGGTTTTGACGAGCGATTATGCCAGTGTTTTTATACTTTACATTGCAGAAACGCTAACGCTAATTGCGAACGCTCAAAAATGCTGCATGTCCTGAGTTTTGCAATTTGGTAATCGCAATCGCTCCAGTGGAATTTGGCCCATCCACTAACATTAGCTGAGTGTTTAGGGAAATCGCTCTAGTGGGTTCCAGCCCTGAGATTGCATTGCAATATTTTTGGCAAAATATAGCACAAATGATCACCCCACAGTGGGAGTGTTTAGGAATTGAATGGTCCTTTAGAAAATGACCTTTCTCCTGATCCTGGAGTACCAGAATAGCGTAAACCTGACACTTTTTCTTCTCTACCACAAATAAAGGTCTGCACTACAAAGATTAAACATATTACATACTCTATGATGCATTGCTTATTTTTGAGTAGCCTTCGTACAGATATTTCTTGAGCAATTTGTCAGTTCTGAAAATAGCAAGCAGATTGGATTCAGCTGTATGAAGTTCTCCTTCCTCCTTTCAGTGTTTCCAATGGGTGCTTAGTTGGTCATGTGACTTCTTCTCAGCTATAGACGGCAAGTTTTCCTCACAGTAGAGTACACTATCAAGTTTGCTCTGAAGTTTTCATTGAAGGGAACTTGTCAAGTGCGGTTATCCTTTCACATCTTTAGACAACATGGAAATTATGTATTTTATTTCTTTTCTATAGGTAGAGAAATGCATTAAGTACTGTCACACGAACATGAGTGCCATTGTAGCCACTCCCTGCAATATGAACTGTATCAATGAAAACCTGTTAACCAGAATCACCGATCTCTTCACGCATAATGAGGCTGACGACATAAAGGACCGCAAAGACAAATTTAAAAGGTATAAATGAATCGGCCACTTAAAGGCTTTCTGGTAACTTTCTTGCACAAAGTGCAGCTGGTGCAGGATTGATAAGCGTACATGTAGACCACACATGTGCAACTTTATAAATGGACTTTTCTGACCTTGTCAACATTCATGATTGAAAATGAAAATTGATATGACGGATATATAGTTAAATATATATAAGTTAAATGGTGAATACCAGCTCTTTGACCGCAGATCGTAGGGCAGCATCCAGCCACTTGAGTGAGTGAGAGGCAGTGGCTTGATGCTGCCCTATAATCTGCTGTCAAAGAGCCGGTATTCACCATTTAACTTGGAGGACTCGGCCAGCCATCGGAGGTGGTAATAAGGTTGTATGAGCGTTGGGATTGCTACACTTAAAAAAAAACAAAAAACTGTATTAAGAACTAGCTCATGGGCTATCAATGGGCACAAGGACAAGTGTTTCAGGTATTAACGGATCCTCAACTATTGCTTTGCCAGCAGCGGCAACATTCTGGAATTCACCGAAATTCCTGTCTAGATGTCACAAGAACATATATAATATAAGGGGAAACCTCTGTAATAGACACTGATAACATGTAACACAATGTTAAACATGTTAAACATGCATTTGACTACACTTCCACTTTATTATAAATGTAATTACATAGCAATGAAATACATTTGAGCCACTGTCACTGACAGCATTTCAGGTAAGGGGCTAATTCATTGGCTGCCATTTGGCTTCACTGGAACACCCGAGAGGGAAGATTAAGCTGTGATATGATAGCTGACATCTCCCCTCCGTGATCAGGAATCATTGCGATTGGCTCCTGATCAAGTGATCACTATAATCGCTAGCAGATTTTAGTGATCACTATTACAGCAGCGACTTCCTGACATTCCCCCGACAATCGGTGCTTACCTTCCGCTTTGGCCGGCATCCCTGCTCGCTCTGACGTAAGTGTCGGGTCCCAGCTTGATGTCGTGATCATGCCGTGACCTGGAACTTAACGGCAGTGGGAGCGAGGATGTCGGCCAGAGCGGATGGGGGCTAGTGCTGCTCATCGCTGGAGCCTCGGAGGTGAGTAGGCTGCTGCTAATATGGTAGATCTTGGGCTACACAGGGGACACCATGCCCACCTATCCATACTGGGGCTCCACCTGCCTGACCCCCCCCCCCCCCCCCTTGCAAATGCACCCCCCACATGTAAAATTGCCTGGTCCTTAAGAGGGGTTAGGCAGCCAGTCCCCAAGGAGTTAAACAATACCAGTTGCCTGGCAGCCCTGGTGATCTGTTTGGCTGCAGTAGTATGTGAATAACACCAGAAACAAGCATGCAGCTAATGTAGTCAGTTCTGACAATAATGTCAGAAACACCTGATATGCTTGTTTAGGGTCTATGGCTAAACGTATTAGAGGCAGAGGATCAGCAGGACTGCCAGGCAACTGGTATTGCTTGAAAGGAAATCAATATGGCAACCTCCCTATACCTCTCGCTTCAGTTGTCCTTTAATAAAGAGACCATTCCTCTGCATTTTTCTACACCATGTAGTGGCCAGAAACTGCAGATTCATTTATTTTCTTCATTTTATTTATTTGAGAATATAGGAAGCCAGTAGTGGTAGGCCTAAGCAGGCAGAATACTTTGATCAGTTCAGATGAGGTGACAGTTGTGGCAGCAATGACCTTCAAAAATAAAATAAAGGTGCTAGAACTTATTTCACTCAGAAGAGTAGTTAATCCTGCGCTAGCTTCAGCTAGATATGGCCCTTTAAATGGATGTTATGCCCACGGTGCTGCTCCCTCTACTGGGTGGTGCCAGAGATCTAACGTATGGGGGACAAGAAAACAAGGGTGCGCTCCTATGGTGCATTAACTTTTTATTACAAAATTCCACGCTAAAAACAATTGCACTTACAGTGTGTGTGCAAGATATGCACATGTAGGGGGCCGCCAGCGAGTATCACCCACGTCTTGAGCCTGGCCAGGGCTTCAAGGATCCGTCTGCGGTGGAAGGCAGGGGGACTTTCGGCGCTTAGCCGGAAGAAGGCGTGGCTAAGCGCCGAAACGCGTTGTGACGATCAGACGGCTTGCCGAGAGGTGTAGGAGCCGGCGGTTTGTCCCCAGTCCCCCTGCCTTCCACCGCAGACGGATCCTTGAAGCCCTGGCCAGGCTCAAGACGTGGGTGATACTCGCTGGCGGCCCCCTACATGTGCATATCTTGCACACACACTGTAAGTGCAATTGTTTTTAGCGTGGAATTTTGTAATAAAAAGTTAATGCACCATAGGAGCGCACCCTTGTTTTCTTGTCCCCCAACTTATTTCACTCGTCTAATTTCCTGCCGATGCTTCACCTCTTTGTGAGTAAAACCTACAGTATAGAGACTTCAAATGACCTGTTTTCCAGCACTATGTTAGTGTCTGTTTGTTTCACAGCAAAATATTCTGCAAGAAGATAGAGCGTCTTTTTGATCCTGACTATAAGAATCCAGATTCCCCCTCCAATGCTGCAACACTGTACAGGTAACCCTACATTCCAGAGTTCAGTTCTATCAGCTTATCCGTAAACGCCAGCTATGGAGATGAGATGTTTCAATGTCCTCTTGCAGATGTTGTTTGTGTAAGAAGCTGTTGACGAAGGAAGTGGACCAGAAAATTGCCTGTCTGCCTGGGAAAATCAACATCGACCAGTATGGAAATATTGTTTATTTCCACATCAGGTTTGTGCATTTCAATTTCAGATTTTTTTATTTCCCCCCCCCCCCCTCTTATCATTTAGAGCATTAGAATAAAACTAGTAAAGGTCAGAGGATATCTGCACGTTTGGCAGACAGCTTGAGATGGGACCCTTATCTTGTACATACCTGACTGGAGTATTCAGTGCTGTGCTTTATTTGTTCTCACACAAGATTATTTCAAATAACTTAACCACTTAAAGTGAACCTCCGGACTAAAAATCGACTCAGCAGCACTGAAAAGGCTTTGTGTTTCTTTAACAGTTTCACAGCATCAGAACTTTGTTTCTCTTATAAAAGCCTCATTTTTAGCTGCACAGAAGAAAACTGCCCGGGCTTTTTTCCCCTGATGCTGTGCAAAGCATGACGGGATTTCTGATTTTGTTGTTCTCGTTCTGCTGTTTTGGGGCAATTTTTTTTTTTTTTACATTTTGAATATGACATTTGAAGCCTAGCGTGTGCAGCTGGGAGGGGTAATCAGGACACAGGATACTTGGAACTGTGTCTCCTGCTCCTTGTCACCTCCTTTCAACTAAAAAGATGGCTGCCCCCATGACAAAGATGGCAGCCCCCATGAATCACAAACATTTGCCTGTTCTTTTAAAACAGGGTGGGTAAGAGATTATATTACCTATCTATTCTAACTAACATTACTAATGTAACTTGATGACAGTATGTTTGTTCAGGCTGAAGTTCCCCTTTAAGGACTGCAGTCATAAAACCCCTTAAGGACCAGAGCCTTTTTTTCCATTCGGACCACTGCAGCTTTCACGGTTTATTGCTCAGTCATACAACCTACCACCTAAATGAATTCTACCTCCTTTTCTTGTCACTAATACAGCTTTCTTTCGGTGCTATTTGATTGCTGCTGCGAGTTTTAGTTTTTATTATATTCATCAAAAAAGACATGAATTTTGTCAAAAAAATGACTTTTTTAACTTTCTGTGCTGACAGTTTTCAATAAAGTAAAATTTCCTATACATTTGAGCGCGAAAGTTATTCTGCTACATGTCTTTGATAAAAAAAAAACCCATTCAGTGTATATTTATTGGATTGGGTAAAAGTTATAGCGTTTACAAACTATGGTGCAAAAAGTGAATTTTCCCATTTTCAAGCATCTCTGACTTTTCTGCGCACCTGTCAGGTTTCATGAGGGGCTAAAATTCCAGGATAGTACAAATACCCCCCAAATGACCCCATTTTGGAAAGAAGACATCCCAAAGTATTCAGTGAGAGGCATGGTGAGTTCATAGAAGATTTTATTTTTTGTCACAAGTTAGCGGAAAATGACACTTTGTAACAAAAAAAAAAAAAGTTTCCATTTCTTCTAACTTGCGACAAAAAAAAATGAAATCTGCCACGGACTCACTATGTTCCTCTCTGAATACCTTGAAGTGTCTACTTTCCAAAATGGGGTCATTTGTGGGGTGTGTTCACTGTCCTGGCATTTTGGGGGGTGCCTAATTGTAAGCACCCCTGTAAAGCCTAAAGATGCTCATTGGACTTTGGGCCCCTTAGCGCAGTTAGGCTGCAAAAAAGTGCCACACATGTGGTATTGCCGTACTCAGGAGAAGTAGTATAATGTGTTTTGGGGTGTATTTTTACACATACCCATGCTGGGTGGGAGAAATATCTCCGTAAATGACAATTGTTTTCTTTTTTTAACACACAATTGTCAATTTATAGAGATATTTCTCCCACTCAGCATGGGTATGTGGAAAAATACACCCCAAAACACATTATACTACTTCTCCTGAGTACGGCGATACCACATGTGTGGCACTTTTTTGCACCCTAACTGCGCTAAGGGGCCCAAAGTCCAATGAGTACCTTTAGGATTTCACAGGTCATTTTGAGAAATTTCGTTTCAAGACTGCTCCTCACGGTTTAGGGCCCCTAAAATGCCAGGACAGTATAGGAATCCCACAAATTACCCCATTTTAGAAGGAAGACACCCCAAGGTATTCCATTAGGAGGATGGTGAGTTCATAGAAGATTTTTTTTTTTTGTCACAAGTTAGCGGAAATTGATTTTAATTGTTTTTTTTCACAAAGTGTCATTTTCTGCTAACTTGTGACAAAAATAAAATCTTCTATGAACTCACCATACTCCTAACGGAATACCTTGGGGTGTCTTCTTTCTAAAATGGGGTCATTTGTGGGGTTCCTATACTGCCCTGGCATTTTAGGGGCCCTAAACCGTGAGGAGTAGTCTTGAAACCAAATGTCGCAAAATGACCTGTGAAATCCTAAAGGTACTCATTGGACTTTGGGCCCCTTAGCGCACTTAGGGTGCAAGAAAGTGCCACACATGTGGTACCGCCGTACTCAGGAGAAGTAGTATAATGTGTTTTGGGGTGTATTTTTACACATACAGATGCTAGGTGGGAGAAATATCTCTGTAAATGACAATTATTTGATTTTTTTTACACACAATTGTCCATTTACAGAGAGATTTCTCCCACCCAGCATGGGTATGTATAAAAATACACCTCAAAACACATTATACTACTTCTTCTGAGTACGGCGATACCACATGTGTGACACTTTTTTGCAACCTAGGTGCGCTAAGGGGCCTAACATCCTATTCACAGGTCATTTTGAGGCATTTGGATTCTAGACTACTCCTCACGGTTTAGGGCCCCTAAAATGCCAGGGCAGTATAGGAACCCCACAAGTGACCCCATTTTAGAATGAAGACACCCCAAGGTATTCCGTTAGGGGTATGGTGAGTTCATAGAAGATTTTTTTTTTGTCACAAGTTAGCGGAAAATGACACTTTGTGAAAAAAAAAACAATACATATCAATTTCCGCTAACTTGTGACAAAAAATAAAATCTTCTATGAACTCACCATACTCCTAACGGAATACCTTGGGGTGTCTTCTTTCTAGAATGGGGTCATTTGTGGGGTTCCAATACTGCCCTGGCATTTTAGGGGCCCTAAACCGTGAGTAGTCGTCTTGAACCCAAATGTCTCAAAATGACCTGTGAAATCCTAAAGGTACTCATTGGACTTTGGGCCCCTTAGCACAGTTAGGCTGCAAAAAAGTGTCACACATGTGGTATCGCCGTACTCAGAAGAAGTAGTATAATGTGTTTTGTGGTGTATTTTTACATATAACCATGCTGGGTGGGAGAAATATCTCTGTAAATGACACATTTTTGATTTTTTTTACACACAATTGTCCATTTACAGAGAGATTTCTCCCACCCAGCATGGGTATGTGTAAAAATACACCACAAAACACATTATACTACTTCTCCTGAGTATGGCGATACTACATGTGTGACACTTTTTTGCAGCCTAGGTGCGCTAAGGGGCCCAACGTCCTATTCACAGGTCATTTTGAGGCATTTGTTTTCTAGACTACTCCCCACGGTTTAGGGCCCCTAAAATGCCAGGGCAGTATAGGAACCCCACAAGTGACCCCATTTTAGAAAGACGACACCCCAAGGTATTCCGTTAGGGGTATGGTGAGTTCATAGAAGATTTTATTTTTTGTCACAAGTTAGTGAAAAATGACACTTTGTGAAAAAAAACAATAAAAATCCAATTTCCGCTAACTTTTGACAAAAAATAAAATCTTCTATGAACTCATCATACACCTAACAGAATACCTTGGGGTGTCTTCTTTCTAAAATGGGGTCACTTGTGGGGTTCCTATACTGCCCTGGCATTTTACGGGCCCAAAACTGTGAGTAGTCTGGAAACCAAATTTCTCAAAATGACTGTTCAGGGGTATAAGCATCTGCAAATTTTGATGACAGGTGGTCTATGAGAGGGCAAATTTTGTGGAAACGGTCATAAGCAGGGTGGCCTCTTAGATGACAGGATGTATTGGGCCTGATCTGATGGATAGGAGTGCTAGGGGGGTGACAGGAGGTGATTGATGGGTGTCTCAGGGGGCGGTTAGAGGGGAAAATAGATGCAATCAATGCACTGGGGAGGTGATCGGAAGGGGGTCTGAGGGGGATCTGAGGGTTTGGCCGAGTGATCAGGAGCCCACACGGGGAAAATTAGGGCCTGATCTGATGGGTAGTTGTGCTAGGGGGTGACAGGAGGTGATTTATGGGTGTCTCAAGGTGTGATTAGAGGGGGGAAATAGATGCAAGCAATGCACTAGCGAGGTGATCAGGGCTGGGGTCTGAGGGCGTTCTGAGGTGTGGGCGGGTGATTGGGTGCCCGCAAGGGGCAGATTAGGGTCTAATCTGATGGGTAACAGTGACAGGTGGTGATAGGGGGTGATTGATGGGTAATTAGTGGGTGTTTAGAGGAGAGAAGAGATGTAAACACTGCACTTGGGAGGTGATCTGATGTCGGATCTGCGGGCGATCTATTGGTGTGGGTGGGTGATCAGATTGCCCGCAAGGGGCAGGTTAGGGGCTGATTGATGGGTGGCAGTGACAGGGGGTGATTGATGGGTGGCAGTGACAGGGGGTGATTGACAGGTGATCAGTGGGTTATTACAGGGAAGAACGGATGTAAATAATGCACTGGCGAATCGATAAGGGGGGGGGGGGGTTGAGGGCAATCTGAGTGTGTGGGCGGGCGATTGGGTGCCCGCAAGGGTCTAATCTGATGGGTAACAGTGACAGGTGGTGATAGGGGGTGATTGATGGGTGATTGATGGGTAATTAGTGGGTGTTTAGAGGAGAGAATAGATGTAAACGATGGATTTGGGAGGTGATCTGATGTCGGATCTGCGGGCGATCTATTGGTGTGGGTGGGTGATCAGATTGCCCGCAAGGGGCAGGTTAGGGGCTGATTGATGGGTGGCAGTGACAGGGGGTGATTGACAGGTGATTGACAGTTGATCAGGGGGGATAGATGCATACAGTACGCAGGGGGGGGGAGGGTCTGGGGGGGTCTGGGGAGAATCTGAGGGGTGGGGGGGGTGATCAGGAGGGAGCAGGGGGCAGTTTAGGGACTAAAAAAAAAAATAGCGTTGACAGATAGTGACAGGGAGTGATTGATGGGTGATTAGGGGGGTGATTGTGTGCAAATGGTGGTCTGGGGGGTGGGCAGGGGGGGGTCTGAGGGGTACTGTGGGCGATCAGGGGGCAGGGGGGGGGCAGATCAGTGTGTTTGGGTGCAGACTAGGGTGGCTGCAGCCTGCCCTGGTGGTCCCTCGGACACTGGGACCACCAGGGCAGGAGGCAGCCTGTATAATACACTTTGTATACATTACAAAGTGTATTATACACTTTGTAGCGGCGATCGCGGGGTTAACAACCCGCCGGCGCTTCCGATTGGCCGGCGGGTTGACGTCGCGGGTAGGCGGAGCCTATTGCCGGTGGATGCGCGCGCATCCCAGCGCGCGATCCCCGGCCAGAGAGTGCCCCAGGACCTGACGCCAATCTGCGTTACGTGGTCCTGGGGCTTCCACTTTGCCGCCGCCAATATGAAGTAGGCGGTCGGCAAGTGGTTAAAGAGGCCATACACTGGTCGATATTTTTCATCCCCATCCAGTCGAGTAAGCTGCTAAAAATCAATGCTGCAAACTATTCATGATGAATAGATGTTTGGGTGAAAACCATTTTTTGTTGATTACGGCGGACAGAAGATATCGCTCGATCGGCTGCGTGTTGGGAGTGCATCGCTAGCGCAGTTCGATTTCAGGATGACTGATGCAGCAGCAGAGCTTTTATACACCTGTCCATTGGTGCTCTTTCTTGTGTCTTCTCTCCACAGCCAGGCACTCCACTGTGTCTCTACTCTCCCATAGTGCCTGTGTCGCATGATGAACACTAGGAGACACACATGAGACCTCTAATAGCCATGTAAGGTACATGCCACAGTGGCTCTAACATTTAGTCATGGGACACAGACGCCAGGGAGAAAAGCGGCAGGGATGATTGCCTGGACAGATGACTGTAAGCTCCTCTGCCTACACTCTGCACAGCTTGGGGGGGGGCAGGGGGATGAAATGGGGAAACCCTGGAGGCATGTGCACATATTTTCAATTGATTTCATTCTGAAATCTATTGAAGATCTGTGTACAGTGTGTGTAGTGATTTGGTTAGATAGATCCCTCTCAGATCACGCAAGATCTGAGAAGAATCTAAAGGTGGCCATACACTGGTCGATTTGCCATCAGATCCGAACAACAGATAGATCCCTCTCTGATCAGTGAGGGATCGTATGGCTGCCTTTACTGCAAACAGATTGTGAATCGATTTCAGCATGAAACCGATCACAATCTGTGAAGCTGCCGCTGCTGCCCCCCCCCCCCCCCCCCCCCACGCCAGCTATACATTACCACCTCCGGCCGGCGCGTGTTCCCCGGTCTCCACTGTCTTCTCCTCCGTGCTCGGCTCCTCCAGCTTCACTGAACTTCCTGCCGTGGAAGTTTAAACAGTAGAGGGCGCTCTACTGTTTAAACTTCCTGCCGGGAAAGGAAGTTCAGTGAAGCCGAGGAGCCGAGCACGGAGAAGTGACCGCGGAGAGAGCAGGTACACACGCCGCCCGGAGCAGGTAATGTATTGCCGCTTGCATCGGTCGTCGGGCATTCAAACGCCGCTATCGACGCACTCCCGACCCGCCGGCGATCGAGAAAAATCTTCTGCACGGACGACTCGATGGGAACGATTGTTTTCGGACGGAAATCGATCATTCTGTCAGCGTTTGCACAACGATTTCACAGCAGATTCAATCACAGTGATCGAATCTGCTGTATATCGGCGGGAAAATCGTTAGGTGTATGGGCCCCTTTATCTGTTGTACACATCGACCAGTGAATGGCTGCCTTTAAAACCCAACTACAACCGGAACCAAACAATGCAAATTATACTGGCAATCATCATAAATGATTATAAACCGTGTGTAGATGCAGAGTGCTAGACAGAAGACCATGGGCCAAATGTGCTTGCCACTGCAGTATTATTGTTGATTTTTAGAGCACCAACGTATTACATGGCACAGTACAACTTATCGCGAAGGACTTCTTGGTAGATCTCGACCCCACTACATTTTCCATTCTGTATACACAAGTGTGCTCCTAAAATTGTACATAGGTAGATTTTTCAAAGTAGCTCACAAGCCAAAAAAGTGTGGGCACCTCTGGTCTAGCCTCTCTGAATTCAGCTGGTGAATGAGTCAGAAAGGTGTGGCCATTTGACACCCAGGAAGGACAATAGATACATGGCTACATTTCATAGATTCCCTGCATTACAGTAGAAATTTCTACATTTATGGAGTCCGACTTTGCAGGTCTCACTAAATGTGTAAGCAGTTACAAGACCTTAACTACATAGCTATACAAAGTATTTTTTAATTTGAAAAATTCAGTTCCAAGGGTAATACTTAGAAAAGACATAATATGATTGCTTTCAGAATGAACCTTATTTGAATTGTATGGGCATGTGCACATTTCCCTATAAATCACCAGCTGACACCAATGTCAGGCTTGATGGTGCTGTGCCTATGCACCATGTGTCAAAATTGGGACTTAAATATGTAATGTAAAAAAACACATTAAATGCAAAAATAAGTCTGTACACTCTTCAGCCACAAAGTATAACAGCCAACAGGTGATTTGACAAGTGATTTGAATAAAATTGGTGATCTCACTACAGTACCACCTGTCAAAGAGTGAAATATATTAGGCAGCAAGTTAGCAGGCAGATCTTAAAAGTGGTGTGTTGGAAGCAGGGAAAATAAGCAAGTGTGGGGATCTCAGAAGCTTTAAAGAGAACCGGAGGTGTGTTTAAAGAATGTTATCTGCATACAGGGGCTGGATCTGCCTATACAGCCCAGCCTCTGTTGCTATTCCAAACCCCACTAAGGTCCCCCTGCACTCTGCAATCCCTCATAAATCACAGCCGTGCTGTGAGGCTTTGTTTACATCTGTAGTGTCAGTCTCAGATGCTCCCCCACCTCCTGCATAGCTCTGGTCCCTGCCCCCGTCCCTTCCCTCCAATCAGCAGGGAGGGAAGGGATGCAGGTGGGGACTGGAGTTCTGCAGGAGGCGGGGAGAGCAGCAGACTGACACTATAGAGATAAACACAGCCAGCTCTGACAAGCTGTTTGTCAGCAGCGTGGCTGTGATTTATGAGGGATTGCAGAGTGCAGGGGGACCTTAGGGGGGTTTGGGATAGCAACAGAGGCTGATCCAGCCTCTGTATGCAGATAATATTCTTCAAACCCACCTCGGGTTCTCTTTAAAAAGGGCCATATTATGATTGCTGGATAAAGCATGCCCAATATGGCAGTTCTTGTGGGGTGTTCCCAGTAAGCAGTGGTTAGAACCAAGGGAGTATAACCCGTTAACCAGTGAATGAGTTTAAAGGCTAAACCCTTTCAAGGTGACAGAGTGGGAATAGACTGGGATTAGTACCCCACAGTGGTAATAGAGGTTTGGCAGTGCTAAGAGACCGTAACATCTGGAAGAAGGAAGTTGATAATCTGTAGAAGTACCAGAGCCAAAGTGGTTCCAGTGGTTGCTGTACCCCTCACTGCTGAGACTCCTAAGGTAGGAGACTGAATCCAACACACCCCAGGAACAACATCAAATCTTTGTTCTGAGCCTTCAAATTCCCAGGCCTCTAGTAGATGTTGAGAACGACTAGTATCACCCACAGGGTGTGACTAAGGAATTTTAAATCGGTTTATGTATCTTTTCAGGGATAAAACTTGGGATGTTCATGAATACCTTATAAGTTTATTTGAGGAGATGAAATCCTGGCAGGATGTATACTGGCGTCTGTGGGGGACTATAAACTGGCTAACTTGTTCAAGATGTAAGCAAGTAAGTACGAGCACGAAAATCCGGCTACCTGTACTGCCCAATTCGCATCGCCCCAAATGAGAGAGCTCACACTCATATTAGAATGAATAGACCATAAGTATACAGTATCTTCATCTCATCCTGTCACATTTCAGTTAGGGTATGCTTTAAGCTGATAATCACTTTTATAACGCAGCAATCAGATGACCTACAGAGAAGTAGTGTTATTGCTTCAGAAATAATGGCATTTACTGTATTCTGCTGATCAGGTGATCGATAGTGTTATAAATAGGCCCCTCCTGTTGGGCCTGTAAGGAGTGGGCAGTAGTAGACTCATATGAGACTTCATGCTTGGAAGAGACAGGTTCAGCTAATATTACCTTTGCCCTGAAGTCCTCTACATCTGTTTAACAGAACAAACAAATTATAGTGATAGAACAATAGACAAACCTTCAGTGTAACCAAGATTGCAATAAAATATCCTTTTATATGCTGCATTTCCAGACCTTCTTGTGCAATGAGCTGTCCCACTGCCAGTACCACCCTGAGGCTGCTGTGTACCCCAGTCCTGCAGGTTCCGTGGACTCTCCAGGCACAGGATTGTACCCTTGCTGTAATCAGAAGGTCCTCCGGTTCGATCCCTCACAGCTTCCAAAGGTTAGACTTCAATACAGTGCTAAATCTGTCTTATAAAGTTTCAGCAGTAAAACCCCGGAATTACAGACTAGTGGGGTAGTTTACTGACTTGTGTGTTAAATACCTTAATAAATGCCAATTCACAAAGATTAGAGCATTCGGTAAAAGAAGTGAGGTATTTTTCCTCAAGCCTGGAGCTGTTGGTAACTAATAACCATCTACCATATTTAGTTTATGAAAAAGCAAAGGAGACCTCCAAAAGGAGGAGCCACCCTCCACAAACTAGTAGGAACTAGTCACTCTATTAGTACCGATTTACTGCCCGGTGGGGTCTAAATATGATCATCATATGCAAATTGTTCCGAGTTGATGCAAATGTATGCACATTTTGTATGCAAATATATGCAGTTTAAATCCAGACCAGTCAGTTTAAAGGGACACTTAAGTCAAACAAAAAAAATGAGTTTTACTCACCTAGGGCTTCCAATAGCCCCCTGCAGCTGTCCGGTGCCCTCGCCGTCTCCCTCCGATCCTCCTGGCCCCGCCAGCAGCCACTACCTGTTTCGGTGACAGGAGCTGACAGGCTGGGGACGCGAGTGATTCTTCGCGTTCCCAGACACATTAGCACCCTCTATGCTGCTATATGGTATATGATATATGCTATAGCAGCATAGATGGCGCTATTGTGGCCAGGAGCGCGAAGAATCACTCGCGTCCCCAGCCTGTCAGCTCCTGTCACCGAAACAGGAAGTGGCTGAGGGTTGGGCCAGGAGGATCGGAGGGAGACGGCGAGGGCACCGGACAGCTGCAGGGGGCTATTGGAAGCCCCAGGTGAGTAAAACTCATTTTTTTGTTTGACTTGAGTGTCCCTTTAAGGCCAGGTTTACATTGATTGGTCATTTTCCAAGCTGCATATATTTGCATAAAAATGTGCATAATTTTGAAAGTATTTGCATCCCTAGCGGGGACATCAGAAAGTAAACAAAACACGAGGTGCAGGAGCAGGGCGCGTTCATAGTAGCAGAACACAGCTTACTACATAGACCTACTCCACAGCTGGTTAGACTTCTACTGTTTATTGAACAGGTCTTAGTGAATGGAAGCCATGTTTTTCAGTAAATTACTGAACTATTACTGCATGTGTGAAAATCTTTGTGAATTGGCTGTGATTTTGTTCTAGGTGTTTCACTAGAACAATTCATCAGCAAGGTAGCATTTTTCAAAAGCAGGTCAGCCGTGATGCTTCATATCTAATACAATACAAGTTTTCTTTACATAAAAGCCCCGATCTACATCTCCAGTGTTGACAAATAAATGAAGGCGGCGCGCCAATGGCTAAGCAATAAGCCGGTATAAACGCAAGCAAAAGGTACAGTACAGGTTTCAGGTGGAGCCCTCCCTCAGGTGCAGAAACCTATAATGTACCTTTTGCATGCTTCAATAGAAGCTTCGCTTGCTTAGCCATTGGAAAGCCGCCTGCATTTCTTTGTTTGTGAAATTGTTGCAGGGGTCTGGCACTGGTGGACTGTGTCCTTCCCTGTGGATGAGGTAGTGAGGTTAGGTAGGTAGACTTCTTCTGCATTGGACATCTCCAATGTTGGTATCATTAGTAACTCAGCAATACTTGTCAGGATTAAGGAAAAAGTGGCTATTGTTAGATGGGTGGGGTTTTCCATATTCACCTGGGTCATATCATATCAGTTAGGGCTTGTAAAATGAGTGTATTTGTGGTTGTGTGATTGCAGTTATTTGCAGCATACACATCAAGAGAGGATGTTTTAATAAATCCAGGGAAGCTACAAGCCTTTTCCTAAAACATGTGCATCCAATATCTAAAGTTTAAAAGAAGAAAAACGATGGAATTTTTTTTGTTTTGTTTTTTTTGTTAGACATCACAGATGCACTGAAAAAGCTGGAATACACTGCAGGCTGCATTAATACAGAGTGCAGTATTATACGCTGTACACTAGAGGGCGTTCGAGGCCTTCGCCTTGATGGCCTGTGCCTAGAAATGATCTGGTCCTTGCTAAAAACCTGGTCTGTCAGTGCATTTGAATTGGTGTTCTAAGTAGTCGCGGTGGATTAAGTGTTGCGCATTTTAGATAATCATACATTTTTCTCATAAGTTTCTATGAATCTTTTGGGGTCTCTTACAGTTATCTGTATATATCTCAGAAAACACATATGCGCCTATATGTACCGTCACATATACATTCTTTTATTCAAAATCATAAATACAAAGGCATGAATCCCCTATAAAACCAGATAAAATTACCTATGAATGCAAAAAATAAAAAATATTTATGTTTTACGCCTCTTGCACACTGCAAGCGATTCAGATTCCGCTTTTTAATCTGTTTTTACATCCAATTCAGATTCCGATTTGCAGTGTGCAGGGAGCAAACTGCAAATCTGAATCTGAATCGGATGTAAAAACAGATTAAAAAGCGGAATCTGAATCGCTTGCAGTGTGCAAGAGGCCTTATAGGTAATTTTATCTGGTTTTATATAGGATTCATGCCTTTGTATTTATGATTTTTAATAAAAGAATGTATATGTGACGGTACATATAGGCGCATAAGTGTTTTCTAAGATATATTTTTTACTTTAACGCTGGGGGTGTGAGTAACCCCACTTATCACTTGTTGCAGCCAATCGTATTGATTTTAGATCCAGTGGGCGCAAAATCACTTATTTACATATTTTTTAGTTATCTGTATATACTGACGTATCTTTATCTGTTTATATGCACGTATGCATTGTGCATGTTTTCCAGGGCTGTAAAGTCAGGGATCACGTCACTGGTGTGCCAGAAGGTGGAAACGCACAGCAGAGTTCATCTACAGATGTGCTAACTGATCTACTGCAAAGAAGGGATATTATAGTTGTGCCTTTTTCCAAAGACCTGAATGGGTGAGAAATGCTCTTACGCTGAATAGTTTTCTCACTTGCTGCCAACAATCCAATGAGTTTACAGATCTAACGCTACTTCATGGTTTTATCTGCAGGGACCCTGGGATTACTCTGAGTACAGACAAGAGTGTTGCATGTGATATACAGCTGGACGCCAGTGCTGTGTGTGTGCAGAAGGCTGGAGACATCAGTGCTGTGAGTTTGTGGCCTTGTCTAATAAAATGTAAAGTTTTACCAATTGGAATAATTATACTGACCTCACAAATTCATTCTGAGGATCAGCACTCCATAGGCAATTAATGGTGTCTCCCTCCCCACAACCCTCACACCCCCAGCGGCACACATCCTTCCAAACCTCCCTTATGGGTTGTTGTTTGTTTGTTTTTGTTTTTTTTCCCCACTGTTAAATTCACTTTAAAAGGGAAAAATGTCTTTACGACTCCAGATGGCAGCTAGATAAATCCGCCAGTTAGATATACTGGATGCTCTTCATCCAAGCCTTCTTTCAGTGAAGATTAAAGAATATTGTCATAACTACTTCCGGAAGTAAAATATTCCAGATTTTAACCACTTTTACTGTAAAGAACACCTTTCTAAATAGATGGCAAAACATGTTTTTTCCTCCATACGGAGATAATGTCCTCTTGTTGTACAAGCCTAGGGAAAAAAAGCTAATCTTCCAAGCTTTTGCATTGGCCTCCAATACTGAAGGCCTCTTCCTGACTAGCTAAATCCCTTTCCCTGAGCAGTAGAAGCCTTCTGTGCACCTCCTGGCTCCTTAACCCGGACATCTGGCCACTGTGGCTTAGTAGCCCTCCAATTTACAATTACTGTGGGAATTGAAGAGCTAATAGCCCACTGTGGTTAAATCTCTGTATCCAGACAACCTGGGTTGGGGGATCCAATTTTGTTTTGTTTTTTTATGTACATTGTTTATACAGATAACTACAGTCCTGGCCAAAAGTTTTGAGTGTCAAAAATATTGGAAATTAGAAAAGTTGGTGCTTAATTTTTATAATAGCAATTTGCATATACTCCAGAATGTTATGAAGAGTGTTCAGAGGAATTGATTAATCCTTCTTTGCCATGAAAATTAACTGAATCCCCAAAAAAACTTTCCACCGCATTTCATTGCTGTGGAAAAATTTGGGATGCATTAAAAGGGAAATAAAAACTCGAGATGCTAGCATAATATTGCCCCTGTTTAACTCTCTAGTAAGTCCACATCTGGAATATGGAATTCAGTTCTGGGCACCACATTACAAAAAAGATATTGCAGTTTTAGAGCAGGTGCAGAGACGAGCAACAAAATTGATACGTGGGATGGAAGGTCTCACTTATCAAGAAAGGTTAGATAAACTGGGTTTATTTAGTCTAGAGAAAAGACGCCTTAGAGGGGATCTAATTAACATGTATAAATACATCAGAGGGCAATATAATAGCTTGGCGGATGAGCTTTTTGTCCCTAGGCCTTCTCAAAGGACTAGAGGACATGATCTGCGCATGGAGGAAAAACGTTTTAGCCATTTATTTAGGAAAGGGTTCTTTACAGTTAGTAATTAAGATGTGGAATGCATTGCCACAGGAAGTCGTTATGGCAAACTCTATACCTGCATTTAAAGGGGGCTTAGATGCTTTCCTGGCGTTGAAAGACATCCATGGCTACAATTACTAGGTAATGCCTAATGATGTTGGTCCAGGGATTTTATCTGATTGCCATCTGGAGTCGGGAAGGAATTTTTCCCTTTAGAGGCTAATTGGACCATGCCTTGTAAGGGTTTTTTCGCCTTCCTCTGGATCAACAGGGATATGTGAGGGAGCTGGCTGGTGGTGTACTTTATACTGGTTGAACTCGATGGACGTATGTCTTTTTTCAACCAAAATAACTATGTAACTATGTCATTAAAGAACCTGCTGAGATCATTTCATTAATTGTCTTGTTAACTCAGGTGAAAATGTTGACGAGCACAAGGCTGGAGATCATTATGTCAGGCTGATTGGGTTAGAATGGCAGACTTGACATGTTAGGAGGGTGATGCTTGAAATCATTTATCTTCCTTTGTTAACCATGGTGACCAGCTAAGAAACGCATGCAGCCATCATTGCGTTGCATAAAAATGGCTTCACAGGCAAGGACGTTGTGGCTACTAAGATTACACATAAATCAACAGTTTATAGGATCATCAAGAACTTCAAGGAAAGAGGTTAAATTCTTATTAAGAAGGCTTTAGGGCGTCCAAGAAAGTCCAGCAAGCGCCAGAATCGTATCCTAAAGAGGATTCAGCTGTGGGATTGGAGTGCAACCAGTGCAGAGGTTGCTCAGGAATAGCAGCAGGCAGGTGTGAGCGCATCTGCACGCACAGTGAGGTGAAGACTTTTGGAAGATGACCTGGTGCAGCAAAGAAGCCACTTCTCTCCCAAAAAACATCAAGGACAGATTGATCTTCTGCAGAAAGTATGGTGAATGGACTGCTGAGGACTGGGGCAAAGTCATATTCTCTGATGAAGCCCCTTTCCGATTGTTTGGAGCATCTGGAAAAAGGCTTGTCAGGAGAAGAAAAGGTGAGCGCTACCATCAGTCCTGTGTCAACAGTAAAGCATCCGGAGACCATTCATGTGTGGGGTTGCTTCTCATCTAAGGAAGTGGGCTCACTCACAATTTTGCCAAAAAACACAGCCATGAATACAGAATGGTACCAAAACACCCTTCAAAAGCAACTTCTTCCAACAATCCAACAACAGTTTGGTGAGGAACTATGCATTTTCCAGCACGATGGAGTACCGTGTCATAAGGCAAAAGTGATAACTAAGTGGCTCGGGGACCAAAACGTTTGAATTTTGGGTCCATGGCCTGGAAACTCCCCAGATCTTAATCCGATTGAGAACTTGTGGTCATTCCTCAAGAGGCGGGTGGACAAACAAAAACCAACTAATTCTGAGAAGCTCAAAGAAGTGATTATTATAGAATGGGTTGCTATCGGTCAGGATTTGGCCCAGAAGTTGATTGAGAGCATGCCCAGTCGGATTGCAGAGGTCCTCAAAAAGAAGGGCCAACACTGCAGATACTGACTCTTTGCATAAATCTCATGTAATTGTCAATAAAAGCCTTTGAAACTTATGAAGTGCTTATAATTATATTTCAGTACATCACATAAACAACTAAAACAAAAATCTAAAAGCAGTTTAGCAGCAAACTTTGTGAAAACTAATACTTTTGACAGTCTCAAAACTTTTGGCCAGGACTGTATACTATGTGAAAAATACAGCTTTGCTTTATGGTCTCTGTACAGTGTGGGTCCAAGATAGTGAGCTCTTTGGCTACACAGGAATTGTGGTTTCTGCACATAAGCATAACTGTCAGTTTATGAACATTTAGAATCCTGACTAGCTTTGTTTAACTTTAGCCTTTCCTGTGTTGAAGGCTAGCTTCAACCAAAACTAATGTTTGCCCATGGTAACCATGCTGAAGTGGTTTTTTTTTCTCTTGTCCTCTATAAGGGCGAGAGAACCTCAGAATTTCAACTTCCCTTCTGCTGTCGTTGTAAAGCCAAATTATGGAGTCATACTCTGAATGTGGACTTTTTTGTAGCATAAACATTAACAACTTATGGCCTTGTGGGATGGTATAAGAGAAAACATTCTTTCTTGGGCATCTGACCATTGAATTCTGCAAGAAGGGTTATCCAAGCCAATGGTGTCACTTTAAACAGAAATGGGCAAGGGTGGCATCAAGTTTACTGTACAATTGTTCCATGATACTCATCAGATGAGTGGGACTTAATGTATTTTGGAATTAAATAATGTCGTGAAATAATTTTTAAAACTGACTAACCTTAGACTAATACAATTGCTCTCTCTCTCTCTCTCTCTTATGTCTTTTATGCGTTCCTTTGATGGTTAGTTTCTTTCACTAAAAAACTTCAGTCTACAGTTGGTAAGTTTCTGGCCAACCTCTCTTTCCCATCTGTAGCTGAAAAGTCCACTGTTACATGAATGTGTTACTCCAGACAATAAATACCTGTATGGACAGGAGCAGATAGTCGCCCCCATCAGGAAGGGTCCTGGTAATCCTTGGACTTATTCCTCTTTTTTTTGTTTGTTGCACCCAAAATCTATGGGAACTGTAAGAGAGAAGCAGCCGGGTCATTGAAAGCCCTTCCTCTTACCTTCCCATAGTTCTGATTAGCGGGAGGGGAAAGATGTGGTGGCCACCTTGGGAGATGGACACCACTGTCACAGCTGCAGAGCTGCTGGCTTACTGAACAAGAAGAGCCGAGATTTGAACCCTGGTCACCTGTGTCAGAGGCAGAGCCCTTAACCATTACACTATCCAGTCTGCTGACCCTGAACCACAACCTCCTTTCTTATTGTGAAGCGCTTCACTTTCTGATAACTATTCCTGACCTCCCTGCTGAAAAAGACCTCCTTTCTGACACGGAATCCTAACCTACCCACTAGCCTAAAGGTGGCCATACATCTATCACCTTGGCGGGTGATCGACCATCTGATTTATTAATTATCGAATTGGATGAAAATCGCTGCCGCCAAGAGCATGCCTGATCGACGATGCGGCCAATTTGGGCCTAGATTGGTCGCATGTATCGATCAGACATGCTGCAAGATGTCGGGGTGTTGTGGTTAATTGGGTACACAACGGTAACGGCGAGTAATATTGGGACGAGCGATGAAATGTGCCCCCCGCCTGACGCAGCATACTTTACCTGTCCGGGTCCCACGCTGTTGCCGGAGTACACATGGGGCGCATGTATGAACGGAGCCAGTGGCGAACAGGTAATGTATAGGGCATCTGGGGCACATTTGACATTGGGGGCAGTGTTGTGCCGGCGAGGTGGGGGATGTGGTGTCACAAGGCCTATTCCTTAATGATTTCAGCATGATTTTGATAGGGAATCGGCCTGGGATGAATGGGCAGATCTCTCTCTAATCAGATTCAATCAGAGAGAGATTTGTTCCTTGGTTGAATCTGCCCATCATCACTAGATGAATGGCTACCTTTAACTTTCTAATCCTAACCACTAAAACTGTCCCTCTATCCTATTCCCTAATAAATACTTATCTTCCTTCTTCTATTTCAGCTTTATCACCGTCCCCCAGTACTTCCTACTTCCAACAAAATATTTTGGGTGCTCAGTTGTTCCTCTTGCTGTTGCAAAGGAACCTGTAACCAAAGTGCTCAGTGCCCAATCCTTCTCCCACAATCAAAAAGCCAGTATTATTCAATTGCTGGTGCCCAATCCTACCATCACTAAATGACCTGTGCTTATAAATCGTGTGCAAGGGTCCAATCCTATTGCTTCAAAACATGCTTCTATCACAGGACCCTGATGCATTTAGGACTGCTTTTTTATTAGAGTTTTAGTTCTGTTTTAAAATCAAATACCAGCAGTATTTGACTGAATGGTGTAATGGTAATAAGAAAGGAGGTTGTTTGTAGTTCAGGGTCAGAAGACTGGATAGTGTATTGAAGTGGCTGGATAGGGTTCAAATCTTGTGTATTCCTGTTCAGTAAGCCAGCACCTATTCAGTGAGGAGACCTTGGGCAAGACTCCCTAACACTTCTACTGGCTATAGAGCGTGCCCTAGTGGCTGCAGCTGTGGTGCTTTGAGTCTGCCAGGAAAAAAGTGTTATAAATGTTCTATGTCTGTAAGTAATCAGTTTAGACGCTTACCACAGCCACTGAGTCATTTGGTTATTATGAATGCCTGGCTGAGCTGTACCATACTAACTGTGGTTGCTTGCCAGATGATCATTTAATATTGATTGATGCCACTGCATGAGAAAAATTTAGTTTACTCATTATGGCAGTAGGTAATAAGCTTTCCGAGGATGAGAATGAAAAAGAGGAAATTGTCCCCCTTGCAGACACCCAAGGACAGGCTATACAGGACCGTTCTGGAATTATCACTATTTATTTCATTGTATCTGATTATCCTTGTGGTATATGTCACTGTCTCTGAATTTAGATCTGTCTGTGGCTGACATTAGCTCTGATCTATGTGCGCTCTATCCTAGAAGCAGCAATCACTGCTGTCCGAGGAGGAAGACTATACAACCGGATCTGAGGTGACTGAAGATGAAGTCGGGGATGAGGAAGAGGTGTCCAAGAAACAACGTAGGTTGTTTTGTTTTTGTGTTTAATACACCTTTTCCTTTAATAAAAAGGAGTGGATCTGGATGCAGCACCAGCCTAAGCCCCCCCCCCCCCCCACAAGTGACCTAAATCCCTCTGCTGCATAGTCATATGAGCTAGCAATGGGAGGAGACTGGCCAAGAGTGCAGATTACTTGAGGGGATACGACTATGTTACTGTCAAGGAGTAAGGATCTCAGATCGTAAATACAGTGGTTTGCAAAAGTATTCGGCCCCCTTGAAGTTTTCCACATTTTGTCATATTACTGCCACAAACATGAATCCATTTTATTGGAATTCCACATGAAAGACCAACACAAAGTGGTGTACACATGAGAAGTGGAGCGAAAATCATACATTATTCCAAACATTTTTTACAAATAACTGAAAAGTGGGGTGTGCATAATTATTCAGCCCCCTTTAGTCTGAGTGCAGTCAGTTGCCCATAGACATTGCCTGATGAGTGCTAATGACGAAATAGAGTGCACCTGTGTGTAATCTAATGTCAGTACAAATACAGCTGCTCTGTGACGGCCTCAGAGGTTGTCTAAGAGAATATTGGGAGCAACAACACCATGAAGTCCAAAGAACACACCAGACAGGTCGGGGATAAAGTTATTGAGAAATTTAAAGCAGGCTTAGGCTACGAAAAGATTTCCAAAGCCTTGAACATCCCACGGAGCACTGTTCAAGCGATCATTCAGAAATGCAAGGAGTATGGCACAACTGTAAACAACTGTAAAGACAAGGTGTAATGGATTGCGGAGACACCGCCGCGCGGACTGACAGCGGGGCGGCTGAATCCGCGTTCAGTCAGGCGGTTTCTCCGCAGCGGCATGCGTCTGGTTTTTCTGAGCCTAGTAGTGCACACAGATGGAGAGCTGCTAACAGCGCAGCAGGTGATTGGTTGAATGGGACTGGGTGGCGCTGAGGAGCGCTTTGCTATATATACTTCTCGTCTGTCAGTGGCTGGTTGTCTGCCGTTGCGAATGCTTATGTGTTAGCACTCTGACCATAGTCAGATCCTTCAGTGTGTTAGAACCAGGTGGACCTGGGAATTCACACTTAGCCAGATTACTGTGTTATTTCTGTTATACTTTAGACCAGTTCCAGGGTGTAGAGACCACGGACCTCACACCCAAGACTAAGGATACTGTGTTATTACTGTGTTATACTTTAGACCAGTTCCAGGGTGCCGACCACGGACCTCACACCCAAGACTAGGGATACTGTGTCATTGCTGTGTTATGCTTTAGATCTGTCCCTGAGTGTTGAGACCACGGACCTCACACTCTAGACTAGGCCTCTGCTTGATATCTGTTATGACCTATTGCTCTCTTGACTCTGCTCCTGCTCTCTGATTCGGTACCTTTGCACATCTGATTACCTGTTCCCAACCCTGCCTGTCCCTGGTTACCGAATCAGCCTTCTGTCTCTGTACTTTATCTGCTCGTGTGTTGCCGACCCGGCCTGACCGATCCTTCTACCTGTGACACCCCCCCCCCTGGTGGGGTGTCCAGTAGCTGCAGGGACTCCCTGTCTCTGAGGGACCTCTCTGCAATCCAGTCAGGGACTCAATCTCATAGGAGTCCTTTGACTGCAGTAGAGTCTGATTCACAGCTGTTCAGGGAATCACTGACTTTCTGTGTATCTCCAACTCTACCAGGATATACTCATTATACGGTCTAGGGTCACCTGCTCCTCAGGTGGTCCAGTCTCATACTGTTGCACCAAACACTTAAACTTATCAGGTGTCCAGAGGTTACTTATACTTGTATTATTGGTGATTCTGCAGATCATCAATAATCAGGTATAAATCTGTATTCTTGGTGATACTGCAGATCACCAATAATCAGATTCTCTCTGTGTGCTGACACCGATGGTTACACAAGGCCGTCCACTTAAGCTCACAGGCCAAACAAGGAGAGCGCTGATCAGAAATACAGTCAAGAGGCCCATGGTGACTCTGGACGAGCTGCAGAGATCTACAGCTCAGGTGGGGGAATCTGTCCATAGGACAACTATTAGTCGTGCACTGCACAAAGTTGGCCTTTATGGAAGAGTGTCAAGAAGAAAGCCATTGTTAAAAGAAAAGCATAAAAAGTCCCATTTGCAGTTTTCCACAAGCCATGTGGGGGACACAGCAAACATGTGGAAGAAGCTGCTCTGGTCAGATGAGACCAAAATGGAACTTTTTGGCCAAAATGCAAAATGCTATGTGTGGCGGAAAACTAACACTGCACATCACTCGAACACACCATTCCCACACACTGTCAAATATGGTGGTGGCAGCATCATGCTCTGGGGGTGCTTCTCTTCAGCAGGGACAGGGAAGCTGGTCAGAGTTGATGGGAAGATGGATGGAGCCAAATACATGGCAATCTTGGAAGAAAACCTCTTGGAGTCTGCAAAAAACTTCAGACTGGGGCGGAGGTTCACCTTCCAGCAGGACAGCACACATAAAGCCAGGGGAACAATGGAATGGGTTAAAACAAAACATATCCATGTGTTAGAATGGCCCAGTCAAAGTCCAGATCCAAATCCAACCGAGAATCTGTGGCAAGATCTGAAAACTGCTGTTCACAAACGCTGTCCATCTAATCTGACTAAGCTGAAGCTGTTTTGCAAAGAAGAATAGGCAAGGATTTCAGTCTCTAGATGTGAAAAGCTGGTAGAGACATACCATAAAAGACTGGCAGCTGTAATTGCAGCAAAAGGTGGTTCTACAAAGTATTGACTCAGGGGGCTGAATAATTACGCACACACAACTTTGCAGTTATTTTTTTTTTTTATTTTTTTTAAATGTTTGGAATCATGTATGATTTTCATTCCACTTCTCACATGTACACCACTTTGTGTTGGTCTTTCACGTGGAATTCCAATACAATTGATTCATGTTTGTGGCAGTAATATGACAAAATGTGGAAAACTTCAAGGGGGCTGAATACTTTTGCAAACCACTGTAAGTACCTTTCCACCTCTACCTGGGGCCATCTGTAGACTCACATAAACAAAGGGTTCCTTTGGGGCAATATATAACACTATATTATAGCAGGAGCTTCTCGTATCATATAGGTAACCATCCAACATCTTGAATCCTTCTAGCAAACAAGATGACCTGGGCTCTACTGCTTCTGACATTCTTCTCTTTTATTGCGTATTGCACAAGTACTTACAAATCAACTATAATGTCATATATCGCAGCCCAAAGCGGAGGACAACGTTTTTAGTTGTGTTCCCTTCCTCAGGTGCCCTTCTGATGGAGCGGACGCACCCTAAAAGTATGAGAAGAGTCTCAGAAGCAGTTGAGCTCATGTTTTCTTGTTTTCCATCTGTAGGCTACCACTTACAATCACCATTGCATTCTTTTTAACTTTTAAAACTAAAATCTGAAGCTCGGGACTGGAATAAAATGTGATACTTAGTTCTCAAAAGACAATTGTCTAGATTTAATTAATTTCACTGGAGCTGGAGATCTTTGTTAACTATGAGTGATTCAGAAAACCTTGTCTGGGTATTTTAAACCGTGTCTATTAGGTGGAAAACATTTGCAACTCTCCATGTGTCATACAGAACATAGTCATCTAGATGGAGCTGCAGTAAAAAAACGTACTAAAATCCGTTTTGGCTGTTTAAAAAGCACCCAAGGTGGGTTTTTGAAATCCTATTCGGACACAGAGGCATGTTCTGTATACAATCACCTGCCTCTGTGTCCTTTCAGTGTGCCTCCAGCATCTCCCCCACACCCCTGGCTCTGCTGTCCCCTATTATAAAAAGCGCCAGGCTAGAGATACGGATTGTAGGTAGCCTGTTATTTACTTCAAGCTGCCACTCACCGCCGCTCCCCCCGCTTCCTGTATAGCGCGGCTTCCCACCTTTGTCCCTTCCCTCCCCGCCTCTGTAAGCTTTCTCCAATCGGCTCACGTAGGTGGGGAGGAAAGGGACACAGGTAGGGAGCCGCACTATACAGGAAGCGGGGGAGCGGTAGTGAGTGACTGGCTGAAGTAAATGGCAGGCTAGTGACAATCTGGGTGTCGCTAGCCTGGCGCTCTTTATAATGAGGGACAGCAGAGCCCGTGGGGGGGGGGGGGGGCTGGAGGCACACTGAAAGGACACAGAAGCAGGTGATTGTATACAGAACATGCCTCTGTGTCCTAATATGATTTCACAAACCCACCTCTAGTTCTCTTTAATTGAAAGTGGATGTGTGCATGTGACTGCAACAGCTCAATCTCTAACTCACAAAGTTTTCAACTAAACTTTTTACGGTCTTATATAATATATAGGAAAATGTTGCTAATGGCAGACAATTTCTAAAGCCCATCTTCCATGTAAACATTAATTTTAAAAAAATACCACCATTGCACTAGCCTATAAATCTCAAATCCCCAATGCAGTGCTTATGTTGGTAAGGCAGAATGTGGTGAAAATGAGGCCTCACACTAGCTGCAGAAGGACTGCATTGGGGAAATGGGGGTTGGGGGTTGATGCTAAACTAGTCTTCACAAGACCTGTAGCCGGTTTTATTTGTATGCTTAGATAATTGGCGCATCTACAAATCCATAGCAATATATTGTTGAGTCCCCATCTAAAAAACACTAATGAAAAGTGATGAAGGCCTACCTCTGCTATTTTCCATAGATAAGAGTGGAAATGTAAATGAGCCCTACTAATACATAATATGCAAGTGAACGCATAAGCTGTATCAAATATTGCACAAAACATCGCAATTGGTCAGGTCCCCCCAAAAAAACAAAACCTGGATAAATCTCTAAATCCCTAGTGAAGCTCCCAATGCCTTGTGCTAGCTTTGCAATGTCTGAGCTCCTGCTGTACCTTCTGGGAGGGGGGCCCGGCTGTTGCACCCACTTTCCCTCCTTCTATTTTAATAACAAAGTAGCACTCTGCTATTTAGTCTTCCTCTATTGTTGGGCTGTGGAGGGAGGTGTGGGACCTCCTAAACCCCACCCACCATGAATGAGTATTGGGGGCTTTGTGTAGGTAGTTGTTGCTGGAGGAAATATGTGCATGTGACTTTAAAATATAAGCTCAATATCTCCTGAATAGGCGTTTTAGTGTTCTTGTTTTGTTACAGGTTTTAAAAACCGTATAATAAATAAATTGTGTTTAGCAGGCAGAAAAGAGAAGCCGAAGAAGTCCAACAGGCAGCCCAAGAAACAAGTGTCCTCACCCAGTATTCACAAAAAAGAGAGACAAGAAAAGGTATGTCCATTACCATTGCCACATGGCACATATTAAACCAGCATCACGTATGACAAGAAAGGAGCGATTTCTTACATTTGTTAAAGTGGACCTGAACTCTCGCATGGGACAGAAGGAAAACGTAGAGAAATCTGTCCTGTATGTGTTTAGAGAGTTTAGTCTACCTAATTCCCCCTCATCTGTGACTAATCACATTTGATCTCTCAGCTGTGTCAGCTCAGGAACCTTGGCAGAGCAGCTAATTGGTAAACACAGAATGTTAACATTAAGCCTATGTCTGCTTCCATAAAAAAAAAAAAACTGAAATCCTCTAGTAAATCTGCAGTATGTCTACCAGCTGTAACAAGGACATGTTTTTCTTTAAAAGATAAGCAACAGCATAATAACCTTTAGAGCATAGAGGAAGTTCTGAGTTCAAGTCCGCTTTAAGCCTTCCGATCATTTACAAGCAATTAGCTCACAGCTGGTGTTGGACTAATATATTCTACACTTTAACCTATTTTGGTTCCTGGATGTAGAAACTACGTCCAGGAACCATGCGCGCTCCCGCGGCCGATCGCGCGCGTGCTCCCGGCCCGCGGTTCGTTAGCCAGGCAATCAGTGAATCGGGCTATGGTGCCCGATCACTGATTCCTCTCCCCCGCTGAAAAAGCGACAGCTTCTCTCGGAAGCTGCGCCTTTTCTGGCTGTAACGTACCCCATGCGTCTCTCTAAGCGTGTGTTACGCTTAGAGTGACGTCATGTAAACAAACTCATGGCCGCCATCTTGTGGCCAAAAAGTAATACTACAACTAAAAGTAAAAAAAAATGAAAATCAACACACATTTACATTATAAACCTATTGTTTACCTCCCACCCTCCCAAAACTACCAAAATAAAATGTTTAATATAAAAAATAAAAAAAAACATGTAAATATTTACCTAAGGGTCTAAACTTTTTAAATATCAATGTAAAGATGAAATATTTCTATATTTTTTTTTATTTTAAACTTGTAAATAGTGATAGATGCAAAACGGAAAAAATGCACCTTTATTTCCAAATAAAATATTGTCGCCATACATTGTGATGGGGACATAATTTTAACGGTGTAATAACCGGGACATATGGGCAAATACAATACGTGAGTTTTAATTATTGAGGCATGTATTATTTTAAAACTATAATGGCTGAAAACTGAGAAATAATGATTTTTTTCTGTTTTTTTCCTATTCTTACTGTTAAAATGTATTTACAGTGAAGTGGCTCTTAGCAAAATGTACCCCCCAAAGAAAGCCTAATTGGTGGTGGAAAAAAAAAGATATAGATAGATATAGATATATAGAAGTTGAAATGTTTGGTTGTAATTTTTCTAAGAGCTGATGATGAATCCATTTATTTCTCAACAGTCATCCAGAGACTCCTCTCCATTTACGTATGTATTTATAGTCTGAATTTTTCTTCGCAATTACGTTTTGAATTTCTTGTCTGTAAATGTGTCTCGATAATTTTAACAGTGTGAGTATCCAGAGAAGCAAATGGGATGCGTCTCGCTCCATGAGGTTTAACCAGGATGCCCAAAGAGAGGAAGGTGTGTAGCTATTCTTGTTGGATTTATTGCTTAAAAACTACCTGAATGAATGAAAACTGATTATAGATGACAGCACATTGGTTTCCTACAATGTTCTGGGCATGACCAGAATCTGCTCTGAGGATTGTGGGAGATCTCCATATAGAGCTTTAACCTTTTGGGATATTGTGGAACCAAGTGACATAAGAAGCCCCCCAAAAAAGGCACCCCTAACTAAAATGGCAGCCATGTTGTCTGATGACAGATCAGCCACAATGGCCAGTAAGATTTAAACACTTCAAAAGGGCCTGAAAGACACCGCTAAATGAAAGACTAAACATGGCTAAAGGAAATTTGTACAGCAGGAGAATGGCAGCGCTTTCAAACAGAAGTTATACCTGAATGAGCTATCTGCATGGATGTGCAGAGCTCCAGGAACTGGACTATATTACACACCTAGCACTCAAAACAGGCAAAGGAGGGTGATGGCTTCAGTAAATAATTTGTGCACAGATTATTACCTAATAGACTTCCTCACGGCGATGACGGACCCTCTCGGGGAAGACCTAACACTAGTCTAGCAATAAAAACATAATATTCCTTGTGCTGCTAATCATAAATGGTATAGGCATTTAATCAAGCAGGCAGACAGACAAATGACAGCGCTCAAGGCTGCACCTGAAATGAAAACTGACAGAGGTGTGCAGAGTCCCACTGGGGCCAAGTACATGCATTGGATGCAAAACAGATGCAAAGGATGGCTAAAGGAAAGTCATTAACCAGTTACGGACCACGCTAATTGAAATCTACACCGTTTTGATGCTGATAGGGCTGGCAGGGCGTAGATTTAAACTTACCGTTCTCGTCGCTCCCGCTGATCTTGCCCTGTTATCTCCCCACCACGGCTCACTCGCTCTGCCGTCTCTATAACGGCAGAGCCATGTGAGCGGGTCAGGAGCCGATTTAATTGGCAACTGAACCCTGACTATCAATGTAAGCCACTCCTATTGGCTTACATGGATGGACATGGTCAGAAGCTGATGAATGCAGCTCCTGACCGGCTCACAGGAACTCTGCCGTCATAGTGAGCGTGTGATTCAGACACTGCTTCAGCCAGAAAAAGATAAGCAGGGCTGCCAAGTAACTGGTGTTATTTAAAAGGAAATAAATATTGCAGCCTCCATATACCTCTCGCTTCAGTTGTCTTTTAAGGGGGCAGAGACTGCTGGTACTTAAGTGGTTAAAAAAACCTTAACATTATTTCACTCTGTTCTGCAACATTCTCAGATTTCTTCTATAAACACTGGCATCCTGTTTTTTGGTTTTTTTTTTAGTTTAGGCATACCCTGTGATCATACTCACCTAAAGGATTATTAGGAACACCTGTTCAATTTCTCATTAATGCAATTATCTAATCAACCAATCACATGGCAGTTGCTTCAATGCATTTAGGGGTGTGGTCCTGGTCAAGACAATCTGCTGAACTCCAAAATGAATGTCAGAATGGGAAAGAAAGGTGATTTAAGCAATTTTGAGCGTGGCGTGGCTGTTTGTGAAATACTCAGACTGGCCCGTCTGGCACCATCTGCTCAGTAACTGGGATTTTCACGCACAACCATTTCTAGGGTTTACAAAGAATGGTGTGAAAAGGGAAAAACATCCAGTATGTGGCAGTCCTGTGGACAAAAATGCCTTGTTGATGCTAGAGGTTAGAGGAGAATAGGCCGACTGATTCAAGCTGATAGAAGAGCAACGTTGACTGAAATAAACACTCGTTACAACCGAGTTATGCAGCAAAGCATTTGTGAAGCCACAACACGCACAACCTTGAGGCGGATGGGCTACAACAGCAGAAGACCCCACTGGATACCACTCATCTCCACTACAAATAGGAAAAAGAGGCTCCAATTTGCACAAGCTCGCCAAAATTAGACAGTTGAAGACTGTAAAAATGTTGCCTGGTCTGATGAGTCTCGATAATCAGAATTTTGGCGTAAACAGAAGGATCCATCATGCTTTGTTACCACTGTGCAGGCTGGTGGTGATGATGTAATGATGTGGGGGATGTTTTCTTGGCATACTTTAGGCTCCTTAGTGCCAATTGGGCATCGTTTGAATTTCACGGGCTACCTGAGCATAGTTTCTGACCATGTCCATCCCTTCATGACTGCCATGTACCCATCCTCTGATGGCTACTTCCAGCAGGAATAATGCACCATGCCACAAAGCTCGAATCATTTCAAATTGGTTTCTCGAACATGACAATGAGTTCACTGTAGTAAAATGGCCCCCACAGTTACCAGATCTCAACCCAATAGAGCATCTTTGGGATGTGATGGAACGGAGCTTCGTGCCCTGAATGTGCATCCCACAAATCTCCATCAACTGCAAGATGCTATCCTATCAATAAAGGCCAACATTTCTAAAGAATGCTTTCAGCACCTTGTTGAATTAATGCCACATAGAATTAGGGCAGTTCTGAAGGTGAAAGGGGGTCAAACACCATATTAGTATGGTGTTCCTAGTAATCCTTTAGGTGAGTGTGTATGTCACAAAGCAACACTCATAGAGGCCGAGTTAAGGCTGGAACTCGCATCCAATTTTGACTGGCCAATCGCTGACCAATTTTACCACCTCCATGTAGCATGAGGGCCAACAGATTTTGAATACTATGAGAAAATTGTGTAGTTAAAGAGAACCAGAGATGAAACACCCTCATGTATTTTTATTACATTTATCAGTGGGAACATGACAGTAAACACCTACTCTGCTTTTAGTTTTAAGGTCCGTACACACGCCGGACTGGAGGCAACGACAGGTCCGTCGTTGCCTCCCGCTGGGTGGGCGTTCCAACGACAGTCCGGCGTGCGTACGCACTGTCGGCGGACTGATACGGCTGTTCCTGAGCGATCCGCCGGGCGGATCGCTCAGAAACAGCCGTATCAGTCCGCCAACAGTGCGTACACACGACGGACTGTCGTTGGAACGCCCACCCAGCGGGAGGCAACGACGGATTCGTCGTTGCCTCCAGTCCGGCGTGTGTACGGACCTTTATTCTTCTCAGTCTAATCTATCTGTTATCAACTGTGATAAGAATCCACCGACTATTCAGTCTAAGTTTGACCTGGAATCATTATAGCTGAGTCACTCTTCTGTGGAGTCTTTTCAAGCCCAAGCCTTCCCCCTCCTGGCTCAGATTTCATACTCGGAGCTGTTGACATGGGAGGGGCTGCTACTGCCGAGAAAGAAGCTCTGACACACACAAGTGTATCTGTGTGCAGTGTGCAGCCTGTCATTATCTACTGTATGCAGTTTCATTTCTAT
Source organism: Hyperolius riggenbachi (assembly GCF_040937935.1). Classification (NCBI taxonomy): domain Eukaryota; kingdom Metazoa; phylum Chordata; class Amphibia; order Anura; family Hyperoliidae; genus Hyperolius; species Hyperolius riggenbachi. The sequence continues at coordinate 414,364,223 of NC_090649.1, read as the reverse complement.
GAGAGACACTTCCTACAGGCATCCACACAGCATACCAGAATAATAAACTTGAAAGCAGACAGATGAAAGCCTGCTGCAGCCCTGCTTGTCTATAGTCTATAGACAGCACATCCAGAACAGTTTATAACCTGGAAGCAGAAGAGATATGAGCCGGCGGCCAAATTGGATATTTCCTGGAGCAATAATGGATTAAAAAAACACTCAAAAAGGCACTCCAGAGTGACGAAATTATCAGGTAGAGCATTTATTCTGTACAAGCTATCAACTGATATGTTTATTTTGTGTGAATCGTTCATCTCTGGTTCCCTTTAAGCTCCCCACCTTTAACTGTGATTGGCAGGGCAGAGAGAGAGACCTTAAAGGGATACTGTATCAGCGGGAGTGAGGACTTGACAACGCAGGCGCAGTTGTTTTCTGATTTTAAAGTCAGAAATTCCAGAAGTGAACTGGAGGCGGGGCCGGAGCATCGGTGAGTGGCTGCGCCAGCACAGGATGTCTGCGGGGGACCATTAGAAGCCCCGGGTAAGTTCAACTCATTTTCCCCCGACCCCCCCCCCCCCCTACAGTATCCCTTTAAAGGGGAACTGAAGTAAGAGGTATATGGAGGCTGCCATATTTATTTCCTTTTAATCAATACCAGTTGCCTGGCAGCCCTGCTGATCCTTTGCCTCTAATACTATTAGCCATAGCCCCTGAACAAGCATGCAGCAGATCAGGTGTTTCAGACTTGAAAGTCAGATCTGACAAGACTAGCTGCATGCTTGTTTCTGGTGTTATTCAGATACTACTGCAGAGAAATAGCCCAGCAGGGCTGCCAGGTAACTGGTATTTATTAAAAGGAAATAAATATGGCAGCCTCCATATACCTCTTACTTCAGTTCCCCTTTAATCGATTGGCTCTGATTCGTGTGATTCAGATCGCTTCATGTTAGGTCATTATCAGCCACCTGGGACAACTTTCATCTAGCCTGTGTACGAGGCTTTAAAAGCGATCTTGTGCATGTTGTGGTCGTGGTTGCACTCGGTGCACGGAAATCGACGGAACTTGGGCAGCAGCCCAACTAGAAGGGAGCCTGTGAGGTATGGTAATTACAACTTTACACACTATTTCAGGGTATCTGCCACCACCTCTGTTTTCTGAGACAGAGGAACTCACTAACTGGCTATTTCTCGACCTGCAAATAAAACGGTTAAAACACGCTGTATTCTGTCTAGATATCAACAATAGTAGCGTCTCTTTAGAGACCTGAGTTCAGTTTCTGCGTATGCTGAATAATAGGGTAGCTGGAACAACAAATGACGATAGCGTCGGTTTATTGAAAGCAATATAAATAATTAATATATACAGACCCCCAACCACCTCTCGGTGGGAGTCTCCCAAGGTTTGGTCCTTGGCACCATACTGTTCACCCTATACACATCCTCCATTGGCAAGGTTATCTCCTCCATGGGTTTTAACTATCATCTGTATGCAGATGACACCCAGATCTACCTCCACACCCCTGACGTATCCACCACTACCATGGACAAGGTCTCCTCCTGCCTATCAGCCATCTCCTCCTGGATGCCCGCTAGGTTCCTGAAACTAAATCTAGACAAAACGGAATTTATGATCTTCCCACCCCGGCCATCCACGAACCTCCCAGATGTGCATGTCACTGTTAACCACACTACCATTCGCCCTACCTCTCAAGCCCGCTGTCTGGGTGTCACCCTGGACTCCACACTCTCCTTCACTTCCCACATCCAAAACCTCACAATGTCCTGCAACTTCCACCTTGGTAACATCTGTAAGATTCGCCCTTTTCTGACCTCTGCCACCAAACTCCTCATCCATACCCTCATAATTTCCCGCCTTGACTACTGCAATGCCCTGCTGTCTGGACTCCCTATGACCCGAACAGCCCCACTGCAGTCCCTCATGAATGCAGCAGCCAGAATTATCCACTGCTCCCATCGCTCCACCACGGCAGATTCCCTCCACTGGCTTCCTATCCAGTCCAGAATCAGATTCAAGATACTGTGTCTGACCTACAAATCTGTCCACAAAACCTGTCCAACCTACATTTCCGATCTTACTCAGAGGTACACACCTAGCCGCTCACTCCGCTCTTCCAATGAACTTCGCCTAACCGCCCCCCCCCCCCCCCCCCCGCGCATCACCCAGGCCCATGCACGCCTCCAGGACTTCTCAAGAGCTGCTCCAACACTATGGAACTCCCTACCTCCACCCATTAGGGCAGCCCCCTCCTTCAACATCTTCAAGAAAGCCCTCAAAACTCACCTTTTCACTCTGGCCTACTACCCCTCACAAGTGCTCTAAACCCACAGCTGAACTCTGGTCCCCTACCGTTCGTGTCCTTACCTCTCCCTCTAGATTGTAAGCCTTTGGGCAGGGTCCTCCTCCTTTTGTGTCCTACCTGATCTTGCACCTCCATTACTGTGAACCCATGCTATGCATCTGAGTGAACCTAACTTGCCTAATCTCCATGCTCCATCCAGTGACTGACTAAGCATTACCTTGTACTCATACTATGCTGTGTGATCTGGTTTTCTTGTATTCCTGTATTGTCATATTGCTGTATGTCACCCCTAAATATTGTCTGTAACCTAAATTAATGTTCAGCGCTGCGTAATATGTTGGCGCTTTATAAATACAATAAATAATAATAATAATAAATGTTGAATGCTGTAGTTTTATGTTTTCTACCCACATATGAGATACAGTTAATTTGACTACAGTTCCTCCTTTAAGAGACTCAAAGATCCTTTAAATAAAAAAAGATTTATACATTCCTGGGGCTTCCTCCAGCCCCATATGCTCTGATCACTCCCACACTGCTGTCCTCAGTCTTCTGCAGCACCGGTACCGGGTCCCCGCACTTCCGTCAGTCGGCTCCAGTCTACGCAGGAGAAGTACGCTCTTTGCATATCTCTCCAGCAGTTACTGGAAAGATAAGTAGAGGGCGCACTTCTCTTACGTCAGACTGGCTCCGAGTGACGGAAGTGCGGGGACCCGGTACCGGTGCTGCAGAAGACTGAGGACGGCGGTGTGGGAGCGATCGGAGCATATGGGGCTGGAGGAAGCCCCAGGAATGTATAAATCTTTTTATTTAAACAAGCTCTGGTACACTTTAAACAGAAATAAAAATGATAGCCTCTTGATTTTCTTTCAAGTAATCCTGTAGATTACTGTAATGTAAACTGGCGCATACTATACAGCTTTACTACCACAACAGTGCTTTTAAATTATTATTTTTTTTATTATTTTTAGACCAGAGAAGAATGACTGAAATTACTGGTCATCTCATTAAAATAAGACTGGGGGATCTTGAGCGTGTGAAAACCAAAGATGGAAAGGAAGTAAGTGGCATTATTTTTAGTCTTGTTATTGATTTCCGTGAATTTTGCTCATATGTTCTTGGTTACACGGTGATCTTCCTGAAGCATTTCTATAAGCAGAATATAAAACCCTCTCCAGAGGTTGCTCAGGGGTTGCCTTCTGGGCAAAAGTGTGAGCGATATATACATAAATAGCTGTCTTTTCACTGAACATTCTGCACCTATCAGTCGCTGCCCTGAGAACGTTATTACTGTTTGCAATGTGACACAATCCCCAGGGGGCAGCTACGGACTGGCAGAAAATAGACTCTGCTGCCCTTATTAAGAGTGAATCACACCATTAAGTACTGTGTGGGGGGATCAGCTGATGGCTTATTTCTGAGTGTATCTCTCAGAGCACATCTGATCTTTGCAATGTAATGCTGTATGTGGGAGCCTATAAAATGTTGTGTTTCTGCTAAGGCTACTGTATCTGTATACTGCTATTTCTACCTGTCGGCGTTCTTGCTGTTAGCTCCATTATCAAATGCAGTCTATATTTAGCTCAACATCACTTTTATTAAACTAGCCAGGCCCATAAAACACGGACAGACCAAAGAGATTACATGGGTGGTGGGGCTACAGTTTTGTTTTCAGTTGCATGGCTCCTAGATTTAAAAATGTACTCTCTGATGCATGACTGCTGGGGCTATAACTTTGCTCTCAGTTGTATGGCTCAAAGGGCTACCACTTTGCTCTTAGCCACATTCAGTACATAGCTGCCAGGGTTACATGTGCATGACTGCTAGAGGTACAGCTTTGCTCCCAGTTGTCTGCCTGCTAGGGCTGAAACATTGCTCTCAGCTGCGTGATTTTTGGGGCTAGCTTGCTCACAGTGGTATGACTATTAGGGCTACAGTTTTTCTCCTGTTTGTGTGGATGTAAGGCAGAGCTGGGCCAAGGCAGAGGCTTGGGAGGCACCAGCCTCTGACCATCTCTTGCACAGTCTCATCTCTGATTCCCGCTAATGGCACCACTAGAAGGAGTAAGAGAGATGACCCTGTGCAACAGACAAGGCTGAAGAGTGATCATTGGGGGGAGTTGTCATTGGGGATGTTGTCTGTAAGCTTCCATACTGGGGGCACGCCTGACTATCTGTGCTGGGGATGGGGGCTGCTAATAATGGGGGACATCTGATTATTCTGGGGAGGCACATCTGGTTAGCTATACTGTGGAACAGATGGCTATCTATACTGGGTTTTGGCGGCTACCTAATACTGGTGGAACTTCTGGCTATCTGTGCTGGGAAGGGGGGCTGCTGATACAGGGAGAACCGCTGCCTATCTATGCTGGCTTGGGGGACAGCCTAATTCTGGGAGCACTGGCTGGGGGGGGGGGGGGGGGTGTGACCTAATACTGTGTGCATCTGGCTACCTATACTTGGGAGGCATCATTGGGGTTGGGGGGCACACTTAGGAATCCTCTGGTGCGGGAGAACTTTGTCCCGCCCTACAGTTGGAAATACCACCTATCTCCCAGTTGCATTGATGCTAGGGTTTCAGATCATGGCAAACTATAATGTCATTCAGACAGAGCCTTCTTTCTCAATCTTGTTATCCCTCCATCTTCTCTGTCTCAAGTATTTGTTAATATTACAGGTTTTGTTGTACGATTGGGAGGGTTGCCTGTATTGTTCTTGTTTCTCCTTGGAAACCATGTGTATACTATATTAAATATATAGCAATGTTGGAGATGGTGCAGTCCTATCAATAAACATGTGAAAAGTTATATGCATTTTATCAGATTTCTGTTGGCTTAATAATGTTTGTGTGTAAAAATCAGAAACTATTCAGTGTGTAGCGTTTCACAGTATTCGGGGGATATAGAAAGGAACTTGTGTTAGGGCTGGCGCACACCAGAGCGGGTCATGAGCGTTTTTAAAAACGCTTGGTGATAGAAAACTGCTTGGCTAATGTATTTCAATGGGCCGGTGCACACCAGAGCGGTTCATTTTTTCCCCAAACGCAAACTCGGGGGCTGCAGCATTTCTGAAGCGTTTCTGCCTCAATGTTAAAGTATAGGAAAGTGGAAAACCGCTCTGAAAAATGCTAGATCTGAGAGGTTTTCCAGGCGTTTGTCACAGAAGTTGTTCAGTAACAGCTTAACTGTAACAATATATGACATCCGCTGACTACACAAAAACGCTCCCAAAAACGCTAGGCATGTTTAGAAAACCTCTCTAAACATGCCTAGAATCGCTCTGAAAATCTGTTTCAAAAACCTCTAGCGTTTTGTGGATCTGCTAGAGGTTTTCGGTGTGCACTGGCCCTTACTGTGATTCTGTCCTTGGCAGGGTCATCATCAGTTAGGGTATCTCTGTTTCTAGGTCTGTATTGTGCCTAAATAATGTGTGTGTACAGGAGAGTGTTCTGATAAAAATCCTTATTGTGATCTACTCTGGTCTCAGCATGCAGGTGGCATATACTCCAGACTAGAAGCTCAGGTCAAAACGTCTGTCCAGTCTACCACCCGCCAAGGTAACACAGAGAGGAGCCTCAGGTAGGACTTCAAATAGCACTACTTACTGTTTGTCAATGGCCACTGAAAGCATTATGCAGATACAAACACAAATGGGTTTCTGAAGGAATGGGCAGTAATTTAAAGAAAACCCGAGGTGGGTTTTCAAATTCCTAATTGCACACAGAGGCTGGGTGTGTATATAATGCCCAGCCTCTGTTGCTATATTGTTCTCCCCCAGACCCCCTCTGCTTGTCCCCATAAATCAAACTGCCGTTCTAGCGACACGCAGCATATCGATAGCCGGCTGTTTACATTGCCACTGTTGCCGCTTCGCCGCCTCCTCCATATCGCCGTTCCCCACCTGTGTCCCGTCCCTCCCCACTGATTGGAGGGAAGAGACGCAGGCGGGGAGCGGCGATATGGAGGAGGCGGGGGAGCGGCGAGAGTGACAGTGGCCATGTAAACAGCCGGCTATCAACACGCTGCGTGTGTATGCAGACCCAGCCTCTGTGTGCAATTGAGAATTTTAAAACCCACCTCGGGTTCTCTTTAAAGCCTTTAGCATAGTGGGAAGAGACTTTGTGCGCTGGCAATCTGACATTAGAAGTAGAAAATTAAAGAACTGTATATAATTTAAAGAAATTATCCAAAGTCCCATTCACTTGCATTAGTTATGAACCATGAATTTTTTTCTCAATATTAGTTATTCCTGTGTGACCTTTATTTAAAGTGGCCCTCCAGTGTAAAACTAAACCCATGCTATTGGCACAGGCAGCAAAAGTTATAACAGAGTAGCTACAAAAAAATGCCTAAAAACTGACCACTTGTGCCATAAAATCCAGGTTTCTGTGGTTTGCCACGCCCCTTTTGTGAAAACTGCCATGGCAGTGTCCTTCCTTTGCAGATACTGCTAAGAGATTGTCATCTGTGGGTGGAAGGTGACTCAGTGTGGTCTGAGGGGTACTTTGTTTCTGTGCCACTGAGTCGGCCGATTTGTAGTACAGTGTGCTGCATTTTAGAGCTGCCACATTGCTTTCCTGTTGGTTAAAGAGACTCTGTAACAACAAAAACCTCCCCTGGGGGGTACTCACCTCGGGTGGGGGAAGCCTCCGGATCCTAATGAGGCTTCCCACGCCGTCCTCTGTCCCACGGGGGTCTCGCCGCAGCCCTCCGAACAGCCGGCGACTGTGCCGACTGTCAGTTCAATATTTACCTTTGCTGGCTCCAGCGGGGGCGCTGTGGCGACTTTCGGCACGGAAATAGACGGAAATACCCGATCTCCGTCGGGTCCGCTCTACTGCGCAGGCGCCGGAAACTTGCGCCTGCGCAGTAGAGCAGACCCGACGGCGATCGGGTATTTCCGCCTACTTCGGCGCCGAGAGGCATCAGAGCGCCTGCGCAGGAGCCAGGAAGGTAAATATTGCGTCACCGCTGCACGGAGGGCTACAGCGAGACCCCCGAGGGACGCAGGACGGCGTGGGAAGCCTCATTAGGATCCTGCGGCTTCCCCCACCCGAGGTGAGTACCCCCCAGGGGCCGTTTTGTCGTTACAGTTCCTCTTTAAAGCAAATCCGAGATGAAAAACTAACTATAACAAGTAACTTGTCTATATATCTTATCTAAAGTTTAGATGGTTTACACAGCAAGTCTAGCTGAAAACAGCTTCAACAGTTTATGATTAGTTATTCCTGTGATACGAGGGCAGCCATGTTCTGTTTGTCACAGGCTAAGGGCTGGAGATGCTATCAGCTTGCCTGTGTGTAAATTCAGTCCCCTCTCCTCCTCCCCTCTGCCTCTGAAATCAATGGCTAGCAACCTCCTCCTGCCCAGACTGAGCTTCCATAAGCCCTTGCTACAGTGCCAAGGAACAAAAGGAGTTGTGGGCGAGGCTTGATTAGTTTATAGGGAATTAAAGTATTAAAACAAAACACAGTATTTGGCTTGAGGAATGCCCTATAAACTATATGAAAGGAACACAATTATGCAATGAGTAAAAGTTTATCTCAGATGCACTTTTAATTAGCCAGCCATTGCTGCACTGGATTAAAAAAAAAAAGTCACAATAATTCTGGCTCTTTTACACTTTGAAATGTACAGAGGAGGTCTACATTAAACACTGCCATCATCTGTGGGGGGGTCACCAAGGGAAAGCTGGGAAAGGGGTGGGCAATTTGTGGTGGCCGTCAGTTTTGCTGGAAGGTGCCATCACTTTTAAGGGTCATTCACATTGCCGTATTTCCATATTGCGGCAACGCGTGTGGGAGGCAGACACGCACTAACATCAGGAGTGCATAGACTGCTCTGTCTTACATGCGTTGTGAACCAGTGCGGTCCGCAAACACATGCTTCAAGCATTTTTTTTTTTAAGCAAAACGCGTGGCTGACCCATTCGCTACAAGTGAATGGGATGAACAACGCATAGAAACGCAGATTGCGTGCGATCATACGCATTGTGTTCCGTTGGCACGGCCTTCTGCGGGTTGTTATGTGAACGAGGCCTAAGTAAGTACTGTGTTCAGCTTCCTCTCAAAATTGTTGTAGAGATACTTATTCTCGAATCTTAAATAAGCAATATAAAGTTTCCTTTAGTAAAGATCACATTATCCACCACTAAAATATCTTCATGAAAGGATCACGGGATTGTAGTAAAATGGTTGTACATAAAACCTTTTCCTTTTGGTAGGGTTTTTCGGTTAAACTGTTAAAAAAAAAAAAACCGTAATAGTAGAATGTACTAATTGTAATACCTTGAAGTATATTTAATAGTCATTAAGTAAATAAAGATAAGTGGAGATAAGTTTTTAGTATGCTTTGCTAGCGAGGTGCTAAAAAGATATTGGGGAAGGTGTGCTATGGCACCACTACAGTAGACTCTCATTCTAGTAAACTCTGATATAGTAAACTCAGTGTTCATCATATCCCAACAAATGTGTATAAATAATATGACCAATTCTGATATAGTAAACTACTTTTCCTGGTCCCCTGGAGATTACTATACAGGGATTCTATTGTATTAGTTTCAAGAGTATTATGGCCATGGTCCCTCCCTGTGGCTGCCTGTTAAGCCATGGCCCCTCTCTGCATATAAAAGAATACTAGCCTTGCTGCAGCTTTAAGACTTGCCATCATAGCTATAGATATGTGAAACGAACCAAACATCTTCGTTTAGATGGAGGTGTTATTTTCTGCCTTCTTGTGACTTGTGCCTGGGTTATTTTATTTAGTGCTGTGTGTTGTTCCTCACATTCTGGTTCACTCGGTCAAGCTAATATGAGGGGAGTGATGTTACTTGGAGGTTGAAGTATTTATCTCAGTGTTTAGCTGCCTCCGATATTAGTATGTTGGCTGGGCTCCTGCTTAACAACAATGAGTGTAGTTTCCCTTATTAATTCTGATACACTAGAAGCACATACCCCTCCAACTGGATGTGGCTTCGGCAGTTAAAGATGAACTCCAGTGAAAATAATGCTTAATTTTTACAATAATTATGTAGAAATGATTTAGTTTGCTCATTGTAAAATCTTTCCTCCCCAGTAATTTACATTCTGACATTTTTACTGCTGACAGGTGATGTCACTGGAAGTAGTTGCTGCTTGCTTCTTTGGCAGTTGGGAACAGCTGTTATTTCCCACAATGCAACAAGGGGTTTCACCACAAAATCAGCAATACAGAGCCCCCTGATGATCTGTTTGAGAAGGGGGGGGGACCATCTACTGATTGGGATGAAGTTCAATTCTTGGTTACGGTTTCTCTTTAAGCTGCACACTTTCTCCCAGAAAGCAATGTGCCTCTGTTTCAAAGAGGCGTTAAAGGGCTGATTAACACCAGCTCACATGATCAAAAATATGTAGAGTATTAAATCCTAGTGTTCTGGTATTGCATCATTGGGGGATTTACCTGGACTTTTTAGACCGAATACTTGTGGATGGAAACACGCTAAGGAAAGCCTGATATTTTATTACAATAGTAACCGTTTCTTTTTCTTTGCAGGTCTAAACCTCGTTTTGGAACAGCGCGTACAACATGAATGTGCACTGCTTAGACTCTGGGGGGCCTAATAATTTGTCCATATGGACAGCTGAAGTATTTATTAATAGTTTCTCTTGCTTGGCAAGTTTTCTGCTGTTTGGAATGCTGCTAGGACAAATTGGCAGAAGTTCTAATCTAGCTGTAAATTTGTTTTTTAATAAAAAAAGCAAAAAAACAAATATCCGGTTTTTAATTTTATTGTTCAATTAAAGGGGATCAGTAGCTAATTAACACAATTCAGAGTAATGGAACACAATATGTACAGCAAACAATTATAATAGATATACTTGTGATCCCTCTGCACAAGTTCACATATCTTATATATTGGATCCATCCAATAATTCCATAGTCATAAATGTTGCCTGAATGAGAAGTAAACACAAGCAGACTGCTATGTTGTGTTCCTCGTAAACTGTTACTTTGAAGTCCTTGGCTATACTGTACAATATCATATGGATCCTGTTTGTGATCAGGACACCAAGTGGAGTCCACTTAGCTTAACAGTGTATTCAGAAACCTGCACAATCTTACAGAGGCTCTATGATGAAAACTAGGCTACTGGAATAACCCTGGTTGCATGTACCTAATAGCATCAGACACTAAGCGTTTTTTTTAAATGTACTAATGTCTGCTTCAAAGGTATGCAGAGATCCTGCCCATCACATTTCAAACTAGGCAACGTGTCTTCCTCCTCTGCTGACTCAGGCTGTGCTGTGTAATAGTATTTCTCCATGCTGAGACTGTACAGGCGATGCAAGCTTTTTAGCAAGTGCTGGGGAACATGATAGCACTGGAAGCAGACGGAGCCGAGCCCAGGGTAAACAAGTAATTTCTTTTCTTATTTCTTTATTTATGATCTTCCACAGCACTGGCTGAGCAGCCTCTACCTGCATTCCAATGTCCTGTACAGATTCAGGAGGAAGAGCTGTTACAACGCAGCAGAGGGTGAGGACACACAGGATCTATGCATATGCTGCCTAAAACTTTTCAAGCAGACATTTAAAGAAAATGCTTAATATCTGATCTTCCTAATATTGGGTATATGCTACCAGGGTTATCCCATTAGCCTAATGTTCGCCATAGTGCCCCTTTAAGCTGTAACAATAGTGTACTGTAACATTTTAGCCATAACAGTAGTATATGGTACCATGTTAGCCATCAGTTAAGGCGGGAAGCTTTGAATCTGAATGATTCCATTTATTGGAATAACTGCATTACATAGTTTGTATAACACACAGTAAAATGTACATGTGTTGTGTGCCCATGGACATTTTACAGCTATTTGGTGAATATACCCTCTCATGCTTTGACTTATTCATTTTCCATTCAGCTTTTAATTGATGGAGGTTTAGGCTTTTCTGAAACCCAGGTCCTGCTATGTGTTTATCTGACTGTATATTTTATTCTTGGGCAGGGCTATCCAACTCCAGTTCTTGAGGGCCAAATCCATGCCCATTGTTTAGAATGGACAGTTCTACTAAACTGAGCCTTTCCTGATTCAGTCCCATCAATTAATTTGAGCTGTTCCAAAAAAAAATGTGTGAGGACTTTGGCCCTCAAGAAGTGGAGTGAACTGGGGTAATAAAAGCTTTGAAACTCATGCATCCCCAGTATTATGGTATTAATCCCCAGCTTTATGGTATTAGAATACATTTTGGCCTTTTTAAGTGAAGGCTGTTTTCTGCTTTGAGTCTTCAACTACAGGGAAACTCTGATGGCAGATACATGACAGGTAAGTTCATCTATTTATAAATATGGCGATCTACTATAAACTTTCAATAAATAAGAGGAATAGAGAAATGGTGGCATGCATAAAATGCTCATAATTATCAAGAGCTTTCAGCAAACAAATTGCCCCATAATTTCTGTAGGTAGGTCTGCATGGAAGTTTCTGGATAAAGGATGACTATTACATTGCTGAAACAGAGGCTGTAAGATGTGAATCACTTAGAAGAATAGATATTTTAAGAAATGTGGCATTTCTTTATTCTTCCTCCAGAAATGTTGCAGTAATGGAAACCTTTTCTTGTTCAGGAACTTCTGTATCAGCGGTGACTGTGTTTGTAGGCTCAGGAACTTGTGGTTCAGTAGCCTCTCTATCAGCGTTGACTGTGTCTATAGATTTAGAATCTTGTGGTTCCGTAGCCTCTCTATCAGCGGTGACTGGGTCTGTAGTCTCAGAATCTTGTGATTCAGTAGCCTCTGTATCAGCGGTGACTGGGTCTGTAGACTCAGGATCTTGTGATTCAGTAGCCTCTCTATCAGCGGTGACTGGGTCTGTAGGCTCAGGATCTTGTGATTCAGTAGCCTCTGTATCAGCGGTGACTGGGTCTGTAGTCTCGGGAACTTTATTTGTCTCTTTATCCTCATTAGCAGGATCCTAAAGATAAAACAAGTGTTTTTCACAATGGGTTAATAAGTCTGGGATCTCTACAGCTGTTTAGCTTGATCCTTCTGGCCCTAAACGTCAGTAATGAGAATTGTCTGTATTGGCCCCAACGATCAGATTCACACCAATCATGGAGCCAATTCAGGATGCCTAAAATTAAATGACCATTAATATAATCACTTTTAAAGGTACCATACATGTTTTAATTTGCAAGTAAATATACAGGATGCTTGATTTCCCAAAATTCAGCCATTTGAGACCACATCATTGAGATAAGGCTACTGTGGGAGCTCTCCTGCTTCTCCCCAATATAAACCTCAAACTCTATACTGGTCTTAGCTGAGCTTCATTGTAAATAGTTTAACTACTATGCTTTGATTAACCAGTTCACCCCCAAGGGTTTTTATCCTAACGGACCAGAGCAATTTTCAGTTGTCAGCGCTCCTCCCTTTTATTCCCTAATAACTTTATTACTACTTATCACAAGAAAATGATCTATACCTCGTTTTTTTCGCCACCAATTAGGCTTTCTGTGGATAGTACATTTTGCTAAGAATTTTTTTATTCTAAATGCATTTTAATGAGAAAAACAGAAAAAAAAATCATTCTTTCTCAGTGTTCAGCCTTTATAGTTTTAAAATTAAACATTCTCCTGTGGATAAAACAAACACGTTTTATTTTCCCAGTGGTCCCGATAATTAAACCGTTTAGATTATGTCCCTACCACAATGTATGGCGACAGTATATTATTTTGAAATATAAGTGGTTATTTTTCTGTTTGTTCTGGCCATAATTACAAGCCCCTATGTAATAAATTAAAATTAATTTTCCCCCATAAAATATAGAATAAAAAAAGCTGAGTCCCTAAGGCAACTATTTATTTATTTTTTTTAAGCTGATTTTTTTTTTACAAGTGTTTTTTTGGGGGGGGAGGGTTAGAAGTGTAATTTTATTAATGATGTGTATATACTTGAAAATGTATGTATTTTGTAGGTGTAATATACTTTTTGGCCACAAGATGGCGCTAGTGAACACTCATAGGCCGTGTTCATTTTTTTTTTTTTTTTTTTTTTTTTTACACTTTATTAAACTGTTACATTTCCTGTTTATGCGAATGGATGTAGCCGCTGTTCGCGGTCACGTCCATTCACTCCAGGCACTGCGATTGGGTAGAGGACTGTTCGGTCCTCTTCCCCAATCACCCAGCACGGGATCCCGACGGTAATGGCGGCGGTAGCGGCGGACACACGGCGGTAGCAGCGGCGGGAATGCGCGACGTATTAAAACGTCATGTTGCTGTTAATAGCGGTAAGCATGACGTTTTAATACGTTAGGATGGCGGTAAATGGTTAAGGCTAGTTTCACACCAGGACGTTGCGTTTTAGGGGACGTTAAGGTCGCATAACGTGCCGTTAACGCTACGCCTGGTGGTGTTGGAGCAGGACGCTACCAAGAGCCGCGTTACAAGCAGCTCTTGGTGCGCCTGCTCTGTCGGAGGCACTGCGGAGACCACGTGAGCGGAGCTCTCCGCATCACGTGGTCCCACCAGCCAATCAGCGGCCGCTCCAAGAAGAAAACACTGCAAGTGCAGTGAATATTAAGTAGCCATGTGCCTGGCTACGTAGCGGCCTCTCCCCGCCTCCTCTCCGCCCCCAAAATATAAAAAAAAAAACCACCCGTACTGAGCATGTGCAAACAGTCTAACGCGGCTTCGCCGTGTGTATTGTACTGCATGCAGTACGTTATCAGGACGTGCTGCGTTACAATGTAACGCAACGTGGGCACTGTGAACAGCCCATTGATTTTTCATTGCTGTGCGTTACAGGCTGCACTAATGTGCGCCTGTAAAACGTCTCACTGTGAAAGCAGCCTAAAATGTATAAGAGAATAAAATATGACAGTACAGGACATAAAAGTAAACCTGAGGTGAAAATAAAATGAAAAAAAAAATTAGTTAGCCTCCTACTCCTATTTTTTTTTCTTCTAAATATCCCATGATTTTATTTATATATACATTTGAAAAGTAGCCTGAGGCTAGATTCACAGTGGGACGTTGCGTTTTGATGCCACGTTAAAGTCGCACCGCAAGCTTACAACGCAACGCGCCCAAAAAGTGGCAACGCAGCGTTACCGTCGCATACAGCAGATACAGTAAAATATACAGGCAATAAAAAGTATGCTTCCAAGTCATTACTGAGCATGTGCAAACAGTCCAACGCAGCTAATAACGTGTATAACGCACTGCATGCAGTACTTTTACTTAACGTGCAGCGTTAGGCAACAACGCAACGTGTGCACTGTGAACAGGGCATTGATTTTTCATTGCAGTGAGTTATTCTGCATTAAATGCTGTTTTAACGCGCGACTTTAACGTCCCACTGTGAACTTAGCCTGAATGTTTTATTTTCTTTGCTCAATGTCAGTCTATAAAATGTCCTAGAGCTAAAATACTATTGACCTTTTTCTATTTCTCTCCTGCCCAAAGAATTTGTAGTGTGACAGGAAAACCTTTATAGCTGTAATGAGATTTACTATCTTCCCCGACAAGGCAGAAGCAGTCACTTGCATGCATGAATGAACTCTTTCAGGCAGCAAAATAAAACAAACATCCAGGTTATATATGTTTTGCACTGTATATACACTTATCTCATATCATGTCTCCTTCTGGTACACTTTAAATAAATATATAACTAGTAGACCCAGCCCGTTTAAAAACGGGCTCTAGGTCTACAGCCGCCGCTCCCTGGTCCCAGCTGTCAGTTACTGTAAACACATGCGCAGTAACAAAAATCCTGGGACACAGGGACAAAACTGCTGGACTCAGTGACACTTGGGTTTTATTAGGTAGGAGGCCTCTTGCACACTGCAAGCAATTCAGATTCAGATTCCGCTTTTTAATCAGTTTTTACCTCCGATTCAGATTCAGATTTGCAGTGTGCAAGGAGTAAACTGCAAATCTGAATCTGAATCGGAAGTAAAAACAGATTAAAAAGCGGAATCTGAATCTGAATTGCTTGCAGTGTGCAAGAGGCCGGATGTATATTAAATAAATGGAGTATAAATAAGTAAATGGAGTCCCAGGTAATTATCTCACCAACACAGCGTCTTCGTCACTGTCGCAGGGCTCCCAGGATACCACATATTCAACAATGGTCTCCTCCGTCACTGTTTGCTGCGGGTGTACCGTGGTTTTCTGGACTGAAGAATCTGTATTGATGCTCAGTTCAGCTCCACTGCCATAAAGACAAACAGACTATACATATAAATTGTCACTGATAACACTGCATTTTATTAGCCATACACTGAGCCTTAAAGTGGATCCGAGATGAAAAACTAACTATGACAAGTAACTTGTTAACTAAAGATTAGATAGTTTACACAGCAAAGCTAGCTGCAAACAGCTTCAACAGTTTCATGTTTGTTTATTCCTGTGATACAATGACAGCGGCCATGTTTTGTTTGTCACATTACACACAGGCAAGCTGCAACTGCATCTCCAGCCCTCAGCTCACTCCCCTCTCCTGCTTCTCCCTCCTGTCTGCCTCCAAAATCAATGGCTAGTAACCTCCTCCTCTTCCTGCCCAGACTGAGCTCCCTTAAAGTGAACTAAGCAGCTCCTGGCTTCAAATAGCTGCAAGGGCTGCCATTGTTCAGAAGCTCAGCCCCTGCTGTTTTACAACTAGCATTGTCCAGGCTAGGTGTGAAATTCTTCAACTGTAACTGATGTTTTCTGTTTGAGGTGATTTCTTATCTGTGTTCAACAATCTCCTGCTCAGCGACCTCAGGTCCTTTGCGGACGGACAAAATGGCTATTTTAACCCTTAGATGTAAAAAAAATGAGGTAAATTGAAAGTTTTTTTAATAATAAACCACATTTTTAGAATGCAATTTTTATTTGCTATAGAGCTGCCCTGGGTGTTAAAAATGATGCTCGGTTCACTTTAAGCCCTTGCTACATGGAGTGCCAATGCACTTTGAGCTGTGGGCTAGGCTTGTTTAGTTTATAGGGAATTAGAGTATTAAAACAAAAAAAAATATATATTTGGCTTGAGGAATGCCCTATAAACTAAGGAACACAATTATGAAATGAGTAAAAGTTTATCTCGGATCCACTTTAAGGTAACAAGCTTTACACTGCATGGGAAAAAAAGGCTTCGGAAAAATTCCAGCCTAACAGCTTTTTCACTGAAAAGCTTTTCACCATGGTTCTCACTTATTCTGTATCCGCAGAGTGGCATCTCAAAACTTAAAGGGGAACTGAAGTAAGAGGTATATGGAGGCTGCCATATTTATTTCCTTTTAATCAATACCAGTTGCCTGGCAGCCCTGCTGGTCTATTTCTCTGCAGTAGTATCTGAATAACACCAGAAACAAGCATGCACCTAATCTTGTCAGATCTGACTTTAAAGTCTGAAACACCTGATCTGCTGCATGCTTGTTCAGGGGCTATGGCTAATAATATTAGAGGCAGAGGATCAGCAGGGCTGCCAGGCAACTGGTATTGATTAAAAGGAAATAAATATGGCAGCCTCCGTATAACTCTTACTTCAGTTCCCCTTTAATCTGTAATTATTTCCTTTGTACTGTTTCATCATCTGTTCACTGCATTATGTATAAACACTGTATAAAGAGGAACCAAAGTACGAAAAAAAAATCTTTAATTCATAGGGGAGGGAGGGAGGGAGGGAGGGAGAGAGAGAGAGAGAGTGTGCAAAGATGGTGATTAGCTCTCCTGCCAGCACTGATTGTGCTCCCCAGAGTTCAGGAGCATCACCCCCTCCAGGGATAACACTACGGAGTGCGGGCGCTACGCCCCATCCAGGGATCTAACTGCAGATTACGGGAGCAGCACTCCTTCCAGCAGGGGTGTTTCTAGACTTTATCAATCCACGCAAGAAGTTCTGTGTTCCCCCCCCCCCCAAAAGACAGACACTACGAAAAACATTTTATGAAAAAATGATTGAAAGGACCACTATAGAGAAAAATGATAAAATGTATAATAAATACATATAAGGTGTACGTTTGTACTAGTATAAAGTGCATTGTAAATGACCTTTCTTTCAGTGTTACTTTCACTTCACGGCAGTATAAACTTCACATTTGAATGCTGGATTCTCGACTTCACTTTGCTCCCCTCTCTCCTTCCCCCTTGAACACAGGTAAGGGCGTCCCCCTTCCACTTAGCAGCTTTGTGCCTGGCACTGCTCACCTTCACTCTGATGTGCATACTGAAGACAGGGTGTGCAGGAAGCATTGCCACTCACCCTGCATCCCGGCATTGTGTCCCCCCTTCTTTTGTGCAGCCATATCCCCGGTTTTGCTCCAGTCCACTCCCTCCAATGCACATGCCGGAAGCATTGCCGCTCCGCCTCCATCCCGGCATTGTGTCCCCCCTTCATTTGTGCAGCTATGTCCCTGACTTTGCTCCAGTCCACTCCCTCCAATGCACATGCCGGAAGCATTGCCGCTCAACCTCCATCCTGAAAGCGGTGGCGGCATCTCTTCTCTACATACACCCGAGGGCATTCTTCCACATTGCGTCTTTAAGGGTTCACGATTGATGACCTCATCAATCGAGGACTCTTAAAGACGCAATGTGGAAGAATGCCCTCGGGTGTATGTAGAGAAGAGCCGCTGCTCCCGGGATGGAGGCTGAGCGGCAATGCTTCCTGCACTTCGGCTTGTGCATTGAAGGGAGTGGACTGGAGCAAAGCCAGGGACATGGTGGAACAGGGAACTGATTGCCGTGATGCAGGATGAGTGGCAATGCTTCCAGCACACCACGTCTTTAGTATGCACATCGGAGGGAGGGGAGCATTACGCCACTGAGCGGAACGGGGACGCCATTGCCTGTATTCAAGGAGGAGGGAGAGAGGGGAGTAAAGTGGAGCCGGGGACATCGCTTATTGTATACAGTGATCGGAGTGCAGCAGGGGGACACAATCTGTGGCGGCACATTCACACCATAAGATGCACCAACATTTTCCCCTTTGAGGGTCTTTGCGTCTTATGGTGTGAAAAATACGGTATCTGTAAAGAAAAGCTAACCCAAATAAAGCTTTCAGAGAAGAGATGTTACCTTGTTGTCACCAGTGAGGAGGAAGCACTCTGGCTGACATTCTCTTCAGTCGTTGAGCACACTGCTGGAGACTCTGGAGTGCTCACTGCTGGGACAATGCTGTAAAAAAGTGGAGAATGACTTAATGCAACCCCCTAAGACTAAGGGATTTAAAACCCAAAATATCAAGGCCAACAATAAAGATGGAAATCTTTACTTTTACATTAAAATAACTCTGATACTAAAATCATCCCTAAAAAAAAAAAAGCAAAACGCCTGCGTGCCTTAAGAATCACTAACCAGGGGTGTTGATAGGATCCTAAGAGATCGGGGGCACTTCAGCCAGAAAATGGATGTGACCACACACCAGAATGTGGGTGGAGCCAAATTTACATGAACTTAACGGTCTAAGTAGGCCTGCCCAGCAAAATGTTTCATGAAGCCCACTCTCCATTAAAGGGGCGCTATGGCGAAAAATTGTAACTTTTTTTTTTCTGAACTCAGTGTACCTACGTTACTGCACCCAAGAGAATTATTAGCTTCATTGAAGCACTCCCTTTATTGGGTATATTTCGCATCCTCGTTCGATTTTCCTTTTCTTTTTTTCTTTCCTTTATTGATAACTAATCTTTTGTACAGGGCATCAACAAAGTAACAACAAAACAAAAAAATTGTAACATATATGTACAAACATAGACAAATAAGAAGTACATTTTTTTTCCAGAGTAAAATGATCCCTTAAATTGCTTTTCTCCTATGTTGCTGTCCCTTACAGTAGGTAGTAGAAATCTGACAGAAGCGACAGGTTTTGGACTAGTCCATCTCTTCATAGGGGATTCTCAGGGATTTATTTATTTATTTTCAAAAGCACTTAGTGAATGGCAGTTGCTATGTCCAACTACCAAAAAACTGTGTAGCAAGCAGGGAGGCTGGTCAGCATCATTGTTTAAATCCTTTTTAGGGAATATCTTTATAAAGAATTAAGGACTTGCTGAGAATTCCCTATGAAGAGATGGACTAGTCCAAAACCTGTCGGTTCTGTCAGATTTCTACTGTCTACCTACTGTGAGTGACAGCAACATAGGAGAAAAGTAATTTATGGCTCATTGTACTTTGGAAAAACCGTACTTATATGTCTATGTTTGCACATATTTAAAATTTTACAATTTTCGCTGTAGTGCCCCTTTAATATATAAAAAAAAAATGCAGCATATCACATAAATAGGCCATGTCATCTAAACATAACTAGGCAGTTACCTGGCTTCTGGGCTGGCTGGTTTGGATTTCTGCCTGGTGGGCTGGCCTGCGGCCAGGTTATTTGGCAGTTCCCCCATAGCACTCCCTGACTAGTGGGACCCCCTCCCATGGGCCTTCCATTGAGGCACCACAACTCCCAGCATGCCCCTATAGAAGAACCACAGCATCCTGCATGCCAGCCATTGAGGCACCACAGCTGACTGCCTGTGGGACATCTGGGGCACGTGCCACTGATCTTTGGGGCTAGCAACGCCCCTATCACTAGTACAATACATCTCTCGCCTTCTGTTGCATTCACACCATATATCCCTAACTTTTTTACTGCTGGAGACTCTGGAGTGACCTCTGCTGGGACAATGCTGTAAATGATTGAATTTGATGAACATAATCACCACTGAAACAGGTAATTGTTTAATGTACATTTTAAATATAATCATGTGAAAACTGCATTCTCTCATCCCATGTAATACCAGCACTAGTTTATATGTGGTGTAATTCATGTGTGGAACGTACCTGAGATGGGAAAAAAAGAAAAAATATATACCTGAGGCTTCCTCCAGGCTGATCACTCACTCGCCGTCCTCTGCTGCCAGGATCGCCCACAATTGGCCCTAGAAAGTCCTCCAGTCGGTGCAGGCGAAGTCTGGCTGCACAGGCTCCCCCCTCGCAGGGAACTTACTGTGACGGGTGTGCACAGAACCGGGCCATGCATGCGCAGAACGCCCCACAGGACTTTCCAGGGACAATTGTGGTGGAGGAGAACGGTGAGGAAGTGATCAGCCTGGAGGAAGCCCCAGGTATGTATATATTTTTTCTTTTTGCCCATTTCAGGTTTAATTTAACCACAGCCGACCGCAGCCTGCAACAACCTGCATGTCATGTTATACCAGGTTAAAACAGATGTAATTTTTACCCCATCAAACTAGAATAGTGTAGTGCAGGAGAAACATCTTTTGTTCTGTTCTCTCTGCTCAGCTGCCTGGGGGGTAGAAAAGCTTGTTCCGCCTGAGAAGCTATCTCAGCCTATCATAGTGAGTAGCAGGAGAGAGAGGCTGTCCCTATTGGCTCTCTGCTCCTGTCAGTCATGGGGATAGCCACAAGGAAAGGCATTCAAAGCTGGTTTTATATAGACAGATAAGAGCTACCAGTAATTAGAGAACATGTTCTTGGGCTTTAAAGGGACACTTAAGTCAAACAAAAAAAATGAGTTTTACTCACCTAGGGCTTCCAATAGCCCCCTGCAGCTGTCCGGTGCCCTCGCCATCTCTCTCCGATCCTCCTAGCCCCGCCGGCAGCCACTTCCTGTTTCGGTGACAGGAGCTGACAGGCTGGGGACGCGATTGATTCTTCGCGTTCCCAGACACATTAGCACCCTCTATGCTGCTATATGGTATATGATATATGCTATAGCAGCATAGATGGCGCTATTGTGGCCAGGAACGCGAAGAATCACTCGCGTCCCCATCCTGTCAGCTCCTGTCACCAAAACAGGAAGTGGCTGCCGGCGGGGCCAGGAGGATCGGAGGGAGATGGCGAGGGCACCGGACAGCTGCAGGGGGTTATTGAAAGCCCCAGGTGAATAAAACGCATTTTTTTTTACTTAAGTGTCCCTTTAATACATGCTCTCATCTTCATGAATTGACATTTGCTGACATGTGAGGTAATTACTACACAAGTCGGTAATTCACCTCACTAATTGGTAATTTCAGCTTGCCATGCAGTAACAGCCTTGATATTTTAATAAATGCTCCGTAAACGCAGCTGTTTTCAGCATTACCGAATCCAGTAATGCTTGATGAATTGATGCCATAGGGTATACAGTAGAGAAACATGATATTAAAATATATGGTCTCTCCTGACAACATTGATTGTGCTCCTCTGTGTGCAGGAGCATCACCCCTTCCAGAGACCTAACTACAGATCATGGGGTCCTCTAAACTTTGATACCCCCCACTTAATGCTTCTCCCTCGAGATTAAAGGGGTTCTGTAGCATTTTTAAAAACAAAAAAAGTTTCACTTAAAAATAAACCACAAAATCCAGGCTCCTCACCTCAAGCTAGGACATTTAAACACTTGCAGATGTAATAGGGAGGTGCTGGAAGGGGTGTGGCAAGCAAAACAGCAAAGTCAAAATGAACTTCCGCACACTCATGGAAATCCATTCACAAAAATCATGCAGCAATCAATGCTGTCCCTACAGCGAACTTAAAAGCTGTGATCTTCGTTACAAAAATAAAGTCTCTTGCGTAATCACATACACCGCGTAGAAGTAGCCCAGTGTCGTATGTGTCCTAACTCTGGCCCTGTAACATGCATAGCTCAAACATGCACGCATTTAGCGCATCAAAACCTATCTAGGAATAGGAGCATATATCCTTACCGTCCTTCCTGGGACAGATAGTGCATCTAACTAATCCTGCAAGGGAGCTGCTAGTACCAACATATAATAATACAATAACATTTCTATAGCGCTTTTCTCCCATAGGACTCAAAGCGCTTAGGCTCTCTCAGATTCAGTAATTGGTAGTAGGAGAAGAGGGAGGGTAGGGAGAAGAGAGAGAGAGCACTAGATAAAATCCTAGCCACAAGGATCAAATACAATAAAAAAAAAATCCAGACTCCTCACCTCGAGATGGGACATTTAAACAAAAAACATAAAAAAAACAACAACACAACAGTCCCTACGGGGTACTTACCGCTGCAGGGGGGAGCCTCTAAATACTAATGAGGCTTCCCACATCCTTATAAGACTCAATAATTCAGCAGTCTACCCCGAAAATACAGCCGACAAGGATGCAAGCTGTTGCGCAGGCGCAGTAGCACCTGCAATATTTACCTACCACCATCCTGCACGAGTCGCCTGTTCAGTAGAGTGGACCCGATCGGGCTCGGCTATTTCTATCTGAACCTGTGTGCAGGATCGCGGTAGGTAGATATTTACCTCACCACTATTCGGGGGCTGCCAGCGCTGGATCCCGGAGGGTTAAGAGGACGAAGGAAGCCTCATTAGGATCCAGAGTAAAGAAAAGCTAACCCAAATAAAGCTTTCAGAGAAGAGATGTTACCTTGTTGTCACCAGTGAGGAGGAAGCACTCTGGCTGACATTCTCTTCAGTCGTTGAGCACACTGCTGGAGACTCTGGAGTGCTAACTGCTGGGACAATGCTGTAAAAAGTGGAGAACGTTAGAATATATGATTATCTCTCCTGACAACACTGATTGCTCTCCTCAGAGTGCAGAAGTGTCACCCACTCCTCAGACATATATACAGATCATGGGGCACTCAAAACTGATACTCTCACTTAATGCAACGCCCTAAGACTAAGGGATTTAAAACCCAAAATATCAAGGCCAACAATAATGATGGAAATCTTTACTTTTACATTAAAATAACTGATACTAAAATCATCCCTAAAAAGAAAAAAAAAGCTAAACACCTACTTGCCCTAAGAATCACTAACCAGGGGTGTTGATAGGATCCCAAGAGATCCGGGGCACTTCAGCCAGAAAATGGGTGTGGTCACACACTTAACAGCGGTCTAAAACCTGTCGGTTCTGTCAGATTTCTACTACCTACTGTAAGTGAAAGCAACATAGGAGAAAAGTAATTTAGGGCTCATTTTACTCTGGAAAATGTACCGTACTTCTTATTTGTCTATGTTTGCACATATTTTATAATTTTTCGCAATAGTGCCCCTTTAAGTGTAAAAGAGCCCTTAGGCTTACCTATACTGGTAATTAAATATTGCACGATATAGTAAGTGATTGGATGAGCTGTTTACCTGATTTGATTGTTAAATTTATTCATGTTTACCCCTGCTTGTAACTGGTTTTAATGGTTTTTAACAGTTAACTACTTTTTTGTTGTACCAATAAACCTTGTTTTTGATACATTTACATGGGATGTTACAATTTTTCATCCAACATTTTGCTGGGCAGGCCTACTTAGACCGCTGTTAAGTTCATGTAAATTTGGCTCCACCCACATTCTGGTGTGTGACCACACCCATTTTCTGGCTGAAGTTCCCCATATCTCTTGGGATCCTATCAACGCCCCTGGTTAGTGATTCTTAGGGCAAGTAGGCGTTGCAGGCGCAGTTGCGTTCGTCTAGTAAGATGAATAAATTGGAAGTGGCCCGTGGCGGGGGACATGAGAATCCTTGAGTGACAGCATGGGACAGGACATTTGCAGAGGGCCGGTGGAAGCCCCAGGTAAGTGACACTTTGTTTCTTTAAAAACACTACAGAACCCCTTTAAGGGCTGAGGGTTGTGTGCTGGGCTGTGATTTTTGCCTGACTTTACCTCCGACTGAAACATCTCAGTAAAGAAACGTTACAACAAATATGGCTTTTAGGCAAGAGAGGTTACCTTACTGTCTCCGGAGAGGGGGGATCACTTTGGCTGACTTTCTCTTCAGCCATTGAGCACACTGCTGGAAACTCTGGAGTACCCTCTGCTGGGACATTGCTGTAAATAGGATAAAAAGTGGAGAACATCATGCAAGAATATAGGATTAGCTCTCCTGACAACACTGATTATTCTTCTCTGAATGTTGGGACATCACCTATTCCAGCCAGGGACATAATTACCCATCATAGTCCCTCAAAACTTTCATACTCCCACTAAGGCTATGGTTACAGTGGGCATTGCGTTGTGTTTCCTGGGATAACAGGAACACAATGTAAAGCAAAAGAGTGCCGTATCAGTACATTGCTTTGTATGCAGTGAAGCATACATTCAATAAAAAGCATGTTTCACTCTCACTGTTGACGTACGCATCTTTCGGTAATGCACTGCATGCGGTGCATTACAATGTCGCATGCCGCAACGCACCCACTGTTTTGTGAACATTAAACAGGTGGTGCATTGCAGTGTGGCAAGCCGTGTTACAAAGCGGCTGTTATGCTGCAAGGCACCACTGTGAACCTTGCCTTAAAGCATCCTGCCATGACCAATGGTCTTTAAAGGGAATCTGTAAGAAAAAAAAAACAGTCCCTACAGGGTACTTACCTCTGCAGGGGGAAGCCTCTGAATACTAATGAGGCTTCCCCCATCCTCATAAGACTCAATAATCCAGCGGTTTACCCCGAAAATACAGCCGACAAGGATGCAAGCTGTTGCGCAGGCGCAGTAGCACCTGCAATATTTACCTACCACCATCCTGCACGAGTCGCCTGTGTCTGTTCAGTAGAGTGGACCCGATCGGGCTCGGCTATTTCTATCTGAGCCTGTGTGCAGGATCGCGGTAGGTAGATATTTACCGCACCGCTGTTCGGGGGCTGCCAGCGCTGGATCCTGGAGGGTTAAGAGGACGGAGGAAGCCTCATTAGAATCCAGAGGCTTCCTTCTCCCGAGATAAGTACCATTCATTTTTTATTTATTTTTTTTACAGGTTTTCTTTAACCTAAAACCATTATTTAACCATTATAGCCAATGATAATCGGAATCTTCACTTTTACACTAAAATAACCCTGATACTAACAGTATCCCTTGTTGAAATATCCCAGTAAAGAAAAATTTGAACAAATATGGCCCTTGGAGCTGGTTTCACACGGGCTTCTGTCGAGCTTCTGCTCAGCGTCTTGTTCAAACGCCGTCTTTTTTCAAGAACGCCAGCATTTAACAGCTAAGCTATTAATGTGTTTTGAAGGCTTTTAATGGTTTTCAGTGCGTAGTGTTTGAGAGCGTTGCGTTTTCTGGGCTTTTGGATGCTTTTGTAGGAAAGGCCTTGGATTTGTGTCTGCAGGAAGCGGAAATACAGGCTTTAGTTGGCTCTCATTGGCTTTTGCTGGCATTCAAACGCAACGCTAGCAACAGCAAACTACTTCTAGAAGCTGCATGATGCTATTGAGACAAGACGAGACACTCGGATCTACTGACAGGCTTCCATGAAAGCCTGCAAAGATCCTACTAAACGCTCCCATTCACTTGCATGGGACGGCACACGATCCGTAAAAGCGCCGCTTTTGGCCATCGCTCAAAACACCAGGTTTAATGCCCGCAAAAGCGTCTGTGTGAACCAGCCCTCAGGGATCGTTCACACTACAAGAGCTTTTTTAAGTGCTTTGAGAATTTAAAAGCTCTTGCTAATGTTATCCTATGTGTGTGTTCACACTGGAGCAAGATCTTTTAAACTTTCTAGTGCTTAAAAAGCTCTTGTAGTGTGAATCAGACATTAGTCTAGCTTGCTTCCACAGGTCAATAATTGGTGTCGGCTTTTGAAGCAGGAGCATCCCTCTAGACTCACCAATTATTGACCTGTGGAAGCAAGCTAGACTAATGAACCATATTGTATAGTGTGTTGATAAAGATCATCATTTGGGGAAGTAAAAAAGTGTGACTTCTTTGGAGAGAGGACCAACACATTTTGAACAGTTTTTTTATAATTTTATTAGAGTTTGGGTGCCCCCTTGTCCAACATTATTATACTAGTAAAAAAAGCCGGCCCATTAAAACATGGGCGTTAGGCTACGGGCACTCCGCACCCCCAGCAATGCGAGCACAGGTGCGTCCTGCTCGCCCGTCCTCCACCGATATCTGCAGTATATGCACACAGGGAGATGTTGCTTGCTTGGCAGTTGGAAAAGGCTGTTATTTCCCACAATGCAATGAGGTTCACAGACAGCAAACTGTCAAGTCTGGAAGCAGGGAAACAAGGACAGGATGCAGAGACACAGGGGTTTTATTATATAGGATATTATATTCATTTCAGTTGGGAGGCTGATATTTTATAGTTTTTATGATACTAGAAATATTCTTTTTCTGGACAGTGACTGGATTCTTCTACCCAAGTGGGACTGGGATTTTCCCGCACTTCCTGGTGATTGCTGCTTTTGGGCATCTCCAGTTTTTATCCCATTGTCCACAATCACTATATTGGGCTCTTCAAGTCCGTGTGCTGAATCTTCAGGACATCCTCTCAGTATCTGCAGTACATGATATGTAGGCTGTTGCAGTCTTTAAAGAGACTCTGTAACATGAAAAAGATCCCCTGGGGGGTACTCACCTCGGGTGGGGGAAGCCTCCGGATCCTAATGAGGCTTCCCACGCCGTCCTCTGTCCCACGGGGGTCTCGCTGCAGCCCTCTGAACAGCCGGCGACAGGCCCGACTGTAATTTCAATATTTACCTTTGCTGGCTCCAGCGGGGGCGCTGTGGCTGCTTTCCTCTCCGAACTACACGGAAATACCCGATCTCAGTTGGGTCCGCTCTACTGCGCAGGCGCCGGAAACTTGCGCCTGCGCAGTAGAGCAGACCCGACGGCGATCGGGTATTTCCGTGTAGTTCGGAGCCGACAGCCGTCAGAGCGCCTGCGCAGGAGCCAGGAAGGTAAATATTACATCACGGCTGCGCGGAGGGCTGCAGCGAGACCCCCGTGGGACAGAGGACGGCGTGGGAAGCCTCATTAGGATCCCCCACCCGAGGTGAGTACCCCCCAGGGGATCTTTTTCATGTTACAGAGTCTCTTTAAAGACTGCAACAGCCTACATATCATGTACTGCAGATACTGAGAGGATGTCCTGAAGATTCAGCACACGGACTTGAAGAGCCCAATATAGTGATTGTGGACAATGGGATAAAAACTGGAGATGCCCAAAAGCAGCAATCACCAGGAAGTGCGGGAAAATCCCAGTCCCACTTGGGTAGAAGAATCCAGTCACTGTCCAGAAAAAGAATATTTCTAGTATCATAAAAACTATAAAATATCAGCCTCCCAACTGAAATGAATATAATATCCTATATAATAAAACCCCTGTGTCTCTGCATCCTGTCCTTGTTTCCCTGCTTCCAGACTTGACAGTTTGCTGTCTGTGAACCTCATTGCATTGTGGGAAATAACAGCCTTTTCCAACTGCCAAGCAAGCAACATCTCCCTGTGTGCATATACTGCAGATATCGGTGGAGGACGGGCGAGCAGGACGCACCTGTGCGCGCACGCACGCACGCACGCACGCACGCACGCACGCACGCACGCACGCACGCACGCACACACACACACACACACACACACACACACACACACACACACACACACACTGTACCTGATGCCTAACCCCATTTCTCCGCACAATCTACCTGTCTGTGTCTGATGCCTAACCTTAAAGGAGTTATCAGGCTTTTTTTTTTTTATGAAAATACGTACTACTTACCCAGGGCTCGTCCAGCCCCAAGCTCCCAGCATGTCCCTTGCCACAGCTCTGCAGTCAGCTGTTCGCTGCCGCTGCCTCCCAGCCCCCGGCGATGACGTCAGGCCGACTGCGCCTGTGCGAGCGGCGCTGTCAATCACTGCCACATGGACCAGAGCGTACTGTGCAGACGCAGAACTACTGCGCCTGCGCAGTACACTCCGGTCCACGTGCCGGTGATTGACAGTGCTGCTCGCACAGGCGCAGTACAGGCCGACATCCAGGTCGGACTGGTGCCATCGCCGGGGACTGGGAGGCAGCGGCAGCGAATGGCTGACTGCAGTGCCTAACTGCCTGCCTCCCCCCTCCCCTGCCGCCAATCACACCACAAGAAGAAAAAACGTTCCCCCTCAGGCCAGGGTCAGAATGGGGATGATTATCACACAAAAAAAACCTCAGAGGGCACTGGCCTGGGCAGAGAATTGAATTTGACAGCAGTAGCAGGCAGGCAGCAAAGTGTGAGTAACTCAGTGACAAGAAGGGAGAAGAAGTACAGAAACAAAATTTATAAAAACCACCTTCTCCTCTGGCAACCTGGACCCGACCTCCTCTATCCTCCTGTCTCCTCAGTCCTACACCTCCTCCTCCTCCACAGCAGCAAGCAGCTATAGGTGGCATCTCCGACTCCCAGCCCCCAGAGTGTCCGACTCCTCCAGCCAGGACAGCCAGCCAGCCACTCGTAGCCACAGCTCCAGGCCCCCCCAGCACAGAAAGCTGAGGAGTGAGACAGCTCACTCCGACGACACCTCAGGCACAGCAGCACAGGGGAGGACTGTGTCCGACTCCTCCAGCCAGCCACTCGTAGCCACAGCTCCAGGCGCCCAGCCCCCTCAGCACAGAAAGCTGAAGAGTGAGACAGCTCACTCCGATGACACCGCAGGCACAGCAGCACGTTGCGGGCGGCAATGGCTCCAGGCGGGGGGCGGAGTCAAGCAGGGTCAACCCACCGGGCCGGAGAGGACCTAAGCTATTTGTGTCCTTGTGCCGCTCACATCCACCGCAGGCGCAGCCACGCACAAGGGCACACCACGGCCGGCCGCCTCAGCCCCTTCTCTGATTGGATACTTCAACTTGCCGGGAAATATCGCGCGAGGTTGCGATCCCCACTGCGAACCTGTCACCTGTGGTATGTCTGCTGCCACTGCGTATAGCAGCGGCTGGCCCTAATTAGTTAAGATTTGGGCGGCCCGGGGGGCAATTGCCCCCCGTCCCCCTGGGCCAGTCCTCCCCTGACCACCGTCTTCAGAGAAGTGCAGGCTCACCTCTTCTTCAGCTGCTTTGCCTAAATTATTTCTGTGTAACAAAACAAACCAGGAAACAGTTGCTTCAGCTTCAGTATTGTAGTACATTGATGCTTCCTAAATCTGTAAATGATAAATCATCTTTTCTGGAAAGAAAGGTGTCCACATACAAAAAGTCGGGGTCAAATGACGGCTCAGCCTGCTGCCGCTGAAATTCCCGGCGACTTGATATACTATTTCCCCTCCGAGTTGTAGCAACCCAGGAAGGGGGGGAGGGGGGGGCAAGACATGTAATTCAGGGCCTGGCTGTCACTGGACCCTAATTACAGCTGTGTGCTCACAGACTATAGCCGTGCTGCTATCAGGCCGTCCCAGCACCGAAGTGACCTGCTTCACCATAAACCTGTGAAGACAGCTCAGTCATGCACACAACTGTTTATGGAGAGTGAAGATTAGAGAGAATGGAGACAACATAGTGGATTAAAAGCCCATGTGATATTGTTACTAGTAGTACATTTCAGCACAGATCTCCCACATTCATTTCTGATCAGATGAATCCAAACAATAGGCGTAAATGAAATAAAACATAAAGGCTTAACAGCTATTTTTAATAACTCATGTTGTAATGTTCATGCCTGTGCTGGCTGCCCAACGATATCCAGGTAGTTAGACTGCATATGGTACTCTGTGTCCTCTGCTCCTCATAGCGTTCCCCCTCTGGGCAAACACTTTTTGCTATAGACTCTGAAAAGCATACATATGGGGTGCTCTGACTCAAGTCTGACTGGGTTTACGACAGGCTTGTTTCAGGGTTGAGATTCAGATACTACTGATGTCAATAAAGGGGAGGAGCAGCGGGTGGAAGTTCACGCCCCCAGCCCCCCACAGGTAAAGGGAACCTAAACTGAGAGGGATATGGATTTTTCCCTTTAAAATAATACTAGTTGCCTGACTCTCCTGCTGATCTTGTGTCTCTAATACTTTTAGCCACAGCCATTCAACAAGCATGCAGATCAGGTGCTCTGACTGAAGACGGAATGGATTAGATGCATGCTTGTTTGAGGTGTGTGATTCCGCCACTACTGCTAAAGAGATCAGAAAGGCTGCCAGGCAACTGCCATTATTTAAAAGTATACATCCATACCCCTCTCAGTTAAGGTTCTCTTTAACCACTTGAGGACCCACCCTTTACCCCCCCCCCCCCCCCCCCCCCCTTAAGGACCAGCATTGAATTATGTGATCTGTGCTGGGTGGGCTCTACAGCCCCCAGCACAGATCAAACACCAGGCAGAGAGATCAGATCACCCCCCTTTTTTCCCCACTAGGGGGATGATGTGCTGGGGGGGTCCGATCTCTCCTGCCTGCGTGTGGCTGGCGGGGGGGGGGGGGCACCTCAAAGCCCCTCTCCTACCTGGCCCCCTGGTGATCGGGGCTGCACAGGACGCTATCCGTCCTGTGCAGCCTGTGACAGGACGTCCCCTGTCACATGGCGGCGATCCCCGGCCGCTGATTGGCCGGGGATCGCCGATCTGCCTTACGGCGCTGCTGCGCAGCAGCGCCGTACAATGTAAACAAAGTGGATTATTTCCGCTTGTGTTTACATTTAGCCTGCGAGCCGCCATCGGAGCCCCCCGCCGTGATTTGAAAGGAAACAGCCACTCGCGCGAGCGGCTGCTTCCTGATTAATCAGCCTGCAGCTGGCGACGCAGTACTGCGTCGCTGGTCCTGCAGCTGCCACTTTGCCGACGCACGGCATAAGCGTGCGGTCGGCAAGTGGTTAAATTTCTCAGCCGCTCTACACATCGCGTGGAAGTTTTGCCTCGGAAGAAGCTTGCCTTGAGTGAAACGGTCGTCAGGCACCCACCGCCCGCTCATCCTGCAGTTACATTGCACACTTAAAGAGACACTGAAGCGAAAAAAAAAATATGATATAATGAATTGGTTGTGTACTATGAATAATTACTAGAAGATTAGCAGCAAAGACATTATTCTCATACTTTTATTTTCAGGTATATTGTGTTTTTTCTAACATTGCATCACTCTATAATATGTGCACATTACACAACACTCAGCATTCAAAATGAGTCTTTCAGAGCAGTCTGTGAAGTAATGACCTCTCCTCTAGCAGAGGAAAAGTAAACAGTTAACTTACAGTTGAGATAATAAAAGTCAGATAACAGCCCTCTCCACGACTAACTTAGTCGGAGAGCTTAATGGCTTTTTTGCATAGAGATAACAACTGGAGTTTCTCAACTCTTCCTGTACTGGAAACAATTAGACTGATGTATCTGATCTTAATGTTTTTTTCTTAGCTGTACTACACATACAAATCATAATATCATTTTTTTTTTTCGCTTCAGTGTCTCTTTAACACAGTATGTTTACACCTATGTACAGCTGAAGAATAAAAGCTATTCAAATGCTCTCTCCTTTATCGTATATATAAAACTAGCCAACCCGCGTCGTAGCATACGCCGCATCTATCTATCTAATAGAGTACGTGCCTCAACCTTGAAGCAAGAAGAAGTAGGCTTTCCATGAGAAAATGTATGCGTGCTCAAACACCAAGTTTAACCCTAGCAAGTCTGGCTTTGCAAATCCGGCCTAATTGGCTATTCATGAGGCAATGCTCATGCAAATATGCATTTGCTTTCGCATGCCAAACTATGCAGGGTCCAAAAACCAATACCGCAAAGCGATCGCCCTGCGGGTATTAGTTCATGCTACATTAGCACTATCCAGGAGCGCCACGGGGAGGATTCCGAATGCCCCCATACAACTGGGGGACTGCGGGGTCCCAGGCTCTCTTACTGCCTGGGAACCACAGCGGCACCCCGGAGGGGGAGGCTGGGTGTCGCAGCTGCACCCCCCCCCCCCCCCCCCCCAAGTGTGGTCATGCACATTAACTTGGGGGCACCACATGAGAAAGGAGTGAAGCATGGGTCACCCCGAGCTTTAGAGCTCAGGGCTGGCTCACATACAACACTCCGGGGTGGGGGGAGGACAGGCGCAGACAACTCACTCCAGGGCTCACACCACCAGAGCAAGCCATCCACCACCTTCTCCAAAGGATACAACTGCAAAAAATGCTTTCCATGAGAAAAATTTTGCATGCTCAAACACCAAGTTTAACCCTAGCAAGTCTGGCTTTCCAAATCTGGCCTAATTGGCTATTCATGAGGCAATGCTCATGCAAATATGCATTTGCTTTCGCATGCCAAACTATGCAGGGTCAAAAAACCAATACTGCAAAGTGCTCTCTCGCTGCCTGGGAACCACAGCGGCACCCCGGAGTGGGAGGCTGGGTGGCGCAGCCGCCCCCCCCCCCCCCCCCCCCAAGCGTGGCCAGCGCTGGGGAGAGCCGTCCGCACCCACCTCCTAATATTAAAAACAGCCACTTACCTTAACATCCATTGGGTTCTGCTACATGCGCATTAATTTTCTCATGGAAAGCATTTTGTGCAGTTTGTATCCTTTGGAGGCAGGTGGTGGATGGCTTGCTCCGGTGGTGTGAACCCTGGAGTGAGTGCGCCTGTCCTCCCCCCCCCCCTCTGGAGTGCTGTATGTGAGCCAGCCCTGAGCTCTAAAGCTCGGGGTGACCCATGCTTCTCTCCTTTCTCATGTGGTGCCCCCAAATTAATGCGCATGTAGCAGAACGCAATGGACGTTAAGGTAACACAGTGAAGATGAAATCCGCACACTCGCTGGTATAGTCCAAGGGTTTTTATTTGAATCCAACTTGCAAATACAGAAATTAGGCTGACATGTTTCGGATAAGATCCTTACTCATAGCCTGAAACACTGACATCTTGGTGGAGCATATATACTGTCAGGACCGCCCATATCTGAGGTATGTGTCTCGCCACATTACTAATATTATCCGTTTTCCACGAGGCCCCATTAAAATGTTCAGAGATCCTTTGTCTTAAACAACGTGTAGTGCAGCCAACATATTGCAGGCTGCAGATTGTACATGTGACCACGTAAACAACGGATTTTGTGTTACAATTGATAAATTGGCGTAAAGGGAAATTTCTCTGATTAGCCATGGATGAGACAGTACGTGAAGAATGATGGTAAGTACAATAATTACAGGAAGAGAAACCACACCTGTACGATCCGGTAGTGGACAACCAAGTATGTCGCACCGGAACAGCAGAGGACTGGAAGAGGCTGGGGGAGAGGGTGGATCCCAGGAATGGGGCCTTTCTGTAGGCGAACCTACAACCTGGTTGGAGTACTTGTTGTAGCTTATCATCCGCATATAGCACAGGGATATATTTCTTGATGACCTGCACCACCCTGTCATACTGTTGGCTATATGTAGTTATGAAGTTGATAGAGCCATCATTGGACTTCTGGACCCGTGTACTATCGGTGGACATATTTTTGCAGACTCTGATCTGTGCCTTTAAATTTAAGTCAGGGCTTTCCTCCCATGGGCGGAGGAATACACGCCCTTATGGGCGGTCCTGACAGTATATATGCTCCACCAAGATGTCAGTGTTTCAGGCTATGAGTAAGGATCTTATCCGAAACATGTCAGCCTAATTTCTGTATTTGCAAGTTGGATTCAAATAAAAACCCTTGGACTATACCAGCGAGTGTGCGGATTTCATCTTCACTGTGTTCCTGTCTTGCTGTCTGGCATCCAGCACCTTGCCTAAAGGTATCAGAGGTAGAGCGGTCTGTCTCTATTTGGACGTTAAGGTAAGTGCCTGTTTTTAATATTGGGAGGTGGGTGCAGACGGCTCTCCCCGGCGCTGGCCACACTTGGGGGGGGGTCGTCCACGCCACCCAGCCTCCCCCTCCGGGGTGCCGCTGTGGTTTCCAGGCAGTGAGAGAGCCTGGGACCCTGCGGTCCCCCCAGTTGTATAAAAAGGGGGCATTGGGAATCCTCCCCGTGGCGCTCCTGGAGGCCTGGAGCACACCAAAAACTGCTAGCAGATCCGCAAAATGCTAGCAGATTTTGAAACGCTTTTTCTTATTTTTCTGTAGCATTTCACCTAGCATTTTGCGGTTTTGTGAAGCGTTTTTGGTGTAGTAGATTTCATATATTGTTACAGTAAAGCTGTTACTGAACAGCTTCTGTAACAAAAACGCCTGCAAAACCGCTCTGAACTGCCGTTTTTCAGAGCGGTTTGCGTTTTTCCTATACTTTACATTGGAGGCAGAAACGCTTCCGCAATCCAAAAAATGCCTCACCTCGGGAGTATGCGTTTCAGCAAAACGCCTCCCGCTCTGGTGTGCACCAGCCCATTGAAATACATTACCCAAGCGTATCCGCAGCCGCAAGTGGATCGCAAAACGCTGCCGAACCGCTCTGGTGTGCACTAAGCCGGATAGTGCTAATGTAGCATGTAGCAGGGTGACTGCTTTGTGGTATTGGTTTGTGCATGCATTTGCATGAGCATTGCCTCATGAATAGCCAATTAGGCCAGATTTGCAATGTCAGACTTGCTAGGGTAAGGCCTCTTTTCCATGGACTGTGAATAGGCAGTGAAATCAGAATCAGAATCGCTTTTATTTCGCCAAGCACGACTGAATCGTGCCCGGAATTGGGTTTGGCACATAGATGCAGGGCATTACATAGAAACATAAGAGACATAGAACATCTTGGACATTACTTCATTTCAAAACATATACATAGCACATTTACCCCAGCCATGTGGGTTGCAGGTAGAAGATCGGCCTGGAGGGGGCAAGGGGCAACCTGAGGGGGGAGAGAATGAGCAGCGTTTGTAGAGTTCAGCAACTTTACGGCTGAGGGGAAGAAGCTATTTTTGTGTCTCGTGGTCTTAGTGGAGATGGACCGGTACCTCAGATACCTCCGCCCCCAGGGGAGCTGACTGAAAAACTGGTGGCCAGGGTGAGAGGGATCATTTGCAATCTTCAATGCTCTGGAACGTAACCTGGCATTGTAGAGGTGGTCAAGGGCAGGGAGCGTGTTCCCTATGATCCTTTCTGCTGACCTGATCACCCTCTGTAGTTTGCATCTGTCGCTTTCGGTGGAGCCAGCATACCAGACAAGGATGGAGGAGCAGAGGACGGATTCGATAGTTGCGGTATAGAAGTTTGTCAAGAGATTCTGTGACATGCCGAACTTCTTCAGTTGGCGAAGGAAGTAGAGCCTCTGCTGAGCTTTCCTCTGGGTGAAGACAGTGTTTTCCTTCCACTTCAGGGTGTTGGAGATGGTGGTGCCCAGGAGGCGGACACAGGACACTTTTTCCACCACCGTTCCTCCAATGTGCAGTGGGGGTGGAGTGGGGGCATGCTTCCTAAAGTCGATGATAATCTCAACGGTTTTTGCATTGTTGAGGACCAGCTTGTTCTCCCTGCACCAGTGGCAGATCCTGTCCACCTGATGGCGGTATGCCTGCTCGTCATTGTTGGAAATCAGGCCGACTGTGGTGGTATCATCTGCAAATTTGATTACTTTGACAGAGTCTGCTAAGGATTTGCAATTGTTCGTGTAAAGGGAGAACAGGAATGGTGACAAGACGCAGCCTTGAGGGGCCCCTGTGTTGGTGGTCCTTGGTTGCGAGGAGGTGGAGCCCAGCTTAACCACCTGAGATCTGTTTGTAAGAAAGTCTTTGATCCACAGTTGAAGTGTGGGGTGGATCCCGAGCTCAGCCAGATTCTCTTCTAGTATCTGGGGGCTAATGGTGTTAAGGAGGAGGACCCTGGCATATGAATTGGGTTTGTCAAGGTGATTGTTGACAAGCTCCAGGCAGATGTTAATGGCATCGTCGGTCGACCTATTTGCCCTGTAAGCAAATTGATATGGATCTAGCTGGGTTTCTGTTTTTTGTTTAAGAAGGGGCAGGACAGCCTTTTCAAAAGTTTTCATTATGACCGATGTGAGGGCGACAGGCCTGAAGTTGTTGAGGTCGGACGCGCCTTGCTTTTTGGGCACAGGGATGATGGTGGACCTCTTGAAGCACGCCGGTACTTTGCCACACTGTAGGGACTTGTTGAAGACGGAGGACAGGATAGGTGCAAGCTGCTGTGCGCATGTTTTCAGGCAGGCTGGCGACACCCCATCAGGGCCTGAGGCTTTCCTTGCCTTTAGCTTGGACAGGTGGCACGCCACATCTGACTCCTTTATGGCCGGGGGAGCCGAGATTTGGAGTGGTGGTGCTGAGGGATGGGGTGAAGTGGGGGGACCATGTAGCTTCAGGAGCCCCGCCGGGGCCTCCTTCTCCTCGAACCTGCAGTAGAAGCCGCTGAGGTTTTCCGCCAGCTCAGTGCTGGGAGTTGCGTTATGGGGAGGGAGCTTGTAGTTGGTAGCAGCTTTGAGCCCACGCCAAACAGCTTGCGAGTCATTTGAGGAGAGGTCCTCCTTCAGCTTATCTGCGTATCCCTTTTTTGCTATCCTCAGTTCCCTGTCAAGCAAGTTTCTTGCCCTCCTGTACTCCTCCTGATTCCCAGACTTGTGTGCGGCTTCCTTGCTTCTGCGCAGTTGTCGAAGTTTCTTGGAGAACCATGGTTTGTCATTTGGGTAGAGTTTGTGAGTTTTTGTTGGTATACAGGAGGCCTCACAGAACCTGATGTACGAGCTCACGTTGTCTGCCCACTCATCCAGGTTTGGTGCTTCCAGGGCCTGCCAGTCTGTGCAGTCAAAGCAGGCTTGAAGTTGTAGCTTGGCCTCGCTTGACCACACTTTGGTTGTTTTAAGGACCGGTTTTGCCGCTTCCAGGCGCCTCCTGTAGGTGGGAATTAGGTGGATGAGGCAGTGGTCAGATGCGCCTAGTGGTGCCCATGAGGTGGCTTTGTAGGCGTCCCTCAAGACCGTGTAGCAGTGGTCGAGAGTGTTCGCGTTCCTAGTGGGGCATGTGATGTGCTGATAGAACCGTGGAAGCTCTTGGCGGAGGTTGGCCCTGTTAAAATCCCCTAGAATGATGAACAGTGAGTCTGGCAGGGACGATTCCCATTGAGTGACAGTGTCGCTGAGGTCGCGCAGGGCGGTTTTGACATCGGCATCGGGTGGGATGTACACACCGACAAGCACATAGGAAGAGAACTCTCTCGGAGAGTAGAACGGCCGGCAGTTAACCAGAAGGAGTTCAAGATCTGGTGAGCATTTTTTGGCAAGGAGCACCAAGCAGGGCTGATGTAGAAACAGACACCGCCACCCATCTTTTTTCCGGAGAGGGTGCTGTCGCGATCTGCTCGGATGAGGTTGTAGCCTGGAAGGTGAAGGGCATTGTCCGGGATGTTGTCGTGGAGCCACGTTTCTGTGAAACAGATGACTGGAGTGTTGCTGCCGAGTCCCCTCTTTACCTCCAGGAGCCGCAGCTCCTCTAGCTTGTTTGGGAGGGATCTGACGTTTGCCAGGAGAATTGCTGGTATAGCTGACCTCAAGCCTTTCCTCTGCAACCTCACGCGGGCACCTGCCTGGCATCCCCTCCGGCGCTTGCGTGCGTGTGTCTTTGTCGGGGAGGCCTTTAGTTTCTGAACATGGCTCCACACAGAATCAGCCAGAAGCCTGTTTTCTGGGTGCAGTGCTGTGGCATGCTCCCACCTAAGTAGCTGTGACCTGGTGTAGGTGATGCGAGTGGATAGGGGTGTTGCGGGAGGCATGGCTGCAGCGCAGGGCTAAGCTTGTACGCTAATGCAACTCACTGGTACCCACAGAAACAGTGCAGAGCAGTCCATATCTCAGTGCATCACAGCAGTACAGTGCAGAACAGTCCATTGCAGCAGTACAGTGCAGGACAGTCCATAAACAGTTCAACGCAGCAATACAATACAGAACAGTCCATAAATTAGTGCATCGCAGCAATACAATGCAAAACAGTCCATAAATCAGTGCATTGCAGCAATAACAGTGCGACACAGCAATACAGTGCAGAACCGACCATACTCCGTGCACCGCAGCAATAACAGTGCAAGAACAGTCCATACATCAGTATATTGGAGCGGTACCAGTACAGAACAGTCCATAACTCAGTGCATCCCAACAGTACAGTGCAGGACAGACCATAATCCAGTGCATCACAGCAGTACAGTGCAGAACAGTCCATAACCCAGTGCATCACAGCAGTACAGTGCAGAACAGTCCATAACCCAGTGCAGAACAGTCCATAACCCAGTGCATCACAGCAGTACAGTGCAGAACAGTCTATAACCCAGTGCATCACAGCAGTACAGTGCAGAACAGTCCATAACTCAGTGCGTCACGGCAGTACAGTGCGGAACAGTCCATGTAACGGAGCAACAGTACCGAACATTGCCCCGCACTGTACGGGACAGTCCATAACCAGCGCATCCCAGCAAAAACCAGTACTGCCCTAGCAGTGGTGAGGTGGCTCTCAAACTCTCACAACTGCTCACTGCTGCCTGGTAACTGCTCGCTGCTGCCTGGTAACTGCTTGCTGCTGCCTGGTAATTGCTTGCTGCTGCCTGGTAACTGCTTGCTGCTGCCTGGTAACTGCTTGCTGCTGCCTGGTATCTGCTCACTGCTGTCTGGTAACTGCTTGTTGCTGCCTGGTAACTGCTTGTTGCTGCCTGGTATCTGCTCACTGCTGCCTGGTAACTGCTTGTTGCTGCCTGGTAACTGCTTGTTGCTGCCTGGTATCTGCTCACTGCTGCCTGGTAACTGCTTGCTGCTGCCTGGTAACTGCTTGCTGCTGCCTGGTATCTGCTCACTGCTGCCTGGTAACTGCTTGCTGCTGCCTGGTAACTGCTTGTTGCTGCCTGGTATCTGCTCACTGCTGCCTGGTAACTGCTTGTTGCTGCCTGGTAACTGCTTGTTGCTGCCTGGTATCTGCTCACTGCTGCCTGATAACTGCTTGCTGCTGCCTGGTATCTGCTCACTGCTGCCTGGTAACTGCTTGCTGAGCACACAGCTCAACAGTCCGTGGAAAAGAGGCCTTAAACTTGGTGTTTGAGCACGCATAAATTTTCTCATGCAAAGTACTTCTTCTTCTTGTTTGAAGGTTGAGGCACTTAGTCTATTATATATATAGCTGGTACACAAAAAACAGCCATACTGTGAGCCGGGTGTAAGCAGAGGGAACAGTTTGTTATTGATTAACAATATTCAAATCAAACAGAGAAGATCATTAACATTACAGGCGGCCCCCTACTTACAAACAGGTTCTGTTCTGGGAGATTGCTTGTATGTTGAATTTGTTTGCAAGTTGAGTCCTGTGTTAAACATGGTGAAAGTGGATACATGATTTTCTTTCAGACAACTTTCAATATGGACATACAGTGTAAAATATGATTTTTTGTTGTTGTTTTCAATGTGCTTTTAATGTGCCCCCCACCCAATCCTGAATAGAGACATCGCCCTGGCAACAGGTGAGTCACTTCAGCAACGGCGCTCCCCTCCCATTGTTTGAGCAGTTCACTCGTTCACAAGTAGCATCCCTGTACTGCCACCTCTCTCTTCCATTTACAGCTCCCATGGCCAGCTGATCACCCCTTCAATGTGTTGTTCCCCATTTGCTGCACAAGCCTTTTTTGAGAAATCCGGCCCTGCACTCTGGATGCAGTCACTCTCCCTGAGGGTGCCCTAGTTGCATATATAGTTTTACAAATCTTGGAGACTTCAAACCTCACCTCTTATTTTCATCGCCATTTTTAAATATCTGTGTGTTATTGTCAGAGCTGTCTTCAGATGTTTGTGAGCCTGTTTCTTCATCCGCTTCATTGCTTGATTTCTTGAATCTAGTAAAAAATAATAACAAAAAGGGCTTCAGAATAGCAAACTGATTGCATTATATATGCAAATGCATGGGCAGCTCTCATAAAAAGTAAATAGAAGCAAAACCCCTTTTTTTGGCTGATACAATAATCCTGATAACACCGCAATGCTGAAAAGCTCAAACCATATTTATCTTTTTGTTGGGAGTTGAATGAACTGACATGGCTGATGTGCCCTATAGAATCTTAAATTGATAATAGGAATGTTACACTTCAGGAAGCTTCTATATACTTTTGCTACTACACATTCCAATAAAGGAAACCTGAAGTTTGAGGGATATTGAGGCTGCCATATTTATTTCCTTTTACACAATACCAGTTGCCTGGCATCCTGCTGATCTTGATGGTTAGTGGGCCCATAGGCTGCAAGGACAGGTATAACTATAACTGCCTGCTCCAATGCCAGTTCTGCAGCACAGGGGAAGGGAGACCTCCTACTGCTATACCTGACCTCCACGACACTGTACCCAACCGTAAAGGACTACTCGAGCTAAAAAAAGTAAGCAGTTATAATCTGACAGAACCGGTTTTGGATTAGTCCATCGCCTCACGGGGGATTCTCATGCTTTTCTTTGTTATCAAACAGAAGTTTAAATGCCAAAATAGTTAGATACCAGCCTGCCTCCCTACTCACTTGCACACAATTTTTTCAGTTAGACAATTAGACTGAGGGCCCTTTTACACTTAATCAGTTGCTCTTAGTTATAACTGAAAAAAAACTGATTT
This sequence comes from Hyperolius riggenbachi, assembly GCF_040937935.1. Lineage (NCBI taxonomy): Eukaryota > Metazoa > Chordata > Amphibia > Anura > Hyperoliidae > Hyperolius > Hyperolius riggenbachi. Next base: position 414,323,783 of record NC_090649.1, on the reverse strand, counting down.
TCAAAGTGATGCCCAAGTTTTATTATGGCACAGTTCCCACTATACGCGATTTACCTGAAATCTTTTTCACAATGCACTGCTATGGTAAAATGCGTACTAACGCATACTAACGCATTAGGTGTAAAAGGGCCCTTAGAAACTGCCATTGAGAAAATTATTTTAAAAACCAAGAAAACCCTGATAACACCCAACTCCCCCCTCACCCCCCCCCCCCCCCCCCCCTTTCATCAGGAGAGGACTAGTCCAAAACCTAGTCCAAAGATTTTAACTGCTTACTTTTTTCATTGATGTGGTTCTTTAATAGCAAGTTTATGGCCTGCAAGCAGCTTGCTCTCATGCCCATTCTTTTTAATCGGGCCCATGTCTGACTCACAGGTACCCGACCTGCTGCAGGACTCGGAACCACTAACTTGGAACCACATTAGGAAAAGTGTGCTGAAGTGGGAGGGGTCTGTGGGATTTATTCACAAAATGTATCTCATGAATGATCTCACCTTGCATATTTTTCAACTCAACTATAAGGAGAGCTAAATCACGAGATAAACAGATAAGAGCCCCTTTTCAATTAACTTTTCACTGGAATTTTCTCCTAAGTGTAAATCTACGCAGTATTTTTAAGCATCTGGGAACTGAAAAACTACTCAAAAGTAGGTAAAGAAGTAATATCAGACTTATGTTGAGTATTATCTTACTTGCTGTGTGCTTAAAAAATGTTTTGTTGATGAGGTGTAAAAACGTCTCAGGAGAAAAGTTAATTAAATATGGGCCAAGAAGAGATACATCCAGGGCTGGTTCTAGACTTATTTGCAGCATGAGGCAAACTTGTGAAGATAGAGCCCCCCCCCCCAGTTGTCACACATGCGCCACGTGCTAAACGCCAGCGGTGAGGCACAAATGGAAGAGGAATAAGCCGAAGACGGATAAGCACTGCGCAGTGGGCAACAGATAATAGGACAGGGAACATCACTGGGGGTTTTGTAATTCATCGTTACCAATGCGCATCTGTTCGACCGCGACTGCCCAACATCGTGCAGCATGTCCAGTCGATACATGTGACCAATTTTGGCCTGAAATTGGTCACATCATTGATCGGGCATGTTCTTGGCGGCACCGATTTTCATCCAATTCGATAATTATCAAATCGGATGGTCGATCAGCTGCCAAGCAGTGTATGGCCATCAGATCCGACCAACAGATAGATCCCTCTCTGATCAAATCTGATCAGAGAGGGATCGTATGGCTGCCTTTACTGCAAACAGATTGTGAACCGATTTCAGCCTGAAACCACTCACAATCTGTGGTGGTGGTGCTGCCGCCGCTCCCCCCCCCCCCCCCCCGCATACATTACCTGCTCCACCGGCGCTATTCCCCAGCTCTCCTGGGCCACCGCATACATTACCTGATCCGTCCGGCGCGTGTCCCCTGGTCTGCGCTGTCACTTCTCCGTGCTCGACTCCTCCAGCTTCACTAAACTTCCTGCCAGGCGTTCTACTGTTTAAACTTCCTTCCCTGGACAGGAAGTTCACTGAAGCTGGAGGAGCCGAGCACGGAGAAGTAACAGCGGAGAACAGGGGATACGTGCCCGCCGGAACGGATAATGCATTGCCGCTAGTGTTGGTCGTCGGACATTCGAACATCGCTATCGGCGCACTCCCGACCCGCCGGCGATCGAGTAAAATCTTCCGCACGGACGGATCGACGGGAATCGATGGGAACGATTGATTTCGGATGGAAATCGATCGTTCTGTCAGCGTTTGCGCAGCGATTTCACAGCAGATTCGATCACAGTGATCGAATCTGCTGTATATCGGCAGGAAAATCGTTAGGTGTATGGGCCCCTTAAGAGTTAAAGAGGAGCTGTTAGATATAGGGTCTCAGAGAAAAAAAACGCATATATCAGTAGCTAAATATTGGTTGTACTTACATTACATATGCATTTCACTGTCCACGTTTGGATTTCACAGAATTTTTATACAGTATTTGCAGAGATTGATGCCCCTGACAGTTAATGGCAGGTTCCATGTTTGACTGTCTTTTATGAAGCCAATTGTGATGTAATATCCTACCCTACCCTCCTTCCTGATTGATGATTCTTTAGCCCTCCCAAGTTTCAGCCCTCAGACACTCCCACCAGTCTCTGGTCTAACTAGGCATATTGTCTGTCACTCAGTGGGGGAGGTTTGGCAGGCGGGTGCGGGCGATCATGCAGTCAGACAACACTACTGTGCAGTGAATATTAATTAGCCATGTGGCTAGGTATAATAGCGGACTTGTGCAGTATACTCTTACGCAACATGTGCACTGTGAACAACACATTGATTTTTCAGTGCTGTGAGTTGGGCTGCAAGTTACAGGCTGCTGTAACATGAGCCTGTAACTTCTCACTGTGAAAGCAGCCTTAGGGCGGGATAGGGAAATGAAGGGGAGGACCAAGGGAGTGCAGTAGGGAGAAGAAGCAGCACCAGCATGCTCTGCAGCCTCCTTAGGAGCTTGGGAATAAAGAGGATTGCTATTCAGCCAACAACAAAGTAAGATAGATTTTTAACTTCAGTATTGCCTTTTTGGCTTCCTTCTAAACTGTTTAACACAGGAGAATAGAGGTTTAAATTAGCTTTTGTAGCCTAACAGTTACTCTTTAAAGCACAAAGAAAGATAATTAGTCAGATAAACAGATAAGCGGCCTGATGCACGTTAGTCTGGTCATTTTGCCGTATGCAGGCAGAACAATAAACTTACTGGCCTTTTCAGGCCCTAGGAGAGATAATTCATGAGATCAGTCATATTGATTTATTTTTTCCTGGGCTCCAGGTTGCTTTCTTACACACATAAGCCCTATTAATGTGCTTATTGTAGGAAATGTTTTGGTCATAAAGGAAACCTTTGTCACACATGAGAGATCTCACACTGGTGAGAAGCCATATGCATGTGCTGGGTGTGGGAAATGTTTTGGAGAGAAACAAATCCTTGTCAATCATGAGAGATGTCACACTGGTGAGAAGCCATATGCATGTGCTGAGTGTGGGAAATATTTTGGAGAGAAAAGAATCCTTGTCACACATGAGAGATCTCACACTGGTGAGAAGCCATATGCATGTGCTGGGTGTGGGAAATGTTTTGGAGAGAAATAAATCCTTGTCAATCATGAGAGATATCACACTGGTGAGAATCCATATGCATGTGCTGAGTGTGGGAAATGTTTTGGAGAGAAAGGAATCCTTGTCACACATGAGAGATCTTACACTGGTGAGAAGCCATATGCATGTGCTGGGTGTAGGAAATGTTTTGGAGAGAAATAAATCCTTGTCAATCATGAGATGTCACACTGGTGACAAGCCCTATTCATGTGCTTAGTGTGGGAAATGCTTTGAGCAGAAATCACTGCTTGTGAGACATTTGTGTAGAGTTTTGGCCATAAGTGTTCTTTTCCAATGTTTCTTTTTTCTGGTTGAACTCAATGGACGTATATCTTTTTTCAATTCAAATAACCATGTAACTATATATATATGCCAAGGTCACTTATGTGTCCTGGTATCTTTGTACTATATAACCTTATTGTCACTAGGTGATGTATGGTGTTATTGCACTGCTGATTTATAAATTATATGTGTGTGTGTTTCATACGTATTCATTTTCTTTACTACTTATATACCTTATGATGCAATTATTATATAGTTGTCATCCAGTGATTGTTTTTAACATTATCTGCTGATTAGCAATGGATGGGCAACATCCATTAATTTATTTCCAATAAAAGCTGAAAGGACAACAGAGAAAAAAGTGTGTCCATAGCACCAGGGGCGTAATTATAAATCATGGGGTCCGACAGCAAAACTTTGTTCCCCCCCCCCAATATTCACACTCTTTCCCTTGCCTCCCCTAGTAAGTGACCCTCACAGCCTGTGGGCCCATCTTGCAAGGGTCATAAGCAAATGTGGACATCCGAATCTTCATACCCATAACAAGTGTAGCCACAAAAACACCTGATCTGAGAGAGTGAAGTAGTAATTGGGGCCCCCTTCTGATTCTGGGGCCTCCTGCAGTCACAGGGGCTTCTCCCCTCTAGTTATGCCCCTGCATAGCACTCAGGCATCACACTAGACAGCCTCACTAATGACTTGCATGTACAATACTGTTGCAAAAAACAAAAACAACAACAAAAAAGTTTTACTTTTCCCATATAAAAAACTTTTCCCGAGGATCTTGTCCAGGGCTTGGACAAGATCCTCGAGCACCCAAGGCAGAAATGCTCAAGTGGGCCTCCCATCTAATCTTAATTGCTTGCTAAGGCCTCAGATGCCCCCATTGTTTGCTTGATTGAGAGGCTCTCCACAGACAGTACCTCCAGCTTACCTTTTATGGAGAAACACAGCAATTCCAGTGAAGCCACAGGCTGCGAGGATAGTGACTAGAGGGCCCATTATAGCCCCATCCGTGAAGGAAAATGTATGAGATGATGGTGCAGAAACAGCCACGGGTCCTCCAAATATTTCTTCCATCATCTTCTTAATGCTGCCCAGCTGGTCTGAAAGCTTCCTATCGGCAAAGAATAAAAATGTAATATTGCTGTAAGGACTCTTATATAGTACCTGGGAATTTTGAGTTTGCTCTCTATGTTGCCATTAGGCCTTCATTGTAGTTCACTTCAAGGCGAATAAAAGTCAACAAGTGTCTTTTAAACCCAATGAGAAATGAGTCAAGCTTTGAGATCTGTGAACCATCAATAGAGGACAACACATCTAGTAACAGCTCAGACCATTGCTGAATGCTTATTGAATGAAAGTTGACAACTGATTGCTTACAATCAGCTCCATCAATTACTTCATCTAACCTGCTTTATGCATAACCCAACAAAAATTGCAATCATGGGGTTCAGTCATTAGTCAGATCCACCAGGACAATATGTTATTAAATAGCTCTATTGGCAAGATGTGCTAACATAGGATGTCTTAAAGAACAATGTACCATCTTATTACCAATGGTCTTTAGCAAGCCACCTGCACACTTATGTTCATCTATACAGGTGATTTGCCAATCAGAAAATCCCGAGAAAGAACAAGTGGAGATTGAAAAATAAATAAATATCACATGACCAACAAGCATGAATATAGTACAGGAACAAGAAAACCAGAAACATTACCTCTTTAAGTCTTTGTTTCTTTTCCCGCTTGTCTGAAAACGAATGTCTGTGTTGTTTCCAGAAGGAACTAAATCCAGAATTTTAATTTTCTGTTGCAGTAGGTTTTCCAGGGCTCTGAAAATAAGTACATTTTACTGTGTAGATGTTATAAGAGTAAATTTACCGTACACATTCAGGCTGAAAACCACAAACACAGTATCGTTCCTGGCTTTCTCTTTTAAATGTGGGAAAAGCATGAACCCCGCCATTGTGAATCACCTTCTGATTATACTCTTACCCGAAGCAATAATATAGATCAGAAAAGGCAGAACACGTACATTTTGAATACGTGTTTTAAGTCAGTGTTTCTAAACATGCATCTTATAAAAGCAAATGTTTATCATGTTTATCATTATAGGATCTAACTTAGGCCATTCCTCCATTGACCTCTGATCAAGTTGTACTCCTCACTAGATAACCAACAAACACACTGCCTGTATCAGGAGCGTAACTATAAATCATTTTATAGACCTTTCAGATTTAGGCTCCCCCTGTAGTTATGCCCCTGGCCTGTATGAATGTTTAGATTGTAAGCTTGCAAGGGCAGAGCTCTCTCTCCCTTTTGTGCCTTGGAAATTGCTATCTTGTAATCTGTTAAACATTTTATTAATCATGTTACATTTGTCACCGTAATTACCAATTCTGTATTTTGCATAAGTATCCATATTTGGTGTACACCATTGTCTGTATTATTATGCACCCCATGTTCCTTTTTCATACTTTTTTCAGCATCACGGAATATGTTGGTGCTTCATAAATCAATAATAATTATAATCATGTACCCACAATGGTCTCAAGTACCCCTTTACTGAAGCCACCATTTAATTGTGAGAATTCCAGCATGACCACTTCATTGTAATGAAAAGCCAACTCTTTGAAGTGAGTAACAGTATTATAGTCTGCTGCTTAATGATTTTTGCTAAGTGAAATACTCAGATCTGTTTGTGTATTATGCACCATTTTCTAAAACTCAAATCTTGTTATAGTGCATTGGATTTAGCAAGCAAAAGTACCTCTTGAACACATAAAAGTATCCCTGACGGTGAGTGTATCATTCATACAATATAGTGTTACTGCTAGACGGAACAAATGCGATTGACAGATGAACAGCATAGGGTGTAGTGCTCAACAGGTCTAAAGCAGCAACAGGTCTGAATAGTACCGCTTTGGAGTGTCTGATACAGGACAGAGCAGATGTGTGCCAGTCTATAATATGAATCATATTAATAACGACAGGGCCATTGCTACCATAGAGGCAAAGGAGGCAATTTCCCACAGGGCCTCTGCAGAGTCTTTAGCAGTGTATTGTCTCACCTGTGCTTGCAGGCCAGCTCAGAGGTCCAGGAGGGAAATTTGGCTGCAACAAAGGGCCCCTGATGCAGATTTTAGATTTGTGGGTGTCTGATGGGGGGCCTCATTTGTCCAGAGGCCCCATTGTTACTAGAACCGGCCCTGAATAAGGATGCATTTGCTGTGCAAAAAAACATGCAGGATGGGTTCATGCATAGTGGATATGCAACAGACACACCCAAACATGGTGAAAACGAACATGTGTGGACAGGCTCATAGGAAAGCACCGGTCCATTCTTCATGCCTGTTGCTGCGCTGCCAACTGCTCTGGGAAATGCCCCAGTCAGTCCGACAGTCCAAAAAACTAATATTTTTATAAGAAATGGAGCTTTCTTATTTCGCAACAAGAGCTGCTGGCACTCAATATACTACATGTACACGTTTCTAATGAGATGACAAATGCATTTGGGAAAAAAGAACTTTGTTATGGAATATTGCACCCATGTGAATACTAAATTACCTGCATATTCTTAAAGGGGAACTGAGGTGAGAGTGATATGGAGGCTGCCATATTTATCTCCTTTTAAACAATACCAGCTGCCTGGCAGCCCTGCTGATCTATTTGGCTACAATAGTGTCTGAATCACGCCAGAAACAAGCATGCAGCTAATCTTGTCAGATCTGACAATAATGTCAGAAACACCTGATCTGCTTCATCCTTGTTCAGGGTCTATGGCTTAAAGTATTAAGAGACAGAGGATCATGATAGCCAGGCATATATATACGCTATAGCAGCATAGAGGGTGATAAGCGGCTAGGAACGCGGAAAATTAGCCGCGTTCCCAGCCTGTCGGCGGCTGTCTCCGAACCCGGAAGTAGCCGCCGGCGGGGACAGGACGATCGGAGCGGGGCTGCGAGGGCACCATCCAGCTTCAGGGGGCTGAGGGATGCCCCGGGTGAGTAAATATCATTTTTTTTGTTTGGCTTAATTTTTCCTTTAAAAGAGAATAAATATGGCCTCCACATCTCTCTCACTTCAGTTGCCCTCTAAAGCACACCTGACCGTAGGCAAAATTTCCATAAGATAAGTATGTTCATGCTGCATCCACATACCGCTGTGTGTTGTCCATTCCTCTCCTCGTTCCCCCTGGCCTTGTACTTAATTCTTGAAAAATTAGACTTTTGTCTAAAGTGACATGTTCAGACAGGAAGAGGCAGGCTTACTGCAATATTCCCTCCTTTTACCCTTCCCTCTCCTCCTCTCAAGGGGAGTGAATGGGGCGGGGAAGTGGAGGAAATGCAAGGGTGATGAGAGGCTGTCTAAAAAGTCAATTGTTTTTTAACTGGTGATTACAGGGCCAGGGGAAACTGACAGTACACAGACGTAGGTGGATCTAGCATGAACATACCTCTGTGCTTACCTTAGGTAGCCTCCCCTCATGTCACATGTCCTTCACACTGTTTGTATCGCCACTATATTACAGACTATGATGATTATACCTCTGTTTGTAAGAAGTGTTTGGGTGGTTCCTCCTCTCTGGATATTTTAATGCTCTTTCCAGCTAGAAGTTGTATCCCTATTACACTGTGTTATTATTCTGCATCACTACTTGTGCTATTGAGCATTTTGGTTTGGATTATAGTTGGACCTGAAATCCTATTTACTGAACCTCTAGCCTCTATTCATTTTCTCACTTCCCACTTAGTAAAAAGCCTTACTTTGTGATTTCTTCAATGTGGCGTTTAACTTCTTCTGTAGTCTGGTTAATTTTAATATCTGAAACATCATTCGAAGTGGATGAAGACTCTACTTTTATCTGCAAGATAAAAATAATGGAGAACAACATTACCACTGACATCTACCATTCATTAACATCAACCATTCTGAATATTCTCCCCTAGTATTAACTGAGTGCAGGTAGCTGGAGGCACCCCCAGTATGGATAGCCAGAGGGCCCCCAGTGCAAGTAGACAGATGTGTCCATCAGTGTAGTAAGCCAGAAGTAGCCCCCTAGTATAGGAAGCCAGATGTGACCCGCATATAGGTAGCCAGATGTGCCCCCAAGTAAAGGTAGCCGGATGTGCCATTCATTATTAGGTAGCTAGACGCATCCCTCAGTATAGGATAGCCCCCTAGAATGGCTTAGACAGAGGGTCCTCCAGTATAGGTAGCCAGATGTGCCTTCCTGTGCAGGTAGCCTGAAGTAGCCCCCCAGTATATGGTAACCAGATGTGACCCCTGTATAGGTAGCTACATGTAACCCCAAGTAACCCCATGTAACACCAAGATGTGATCCCAAGTGAAGGTAGCCTGAAGTAGCTCTCAGTATAGGTAGCTAGAGGCACTCCTCAGTATAAGGTAGCCCCCCCCCCCCCCTCCCCCAGTTTGGGCAGCCAGATGTGCCTTTCTGTGCAGGTAAATAACCAATTCCCCTCTGTAATTGGGATTAAACTTTGATAAAACTTAACTTTTAATAGTTGACAAATTTAAAAACAACCAGTGGCTGCTGATACCACCATCTGAACTCTCCGTTACAATAAATTGTCTCAGGTACATAATGTCAGTTTTCAGTTATTTAGCTCCCATACAGACCCATCTTGAACTACTGAACTTGTTATCTGTTCCCAGCACTCTGATGTGTGTTTCTCAACCACACAGAGCTTTACAACCTCTAATGTGTGTGTGTGTGCACACGTGTTGGTGGTGGTGTTGGTGGTGGTGGGGGTGCAACAGGCACACAGGCTAGTTCTATGCAGCATTGGAACAGTACATACACATGCTTATCTCCTCATGTCACTACAAGCGGCACCTTAATTTACAGCTGACATGTATTTTAGATGTATCAGCATTAGAGCAGAATGAAACAAAACTTACCTGAACAGAAGTTTGGTGGTAGAGACCGCTGGGGTTTGTAGCTCGAACTGCTATATCAAATGTTCCTGTAATTCCAGCCAGAGACTTAGCAAGAATCTCGCCCGTATACTCATCTATAGTAAATTCTTTCACTGGCTGATTCACCAAACTGTATTGAAGCTTTTCATCGGGTTTTAAATCTTGTTCTTTAGCCTAGATATAACATTATACACATTATTTTTTTATTATTTTTAAATATAGAGCGCCAACATATTCTGTAGCGCTGTACAACGTGCAAAACTTACAACATTGTGGACCACATAGATACATGAGCAGTTCAACATAACGTACAATCAGGACAACCAGTGATAAAAGTACCGATACATACAATTGATGTATAGTTTGAATAACATCACCATTATTGATAAATTGCACAGACACAGGAAAGGAAAGGGGGAGGTCCTTGCTAGCTTACAATCTAGAGGGTAGTGGGGTGCAGAAACTGGGAAAGTAGATAAAGGGGTTAGCAGATGAGGCATTCAGCTTTAAATTCGAACTATAGTAAATTATAAGCTTTTCTGAATAGGTGTGTATCTTGAGCGTACGTTTGAAAATTTCCAGGTTTGGAGCGTGATGTTTGGCTGTGGGAGACAGTTCCAAAGGAGAGATGACACTTGTGAGAAGTCCTGGATGCGACATACACATAGGTCTTATCTTAAATGTTAAGCTAGGAATTCAATTATCTATTTAAGTTTAATCAGATTTCAATTTGATTAACTTCTTCAATTATATCAACAGTCAAACAAAATTGAATAATTTGTGATACCACAAACAGTAATTGATATACAGTCAGTTCTGTAGTGAAATATGGGCTGAATATACGACATACACTCCTTACGACTCCCTGTAGTGACGTATGGGCTGAATATACGACGTGTGCGCCTTATGACTCCCTGTAGTGAAGTATGGGCTGAATGTATGACATATGCTCCTCCCCACAATCCTTGAGCTCAGCTAGCATGTTCTTTCCTATGAGGTAGGAAACTGCCCACTAAATGGCAATAGCAAAATCCAGCCTAGTGAATTATAGCACTGTCAATATTAGGTGGTGGAACAGTAATGTACAGACACACAGGCCATGTACAGTGCCATTGAAAACAGAGGAGTTGGTCAAGTATCGCCGAGGCATAGAGAAAGGAACATGCACAGCAGGGTGAAGCCAGTTATAACTCCTGCAATTAGTGTAGCTACGGAGTTACAGGTCTCACTGTACAATTTACACTGTCCCCTGCCTCCAGTTAAAGTCTTCTTACATCTCCTGCTGGTAACCACACTGGCGCGAGTCTTCCATCTCCTCCTCCGTACTTTCTGGTCTAGCTACATTGGCGGCAGCACACCCTCCTGGATTGGCTGTTGGCCCTGCAGTGCATAGGGTTTGGCAGAGATGGGACTTCTAGGTCCCACCCACAGAGGTATCGGAGCCAATAGTAATAGTTTTGAAGGAGCCAAAAACCATTACTATTGGCTCCGATACTTCCACAGGCGGGACCAAGAAGTCCAGTGACTGCCAAACCCTATGCACTGCAGGACTGACAGCCAGCTTGGGGGGCAAGCTACACAAGATGCCCCTACGCCATGGAGGCCCTAGGTTTAGTATTTTTTTTTTTCCTTGGTTTCTGTCCTCTAAACCTAGGTACGTCTTATGGTCCGGAAAAGACGGTACTCTACAAATCAACAGTCTGCTTCTACTGTATTAAGAACCATAGGAAAGACTACATCAGACTACAAACCGTGACTCTGATGATGGGAAATCCATATGGCACAGAGTTCAGCACTGTCGCATAATATTTCTGTTTCTCAAATTTCGGAACCTGTTGAGTATCTGCAAAATTGAATAATTTTGTTATATTTTTGGGCAATGGACTTCTGACAAGACAAAAGCAAAAAGTGAGCTGCTTGAGGTTACCTGCACAGTTCCTCTAGATTATAAACAGTTATGTAGCTGCTTAATGCTAAACTATATCTCATATAAGCCCTGATTCAGTAAAGGTCTCTTGAGTTATCTTGTAGGAGATGTTTTCTCACCTTCTGTACTAAATATCTTTTCAGCACCTAATCCGTGAACAAGTCCTAAAAGGTTGTCAAGAACAGGGCTGGTTCTATATATGCTGGCTGGATGCTGATAGGCGAGTGAATGGGTGCTGATAGGTGTATGGCTGAGAACGGATGTGTAGGTGGGTGGCTGGGGCAAAAAAACACACGCGCACGCACAGCAATAAACTGCAGCTTACCTGCACAGGGAAACCAGAGGGCAGAATGGCATATGGCGAGGAGGTGGGGCTAGCGAAGAGCAGTGCATATTTTGCATATTTAATTAAGGGGCATGCCAGCACAGACAGACTCAGTACGCAAGCTCTGTGCTCCATGAGTCTCGCAGAAGCAGCAGAGTAGAGGGAGAAACTGAAAGGGATCAGCTGTGCGTACAGCTGATGCTGACCCCCTACAGTCTGCTGCCTTCAATCCGTCTGCTTCATGGTAGGGCCGCCCCTGGGTAAAAATATCAAGACGTAAAGTCGAGCTTGAGCTTATTACGGATGACTTATGTAGAGTACTTTTTGCTTCCTGTCTGAACTAAGACTATAGCCTCAATTCACTAACCTTAACTCCTGTCTTTAATAACTCTTCTGAGCTGTTTTACAGTTATCACAATTATATCACCATGGTGATAACTGTAAAACAGCTCAGAAGAGTTATTTAAGACAGGAGTTAAGGTTAGTGAATTGAGGCCTATGTGATTATGCATGTATGTGCTGTATGCTTATACAGTATATGTATTGTAAGTATGCATGTATGTATCTATGTATCATGTATGTATCTATTGTATATATTTCAGTCTTCCCGAAACTGTTGAAAAATGCAATAGAAAACATGTTCTATGCAGGCAGGAGGATAAAGAGTGAGTGTACCTTGTGTGTCCGGCATTATGTCTGCCTCCACCGTCATTATATAGGATGGTTGTGCTTCATAGTTTAATTTTCCTGTTGGCCGTAGCTGACCGGTCTCTTCATTTAAATTAAACTGACCTGTAAGCAACAGAGAAATAATAATATACAATCCATGCATGTAAAGATATGACTCATATGCTGACCATGATCATTAAAGCAACAGCAGTAGGTGTGAAGGTTTACCAGATATTGAAAAGTTCTGTAACCATATCTCATGGTTCAAGAGTACGTGAAAATGACATCTTATGTATAGGCAGCCTCAGAATCAGTAATCACAGTGGCTCAGCCACACTATAAGCTCTTTTCTGAGCGCTTGTGATTGATTAGCGCTGCGATTTTTACTGCGATTTTAATGAAACTGAATGGGAGCAATTTTTAAAAAGCGCTCAGAAAGCTCTAATCAATCAAAAAGCGCTCAGAAAAGCACTTATTGTGTGGCTGAGCCCTAATATAGATTTGGCTGCCCCGCAGAACTGCTTATTGAGTAAAAAAGATAACAAACAAATGACAGCGCTCATAGGCTGCAACTGAATTGTAGACTAAGGGCTGGTGCACACCAAAACCCGCTAGCAGATCCGCAAAACGCTAGCAGATTTTTAAACGCTTTTTTTTATTTTTATGAGGCGTTTTGCTAGCGTTTTGCGGATTGCTGCTGCGGTTTTCAGTATAGTAGATTTCATATATTGTTACAGTAAAGCTGTTACTGAACAGCTTCTGTAACAAAAACGCCTGCAAAACCGCTCTGAAGTGCCGTTTTTCAGAGCGGTTTGCGTTTTTCCTATACTTAACATTGAGGCAGAAACGCATCCGCAATCCAAAAAATGCCTCACCCAGGCATTTTTCGTTTCTGCAAAACGCCTGCCGCTCTGGTGTGCACCACCCCATTGAGATACATTGACCAAGCAGATCCGCAGCCGCAAGCGGATCTGAAAACGCCCAAAAAGCCGCCCGGTGTGCACCAGCCCTAACAGAGGCATGCAGAGCCTCACAGGGCTCAATACATGCCTTGAATGCAAATCAGATGCAAATCATGTACTAGTCCTAATCTATAATTTGAATGCAAATTGATGCACATGGATGCAGCTAGCCATAAGTATACTTACATGAGTTTTGTACAGCAGGAGACATTGGCAGCACTTACAGAGGTTGCACCAAAATTGACTACCTGCAATAGATGTGCAGAGCTCCACAATTGTGGACTAAAATACACAACATGCATTCAAAACAGGTACAGCAAAGGAGGATCTTTTTTTATCGTTAGACTAGCGGTAGGTCTTCCCCGAGAGGACCCGTCACCGCCGTGGGGAAGTCTAGTAGGGAATAATTTGTGCACATATTATTTATACTGAAGCTAACGTCCTCCTTTGCTGTACCTGTTTTGAATGCATGTTGTGTATTTTAGTCCACAATTGTGGAGCTCTGCACATCTATTGCAGGTAGTCAATTCGGGTGCAGCCTCTATTTGGAAGCGCTGCCAATGTCTCTTGCTGTACAAAACTCATGTAAGTATACTTATGGCTAGCTGCATCCATGTGCATCAATTTGCATTCAAATTATAGATTAGGACTAGTACATGATTTGCATCTGATTTGCATTCAAGGCATGTATTGAGCCCTGTGGGGCACTGCATGCCTCTGTTAGTCTACATACAATTCAGTTGCAGCCTATGAGTGCAGTCATTTGTTTGTTGTCTGTTTGAGAGAAATGTGTATACCATTTTATGACTAGCAGCACTAGGAAAAAATCGTGTTTTTATCGTTAGACTAGCGGTAGGTCTTCCCCGAGAGGACACGTCACCGCCGTGGGGAAGTCTAGTAGGGAATAATTTGTGCACACTGAAGCTAACGTCCTCCTTTGCTGTACCTGTTTTGAATGCATGTTGTGTATTTTAGTCCACAATTGTGGAGCTCTGCACATCTATTGCAGGTAGTCAATTCGGGTGCAGCCTCTATTTGGAAGCGCTGCCAATGTCTCTTGCTGTACAAAACTCATGTAAGTATACTTATGGCTAGCTGCATCCATGTGCATCAATTTGCATTCAAATTATAGATTAGGACTAGTACATGATTTGCATCTGATTTGCATTCAAGGCATGTATTGAGCCCTGTGGGGCTCTGCATGCCTCTTTTAGTCTACAATTCAGTTGCAGCCTATGAGTGCTGTCATTTGTTTGTTGTCTGTTTGAGAGAAATGTGTATACCATTTTATGACTAGCAGCACTAGGAAAAAATCGTGTTTTTATCGTTAGACTAGCGGTAGGTCTTCCCCGAGAGGACCCGTCACCGCTGTGGGGAAGTCTAGTAGGGAATAATTTGTGCACATATTATTTATACTGAAGCTAACGTCCTACTTTGCTGTACCTGTTTTGAATGCATGTTGGGTATTTTAGTCCACAATTGTGGAGCTCTGCACATCTATTGCAGGTAGTCAATTCCGGTGCAACCTCTGTTTGGAAGCGCTGCCAATGTCTCCTGCTGAGTAAAAAAGATGCCCAGTCACATGGTATTGGTGCTCTCGGTGACTCCGAACACTAGAGGAGGCCAGGAGTCATGCTGTCGGACAGGTGACTGTAAAACACTGAGCGTGGACACAGGGGGACACTTTACACTTGGGGGGGGGGGGGGGGCAAGTGGCACCAGCAGGACGATTTGCAATAGATTTCATGCTGAAATCTATTGGAAATCGCTGTGCAGTGGGTGGCCAGGCAATAGATTCCACTCTAAACAGATTAGATCAGAGAGGAATCAATCTAATGGTCAATCTGGCCTCCCATCTTGTGATGTATGGCCAGCTTTAGGCCAATTTAGGGAAGCCAATTAATTTATCTGTATATTTTTGGTTCAATAAAGATCAGTCTCCATAGTAATCTGATAGCAAAAGCTACCTAGACACGTTAGGTGCTCATTGCCTGTGACAATCGTTTGTAGTCCTCATTTCACACAGGCAAGTAAGTCACCATGACTATTAGCAGCAACTCGACTTAAATATATTTGAATGGAGTTCTCTGCGGAAGCAGTTGCCAGCACTGGCAAATGATCACAGCAAGTAGGTGATATAATAATAATAATTAATAACGCAACCATTTGTATAGCACTTTTTCCACGTCATCTCAAAGAACTTGAGAGCAGCAGCCACTAAAGGCGCGCTCAGTGGGCCACCCTGGAGCGATTTGCGGCTAGTTACTGTGACAAACAGCTAGAGCCTTAGTTACTCAAGTGACACAGCCCTTTGGCCACCATCTCCATATTTAGGCCAGATCCATACTTACCACCCTCATTACCAGCAATAATTCTGTAAATGATCTTTTTATTCTTTCCAGAAATGACATCATTGTGGTCACTGTTTGTTTCATTTTTCTTCTGATCAGAGCTAAAATGAAGAAAGAAAAATAAGGTATTAGAAGATACAGTATTGCAGCTACTCTGATTGTAGTGATTAGCACCATCGACCTGCAGCGCTATGTTCCTGGTTTAAATCCCAGCAAGGGCACATAGAGTTTGTATTTTCTCCCTGTGTATAGGCGGGTTTCCTCCAGGCACTCAAGTTTCCTCCCACATACCAAAAACATACAAATAAGCTAGTTGGTTTCCCCCTAAATTGGCCCTAGAGTATGATATATATATATATATATATATATATATACATATATATATATATATATATATATATATATATATATATATATATATATATATATATATATTATATCTATGGTGGGGATTAGATTGTGAGTTCCTCTGAGGGACAGTTAAAGGGATACTGTAAGGGGGGGGGGGGGGGGTCGGGGGAAAATGAGTTGAAGTTACCCGGGGCCCCCACAGGCATCCTGTGCCTGTGCAGCCACTCACCAATGCTCCGGCCTCGCCTCCGGTTCACTTCTGGAATTTCAGACTTTAAAGTCTGAAAACCACTACGCCTGTGTTGCCGTGTCCTCGCTCCCGCTGATGGCACCAGGAGCATACTGCGCAGGCCCAGTATGGTCTGTGCCTGCGCCGTGCACTCCTGGTGACATCAGGGGAAGCGAGGACACGGCAACGCAGGCGCAATGGTTTTCAGACTTTAAAGTCTGAAATTACAGAAGTGAACCGGAGGCGGGGCAGGAGCATCGGTGAGTGGCTGCACAGGCACAGGATGTCTGTGGGGGACCATTAGAAGCCCCGGGTAACTTCAACTCATTTTCCCCCGACCCCCCTACAGTATCCCTTTAAGTAACAAGACAATATATACTCTGTACAGCGCGGCGGCAGATGTCGGTGCTATATAAATACTAAATAATAATTTCGTTTAATCTTACTTTAAGGGAGAAGGCTGGCTTTGGATGAAGCATAACCACTCCTACTACCAGCTTCTGAGGTCACTTCAGATGACCCCCAATTTCTAAATCAGCAATCATTTTATTATTGACAGTGCTGACAGGACAATCGGATGACTTTAGGTCAGCTTGAGGTTTATTTCTGGGGTGTTTTGCCATTGAGAAACTGATGCTTTACTGCTTGGAATACAGTATACTGTACAAGTGCCAAAGTGCTCTATGGGCCTGTTGGCTACAATATATGTTGATGGTCTTAGACAGCATCATTAAGTATTTTCATGTCAAGTTTACTTTAAAGTGTCACTGAAGTGAAAAAAAACGTATTATATAATGAATTGGTTGTGTAGTACGCATAATTACTAGAACATTAGTAGCAAAGAAAATAGTCTCATACTTTTATTTTCAGTTATATTGCTTTTTTTTTTTATAACATTGCATCATTCTCTAATATGTGCAGTTTACACACTACTATCAGCAGAACAGAGCTAAATACCTTTTCAACTTTACTCTGCAGGAAAACCATAAACAAACAAGATACAGTGACAGACAGTTGAGATATGAGCTTCAAAAGACAGTGCTGTCCATTACTTTTTTGTTTGTAGTGCTCAGAGAAGCTCTTTTGCATAGATAACAACTGAAGTTTCTTAACTCTTCCTGTACTAGAAACAATATGAGACTCATATCTGTGCTGCTTATGTTTTATTTCTTAAGGGGGCCATACACTAGGTGACCAACCAACCAATCGACCATCCAATTTGATTAACATAATCGAATTGGATGAAAATTGGTGCTGCCAAGTGCATGCCCGACCAACAAAGCGTCCAATTTCAGGACAGAAATTGGCTGCACAGTCGATCGCGCATGTTGGAAAATGTCGGGCCGAGGTTGGTTGGTCGGGTGAGCGGTGGTACGATGGCCGAATTGCTAACGAGCGACGAGATGATGAAACCCCCGCCGCAATGTGTAAATGTATGTAGTGTAGTGCATTTATACATTACCTGTCCGGTGTCAGCCTCCACGCAGTTTTCGTCCATCTCGCCGGGTTCCGCATACACGTTGGCGGCGCTATGTCTGACGTCACGAAGGCGCATAGCGGCTGACATCAGACGCTATGTGCCGCTAGCATGTGTGCGGCTTACCTGGTGAAATGGACGGATGGATCCTGCGAGCTGCTACAGGACAGGTAATGTATAAATGCACTACACAACATACATTTATACATTATGGGGCAGCGGCGGGTTTCCCTGATGATTTCCTGCTGAAATCGGACGGGAATCGGCCTGCAGTGTATGGGCAGATTCGATTAGAGACAAATGTATCTCTAATCAGATTCGATTAGAGATACATTTGTCTCTTGGTTGAATCTGTCAATATTCGTTCTAATGTATGGGCACCTATAGCTGTACTACACATACCGTACAATTCATTATATCAAGTTTATTTTCACTTCAGATTCCCTTAAAGCATTCCTATTTTAAATGTAATTGGTTATTTATACCTAAGCACTACAAAAATATATATATACAGTATTTGTTACTCTAGTAGTTTCTGAATATAGATAAGAAGCCAAGAATTTTAGAATAGTATAAAACTTACTTTACTGTGTTTTCTGTAGAATTAGAGAAGTCCTTTTTATGTATGACATTTATGATTATGGAAGCAGTGCTATTTAGTGAGGGAGTCCCTCTGTCCTTGGCAAAAACTATTACATGTAACTCTCCTGGTTCAAGCTGTCTCCCATTGGTGATTACTCTTCCTCTCCTCACATTTTCAATCAGGAAGTAGTCAGAAGATTGGTCAGATAACAGGAAGTATTCAATGATGCCATTTTCACCCTGCAAGGCAACAAACAGGTACAAAGGTTTCAAGATTATTATTATTTAGTATTTATATAGCACTGACTTATTCCGCAGCGCTGTACAGAGTATATTGTCTTGTAACTTAACCATCCCTCAGAGGGGCTCACAATCTAATCCCTACCATAGTCATATGTCTGTGTATCATAGTGTTATGTATAGTAGTCTAGGGCCAATTTAGGGGAAGCCAATTAACTTATCAGTATGTTTTTAGGATCCGTTCTACAAATGTGTTGATTATAGACACTAAAAACTGAACTAAAAGTCACAAAACAAAATAAATAAAAATAATAATAATAAGGCTATAGCTTTTATTAAAGTGAACCAGAGATGAAGCACCCTCATGTGTTTTACCATATAGATCAGTGGGAACATTAGCGAAAACACCTACCCTGCTCTCTGTTTCATTCTTCACTGCTCAGCTTGCTTCTTATCAACCCTGATGAAATCCCTGACTGAGCATTCAGTATGGCTTTGCTCAGGAATCATTATAGCAGAGCCAGAAGGAGGCAGGCTTGGTCTTGAAAAGACATCAGAGACTCAGCTATAATGATTCCCGAGCAAAGCCAGACTGAATGCTCAGTCAGGGATTTTATCAGGGCTGATAACAAGTAGGCTGAGCAGTAAAGAATGAAACAGAGAGCAGGGTAGGTGTTTTCTCTAATGTTCCCACTGATATATATGGTAAAATACATGAGAGTGCTTCATCTTTGGTTCACTTTAAGGTTAATGGATTTGCCTGACTTCCCACAATCAGCTACATCTAATAAGTAGAAATTTCCTGTGCTGCATTATAGGGCCATTGTAGACAATAGGCACAGATGAATGAAGGCAATCAGTGGCATAACAATAGGGGATGCACAGGTTGTGACCGCATTGGGGGCCCTTGGTTCAGAGGGTCCCCAAGGGTCTTTCCCCAACCACAGTATTAGCTCTTTATTGGTCCTATGCTGGTAATAATCACCATAGATGCTTTGAATAGTAGTAATCATTAACAAACTGTTCCCCATCCCATTCTTGCACCTCTATCACTTTGGCTGTCCTTGGTGCTCTGTATCAATTGTTATGTATTATGAGTACTGGGGGGCCCAGTGTAAAACTTGCACTGGGGCCCATAGCTCCTTAGCTATGCCACTGAAGGCAATACATAAACAGTGAGCCATGTGCTCTGAAGTTTCTTAGTGCATTTAATCCTGTTTATTTTTTTAGGGGGTTTGTGGACTTTATATTATCATTCATTGATATTGGAAATGTGTGAGAAAAGGTGTGCGGTAATATGCATCTGCTGGACGTTAATATGCATCTGCTGGACGTTAATATGCACCTATTAACACGCATTACCTAACGCCCAAAAAACTGCACAACATATTTCACTTTTAATGCATTATGAAAATTTCCAGCTTTCTCATATGCTTAAAACGGACATGAACTCAGAACTCCTCTCTGCTCTAAAAGATACACAACAGCATAATAACCTTTAAACAAAAAACATTTCTTTGTTACAGCTGATGGAAATCCTACAATTAAATCTGCACAGTTTCTACTGATTCATGGAAGCAGACATATTGTTTACTGTCTGTGCTTTCATATGGGCTTATCTGCTTACCTGCCATAGGCAGTCATGTGACACAGGGGAGGGATCAAATTACTAGTGATTAGACGTAAATGAATTGGGAATTGCACAGGCTAAACTCTCTAAATACATACAGGGTGCATTTTCTGTTATGTTTTCCTTGTGTCCTGTGCAAGAGTTCAGGTCCACTTTAAAGTAAAGCCTCTTACACACATACAGCGGGACGCGAAAGTTTGGGCAACCCTGTTAATCATCATGATTTTCCTGTATAAATCGTTGCCGGTTATTACAATAAAAATTCATTTAAATATATCATATAGGAGACACACACAGTGATATTTGAGAAGTGAAATTTAGTTTATTGGATTTACAGAAAGTGCGCAATAATTGTTTAAACAATTTTAAGTAGATTTTTAGTAGATCCTCCTTTTGCAGAAATGACAGCCTCTAAACACTTCCTGTAGGTTCCAATGAGAGTCTGGATTCTGGTTGAAGGTATTTTGGACCATTCCTCTTTACAAAACATCTCTAGTTAATTCAGGTTTGATGGCTTCTGAGCATGGACAGCCCTCTTTTACTCACAACACAGATTTTCAATTATATTCAGGTCTGGGGACTGAGATGGCCATTCCAGAACGTTGTACTTGTTCCTCTGCATGAATGCCTTAGTGGATTTTGAGCAGTGTTTAGGGTCGTTATCTTGTTGAAAGATCCAGCCCTGGCGCAGCTTCAGCTTTGTCACCGATTCCTGGACATTGGTCTCCAGAATCTGCTGATACTGAGTGGAATTGATGCATACCTCAACTTTAGCAGGAATCCCAGTCCCTGCACTGGCCACACAGCATGATGGAACCACCACCATATTTTACTGTAGGTAGCAAGTGTTTTTCTTGGAATGCTGTGTTGTTTTCCGTCATGCATAACACCTCTTGTTATGCCGAAATAACTCAATTTTAGATTCATCCGTCCAGAGCACCTTATTCCAAAATGAAGCTGGCTTGTTCAAATGTGCTTTAGCATACCTCAAGTGGCTCTGTTTGTGCTGTGGGCAGAGAAAAGGCTTCCTCTGCATTCAGCATCTCCTTGTGTAAAGTGCGCGAATGGTTGAACGATGCACAGTGACTCCAGCTGCAGCAAGATGATGTTGTAGGTCTTTGGTGCTGGTCTGTGGGTTGACTAACTGTTCTCACCATTTGTCGCTTCTGTTTATCAGAGATTTTTCTTGGTCTGCCAATTCGAGCCTTCACTTGAACTGAGCCTGTGGTCTTCCATTTCCTCAATATATTCCTGTGGAAACATACAGTTGAAATCTTTGAGACAGCTTTTTGTGTCCTTCCCCTAAACCATGATGGTGAACAAGCTTTGTCTTCAGGTCATTTGAGAGTTGTTTTGAGACCCCCATGTTGCTACTCTACATAGAAAATTAAAAGAGGAGGGAAACTTACAATTGACCTACTTAAATACTCTTTCTCATAATTGGATTCACCTGTGTATGTAGGTCAGGAGTCACTGAGCTTACCAAGTCAATATGAGATCCAATGATTAGTTCTAAAGGTTTTGGAATCAATAAAATGTAAACAATGCCCAAATGTATGCACCTGCCTTATTTTATTTAAACAATTATTGCGCACATTTTGTAAATCCAATAAACTTCATTTCACTTTTCAAATATCACTGTGTGTGTCTCCTATATGATATATTTAAATGACATTTTTTATCGTAACAACCAACGATTTATACAGGAAAATCATGAAGATTAACAAGGCTGCCCAAACTTTTGCATCCCACTGTAAATAGTGTAGAAGTCTTGCTGGAAACAAGTCTTGTCACCTTGATTGGAGATGGCATCCTCTCATGTCTTCTCTGTGTTGAATAGTTTCAATATAGTTGGGAAAACACTTTTTTGACATAACAGGGAAAAAAGAAAAACCCTTCGATCCCTTTATGGGTCATCCACTTGACCCTATCGTAGACTCTAATATGTAGAAAGGACCGTAAAAAAAGTGCATACAGGATTTTTTAGATGCAAAAAATATCAAATGCTTTATTGACACAAAGTAGAGAAAAAATTCTTTGTTTAAAAATCTCTGTAAGAGGTTCCTTGCGAATACATCCAATACAGAATTATAGCGCAGACATAGACTTAATCGTAGACTTAATGCAATTAGAAAAAAGGCCAATAAAGCATTTGATATTTTTTGCATCTAAAAAATCCTGTATGAACTTTTTTCATGGTCCTTTCTACATATTAGATTCTCTGTGTTGAAGACAGCCATTTTCTAAACAGGGGATGACTGACCCTGGGAACAGAGCAGCATTTTCCCCCAGGGCCTCTCTCTTTCCCTGTATATCCTAATATGGCCACACTGTAAGTAATCCAAGTGTCACTCCTGTGTAGCTTCCTCTCTGTGAATCTGCGCACCAAATGTGCATAATCCTGCATCAACTTGGAATTATCGGATGTGCATCTCATTATTGGAATAAACTGGAAAGCATTATGGCAACCCAGACTTTTACATGACCAATTGTCTGCAAGGGCGTGAAACTGCCGTTGTTGTGCCCACTTAGTGCCTCGCCCTCACCTACTTTCTCACGTTCTCTTCAATCACAAGCAAGTTGCCGGGAATGGCTTTCAGCAATGTGTCCTGTTATGGAATGTGACCATTTTGCACAGCACAAATAAAGCATCCTTTGATACAGAAGGTGCCCGCTTCCTGATTATATGTTTGGAAAACTCTGAGGAACATTCAGACATAACAGAGCACTGATAAACAGGAAACACAGTGTGCTATATTTGACAGCTGTAGCACCTTCCATTTTTTTTTTTTTTTTAGCACTCGCCCTTCCCCATCACCCCCTGTAAGGGCCACATAAGTGTCTTGCACTCATCCTCTGCTTATAACCCTCAAGCCTCAATCCATTTTCCACAGAATATCTGTTCTGCTGTCTGTACAGTGATCAGTCCTGATCGCACAATGTAATGCTGCATTCATTTTGTTTTAACAGAGGCAGTGCCATTTCAGCAAATTAATGGCATCTTGGTTGCAGCATATGTACTGTTAAATTATAGAGCAACACCTAAGGGGCAGTGTAAACTGGCCATTACAGTGCAATAATACATATTGGTGGTTTCACACAGAATGGAAGGGAGTCTATTTGCAGTGCTAGTTGTGAAAGAACATTTTCATATATTACATCTTCTATACCTGATCTCTATCTGAGGCAGTCACATCAGTCACAAGGGTTCCTACAGGACTGTTCACGCTGACATCAGCAAAATATTGCTTCTGGGTAAACTGTGGTGCATTATCATTCACATCCAGTATATGAACTGTTATGCAGAACAGAGGCGCCAAAAGGATAAAAGGAAGCTAAATGAGCTTAAAAAACCAAATTCTTGGTAAATAGAGGAGGTAGTGGTGGACTTACCTCCTCCATGTACACACACGACTGTAGTAAAGACAGTCAATATATTTTATTCATGAACTCCAACTATGCAACGCGTTTCGCAAGTTTGATCCCGCTTCATCAGGCAATAACAACGGAGCAATAGCATGTGGTCAGTAGAAGAGCCAGGCACCTCTGTGTGAAAGAACATTTTCATATATTACATCTTCTATACCTGATCTCTATCTGAGGCAGTCACATCTGTCACAAGGGTTCCTACAGGACTGTTCACGCTGACATCAGCAAAATATTGCTTCTGGGTAAACTGTGGTGCATTATCATTAACATCCAGTATATGAACTGTGAGCTGAGTGCTGGTCTGGAAGATAGAAAGACAATAATAACCAAATTATGTTCAATCGCTTTTCGCCACACATCAGTTAAAGGGAAATTCCACCTTTGATGAGAGAAGCGCAGCTTTTTTTTATGTGCATATAATACAAAGAGACCAGGGCGTAACTATAAATCCTTGGGGCCCCCTGCAAAACTTTGGATGGGGCCCCCTTCCCTATGCCCTTCCCCCCCCCCCCCCCCCCGCAAAAGTTTGGATGGGTCCCCCTTCCCCATGCCCCCCCCCCCGCTTTCTGCACAGATAAACTGAGAACCAATGTTATTCAATTGGCGAGTGTATATTTGAATGTACTGTAGGCATTTTCTCTATCAATTACATTAGCTTCTGTGATAAAACATGCATGTTTTCACACATACAGACACACATGGTGTGCAGAAAACAGACAGAGGAGTGTGCTCCCAGCCTCAAGCTTATTACATTGATTTCTCCATCATTACTACAGTACACAGCACTTGGGGAGGGGTGGAGAGGTCGGGGGCTGGGCGCTGTACACAAGACCCTGCTGCACACTAAATAGGGACTGTCTACAAATCTTTGTCTACAAAACTTTTTATGATTCCTTATCAGTGGCTGAGCAAATGCAGTCATTAGAACAGTTGCGCAGAGAGCAGAAAGCTTTTTCTCTCTGTTCCCTTACTTGTCAGTTTCTCAGGACAGGGAAAATAAACAGGGCCCCCTGCAGCTTCTGGGACCCCCTGTGACTGCATCCCTTGCAGGGTATATGGTTACGCCCCTGAAAGGGACTGATTCACAATGTTTTATTTTTAATTATCTCACCTTACTTATTAACTCACAATGGCCTCAATTCACTAAGCTTAACTCCTGTCTTTAATAACTCTTCTGAGCTGTTTTACAGTTATCACAATTATATCACCATGGTGATAACTGTAAAACAGCTCAGAAGAGTTATTAAAGACAGCAGTTAAAGAGGAACTCCAGTGAAAATAATTTAATATAAAAAGGTGCTTAATTTTTACAATAATTATGTATACATGATTTAGTCAGAGTTTGCTCATTGTAAAATCTTTCCTCTCCCAGATTCACATTCTGACATGTATTACATGGTGACATTGTTACTGTGGGCAGATTATGTAGCTGTTCTGGCTTTAACAGACAGCTATAAACAGCCATTTCCTGTGTGTGTCATTGTTACATTGTGGCAGTTTGCCCAGAGTACCGTACGGTACCAGAGCCTCTTGTGGGAGGGGTTTCAGCACAAAATCAGTCATACAGCGCCCCCTGATGGTCTGTTTGTGAAAATCATTATATTTTTCATGTAAAAGTGGGTATCAGCTACTGATTGGGATAAAGTTCAATTCTTGGTCGGAGTTTCTCTTTAAGCTTAGTGAATTGAGGCCATTGTATCTCTCCTTAAAGAGGAACTGTAACATCAAAATTTCCCCTGGGGGGTACTCACCTCGGGTGGGGGAAGCCTCAGGATCCTAATGAGGCTTCCCACGCCGTCCTCCGTCCCTCGGGGGTCTCGCTGCAGCCCTCCGTACAGCGGCGACGTAAATGTTTACCTTGCCGGCTCCTGCGCAGGCGCTCTGGTGGCTGTCGGCTCTGAAGTAGGCGGAAATACCCGATCGTCGTCGGCGCCTGCGCAGTAGAGCGGACCCGACGGAGATCGGGTATTTCCGTCTAGTTCCGAGCCGAAAGCAGCCACAGCTCCCCCGCTGGAGCCTGCAAAGGTAAATATTGAATTGACAGTCGGGTCTGTCGCCAGCTGTTCGGAGGGCTGCAGCGAGACCCCCGTGGGACAGAGGACGGCGTGGGAAGCCTCATTAGGATCCAGAGGCTTCCCCCACCCGAGGTGAGTACCCCCCAGGGGATCTTTTTGATGTTACAGAGTCTCTTTAAATGACTTAAGTCATGATTTATCTCTCCTCATCTGGTACCGTAATTTCATGAATAATCTCTCCCTATGTGTTTATCTCATGCATTAGCTTTCCTTGAGCTGGCTATAGATCTATCGACTTGGTGGCCGAACGACCATCCGATTCGATAATTATTTTCGAATCGGTGCTGGTGCTGATCAACGACGCAACCAATTTCAGGCCGAAATTGGTTGCATCTATCAATCGGACATGCTGCAAGATGTTGGGCCATCGTGGTCGATTGGGTGCACGGCAGGTACTCAACTGGTAGATTAGAGTATCTAAGTCCGCTAACAGTTACATTTTAGCTAGATACTCATATGATATCTTATTTAGCAATATATCCTCTTTACCTGGTAAAAGGGAGCGGTCTTGTTGCTAGAAGCTGTAATGTTTAGAATGTACGTTTGTTTTGTTTCATAGTCAAGAGGCCTTTTCACTAATATATCTCCAAGTTTTTCATCTATTTCAAACTGATCATCGGCATCTAGAAAAAAATGAAACATGCATTCCAGAACAGTGTTTACCGTAAATGCTATTAAATAGATCTCATAATAAAATATCTGTCAGCTGCTCAAAGAAGCAGTTTCAGTTCTAGGTCCTCAAAGGATAATGGTTGGGTGCACTTCATTGAATCTTGGGGAGTGGGGTGCTCTTCTGCACATTAGTTTATTAGTGTGTGTGTGTGTGTGTGTGTGTGTGTGTGTGTATGTTTGAGTGTGTGTATGTGTGTATGTTTGAGTGTGTGTGTGTGTGTGTGTTTGAGTGTGTGTGTATGTTTGAGTGTGTGTGTGTGTGTGTGTGTATGTATGTTTGAGTGTGTGTGTGTGTGTGTGTGTGTATGTATGTTTGAGTGTGTGTGTGTGTGTGTATGTTTGAGTGTGTGTATGTTTGAGTGTGTGTGTATGTGTATGTTTGAGTGTGTGTGTGTGTGTATGTTTGAGTGTGTGTGTGTGTGTGTGTGTGTGTGTGTGTATGTTTGAGAGTGTGTGTGTGCGTGTGTGTGTGTGTATGTTTGAGAGTGTGTGTGTGTGTGTGTGTGTGTGTGTGTGTGTGTGTGTGTGTGTGTGTGCGTGCGTGCGTGCGTGCGTGCGTGCGTGCATATGTTTGAGTGTGTGTGTGTGTGTTTGAGTGTGTGTGTGTGTGTGTGTATGTTTGAGTGTGTGTGTGTGTGTGTATGTTTGTGTGTGTGTGTGTGTGTGTATGTTTGAGAGTGTGTGTGTGTGTGTATGTTTGAGAGTGTGTGTGTGTGTGTATGTTTGAGAGTGTGTGTGTGTGTGTGTGTGTGTGTGTGTGTGTGTGTGTGTGTGTATGTTTGAGTGTGTGTGTGTGTGTGTGTGTGTGTGTGTGTGCGTGCGTGCGTGCGTGTATGTTTGAGCGCGTGTGTGTATGTTTGAGCGTGTGTGTGTATGTTTATGTTTGAGTGTGTGTGTGTGTTTGAGTGTGTGTGTGTGTGTGTCTGTGTGTGTGTGTGTGTGTGTGTGTGTGTGCGTGTGTGCGTGTGTGTGTGTATGTTTGAGCGCGTGTGTGTATGTTTGAGCGTGTGTGTGTATGTTTGAGCGTGTGTGTGTATGTTTGAGAGTGTGTGTGTGTGTGTGTATGTTTGAGAGTGTGTGTGTGTGTGTATGTTTGAGTGTGTGTGTGTGTGTGTGTGTGTGTGTGTGTGTGTGTGTGTGTGTGTGTGTGTGTGTCCCTTCCTTTCATATTGAATGGTGGAGGAGATAAAAACAAAACGCAGGCTGCTACTGATGATGTCACAGGGGAGGTGATCTCAGCTTGTGTGAGATTTCACATAGACGACGCCCCTGTGAGGGAGGGTAGCTGAGGACAAACACACCCATGATCTAAAACCTCCTACTAAGCTCAGAAGTAATGGCTGCCACCTGTATAACCCTAGTTATGAAAAGAGAAGGGTGAAAAGCATGCAATGAAATGCTCATAGGCTTGAAGGAGTGTTTATTTTTCTTTGTATGTGTCAGAGTGGTGCAACTAAATATTTTGAATTTAAAAAAAATTTGGTTTAGGTCCGCTTTAAGTAAACAAACATTCTGCAGAGCTGCACCTGACAGGACTGAAGACGTCCCCACTTGTGATAAATGTAAAAAATGTAAATTGGGGTAAGGAAAGATTTTACAATCACTGTCATTTATAAATGAATTATGTAAAAAGCAATATTATTCATAACATTATTTTCACTACAGTTCCTCTTTCAAACAAGTTACCATTTAAACTGTAGACTATCAGTGCATCATTTTCAGCATCCTGTTCAGTAGCGGTTACTTTCCCAACAACAGTCCCAACTGGCGCATTTTCTTCAATTAACATGTCATCTGTAGGCAAAAACGCTGGTTTGCTGTCATTAGTATTTAACACTTGGATGTCAATCGTACAGTAGCCTTGTTTTCTTTTTGGGAAGCCTTGATCTTCAGCAAGAATGAAAACCTATGGATGTAAAGCAGTTCATAGTTTATGTCTGACAAAATATGGTGTACAGTTATCAATGTACAGCTTGCTCACTACATGGAATAAGCAGAATGCATTGTAATTAGTGAATAGGTTTATTTTCATAAGTGCAAACCAGCAGGTATAGAAAAACAAATCACACTATGGGCTTGATTCACAAAGCGGTGCTAACCTAGATAGCATGCCTAAAGACGTTTGGGCGTGATAAGCATTGCACTAAGTAGGTTAGCACCGCTTTGAGGGAAAAACTCGCGTGCAAAGTTACGTGCTCGCGAAATGTCGCATAGGGTTTAATGGCGTTGCACGTGTAAATTTTGCATGCAAAACTTTGCGCGTGAGTTTATTTTATCACAAATGGGCTTTTCACCAGCGTGCTAACAGTTACCACGGCTTTGTGAATCAAGCCCTATATGTCTGTAACCTAAAAGTCAGCAATTTGCTACACTACTGGTAGAGAGAGGCAGTCCCTTCCTTATGTACAGAGTAGCATTTTGTGGGATACCACTAATTATTGGACTACAGGGGAGTCTATTTCTGGAAATCTACACTCAAGCTGTATGACACACAGCCCATTTTTTATTCCACTGATACCTTCAACACAATCACTACTATGATACAGGAAGATAGATGATTATTGCTATAATGCAGGAGGAAGAGCAACCACTGCCTTGATGCAGGAGGCTAAGTGTCCACTGTAATGATACAGGAAGCTCAGGGTGACCACTGCCATGATACAGAAGGCTGAGTGTCCACTGTAATTATACAGAATGCTAAGAGTGACCACTGCCTTGCTACAGAAGGCTAAGTGAAAAGAGAACCGAGAGCCCAATATAGTGTAGTAAGTATTGACAATTGGGTAAATGAAATGAGTATAATATATACTCACAATCCAGGGTTACCTCCAAGTAACTACTGTACATGCAAGTGAGGAGAATAGCCTGTTCTCACTCAGGATTAAGAAGTCGCTCTCTGTAGACAGGAGAAAGAAAGGGGTATCCCCCTCCACCAGGAGTGGATATCAATTATAACGTAATGAAGAACAGAGGCGCTAACAAGATAAAATCAATTCTTAAAACTTTTAAAATTGCTTAGGAGGCAGTGGTGGACTTACCCCCCGCAAGCAGACTCAAAAATTGTGTATTCAAAACAATCAATTTTATTGGTACACGCCAGGGGTTTTTGCAATGCGTTTCGCAGGTATATTCCCGCCTCCTCAAGCAATAAAAAATAGGAGTACGCACAATACAGTCTCAAGGTCACGAGGCGCTTATCGTCTCCCTCAGTCCCTGCCACTAGATGGAGTCTTTTTTGGATTATAGCCAATTAGACCGAGTGGTATAAATACAGGGAGACTGGGACGGCTTGCGTGATGATGTAGCACGTCCTGATGAAGCTCCGGTGGGCGGGGCGAAACGCATAGAGGTCATGATACGCACTATTGTTTTGGGAGCGGAGGTTTGACTGTTAGGAGCCGCCGCCATTACTACATGCGGACTTTCTTCATCTACCGCTATCTTAGAGCCGCTGCTGACTGCCTTTCGTGGTAACCTTGCACAGCCTGCGAGCCACAGCAAAGCCACCGGAACAGATAAGTGGTTTCAGTCACCTCATGCTATTTTACAAGTATGCATGGCACATTACCTGCTACGCAGTGACTATGCATCAGCAGCCTTTCGTGGCAAGTATCACCATATTGCGCTAGAGTCTTTGCAGTTTGAAGTGATCAGACTTCTCCAGTTATTTGAAAGCCTATATGGTCTACTCACTAGAACATTGACTGGATATTAACTGCTGACTGCATCAATTGTTAAAATAACTGTGCCACAGCCTGCGTAGCTAATGGATCTTCTAACTTCTGTGGAAGTACCTGTCTGCATTACTGCTTAGCTCTGACTTTCCCTGAATGCCTAATACTTAGATGGGATTATTCTAGTCTGGATGGCCTTTTCATACCTTGGCCTTGGTGATTGAATTATGCCACTGTGTTCAATATATGCATTGGAAAAGAGTGGCTGAACATTGCATTTTGCACTTTTCAAAAGAATATATAGGACTAAGAACTTTGAATCACATGTTGCCACGCTTTGCCATGGAGGCAGCGTTGTTTATTTAACGATTCTGTGGCAATATTCAATCCTTTGGATTCTTTGGTTGTGCAAATTTTGCAGCTTTACTCCTTAGTTGTGTTCCTATGGGATCCTTAAGCTCCTATTTTTGATATATGCATGTGGTTTTGAATACTTTTAAGTGGCTCCTATGTATTCTATGAATAGTTATATACATGATCATATATGTCACACCTGTCTATCCTCTGTGAGTGGTTATAACCCTACCATATTACTCTCCGGGTTCCTCGCAGCAATTGGATATGGTGTCCTCAATATCCCTATTTAGGTGCGCATTGCTTATATATGTCAAGGGTACTTGCGCCCATATAGTGCCTTAAGATATTTGTTTGCTGATATCCCCAATATTGACCACATTGGTCATGTCTACTTTTGCCCTCTGTGAGTGGTTATTGACCTTATATCCTTATCTCCTGGTCTCCTCACAGTGATTCAGCATAGGCGTCACCAAAGTTCTACAACATAGTTTTGGTACTAGTAGGCAGTCTTGCAATTCACCAACGTGGTCAATTGACCACATTGATCACACCTACCTCTGCTCCCTGTGAGTGGTTATTGACCTTATACTTATATCTCCTGGTCTCCTCACAGCGATACAGCATAGGCGTCACCAAAGTTTACTAATATAGTCTTGGTGTTAGTAGGCAGTTTTGTATTGGACCCATTTGGTCACGCCCATCTTTTCTTCCATAGATGAGTAACACTTCATGGACATTAGATATGGGCATTGTTAAAGGGTATCAGCGACTTGGCAATATTGGCAGATATACTTATTGGGGATTATATACTATTCTTCATGGGCCTTTTCTACTGTGTTGAACAATTGCAGCACTGTGTATTGTACTTACAATAGTGCTAGATGTCAGTGTACCACCTGACATTACCTATACACTATGTGTGTGTGTTTCTTAATACTATTTTTTTTTCAATAAAGTGCAGTTTGAGCAGCATATACTGGTTTGTGCTCTTTTGTTTATTTGGAGGTGGGAATATACCTGCTAAACGCGTTGCAAAATCCCCTGGAGTGTACCAATACATTTTGATTGTTTTGAATACACAGTTTTTGTGTATGCTTGCGGGGGGGGGGGGGAAGTCCACCACTGCCTCTTAAGCAATTTTAAGAGTTTTAAGAATTGATTTTATCCTGTTGGCACCTCTGTTCTTCATTACGTTATAACAGAAGGCTAAGTGTCCACAGTAATGATACAGGAAGCTCAGGGTGACCACTGCCATGATACAAAAGGCTGAGTGTCCACTGTAATGATACAGAAAGCTCAGAGTGACCACTGCCATGCTACAGAA
Source organism: Hyperolius riggenbachi (assembly GCF_040937935.1). Classification (NCBI taxonomy): domain Eukaryota; kingdom Metazoa; phylum Chordata; class Amphibia; order Anura; family Hyperoliidae; genus Hyperolius; species Hyperolius riggenbachi. The sequence goes on along the minus strand of NC_090649.1, from coordinate 414,292,150 downwards.
GACTAAGTTTCCACTGTAATGATACAGGAAGCTCATGGTGACCACTGCCATGGCACAGGAAGTTGTGTAATTACTGCAAAACATAGGCCAATTGACCATTTCTGTGATACAAGAGGCTACATAAACACTGCCATGACACAGAAAGATGATACAGATGGTTGAGAATGTTGGGGAATGATTTGACTGTTCTGCCCACAGTGCTGAAGTGATGCATTATGATTGTTGCTTTTTACACGTTAGATTGAATCCTGTAAATTGCTTCTGTTTAAAGAAGGCAATACTGTACTTAAAGGAAAATCAAGGTGAAAATAAACTGATGAGATAAACAATTGTATCTATCCTGCCTCTCCGAATTTTATTTTTTTTTATTATTATTTTTTTTTTTACATATGACACAGTTTTCTTCTATCTTTAAATGTATTTCTAAGTTTTTAATTCTCTGCTCAAAGACACATGCATTGAAGTATGCCAGAACTAAAATCTATGAACTTTTGACCCTTTTTATCTCTTTCCTGCACTCGGATGCCATTGTTTGCCAGGAAAGTGTTTTATGGCTGTAATCCCTAATCAGTGAGGCTTACAGTAAAGTCCGACCCAGACAGAAACTTTCACTTGCATACCTGATTTTTAAGCTGCACAAGAAAAAGGGAATGTGTGCTCTGACCAGTCAACTCCTGACTTACATACTGGCTGCATGAGCAATGTCTCTTGATTAAGCCAATTAGGCCAAGTTTGCAAAGCCATATATATCAGGTTCTACTTGGGTTGATGCACACACTTTCCACTTGTTGTGAATAACTGATTTTTAACTCTTTCAGTCACAGAAAGAAAAAAACGAACACAGCATAGTTATTTGTGTCCTTGGCACTGTACATACATACACACACGTCAATCTCATCATTTCACCTCTTGTATCCTTTAAGATTCTCAACCATTGTTTTTTGGGGGTTACAGATTAATTTACACAAGAACACACATCATTGAATACATATCTGACCTGGAATTCCTTCGGACCATTATGAAAATAGAATCTAGATGACGCAAAGATTTTTCCATTTGTGGCATTTATACTGAAATGTTGCAAGCCTTCATTCAGAATACTGTACTGAATGACGCCATTTCTGCCTGTATCGCCATCTGTGGCCTCTGCCTGCGCAATAAACAGGGGAAAGGTCTGAACCTGCAATGTAAACAGATGACATCATTCATTTATTATTAAAATCAGTGCAAATACATATAGAATAACACAAGATCCATCTTAACTGTGTAACATAAGTTCAAAGACCACTATCATGAAAAAGTGTAAAATGTAAAACACATGTATACACATACAAATAAAAAGTTTCTTCCAGAGTAAAATGAGCCATAACCCCCTTTTCTCTATGTTGCTGTCACTTACAGTAGATAGTAGAAATCTGACAGAACCAACAGGTTTTGGAACAGCTCATCTCCTCATTGGGGGATTCTCAGCATGGCCTTTATTCTTTATAAAGACACTCCCTGAAAAGGATTTGTGCAAATATACTAGCCAGCCTCCCGGCTCGTTGCACACTTTTTTGGGCAATTGGATGGAGCAACTGACATTCACTAAGTGCTTTTGCAAATAAAGACAACCCCCCCCATTCGGAGATGAGCTGGTCCAAAACCTGTCGGTTTTGTCAAAATTCTACTATTTACTGTAAGCGACAACAACATAGGAGAACATAGGAGAAAAGTAGTTTATGGCTAAATTTACTCTGGAAGAAACTTACTTCTTATTTGGATGTATTTTACATTTTCGTTTCAATCATTTTTTATTCAGTTTTGTAAAAGGTAAATTATGCAAGAAATACATACGGTAAATAGAGTATAAATTTCAGTCTACAAGAGTTATCATCTAAACAAGAATAGACGATAATCAAGAAAAACATAAAAGTAACAGTTGTGTAAATTATTAATAGCACGTAATTGTTTATCCCAAACAATGTGGTGGGAAAATTAACCCAAAAAATAATGCAGTATGACAGTTGCATCACCAAGGGGGACAAAGCCATTGTGGTTATGATAACTTGGAACATCTCTCACCCATTTACTAAACCAGCTTTGGTTGGGCGAGAGCGTATTCCGGTTTACAGTATGTATCAGCTAATGTGTCCTGTCTTCCAGTGAGGACAGGAGAAGGATGCATATAAAATGCGACTTATATAATTAAAGGGTTGGGGTTGTCATTATTTGGGAATGAGTCTGGAGCAAGTATGGTAAAGAGAGAAACTAAGAGAAAGAAGAAATAAAGGAGGTAAGAGGTAAGAAAGGAGTACAAGAGAGAGAAAAGGATATGGGACAAGGAAAGCCCACAGCACCATGACTAAATAATATGAAGGAAGCCAAGAAATTGTTGAGAGTTCAAAGATTTCTTACCCAAGAGCAACATTCCGAACCAAGAAGGTATTCCACAAAAGGTGACAAGACCTTATTAAGTAGAAAAGAGAGAAATCGAGAGCCCAATATGGTGTAGTATGTCAGAGATACGAAGGGAAATGAATAAGTGAGATGGTTATACTCACAAACACGGGTTACCGCTCAGGCAACCACTGTATAGGCAGGTGAGGAGATTAGACCTGTCCCCACTCAGGATTAAGAAGTCGCTCTCTGTAGATCAGAAAAAATGGGGTAGGGTCACCCCTCCACCTGGGGTGGACTCAAGTATACTGGTAGGTGATCAGAGGCGCCAGCAGAATAAAATTAATATAAAATTGTTAAAAATTGCCGAGAGGGAAAGTGGTGGACTTCCCCTCAATAATTAGACACCAAGGTCTGTCATCAAATCAAACTAATAAATTTATTCAATAGTACCCCAAAATCTGCAACGCGTTTCGTGGGAACAGACCCACTTCTTCAGGCAATAAAACGGGGACAACAAACACAGCAATCAATGTGCAGTGATGTGCAGTGACCTTATTAAACTTAGTTATGTTATCTTCTAGCCTAGCACGTAGTCTCTCAAAAAAGAGAATACAACTCAGCCTATTTCTGACTAAGTTAAAAGATAGAGCTTTCGAATTCCAAGCAGCGGCAATAGTGAGCTTGGTAGCAGTAAATATATGACTGATGAGTTTATTCTGAGATTTAGTTGAGAATAGGGAAGACCTAGGATCTTTAGAAACTTGTTTATTGACAAAAGGTGGCCACACACGATACAATAAAATAATCCGATTTTACAGTAATTCGATAAAAAACGATCATATTTCTCAAAAAAAAATCAAAAGCTTTTTTTCATTCGACTGAAAAATCCGATCGGATTTCCCATTTTTTCTATTTAAATCGATCCGGAATGACAGATATTTCTCTTCAATTGCTACTAAAGATTGTATGGTGTGTGTTGGATTGTTAATTTATTAATATACACACCCTAGCAATTTTCTCTGAGTTTCCAATCATTTTTATCATAATTGAGGAAAAATTGAACATACGTGTGTGGTATATTGGTCATATTTTTGAAATGTTACAATCAGTCAGAAAAATTGATTGCAATTCTTAAATTGAACAGATATTTAAAAAAATTGTATGGTGTGTGGCCACCTTAAGGAAGAGGCCCAGGTGCACAGTCTTAGCCATAAGCGACGTACTTTAGTACATTTCCACCAAATGTGATTATGGGTACCTAAGGCATTACACATCCCCTGAAGCAATTCGGGAGATATCATTGTTAAATTTGGCCAGGCGATGTTGAACAAGATACCAGTATTTTACATTTAAGATTTTCGCGATAGTGGTCCTTTAAGTTCACTGAAACACGTAAAAAAATGGGGGAATTTGTTTTACCTCTTCCACTGTCACTTTCATGAAAGGTTTTGGAAAAACAGGCGCATACTGGTTTCCATGGATAACGGTGACAAGGACAATGGCTTCACTGTGTATCCAACGCCTTTGTGAATCTCTTGCCTTCACTGTTATGTTTCTTGGGAAATCTCTCATTACTAGGGATTTCCTAGTTTTTATTATTCCTGTGATTGGATCGATGGTAAAATAATCTAGAAATATTACAAAGAAAAAAAAACCATTACACAAGATTGTGCTACAGAAATCAAGATCTATCCATCATCCAGATCTGTCATCCAACTGCAGCAAAATGTAATTTTAAGGAGTTCAAAAAACATTTTTTCTTTTAACCTTTTAAAACTATTTTCTCAAAAACTACAAGGTCTCTTTGATAACAACAGCATGTATGGGGGCATTACTATTAAGCACTAACATCTGCAGTATTGACTCCAATGTATATTTTTAAGTAATTTTGGGTAACATGCAAAATGTACAAATAGATTACAAAAATTAATTCAGTTTCGAAAACATAATTAAAGGGGCACTTTGGCGAAAAATTGTAAAATGTAAAATATGTGCTAACAGACAAATAAGAAGTATGTTTATTCCAGAGTAAAATGAGCCACAAATTACTTTTTCTTCTATAATGCTGTCACTTACAGTAGGTAGTAAAAATCTGACAGAAGTGACAGGTTTTGAACTAATCCATCTCCTGATAGGGGATTCTCAGCAAGGCTTTTATTCTTTATAAGGATATTCCCTAAAAAGGATTTAAACAATGATGCTGGCCGGCTTCCCTGCTCGCTACACAGTTTTTTGGTAGTTGGACATAGCAACTGCCATTCACTAAGTGCTTTTGAAAATAAATAAATCCCTGAGAATCCCCCGTGAAGAGATGGACTAGTATGGCTCATTTTACTGAACTTTACTCTGGAAAAAACATACTTCTTATTTGTATATGTTTGCACATATTTTAAATTTTAACATTTTTCGCTATAGTGCCCCTTTAAGTGTCATGCTAATTGTAAAAATTTTGGTGTAAGCGAAAGAAGCACATTATGATCATCATTAGCAACAATAGTTAGCAGTACTAAAAGATAGAATAACATTTCTCCCCACTGAATTATCCCGAAAGTGGACCTGTGCTCTTGCACAGGACAGAAGAAAAACATAGAGAAATGCACCCTGTGTGTATTAAAAAGAGTTTAGTATGTTTAATTCCCCCTCATCTGTGTCTAATCACAAGTTGTAATTTGATCCCTTAGCGGTGTCAGCTGACTGCCATGGCAGATACGCTCATATGAAAGCACAGGATGTTAATATGTCTGCTTCCATGAAAGCAGGAAGTAAACGAACTGCAGATTTATTACGGGATTTGTATCAGCTGTAACAAAGAACGTAAAAGGTTATTATGCTTTTGCGTATCTTTTATATCTTTTAGAGCAGAGAAGCAGTTCTGAGTTCAGGTCCGTTTGAAAGGACTTCCAAGGCCACAAAATAAATCTAGTTTTACTTACGTCATTTGTGTCTTTCATCACAGCTCCGGTCCTCTCTGGGGTCCCTCTAAGGTTCGGGGTCAGCGTCTTCTGCACATGCACAGGTGTGCGCCCGCCCCACGTGAGAACATGCCCACATCAGGCACAGTACACTCCGGATGATGTGGACGCTTTTGCACGCGCATAAGAAGCAGACCCATCGGGGGTTGGCGATCCTTAGAGGCTAATAGTGGGATGATGGAGAAGACCAAAGCTGCGGCGAGGGACACAAATGACTTATAGGTGCTGGAAGAAGCTCCAGGTAAGTAAACTTCATTTATTGTGTGGCAAAGAAAGTCCTTTAAATGATCAGGAAGATAGTAGCCCACACCATACTCTAAAGCCCCATCTACACCAACAATTTTTTGTCTGATTCGATCCGACATGTCCGATCGGGATTCGATTGGATTCTATTCAATTTGCCATTGCAAAACAATGGCAGATTGAATCGAATCGAATCCTGATCGGACATGTCGGATTGAATCGAATCGAATCAATGAATCAGACAAAAAATTGTATGGTGTAGATATAAAATTTTATTATAGAAATTCACATTCTTCACATTCAAAATTTAACTGAAAATCTACTAAATGCTAAATCATACCCAGAGCATCATATTTTCACTGGAATGGTTTCTTTACCTTTGTCATCAGCAATGCTGTATACCAGTTTACCAGGTAAATAGAAGGCTTTGATTTGTGTCACGACAGTATTTGGTGCTGTCCAGTCATTCAGTGGTTCTGGACAGTAGAAATCGGATGAGAAAACTGGGTAGCCAAAATTGCTGGGCGATAATGCCACAAACACCTATGAATTAGAATCCATGAAATAATTTATAACCACCAGCTAAATATTCAGTAACAACCCAAATGTAGAGAAGCAAAGGGTGACAGTACCTTGACGGACGTAGACAACTGCGGCATCTCGCTGTCACGGCAACTGACTGTGAGGACATAGTGTAAAGGGCTGTGGTGGATAGGAAGATCTTTTATGACAAAGATGCGACCAGTGCCATTGGATATCGCAAACAGACCTTCATTGTTGCCACCTGCGACAAAATCACCCATCAGTCACTCACCAGAGATACTCGTTCTGGTGTAGTAGCAGGTGTATGTATTATCCATGTCACCAGCTGAACAAATGCTGATAACATTTTATATTAATGAATCAATACAAGCATAAAGCATTTCTGTAAGTCATACTTTTTATAGATGAATGCAATAAATGCAAATATTTAATACAAAATTCCATTGAATAAGTGGTTCACATAAACTTCATTAATCTTGAAGTTAACAAAATGTTTCCAACATGTATGCTGTAGTATATATTATGATTTAAATCCTAGTTCAGCTTTGTGTTCCTTCAGGACGCTTTCATACTTGCGCCCTGCATTATACCGCGATACCCTTCCCCGCCACAAGGGCCATGCAAGTCTATGGAGACTTGCACAGTTCGCACGGCGTGCCTTGACCACTTGAGGACCGCAGTGTTAAACCCCCTAAAGACCAGGCCTTTATTTCTTAAAAAGGGCCACTGCAGCTTTAAGGTTTTGCTGCAGGGCACACGGAGAACATAAAAACTCCTTCCAGATGTTGACCTAGCTGGGATTTGAACTGAGGACCCAGCGCTGTAAGGCGAGAGCGCTAACCACTATGCCACTGTGCACCTCATACACCTGGTTAAATGGGAAAGAGGTGCCCAGAGAAGATAACATGCGTTAAAAACAAATAAAATGAAAAAAAAAGTGTGCAGGAGAAGGAGGATCCGCATGCACAGTGGGATGGTTAAAAGCTGGTACAATTTATTGGAAAAACCACATACAATGACACAAAAAAGCCACAGGAACAATTGACGCGTATCAGGCTCAGGATTCGCCGTTAGTCAAATTATGACTAAGGGTGAATCCTGAGCCCGATACGCATCAGTTGTTCCTGTGGCTTTTTTGTGTCATTGTATGTGGTTTTTCCAATACATTGTACCAGCTTTTAACCATCCCACTGTACATGCGGATCCTCCTTCTCCTGCTGCTACATATGGTCTGGCTAACCTGATCCTGCACCTATGGGTAGGTTTTCATGGGGGTTTCAAAGCATCTTGGCCTTCTACCTATGAAAAAAAGTGATGTGGCTTACCTCAATGAAGACAAATTCATGTATTAATAGAATTGTATTGCAATGGCAACGCGTTTCGTGGGTATACCCACTTCATCAGGCCAAATAGCAGTGCCTAATAGTGCTTATAGCCACAAATAAGGCGCCTTTTTTTTCTTTCTGCAGGGTACAATTTTTTATTATCCTTGCTTTTTGCCCCATACACCTGATACAGAACAGTATACTTTCATATGTACCTGTTATAGAATACTGTATCCCTTCATCCACAGCTTTGTTTCCTTGAGTTGCATTAATATCCACTAGGACACTTCCTATGGTGAATGCACCATCCCATATAACTGTATGGTATACACCATGCTCCACTGTAGGCCCCTGTTCCTTCACATCTTCAACATGTACTGAGGGGACAACAGAACACAAAGAATGTGTTTACGGATATCATTAACCAGCAGCTGAGACACACAACACAACAGGAAGTCAATTGAGTCTATCCAAGAAGGCAGAGAATTGGAAGAACAACATGACAACCACTGAGGTGTGACATCATCTTCCATAGATCTACTTACAGAAAATACAATCAGAGGTAACTTATTTGCATATTATTAAGAACATGCTATGTACTCTATATTTTATTTTTCTGTATTTGATACGTGTGATGTGGATAGAATAGCTTTGCATCAGGTTCTATGTCACAACTACAGATAAGCAACACAGCATATTCAGTATAGTATCAAATAATATAACGTTACAGCTTAGTATTTAAATTCCAGCCATGGCATTGTCTACAAGGAGTCTGTATTTCTTCTCCTGTATACATGCATTTGTTTTCATTCAGAAAGTCATGCTGGTCGGCTACTGAACTCCAAAACAGCCACAGACTGTGTTAAGTACACTAGATTTTGTGCATTGCTGAGGGGCGGTTAAAACTAAAAGCCTATTTATAAAGTTGTGTTCAACTGCAAAATGTAATTTTGCTTTTGTCTTTTTATTTGAGTTTGATGAGTAGTGTCACTGGTGCTAGATTGGATCTTTTTTTGCCAAAACAGCTTGGCCACCTATTATGCAATGAAGTCTATTCATTTTAATGTGGCTTGCCTAGGCAATTGCATTCAACACAAAAACAAAGCTAGGCCCACTCAGGAGGCTGTCCTTACATGCGAGGGTGGGACATTTTGCCATGTTTTCAATACCATGATGTAACCTGAATCATGGAGGCCATGTGACCAGAATCAGGGACACCATGTGACCAGAATCAGGGACACAATGTGACCAAAATCAGGGACACAATGTGACCAAAATCAGGGACACCATGTGACCAAAATCAGGGACACCATGTGACCAAAACCAGGGACACCATGTGACCAAAATCAGAGAGACCATGGGACCTGAATCAGGAAGTCCATGGGACCTGATTCAGGGAGGCCATGATGTAACCACAATCAGGGAGGCCATGTGACCTGAATCAGGGAGGCCATGTGACCTGAATCAAGGAGGCCATGTGACCTGAATCAGGGAGGCCATGTGACCTGAATCAGGGAGGCCATGTGACCTGAATCAGGGAGGCCATGTGACCTGAATCAGGGAGGCCATGTGACCTGAATCAGGGAGGCCATGTGACCTGAATCAGGGAGGCCATGTGACCTGAATCAGGGAGGCCATGTGACCTGAATCAGGGAGGCCATGTGACCTGAATCAGGGAGGCCATGTGACCTGAATCAGGGAGGCCATGTAACCTGAGTCAGGGAGGCCATGTAACCTGAGTCAGGGAGGCCATGTAACCTGAGTCAGGGAGGCCATGTAACCTGAGTCAGGGAGGCCATGCAACCTGAATCAGGGACACCTTGTGGCCAGAATCAGGGAGGCCATGTTACCTGAATCAGGGAGGCCATGTAACCTGAATCAGGGAGGCCATGTTACCTGAATCAGGGAGGCCATGTTACCTGAATCAGGGAGGTCATGTAACCTGAATCAGGGACATCATGTGGCCAGAATCGGGGAGGTCACGTAACCTGAATACGGAATAGCATACCACCTGAATCAAGGGGGCCATGTGACCAGAATCAGGGAGGCCATGTAACCTGAATCAAGGAGGCCATGTAACCTGAATCAAGGAGGCCATGTGACCTGAATCAGGGAGGCCATGTGACCTGAATCAGGGAGGCCATGTGACCTGAATCAGGGAGGCCATGTGTCCTCAATCAGGGAGGCCATGTTACCTCAATCAGGGAGGCCATGTTACCTCAATCAGGGAGACCATGTAATGTGAACTGGATCTAGAATACCACTGCACTTTGTAACATGAAAAGGCTGTGGCCTTTTAGCCAAAGCCTCCTCTTGCAATGCATAGAAAATTAGTACATAGCAAGGAAATGAGCAGCGCTACTTAAAAACAGACTAGTGCCTACCTGCAAAAGAGTGCAAGCCCCACTTGTGGGGTCGAATACACACCGAGCATACACATGACCTGTCTACCACTAGAGGAGGATGTTGGTTTCCATTAACAGCTTGCATGCAACCTATTAAGTACTCGTCCCTCCCACTGCGAAGAAGTCAATCCTCCATGGGAGGGGCCTAACACTAACTAAATCCTAACCTATGTATGTGCATAGCCTGGGTGCGGCTAATCAAATAAAATCAAAAATTGAAAATTGCGCAAAAGGTGGATCAGCGCAACACCAGGCCGCCTCCTGGGGGGCTCAGCGCATCTCTGATGGAGGCCATTCGGAGGCGGCCTGGTGTTGCGCTGATCCACCTTTTGCGCAATGCATAGAAAATGTAGAGCAACTATCTATTTCCAATTAAAAAATAAGTCCCTTGGTGGCATTTCTTGAAGTTGTGCTGCAGAAGAAGGTAAAAGGTGTTGGTGATTTATAAAATAATAATAACACTGATACCAGTGACTGTAGCGGTGCTCTGGAATTGAGGGTTTCTTGGGTTGTAGGCCGTCACATTCATCACATGTTCTGCGCTGCTCTCAAAGTCTAATGGCTGCAGGTTGGTGATATGACCAGAGATTTCTCCAATGTGAAACAAGTGAGACACGTCGGTGATGGAGTATAAGATGAGAGCATTGGCTGCTGTGTCCATGTCTGCTGCAGAAACACTCAGTATCTAAATAAAACAGGCAGGTTTAAGGTTAATCTGGCATCTAACACAGTAAGTAGGTGTGAGTTACACTTGAAATAGAAATTACACATCTACTGATGGAAATTACATTAATTTTCCTTCAATACATTCTGTTAGTGTTTACTTAAATACCACATGTGGAGGCTCATTCTCCTTGACGGTGACCTCATACAGAAGGTTCCCAAATACCGGAGGGTTATCATCAGCATCCATGACTGATACGTGGATGATTATTGAGGACGACAGTGGTGGACTTCCCAAATCCCGGGCCTGAAGAAGAAGAGGATTCATTGTTAAACTGGACCGACACCTAAATTCGAAGTCTGAGAGTATAAATTGCTTTCACATCATAATAAATGCTAACAGTATTTCTCTCAAGAAATAGGTTCATTTATTAGCAAAAAAGCACCTTTAGAGCTTCCAGCTGGGAGCTTAATGTTCTTCTAATCACCGCGGCCACCCTGTACTGCTCCATTGTGTGTTGCGCCATTGGCCTTCCGCCCGACTCTGTGGCAGGTCTGCGGGCTAGTGACGTGTCTCTGCTCTAAAGTGTCACCCGAGGGATCTAATCCTGACCCCTCTGGGCGACAGTAATTGTGAGTGTGCACACCTTCACATGGCAGTGGCATAGCAATGGTGGGTGCAGAGGTTGCGACCGCATCGGGGGCCCCTGGGCCAGAGGGACCCCGAGGGGCTCTCCTTCAACTACAGTGTTAGCCTTTATTGGTCCTATGCTGATAAAAATCCCTTGTATAGATGCTTTAAATAGTAGTGATCATTAGCAAGCTGTTTCCCATCCCCTTCTTGCACCTCTGACACTGTGGTTGTCCTTGATTGGTTTTGGTGTGCCATATCAATTGTTCTCGAATAGATCATGAGGGAGGGGGGTTTCGGTATGACTGATATTGTTGTGGGATCCTTCCCACAGTGTGATTTCAGGACCTAGGGCCTGAAAGTTTCCTGTCTGTAAAACTTGTTGCATTGTGGGAAATAACAGCTGCTTCCAACTGCCAAGCAACCAATATCTCTCTCTGTGCATATGTATATCTATAAAAGAACAACCTTTTAGCCTATTGCAATGTTAGTGGGCGTGGTTATAAATAATGGCAGTTGGTGCTGGCTTGTTTTTTTTTCTTGTCTGCCAGCAGTAAAGGTGATGATGTGAAAGCTCATTGTGGATCAAACAACATGAAAGTTATATGACACTATTATTAAATAGCTTTATAAAGACACTTAAGCATACGTACAATAGAACTTAAAGAATACAATAGTTGTAAACTACCCCTCTATACACACTGCATGAATGAATCAGAGAACATACAGCAGGTGGAGAGTGACATTTAATTTATATTACTTACAATGACTGTGAGATCATATCTGTCAGTCTTCTCTCTGTCTAATTTCTTAGTGTTGGTTAGTTGTCCTGCAGAGCTGTCAATATGAAATGTGCCGTCAAAGTTATTCTCAAGCACATATGTCACAACACTGTTATTACCAGCGTCCTTGTCTGTAGCACTTATATGCCCCAAATCTTGGAAATCCTTGTTTTCCTGACAGGTGACATGAGTGTGTATGAGAGGTGAAAACACTGGAGCATTGTCATTCCTGTCCAGTACGGTGACAGTAATCTGTGGGGTGATAAGTATATTATGGCAAGAGAGGACTGTGACAACAGATCACAGAAATAATTACAGCAAACAAAAGTAAATTCAATCTGACAAAATCTTTATTCAGTCAACTGCTTGATCAGAGTTGCTTAAAGAGAATCTGTACTCTAATATTCTTACAATAAAAAGCATACCATTCTATTCCTTATTTTCTCCTGTGCCCCTCTGTGCTGTTTCTGCCACTCTCTGCTGCAATCCTAGCTTGTAATTAACAGTTTTAGGCAGTGTTTACAAACAAACTAACCAGCTTCTAATAGGCTCAGCTAAGCATAGTGTGTGAGTCATTCAGAGTGTGCAGGGGGCCTGCAGAGGGTGTGTATCGCTTCTACCAATCACAAGCAGCCCTGCACATTCCACACAATCAAGCCTTAGCCCGACAAACAGGACAGAGGAAAGATACATTGATTTATTACAGAGACAGTGCAGTTAGGAAAGACTGCAGTAAGCCAGAGCAGATTAGAACAGGCATAGGAACTTATAGGATAGAAGAACTAAGGGTGAAAAATTTGTTACAGAGTCTCTTTAAAGTGGACACGAACTCTTGCACAGGACAGAAGGAAAACAGAGAAATGCACCCTGTATGTATTTAGAGAGTTGCCTGTTTAATTCCCCCTCATCTGTGTCTAATCACAAGTTATCATTTCATCTCTCCCGTGTCACAAGACTGCCAACGGCGGAGATGGCAGATAAGCTCATTTGAAAGCACAGGATGTTAACAATATGTCTGCTTCCATGAATCAGGAAGTAGAAACAGTGCAGATTTATTTTAGGATTTGTATCAGCTGTAACAAAGAAATGTTTTTTGTTTAAAAGGTTATTATACTGTTGCGTATCATATCTTTTACAGCAGAGAGGACAATCAGAGTTCAGGTCCGCTTTAAGTGACTATATATATTATACACTTTCTTAAGTTTACCATGCTTCCTGCCGACTTACCTGATAAAGACCTCCTTCTGACTTAAGTTTCTTTAACCTGCTGGTGATGCAGTACATATGAATTGTTGGACTGAGGAATAAGAAGCTAGGAATTCATGCACATACACCACAATGGATTAGAAAAGGCTTTCCAATAATCTGGACTGTTTCTGTGCATAGGCCATCTAGGCAAATGCTCAGGGAGTCCTGTAATGCACATGGCACAATACTGTACTTTTTTATTTTTTGCAAAAAGAAGCACCTGCTACCACCTTCCCCCTGCTGGACTGTCTGTATAATGTGTTAACTGATGCTGTCCACCGAACACCCTCCTTTTCAAGTTATTGTTTTTCTTCTGTGGGGATGATACAAAGGCACATGCAATTATAGTTGGAATCCTTGGCATTTAGTCATAAGTACACATTCGGCCAACCCATTATGCAACTAAGGCCACAAAGGCCATGGCCTAGGGCGATAAAATCAGATAAGATCAGAAGGGCGGCAGGACTTGGAGAGAGAAGAGGTCATATGTTAAAGTAAATCATCTCTTTTGGTCCTCGGCGCAGCTCCCTGCTCTGCATTGATGTCTAAATTCCAGAGTTCCCGTAATCCCTGCATATCTGATGATGATCCTGTCCTCTGTATGATGGACATACTTGCTGCTGTGTGAAAAGTGCCAGTTTACAGTAAAGCAGACAAAACTGCATTCAGTTTTAACACACACATTCAGAGGAATTTCAATAAGTTTTGAATCAGGATGATACACTGTACAATACTTTACTGCTACAGAGGAATTTCAGCTCTGCTAGTTACTTCTCCCTTTCTCATACAGCTGTCAGAATGACTCTGGTTAATTACTTTCTTATCTAACCCTAAATGTATTACTTTTTTTCTTGTTAACCAGGGATGTTTATGGCAACAGTGATCTCCGCTTCAGTTAACTCTTTCCTGACTCATTTTCAGATCTATCTTTCTGTTTTAACCTCTTGAGGACTGCAGGGCTAAACCCCCTTAGTGACCAGGCCATTTTTAGTGAAATTGGCCACTGCAGCTTTAAGGCCAAGCTGCAGGGCCGCACAACACAGCACACAAGTGATTCCAACAGAGAGAGCTCTCTGTTGGTGGGGCCTGATGGCTCCCCCCATGTTTATTTATTTTTTAATAAATATTATTGTTCATGCTTTTGTAAAAAAAAAAAAAACACTGTTTCTTTAAATCCCTACCCTCCCTCCCTCCCCACAGCCAGTTAATTACTGCGATCGGCTGTCATAGGCTTCTGTCTATGAGAGCCGATCGCTCTCTTGTCCCCCAGGGGGACAGCCGTGTCACATGGCTGTCCCCAGTTCAGCACTGCTGCTGATTGCAGCGCTGCACAGAGCAAATAGACGGCGATCACACCGTCTAGCAGTCTCCCGAGCGGCAATAGCCGCTCGGAGACTGAAGGCAGGGCGTAACTCCGCCCCCCAAGCAGGAGATGCGCACGCAGCCTGCGCGCGATCTCCTGCAAAACAGAGCCCCAAGACTTTACGCCAATCGGCGTTAGGTGGTCCTGGGGCTGCCGCCGCGGCCACGCCCATTGGCGTGACGCGGTAGGCAAAAGGTTAAGCACTAAATTATCACTGTTTTTTTTTTCTTTTTTTCCAATATATTTTATTGAAGCATTTTTATATTTTACAACAGTACAAGAGCAGGACGAATGGGTGACAGTATGAGGCTGCCTTATTAGGCTTCAAGGCTGAACAACATATCAGATAAGGGTACCATCACAGACCTAAATACCTATTCTAGTGTCCGGTAATGTTCAGGCTGCGGTTGTATATTTAAGATAACATCATGACTAAAGATAGCGCTTCCTTCCCCTTATTTAACCCCTCCCCCCTCCCCACCTAACTTCAAACAACCCCCCTCTACTAACTTATATAAGCTCATCCTTCTCCCCCAGTGATTATGTCCCATGTCCCCGGCATGGGTTTGCAGAGAACCTCAGTGCGCTGTGGCCTGCTCAGGTCTAGTAGGCAGCGCCAGCCTGCCCAAGGTGCCTAGAAGATCCTCAGTGGCGTACCATGTTGTGTATTTAAAGGGTTCCATCAAGGCGATGATTTCCGGCCTAGTAAAGATGTATGAGATGTAGGGTTTCCATCTTTTGAAGACCTTCTTAGAGCATTTTTCCTTATGTATCAGAGTATCTATCTTGGCCATGGCAAAAAGTTCAGCAAGTTCCGCTTTAAGGTTCTAGATGGTAGGTGCAGAAGGGTAGATCCAGCGATTAAGTATAGATTTCCGTGCAGCTGCCATGCAGACATGTACTAGGTCCGATGGGATTTTAGATCTATCTATGGTATCAGGAGCTGTTGCAGAGTAGTTGAAGAGGCAGAGCATTGGGTCTAATGTTAGTTTCTTGTGGCACATGAGATTGATGAACTTTATAACTGAGGACCAAAATTTCTGTATTTTGGGGCACATCCAGATGCAGTGTATCAGGTTTGCTTGAGGAAGTTTGCATTTCGGGCAATGCGGTAGATAGCCAGCTGGGGGAATTTTATATTTGATGTCGAAGGCATATTTGGCGCGATGGATAAAGAGTAGGTGGGATTCTCTCCAAGTTTCATTAGTTATGAGACTTCTGAGTTTATTGTTGCCCTCGATAATGTTCTCTTCTGTTTGAGATCCGGGAAAATGTCTATTCCAGAATTGCAGGTTTTGCTTGATGTGGTTCTTGGTTTGCAGCAGTAGAATTGTTCGCTGTGTGGCTGAAAGCGAGACGTCCCCGATCTTTGGCTTGATAAAGATATCAAAAGGAGAAATCTTAGCTATGCTGGAGATCTCGTTAATTTGAGATGAGACATAGGATCGGATCTGAGCATACATCAAGAAGTTTGTGTGGGGGATCTGATACATGTTTTTAATTTCTGAAAAGGACCTCCAGGTATGAGTTTCCAGATTTAGCATTTGTCCTAACCTCATTAAGCCTTTCTCCTCGCATTTGAGGAACATCCCATGCTGCATACCTGCTGTAAACCCCAGGGAGCCCCATAGAGTGATATATTTAGAAATTTTCCATGGTAGGTGGTGCATTTTGCGTAGTTCCCTCCAGGTGAGTATTGTATTGCGAAATATAATACTATATCTAATACGGGGGGGGCAGTTGTGGCCACGAGGCATGCAAGAGGCCCACCAGAGTCCTTGGTTCCGCTATGGCATTTTCTAGAGAGTAGTTAGAAAACATAGAGGTGGCCGAAATCCAATCACGGACGTGTCTGGTGAGGCAGGCGATATTATAGCGTTTGATATCTGGTATCCCCAATCCTCCATCATCTTTAGGAAGGCAGAGTTTACTAGCTTTCTTCCCTTTCCATAGGAACTGGGAGAAAGTTTTATTGAGTTGTTGTATATCGTGGTGTTTGAGTAGTAAGGGGAGGACTTGCATAGGGTAGAGCAATCTACCGAAGCTTACCATTTTTAGGAGGGCAGCGCGGCCCACCAGGTTGAGAGGTAAGTTGGACCACCCTTTGATCTGACGTATAATTTTTGTGATTAGTGGGGAGAGGTTTAATTGATAAAGTGAGTGGGGGTCTGGTGCTATTTTTATGCCTAAGTAGTGGATGGGGCCCTTTGTGATCTGGACTTCCAGGTTGCTATTATGTATTGATGATCCCATTCTCGTAAGTGGCATTAGTTCACTTTTGGTTACATTTATTTTATATCCTGACACGGATCCCACCTGTCGGATTAGGTCTAGCAGGATCGGGACTTGCTGGGAGGGTTCATTTAAAAAGAGAATGATGTCGTCCGCAAAAAGCGTCTGTTTAACCCGCTTACCGCTGATAGTTATACCTGTATTAACTTTACTGAGTAGTCTGGCTAGGGGTTCTAATGCGATGTCAAATAGTAGGGGAGAGAGGGGGCACCCCTGGCGGGTTCCTCTATAGATGTTAAGGGGGTTGGATATAAAGCCCGGCAAATGGATTCTTGCTTTAGGCTCAGAATACATTTGGTTTATCAAATTTAAAAAAGCCCCAGAAAATCCCATTTTGGTCAACGTCAGGGTCATCCACTTCCAGTGCACCGCGTCAAATGCCTTTTCGGCGTCTAAGGTGAGCAGCGTGGCATTTTTATATGTTTGTTGGTAGGCCTTGACGTGTTCCAATACTGTAAGGACCTTTCTGATGTTTGCGACTGCAGATCGCCCCTTTATAAAGCCCACTTGATTGGGATGTATTATTTTGGGGACTATATTAGATAATCTGGTGGCTATTGGTTTAGTTAAAATTTTTATATCTTGATTAATTAGAGATATTGGTCTGTACGATTCCGGGAGCAGTGGGTCTTTGCCCTTTTTGAGGATGAGTTTGATATAGGCTTCGTTGGCAGTTTTCAAAAAGCCTCCTCCTTGCAGGATTTTATTATATAGGCGGGCAAGGACAGGAGCTGCCTCCACTTTTAAGATTTAAAAAATTTTTGCGGGGAGTCCGTCAGGGCCGGGCGTTTTATGATTGGATAGTGATTTTATGGTGGTAGTGACCTCATTCGGGGTTATAGTTGCATTTAATGTCTCTAGATCTTGAGGACTAATCGTGTTTACCTTAGCTTCATCTAGCCATTTGGTGGATTGTTGACTGCTGCAATCCTGAGGTTTCTCGAAACGTGTTTACGATTTCTTTCGGGTGATGTACCATGGATCCGTTTTTATCTCGGATTTGTAGGATATGGTCATAATCTACGGAGCCTCTAGCAATTGCAGCAATCAGTTTTCCTGATTTGTTACCATATTTAAAGAAAAAATGCCGTTTGTTTGATAAGGTTTGCATTTCTCTAAGCGTGCACCATTTATTCATTTCTGTCTGCTTTTGAAGCCACTTTGCCTTAGTAAGGGAGGTTGGGGACACCAGATAGGACTGGTACGCCTCGCGTACCCGAGACACTGCCTCTGCATAGGCCATATTAACCTGCTTTTTCTTGTGGGAAATGTGGGCTAATATTTTCCCCCTGAGCACCACTTTAGCAGTGTCCCAAAACAGGAAGGGGTCACCAGTATGAGCTGTATTATCATAGCTGTATTCTCCCCACCAATTTTGCATCAGGATGTGGAATTCATCATCTCCATAGATATAGGAGGGGAATCTCCATAAAATATCAGACCCACGTGGCATCTGGGTCAACATCTGCATTGTGATGGGAGCGTGGTCAGAAATCAATATGTCATGGATTTCTGCATTTTGTAACTTTGGGACCAAAGAATGGCCCATAAAGAGACAATCGATGCGAGAGAAGGAGGAGTAGGGGGGGGGGGGAATAGAATATATATTCCTTGTCCTTGTCACAAGGGTGGAGAAATCTCCAAGTATCAGTTAGTTTGAGCGTTTGAGCAAAGTTGGTTAGATTTGATGCCCCTCCACTCCTCCTTCTACCATCTTTGGTTTCAGATTTCGTATCTTCTCTGATATCCATCACTTCGTACCAGTCTCCTCCCAATATTAATTTATCTGTCTTTTCTCGCATTCGTTTTGTCGTTAGGGATTTGTAGAATTTTGCTTTGCCCTCATTAGGGCCATAGACATTATATATGGTAAGACATTCTCCTGGGAGATGTACTCTTACAGCCACACAGCGTCCCAGCTTATCTGAGTGGATTAATTCCACTTTCACTTTAATAGCTTTGCTGGTTAAAATCAGAACTCCAGCTTTTTTGTTTACTGCTTCTGAACCCAATGTGTGGGCTACCCACCCTTTTCGCATAAATTTGAACTCCTCGGCCCGAAGATGAGTTTCCTGTAGTAGTGCTATATCTACTTTAAGTTTACTAAGATGTCGCAAGACTTTACCTCTTTTAATGTGAGACCTTAAACCCTTGACGTTCCAGGAACAAATCTTAACTGTCATGGATCAAGCATGGTAGGCTGTGTATGCTGGTGAGTCGTACATCTTCCAGACACTCTTAAAGGCATACTATAGAGCAGGAGTACTGCGACACTATTTATATATACATAGGAGAGAGATGAGCTGTTGTTTCCCATAACCAGATAAAAAACATATAACATTAACTTAAGTCTAGAAGCTATCAGCTGTAGAAAACTAGCTAAATAAGCAAGAACAAAAACAGTGAGAATTGGAACATTTCTCCTGAGATCACCACATGGTGTGTGGACTTCTCTTCTTCCCCACACTGTTGGCTACGTAGCTTCCTCACTCCCTTATTCCCCTAAGTGCACGCAGCAAAACATGTCAGACATATTTTAGCATGTGGTTGTATAGGAGGACGAGAAAGGGACTTTAGATTTGTTGACATTGCTGGAATTTTAGATCAGGCAAGATCAGGGTTGGGCGGAGGTGCCCGTGAAGGTGATTCCGGGGGTGAGAGCCTCCCGTCTGTTCTCTTTTCCTGTGAATGGTTGGGGGATCTGGTATCTCTTCGCGGCGGCGTGAATACTGTAGAGCGCAGATATTTTTCCGCGTCTTGCGGGTGTTTAAAGATAGTAAAGCGGCCGTCCGCGTCAGTTATTCTGAGTGTGGCTGGATAGAGTAAAGCAAATTTAACGTTTCTTTTGACAAGAGCTGAGCAGATAGGGATGAAGGCCTGTCTCTTTTGCGAAACCTCCAAGGAGTAATCATTGAAGATGCGTAGTTTCACCCCCTGATATTCTAGTGGATTCTCGGCGGATTTGAACGCTCTAAGCATTGTGGATTTATCTGTAAAGTCTAGGTACTTTACCATGACCATACGCGGTAGAGGTTCTCCCTTGCTTCGCTTCTGCAGACCCACTCTATGGGCTCTTTCTGTCTTACATTGGTCAGAAATGGAGAGGAGATTGGGCAGCGTGACCTCGCAGAACTCCTTGAGCTCCTCTGGCTTGACTGACTCTGGGAGGCCTACTATGCGTAGATTACTACGCCTAGATCTATTTTCTAGATCCTCGATACGCTCATGAAAGATGGCATTCTGTCTGCGAGACTCTTTTAGCTGTTGTGAAGCCTCATAGAGATCATCTTCGCATTGTGAGATGCGCTTTTGCGCCTCCGTTATTTGTTTTGTATGTGCCTGCAGTTCTTTAGTAATGGCGGTCAGCGACTGTGTAACGGCTAATTCAATAATGGCGTGTAGGTCTGGCATTAGGTATTTCGCCACGTCTTTGGCCATGTGTTTGTACCTTTGTGCTGCAGGAGTTCTCTTGTTCTGCCTCTCTCGCTCCGGTTCCTCGTCCCATTCCTGCTGCGAGGATTCCTCCGTGGCGTATGTGTCAGGATGAGGCGCCATCTTGCCTCGCACTTGTTGTTCAGAGCCCCGCTCTCGTTCTCCCTTTTTTGCCGCTCCACGTGTCAAGTAACGATCCATCCGGGATCTCTGTGACTTGGGAAAGGTTGTCGGCACCTGGGGTGGTAGATACCAGGTGTCTGTTTGCAGATTTGGCTGCTGCGTGACGAAGGGTTCAGAGGAGCTCCGTTTCGCTCACCCTGCCATGTAGGCGCCGGAACCGGAAGATGTACCAAAATTATCACTGTTTAATGGACACTTATATCTATGCCATTGTATGTAGTTTAGGATCCTTCTAATTACCTGTAGCAGTAGAGTACTGCACCATGTTAGCCATCAGTGAAGGCAGAACGTTTTTAATCAAACTTTCTGTTACTAAGCCACCTTCTTCCTGTATACTAACACGATGTTGTTATTTGTAACTTACCTGTTCTCTGTTTTCGATGGGCTTCTCTTCATTGCGCTACCCTGTCCCCTGTTTGTGGCTCTGACTGCAGCCAGTGGACAAAGAAGCAGCGCATACTCTGACCACTCACGCTCCTTGTAATTTTGCGTTCCTGTGCGGATGTGCACAGCAGCTCAGGCCGGGAGTGTTATGGGTATGCGTACTTGACCAGTACTGTTAATACACAAGCTTCATTTCTGAAGTATACATGCCCAGAACCATATTGGCTGCTGTGCACATTCGGGCAGAAGCGTGGAATTACAGGGAGCATGAATGGACAGAGAATGCGCTTCTTGTTTGTTGAATAGAGGGCAGAGCAGCACAATGGAAAGGAGCTCATTCAAGCCAGTGATTACTAGTAAGGTTTTCAGACAGAATGGAGTTGGGGAAGGGGTGGAGGGCAGTTGGTGACACCTGGCCTTGGGCGCTGGAAAGTACAAATCCGGCCCTGCTGATTGGTGACTGAAAAGCAAAATCTCCATATTGGTAAAACAGTAGCACTATCTAGGTCAGAAATGGTCCTGCTAATGACAATCAGCCTTTGTGGAGTGTGTAAAAATATCAGATGGTTACCTGATTTAGAGCAAAATGGACAGTTTGGCTAACAGTGTCCCACTATCCTGTGAAAACCTAGTATGGTTATCCAAAACCAGCAAATAATTAAACTAGCACTTGTGGGTTGCAGGAGACTTGCCCTAACTGGGTAAAAAGGGCAAGACCAGTGTTGAGCAGCTCAAAATATATTGCGTTGTGGTGATGTCATGGGCAAGGCTGGATTTATAGGTTTTGTGCCCCTAGGCCAAGTATGTTGTGGCTCCCCTTTCTTGTGCTGCAGCGCCCCCATTCAATGTGCCACCCTCATTCAACACGAATCATACATGTACTGAAGTCCCTTTCTGTCATGAACAGTTACCTTGGGAATCAGTTTCCATTTTTAATGCATTGCTCCCCATTTTCAGTCTCCGTTTTCTTTTGTAGCAACCCCTCTGTGATGTCCAGATGACCCCTTGGGCTTCAGCCACCCAAGGCCCGGGCCTTTCCAGAAACCTGTCCCTGGTCATGGGCTGCACTCGAGGTCCTTGATATCTTGCAAGCTACCTGCTTTTCAGCTAACCAACAATCAACTAACTGAAGAATGTATTGCTTAATTGTTGAGATAAATTGAGTTGAGGCCCATTCAGCAACGAAATGCAGAGGCGGTAGCTGAAATACTAAAGGGGATGTATTAATTGTAATCATCAACTAGTCATTCAGCAAGTATTATTGATAGAATAATTAAAAGAAAAATTGATCTGTACCACAACAGCTCCAGTATTGGGCGGCTCCCATGAATCCAGAGTCTTCACTAAGACACGGTAACTGTCCTGCTCCTCTCGGTCCAGCATGGTGCTCGTTAGAATTGTTCCTTTATCAGTGATGGAGAAAACTTCTGTATATGTCCCAAGGAAATACATGACTGAGACGTTTGGTCCAGTCCTGGCATTTACTGTTCCAACCTCGGCTCCTGGTGGCAGCCCTTCAGTAACGCTGAAACTATAGCTGGAATTCACAAACATTGGGCTGCCCTGATTCACTGTGATGGACACGGTTGCTGGAAATGATAAAGATTCAGTAAAGAACTGAAAAAAGATAATGAACTGTTTGCAGTGATCCTGAAGTAGAGTTGGGCAAGGGGAAGAAAACCTGATGTCATGTGGAAATCTCTCCCCTTATTTTTCAAGCCTCATTATTGATCCTTAAAAATGAATGGGAACCGCATTTTTAAAAAATGAAGCAAATATTTACTTAAGGAGAGGGAAGGCTCTGGGTCATATAGAGCCTTCCGTCTCCTCTCTCGGTGCTCTCTATCCTGTGCTGGCTCCCCCCGTTTCAATCCCCCACCGAAAGGGTATTTGGAAGTCTTCGGGAGCCGTGTCCTCCCGAAGACGTGCGGCTCCATACTGCACAGGCGTGAGCGTGCAAGAGAGCGTGCTTGCGCAGGCACAGTACAGGGCCGCCCTTCTTCAGGAGCACTCGGGCTCCCTGAAGACTTCTGAAGCCTCCTTCAGCCGGGTAAAGCAGTATTTGACTAAATTAGTCAAATGTTAGTCAAATACTGCTACCGGGCGAGCCAGCACTGGAACGAGGGGACCAGGAGAGGAGATGAGAGGAGCAGGAAGGCTCTATAGGACCCAGAGCCTTCCCTCTCCTTGGGTAAGTATCTGTCTCATTTTTTTAAATGCGGTTCCCATTCACTTTAAAGGGAACCTGAAGTGAAAGGAATATGTAAGGCTGCCATTCTCTAATAAACAATGTCAGTTGCCTGAGTTCTGTGCTGATGCTCTGCCTCTAATACGTTAAACCATTTGCTCCTACAGTGAGTCGGTGCAAGGGAGGGATGGGCAAATGGGAGCCAGAGGCATGTTCCCTGCTCCATAACATGCTTCTGTGTCTCCACCCACGCCGTTCTCTAACCCCCTTACCCCGCGCCCCCTTCGCGGTCGGCATCTAGCAGGGGGAAGGGTGTTCCTTGCAGGAATGCCTCTTCCCCTGCTGTGATTGGGCAGCTCTGCCTCTCCCCCGCCTCTCCCTGCTCTGTGCTGTGTGTGGAGAGGTACAGAGCTGCAGCGTCATGACCCCAGGGCCATGCTTGCTTTTAGTTTCCTTCGGTAAAATAGCGATTGCGGTATGTAGTGGCGAAGGTAACTGATGCTTTTTTTAGTTTTTTTTTTTTTTATTTACACAAAAGTATAACTCGGGTTAGCTTTAATAAGCATGCAGATTAGAGGACTCCAATGGCTCCACGCTTGTTGCAGGTGTAGGATTCAGAAAAGAACTGAAGCCCAGCATGACAGCCAGACAACTGGCATTGTATATAAGGGAATGAAGATGGCATCCTCCATATTCCTCAAACTTCACATTCTCTTTAATTTGATAGATGGCTCAGTCACAAATAGATTGAGGAGAAATGGGGACCAGGCTAGATATTAGGCTACCGTAGGATCCCTCATCTTCACACCTGTCTTCTTCAGTAAGAAGAAGTGGGAGGACTTAGCCAGAGGCAGTGGCATAGGGATCACCATAGCATAACGCCTACTATGAAACCTGTAGCCAAGGGGGGCTCATTCTAAGTGGCTGGTAATAAGGGAGTCCACAGCCGGCCTAATGGAGACCCTTTGCAGACCCCCTGAAGTGCAGAGTAGCGAGTAGAACAGATTAGAGAACTATCTCACCTCTCTAAGCTCCACTGACAATCCATCGTCTTCTAGGCATCCCTGTCTCCAGCATCTCCCATCTCATATTGGGGGGATACTTCTGTCTACCTATAGTGGGGTGCACCTCTGACTTCCTATACTGGGGGTACCTAATACTTGGGGGGAGCTGTAGCTACCTATCCAGTGAGACACTGTTGGCTACCTATACTAAGGTTCACATCTGACTAAGAGCAGGTTGGTAGCTAGGGATGAATGAGCAGGGTTTCGGGCTAAAGTGGGGGCTGGGAGCTCAGTCAGAGTGTAGGGGGAAGGTTAGTGTTAGATGGGGTCGGGGAGTTAGTGTTATGTATAGGTAAAGGAGGAGTAATCATAGAGTTAAGTTAGTGAAGTCAATAGTAGAATATCGATAACATTAGCAATATTCTACTATGAGCTTCATCCTAACCCCAAATAATTAGCGGCCACCTTTTTTTCCATGTATGCCTTCATATGCACTTGCCAAACAAAATTGTACTACATTTACTTCATGGATGGAATGACTTACCTGTAGATGTGAG
Organism: Hyperolius riggenbachi; assembly: GCF_040937935.1. Lineage (NCBI taxonomy): Eukaryota > Metazoa > Chordata > Amphibia > Anura > Hyperoliidae > Hyperolius > Hyperolius riggenbachi. The sequence goes on along the minus strand of NC_090649.1, from coordinate 414,267,553 downwards.
AGCTGGAGAGCCATGATCCATAGCTAGAACTGTTAACGACATGTCCACATCCTTAGTAGTGGGTATATTACTTGCCAGAGAGATCACTCCAGTGTGTTTATTTATAGAAAATGTATTCTGATGTTCTGCAAACCTACAAATATATTTTAAAAAGAAGACCCTTTACCAGTACTAACAGTAAACCTGTCATTTCACATATACAGTACGTGAGATGTCATTACCATCCTCAGTCTGAAATTGATAGTTACCTGCATTTACTGCACATTCTTTGGCTAAAGCACTTACCTAAAGTGAACCTGAAGTGACCCAAAAAAATATATAGATACTCTACTCACCAAAGAAGAGGAAAGGCCCTGGATCCCATAGAGCCTTCCTTCTCCTCTCTCCATCCCCTCATTCCCCCATTGTTCCTCTGGTGAAATTATTAAAAGCCAGAATATTCCCAAGTACTTCTGAAGGCAAATGGATCTGTACTGCGCATGCGCAAGTCCTGGCTTGTGCATGTGCAGTACGGATGTTCCTGTCTTTGGAAGCAGTGGTGGACATGAGCACATCCAAAGCCTTCCAACAGATCCCGAAGATGTGAATTTTAAAGGGGAGCAGCGGTGGAATGAGGAGACGGAGAGAGGACTGGGAAGACTCTATGGGACCACGAGCCTTCCCTATTCTTAGGTGAGGGTCTGTTTTTTAAGGTTGTTTCAGGTTTATGAGAAAACAATTAACAATTCTCATCATCATGAGGAGGTGGCAGCACTTCATAAGGCAGGCTGCATCTGAATGACCAACTGCATGGATGTGCAGAGCCTAAACATAGACAGGTTACACAACTTGCTTTCAAAACAGATGCAACAAAATGTGGGATATTGGCTTCCAAGAACAGTTTGCGCACAGAGTGTTCCATACTAGACTCTTTCCCAATGTTGAGGGATCCTCATGGAAGAGACCCTAACCACTAACTACCTAACAAAAAACATAGTGTGAACCTTGGGGCAACTGGCTATAAAAAGGTTTACACATTTTTTAGGAACAGGTAAAAATTGGCAGCGCTTCTAATCATGCTGCACCTGAAATGACTACCAACAGAGGTGTGCAGAGCCCCCTAGAGGCTAAATACACACCCTGTATTCAAAACAGATGCATACTATACACTAAACCCTAAACTCAGATTAAAACGGAAAATGCAAACTTAAATAGCACATGAATGCAGCTAACCATATGTAAACTTACATTTCTATACAGCAGGAGGAGGTGGCAGCGCTTCACAAGGCAGGCTACATCTGAATTCTCATCATTAACCAAAGGTATTCCTAATGAAGCAGCTGATATCAGCGCCATCACTGTGAGGCTGATTTGGGCACCCAGACTTTCAGCCTGGCGCTGCACAGATCAGCTATTAAAAAAAACAACAACAGGTAATTCGGCCACCAGCAATATAGCCGGTGCCCAAATGATGTGTCCACCCGAGCTACAACTCGGAGGGGAAATAGTATTTAGCACAAGCACTCTATCTAGCTGGCTTATTTTGAAGCACATATTCCTTTTTGTATCACTGATGTTTCTTGGTCTGTCACGGATTCTTTATTATTAGCTTATGCACTTGCACTTTAGGCCCCTTTTACACTTAATCAGATGCTCTCAGTTATAACTGAAAGAAAACTGATTTTCAAAGTAATGCCCATGTTTTCCTATGGCACAGTTCCTTTTATGCGGTTTAACTAAAATCTTTTTCACAATGCACAACTATGGAAAAAACACATACTAACGCACACTAACGGATACTAATGCATTAAAGGGGCACTATGGCGAAGAATTGTAAAATTTTAAATATGTGCAAACATATACAAATAAGAAGTACGTTTTTTCCAGGGAAAAATGAGCCATAAATTACTTTTCTCCTATGTTGCTGTCACTTACAGTAGGTTGTAGAAATCTGATAGAAGCAACAGGTTTTGGACTAGTCCATCTCTTCATAGGGGATTCTCAGGAATTTATTTCTTTTCAAAAGCACTTAGTGAATGGCAGTTGCTCTGTTCAACTGCCAAAAAACTGTGTAGCGAGCAGGGAAGCTGGCCAGCATCATTGTTTAAAGAGAAACTCAGACCAAGAATTGAACTTTATTCCAATCAGTAGCTAATACCCCCTTTTACATGAGAAATCTATTCATTTTCACAAACAGACCATCAGAGGGCGCTGTATGACTGATATTGTGGTGAAACCCCTCCCACAAGATACTCTGAGGAACGTGATACTCCTGGCAGTTTCCTGTCTGTGATCCTTGTTGCATTGTGGGAAATAGCTGTTTACAGCTGTTTCCAACTGCCAAAAAAGCAAGCAGCAGCTACATCACCTGCCAACAGTAAAAATGTCACCATGTGATAAATGTCAGAATGTAAATCAGAGATTTAAAAGATTTTACAATGGGCAAACACTGACTAAATCATTTATACATAATTATTGTAAAAATGAAGCGCTTTTTTATTACATTATTTTCACTGGAGTTCCTCTTTAAATCCTTTTTAGGGAATATCTTTATAAAGAATAAAAGCCTTGCTGAGAATCCCCTATGAAGAGATGGACTAGTCCAAAACATGTCACTTCTGTCATATTTCTACTACTTACTGTAAGTGACAGCAACATAGGAGAAAAGGAATTTATGGCTCATTTTACTCTGGGAAAAAATGTACTTCTTATTTGTCTAAGTTTGCACATATTTTATAATTTTTCGCCATAGTGCCCCTTTAAGTGTAAAAGAGTCCTTAGGCTTACCTATACTGGTAATTAAATATTGCATGATATAGTAAGTGATTGGATGAGCTGTTTACCTGATTTGATAGTTACATTTATTCATGTTTATCCCCACTTGTAACTGCTTTTAATGGTTTTTAACTGTTAACTACTTTTTTGTTGTACCAGTAAAGCTTGTTTTTGATACATTTACATGGGTGTAGTGGTGCGGTGTTTATAGGATCTTCTGTTTTTTGTGGATTTTGTGTGACCCAAATGAGTGTCACATTACCCCTCCTTAGTGTCAAGTAACCCTCCCAGATTTGCCTTTGTATCGAGAAGCCACCTAACCTGTACCCCCTCTGATTGTCGGGGGCCCCCTCAAATCTGCACGCCACAAATATTTGGGGTGCTGACTGCAGATATATAGTATGTAGTAAGTATACTCCATGTTGTGTAACCCTTTGCTCATTATGATGAAGGTACAGCAGGTTTACATGTAAACGATTGGTTTTTTACCCCCCCCCCCCCCCCCCCCCGAAAATAAATACAAAATAATTATCCCTCAAGCTCAATAAGAATAACATAGCATCCTTTTATATCAGCTCCTCAATTACCTGTATGAAATCTGTGAATTGTTTCCAAAGTCTGAGTCTGTGGCTGAGACTGCGAGGATTGGCTTGCATATCTTCATTGTAGTAAACATGAGATGTGCAGAATATCGAGGTTGCGTAAAAGATGGAGCGTTATCGTTAACATCCTTAATGACTATCACAAGATCGGCAAAACTCTGTGGAAAGTGAAGAAAAAATAAACGTACTCGTGGTGATAGATCGGTTTATTATCTATTCATATTTCCTGTTAGATAAACATTAGTTAAACTGCAGTATAGTAAAGCAACCACAAGATGTCACTGTCTTTACTAAGCTGCAATGATCTCTATGGTATTGTGATTTCCTGTATTTATTCTGTGTTCCTCTCAGTTCTAAGTAAGCTGCATTACCTGATCGTGATGTATGATATTTATGTGCATGTTTTCAGCAGTAAAGAGCAGTCACACTCAACTTCTACCCGGGAGAAATCCGGATAGTTGCTATCTGGATAACTCCCAGGAATGTTGTGCGGGGGGGCGGGGGGGGTCAATCTTACCTGAATGACGTCTTCATTGGGTCCATACGCATCGCCTCCCACCATGCGTTCCAAGAGCCGCATTCGCCGGTCACGTGACACAAACACTTCCTCCTTCAACCCGGAAGGAGGAAGTGTTTGTAGCTACGTGACCAGCGAATGCGTCGCTTGGAGCGCATGGTGGGAGGCGACGTGTATGGACCCGATGTAGACGTAATTCATGTAAGATTGACCGCCACGCCCAGCATTCCTGGGAGTTATCCCCATAGCAACTATCCGGATTTCTCCCGGGTAGAAGTTGAGCATGACTGGTAAAGAGTTCTAACTTGTTATACTGGGTGCCTATCTGCGTGTACAGACCATTTTGCTCCGCAATTTCCAATAAGATTTGGTTGGGAAGATGCCTATATGTGATTCTGCACTTGCATTGTGTATAGATGAGGGCATCTGATAAAAAGGGATGGTCAGTGAGATGCAAATAATAATTCTGGATGGCATGTAAATTGTGTGCATCTTGCAACTGGACCAATCAAAATAGACAGGAAATTCATTTGTTTGTCCCATTTCCAAAATGCATACAATTTACATGACATTTTCATGTAAGCTGGAAATATTTGCACCTTATTGATCATCTCTATTGGACTTGGGGTCCTCTCACACAATATGCATTGTGGTTTATGTAGACTTCCATGGACTCTTGCACATTACGAGGCAAATTTCAGTTGTGATACATCCATGTTTTTAAAAATGAATGCATGTGTCAATGCAAACAAAACGTGCACAAAAATCCGCACTGACCTGGGGAGAAAATCACACATTTGGTAATGTAATAGAACTTAATTACTACATGTTAAGTTAGGGCCCTTTGGAAAAAGCTGCTATTTTTTACAATGCAATGCGGTTTACAGACAGCAAACTGTCAGGGCCATGGTCATGACATCACACTGTGGGAGGGGTTTCACCACAATATCAGCCATACAGACCCCCTGATGATCTATTCGAAAAAAGGTAAAGAATTCTTGTGGGAAAGGGGGTATCAGCTACTGATTGGGATGAAGTTCAATCCTTGATTAAAGTTCCTCTTTAATGTGAAAGCCAGGGGTGTAACTGAAGGGGAACAGTTGGGGGGGTGGGGGAGCAGAGCTGCGTGGGGGCCCCAGCCACTACTTCACTCCCTCCAATAAAGGGGTTCATCCTTCAGATCAGGTGTTTTTGCGACTACACTTTTTATGGATGTGAAGATTATGATGGCCACCGCTGTCTTATGTCCCTTGCAAGATGCCCCCCGGGGTGTGAGGGTCACCAGGGAGTGGACAAAGTAAAGGGAGTGAACATTGGGGGGCCCCATGATTTGTAGTTACGCTGCTGGTGAAACCCCCATAACATGTGCTTGCATCGTATTGGGATGATATTGTGAAGGGGCCCTGATACTTCAGCAACCAGACATAACTATATTTTTTTCTTTAAAAAAGAAACTAAGAGAAGCGCTGAATTAAAATGATTGTAAATATATTAGTGCTGAGTATCCTCAAATAGGTGGATTATTTACACACCGATTATTTTCACAACGATTTCAGCAATCTGGTGTCCCCTTTAAAAAATATGCTTATGTTATTAAAAAGGGGAAAAAAGGAAAAAGATCACTTTTTGAAAAAAAAAAAGACCATATTAGTATTTATAAAACAGTTCTCACTGTAGTATATATAACTTCAAAAGATATCACCAAGTTCCAAAGGTCTCAATTGATGTATACCAATTGAGACCTTTGGAACTTGGCGATAGCTTTTGAAATTATATATACTACAGTGATAACTGACTTATAACTACTAATACGGACTTTTTTTTTCATAAAGTGATATTTTTTTATTATTATTGGATGTATGGAAATAAGCTTGCATGGTGTATAACGTTTTAATTCATTTAAGGTATACGGAAATAAATAATCCACCTATTTGAGGATACTTAGCACTAATAAATTTACAATCATTTTAATTCAGCGCTCCTGTTAGTGTGTTTTTTACAGTATCTCCTATTTTTTGGGGTAAAGGGGTGACTCCATATTGAAGAGGTAGCAGCAGGAAAGCAATCAGCAGCGCCTATCCAACTCCCCCTAGTATGTTTTTTTCTTTCTCTTCTTATTCTGAGGCTGAACCTTGTGTCCAGGGAAACGTCGCCTTTGTTTATGGGTCCTGGCAACCATTTTCTGAGCACCTTTGTCCTCATAGACTGGATACATTATCCCACATCTGATTTGCTAAATTAAATTGTCTACTGGTGACAAAAAATGAAATTCAGCACGTTATAAATTTGTAATTTTTCTAAGTAATATTTTGGCTGGGGTAGCCCTCTGATAATGATTTTATATAAACTCTCTCATTACCTTTCTTGGCGGCTCTCCTTTATCTGATGCTGCTAAGGAGATTGCATATTTGTCCTTAGTTTCTCTGTCCAAGGATCCAGTCACAAGAATTGTCCCATTCTAAAAGGGAAAGCAGGAAACTCAGATAAGTGTGAAAAGTACAAACTATACCAGGTTTTCTCACATGAGAAATATCGTCATTAAAATAATCTCAGATAAATCAAAGTGTGACAAAACGTATTTATGATAAAGCCTCTTTCACATGGAAGACTGAGCTGTGTGCTTGTCGGGCAGTTCAGGTTGCAGTATAATGTAGTTGACTGGAAGCAACACCTTGTAACACCATGGCAGTAACATGCATGTGTGCAAGCATCTGATATGCGGTTCTGCGTCTGGGTGTGGCTGTGGCCACACTCAGCTATGTTTGCGCTAAGTACTGCCCAGCAGAGGCACGCAGCTATTTTGTGTAAAAGAGTTATTTATTTCTTCAGTGAGTCTAAACACCGCTGTGGTGAATCCTCCAGTCACAGCAGTCTGCTTTAAAGTGTACTTGAGATGGAGGGAACAAGTTCTATTTTCTTCCAGGCCCTGTAGCCTTACAGGTCCCAAAGTTTTCTACTGGTCCTCTCCTTTGGGCCACTTTGCCCCTTTGAAAGCTTGCAGACTGCACCAGTCACAGGCTACTTGTATGAGCGGCCCTGGCCATGCACCTTCTCGATCATGCCCTTGTTGCCGGGAGCGTTTTGTGCATGTGCAATTTGTAAAGACTTAAACTGCACATGCAGAGAGCTCTACCTGTTCCAGGAGTGCGGGCAAGGCGGCACACAGGTGAGGGCGCACATGGATAGTCGGTGCACAGCGGCACAATGTTGTGAATAGGCAGGAAACCAAGGGACCTGTAAAGCTACGAGGGGCTGAAAGAAGCCCCAGGTAAGTACCTCAGGTAGAGTAAATAGAACTTGTTCCCCCGACTTTCCAGTTGGCTGGAAATATATTACACCAGTTAGTGACAGGTGCATGCCAGCTCTCTATCAATAAGGGCTCTTTCCCTTATTTCCAACATGCGATTTTCTGTTGAGCGATTTTTCTTGTAATCGGACAAGTCTCACTTCGCGATTTTCCAACTTTTTGTAGGAGGGAAAAATGACATAGGGAAATTGCAACAACATAATACTGTATTTGCTATGTGATTTTCTTGCGCTAGTGTTGACTTAACTCAACCACAAATTCAGGAGAAAAGCAGCATGTCCAACGTTTGGGTGAAAATCAATTCTCTTCAGTGAGAACAGGGCAGAGCAAATGATAACCGCAAATGGCGAGCAATATCATTTTTGGATCTAAATGCAGCAGTGGAAAAAGGCCCTGAAAGGATTCAGCCCCCACCCACAATTGTTAGAAGCTGGGAAGCACTTCTGTGTAGAAACTGTGTTCACTTACTCTTTTTAAACTGTACTTTCAAAAGATGTCACCCTTTACTAATGCAGTAAACACCTTCGTGAAAATTGTCAGTTTAAATCCATTGCCGGTAGAACCCCCCCCCCCCTCCCCCAAGTCGTGGGTGTGGGGGCCGCTAAGCTGGAGGGGGTAGCGGGCAGGAAGGGGGTATTGGGCACAGATGCGGGGAAGGGGGTCAGACCCCCCTCCCTCACCTGGGTCCGCCAATCTGCGCTCCCCCTCTGGCTTTTAACTGCAGCAGCAGCGTATTAATAGGAGGCAGCAGGCAGGGATGACTCACCTCTTCCGCGTTCCAAAGTGTGTTATTATTATTATTATTATTATTATTATTATTATTATTTATTGTATTTATAAAGCGCCAACATATTACGCAGCGCTGGACAATAAATATATACAATGATACAAGGATGACATACATAGGGTTATACACATAGAACAAAGTTATACATACAAATTGTACAAAATACATGATCATGCAATATGGGCTGGTTACGTAGGCCCAGTAATACAAGTACAGGCTGTCATAGGACAGGAGCACATGATCCTGTAGATTACACTAGGGAGTGGAGGACCCTGCCAGAGGCTTACAATCTAAAGGGAGGGGTGGAAACACTAGGGGGGGGGGGCTGTTAAATATTCCTTAGAGAGTTACTGTGTGGTAGGAGGTGGGTAGGCCATCATAAAGAGGTGGGTTTTGAGCGCTTGCTTGAATGTGTTGAAAGAGGGAGCAAGTCTGATGGGTGGTGGAAGGGCATTCCAGAGGGTGGGGGCAGCTCTTGAGAAATCCTGTAGGCGGGCATGGGAGTGTGAAATGCGTGGGGTGGTGAGGCGAAGGTCGTTGGAGGGGGCGACCTGGTGTATACTTGTGAACAAGCTCTGAGATGTAGGTAGGGCAGGTTTTGTGCACAGAGTGCGTTCCACTCTCGTCACATCCTGCAATGCCGTCCACTTACAATACAGTGGGCGCAATTGCAAAAATTGACGAGAGTGGAATGCACGCTGGAACGTGGAAGAGGTGAGTCATTCCCGCCCGCTGCCTCCTATTAATACGCTCGCTGTTGCAGTTAAAAGCTAGAGGAGGAGCGCAGATCGGGGGACCCAGGTGAGGGAGGGGGGTCAGACCCCCTCCCCGCCGCTGTGCCCAATACCCCCTTCCTGCTCATCGGCCCCCTACACCCACAGCCAGGCAGGTGCTCCCCTCCCCCCACTCTTTGCCACCTGAGGAACCCGCCTCACCCCACCTCATGGGCGAACCGGCCATGTTTAAATCTGTACGTTCCCATGAACTTCACCAACATTATTCCAACTTCTTAGTATTGTAGCTGCAGAAATAGCCTCAATCATGCCTCAGTATTTTTCATGGCACAAGGATAACTGGATGTGTCTATTTGCTAATTACAGCAGGTGACTAATTCCCAGCTGCAATGCTTTCTGCTTTGTGCAGCTCATGCCAATTTCCCTGATCTATTTACCCCAGTGGCTCTATGCTGCACTAGAAAACTACCATAGTAGGATTTCTCTAACAAGAAAAGTGACATTACACAAATGTTGGATGTCAATATTCTTACTTGGTGTATGATGAACATCTTGTTTCCATTAACAGAGGAGACTGTAACTTGCCCATTTATTCCAGCATCACGGTCAGTTACAATCACTTCTCCGACTGGAACCAGCATGGTATACTCGCCCTCAGGAACCGAGAACAGCAGAGGCAGGTTCTGGAACTCTGGATTATTATCATTGATGTCCATGAGATTGATAATAACCACTGCGCTGGAATTCAGCCTGTCAGACTCGGCATCAAAAACCCAGATCTGAAAAGAATGAAACAGGTTTCAGAGAGGGTATGAACATTGCTCACAACTGTCCCTCTTTTGGAGGGCCAGTCCCTCTTTAGGAAACTAAATCCCTCTGTCCCTCTTTCCTCCTCATCTGCCCCTCTTTTCAGGACTCATGTACAGATCTATGGAAATATATGTATTTTGTACTGAATTGATTCTAAACTTTATTTCCGTCCTTTAAATTGATATAATTCTTAATTTCACATGTTAATATGAAGAAAAACTAATCATGTAGAAAAGACAAGTGTGGTTTAAATTCTAAAATAACAGTTTTGCTTATGAATTTTTAGTGGTATGCATGGCTAGCGGTAAGCAGGGGCGTGTCTTAAAATATCCTTCTTTCTCATCTCAAAAAGTTTGAAGGTATAGGTATGAAATATAACTTAATGGACAAAATAAACTATTCAACTATTGTATTGCATCATTGTGCTAAAGGTATAAAAAGCAAAAAAACAAAAAACAAAAAAAATGAAAACAGGGAGAGTACAGACAGGATAATACAGAGCACTTAAATAGGAAAAAAATAATTTTTTTATAAAATTATTTCAGGACTGGTGCTTCTGCTGTCAACGTTTAACTCCCATCTAAATCCAAAACTGAACAAGAAAAATTGTTAAAGTGGGTCCAAGATAAACTTTTACTCATTGCATAATTGTTTAGTTTATATATAGTTTATAGGGAATGCATCAAGCGAAATACTTTTTTGTTTTGTTTTAATACCTTAATTACCTATTAACTAAACAAGCCTCGCCCACAGCTCCTCCAGCGCCTAGGCATTCTGAGTCCCATGTAGCAAGTGCTCATGGGAGCTCAGTCTGGTGAGGAGGAGGAGGCTTTTCCCGAAGGAGGAGACGTTACCAGCCAGATATTTCAGAGACAAGGGGGCGTGGAGGGGAGGAAAGAGGAGGAGAGGGGAGTGGAGTTTTCACAGGCTGAGTGGTGGAGATGCAGAGCAGCTTGCATGTGTGATGACAAGCAGAATATGGCTGCTCTCATTGCATCACAGGAAGAAATAATCATATACCGTTAAAGCTGTTTGCAGCTGAATTTGCTGTGTAAACCATCTAAACTTTAGATAAGATATATATATAGATAAGTTACTTGTTATAGTTAGTTTTTCATCTCGAATCCGCTTTAAGTTTTCAAGTAGTATGCAGTGAGCAATTGTTAGACTTCAATACCAGAAACATATCAAAGCAGCAGATGTCTTAATCCTTTGTGGATAGATGCACAGCTATAACCAGGCACAGCTACAACCAGGCACAGCTACAACCAGGCACAGCTACAACCAGGCACAGCTACACAACGAGTTTAAGAATTTGAAACCTTCAGTTCCGCAGTAATACACAATGTACACGAATCAGCATAACTGCTTTCAGAATTTGCCTTGTTTAATTTTGGGTTTAGCTAAAAATGTTTTACATTCATGCTGATCAAAGTCTGGACCATATTTCCATCACTTGGATCCCTTTGTTGCTGTATTTGTCCCATATTCCTCTGCTACCAACCACTGACATTGAATCAATGACATTGAAACTGCAGATGAAAAGTTCTAATTTTTATTGTCTAATATGCGTTTGTAAAATTCTTTGAACTTTGTTTTCATCTGAATGACAAAAAAAAACTCCCACTGTCACAGTGCAGGAAATTTACAACCAGTTCACTACTACAATAAAAAAAATGTATGATGTGGAAAGTCTACCAATGGCTTTTTAACAGTAACTTGCTTCCAATAAGAATCTGATTCCAGCACTTAGATACTGGCACAGAGTAAAGCACCCACAGAAGAATGTGTCCAAAATTCAGGAAGTATTTTTGAAATGACTTTTTTCCCAACATGTCTCACAAAATGATGACCCTGCAACACAGTCTGCGAGCTATCCCTAAATTTGAGTGCTTTTCAAGTGTCTTCTCAAAATTTGTATGTTCAAATCCTTACATAAGGATTAAAGTAGACCAGCTGAACTCTAGCATAGGACTGAAGAAAAACATAGAAACATCTACCGTTTGTACCGTATTTAGAGAGTTTAAAGGACCACTTTCTCGAAAAATTGCAAGATTTAAAATACGTGTAAACATATAAAAATTAGAAGTATGTTTCTTCCAGAGTAAAATGAACCATAATTTACTTTTTTCCTATGTTGCAGTCACTTACAGTAGGTAGTAAAAATCTGACAGAAGTGACAGGTTGTGGACTAGTCCATCTCTTCATGGGGGTTCTCAGCAAGGTTTTTATTCTTTGTAAAGACATTCCCTGAAAAGGATTTATACTAGATGCTGGCCAGATTTCCTGGTCGCGGCACACTTTTTTGAAGTACTTTTGTTAATAAACAAAACCATGAGAATCCCCCATGAGGAGATAGACTGGTCCAAAACCTGTCAGTTCTATCAGATTTCTACTACCTACTGCAAGTGACAGCAACATAGGAGAATAGTAATTTATGGCTCATTTTACTCTGGAAGAAATGATCTTCTCAATGTTTACATGTATGTTATATTTTACGATTTTTGCAATAGTGGTCCATTAAACTGTCTAATTTGCCCTCATCTGTGACTAATCACAACTGTAATTTGACTAAGCTTAAAGAGGAACTCCAGTGAAAATAATGTAATAAAAAAGTGCTTCATTTTTACAAAGAGTATGTATAAATGATTTAGTCAGTGTTTGCTCGTTGTAAAATCTTTCCTCTCCCCGATTTACATTCTGACATTTATCACATGGTGACATTTTTACTGCTGGCAGGTGATGTCAGTGGAAATAGCTGCTTCTTGCTTTTTTGGCAGTTGGAAACAGCTGTAAACTGCTATTTCCCACAATGCAACAAGGTTCACAGACAGGAAACTGCCAGGACCATGGTCCTAGCAGTTTCCTGTGGGAGGGGTTTCACCACAATATCAGCCATACAGCGCCCCCTGATGATCCGTTTGAAAAAGGAAAATATTTCTCATGGGAAAGGGGGTATCAGCTACTGATTGGGATGAAGTTCAATTCTTGGTCACGGTTTCTCTTTAAAGGGGAACTTCAGCCTAAACAAACATACTGCCATTAAGTTACGTTAGTTATGTTAATTAAAATAGATAGGTAATATAATCTCTTACCCACCCTGTTTTAAAAGAACAGGCACATGTTTGTGATTTCATGGGGGCAGCCATCTTTTTGGTTGAAAGGAGGTGACAGGGAGCATGAGACACAGTTCCAACTGTCCTGTGTCCTGATCACCCCTCCCATCTGCGCGCGCAGATCTCAAATTCAATATTTGCAAAAAAAAATTTGCACTAAAACAGCAGAACGAGAACATCAACATCAGAAATCCCATCATGCTTTGCACAGCATCAGGGGAAAAATGCCCGTGCAGTATTCTTCTGTGCAGCAAAAAAGTTCTGATGCTGTGAAACTGTTAAAGAAACACCAAGCCTTTTCAGTGCTGCTGAGTAGATTTTTAGTCTGAAGGTTCACTTTCAGTCAAATTTTCAGAGATAAGGAAACAGACTTACCACTATGTCCCCTCCTATTTCCTTCTCTTCCCCACCCCATCCCTCTAAGGGGAATGTATGGGGCAGGGAAGAGGAGAGAAGGGAAGGGTCATAGAAAGAAACATTGCAACAAGCCTTCCTCTTCCCAAAATTGATACACACCCCCGGTTATTTGAGCTTTTAAAGGGAACCAGAGAGGATGAAGAAAAGGTTTTATACATACCTGGGGCTTCCTCCCGCCCCATACGCCTGGATCGCTCCCACGCCGCCGTCCTCTGCTGCCTGGATCCGCCGGTACCGGGTCCCGTCTTTGCCGCGAGTCGGCCGGCGGACGCGGGCAATTCTCCGCATCACAGAGGGCTCCCTCCATACAGGTACGTGTGTGGCTGGTTACTGCGCAGCCGCATGCGTACGGGTATGGAGGGAGCCCCTGTGATGCGGACAATTGGCCACGTCCGCCGGAAGTGACGGGCCAGGTACCGGCGGATCCAGGAAGCGGAGGATGGCAGCGTGGGAGCGATCCAGGCTTATGGGGCTGGAAGAAGCCCCAGGTATGTATAAAATCTTTTTTCTATTTTACCGAAGCATTCCTCTCTGGTTCCCTTTAAGCCACCAGAAATTACACATATCCATTCCCACCTGTGCCGGATGAAGGAGACTCTACTATATTACATTACAAACTTAAGACAAACTATCACTAGAATATTACTAGAGAGGAGAAGCAACTTGCTGAAAACAGTGTACAATCTAACATGCTTTCTGTAAGAAATCAATTCATGAAGAATAATGTTCACAAGAAACAATGTACCTTTACAAATACTTGTGGTGTTAATTCTCTGTCCAGTTCTCCATGAACCAAATGCATCACTCCATAATTGTCCACACTGAACATAGTGTTATTCGTTGTAAAATGATGGCTGGTCTGTCCTTCCTTCAAACAATAATAAGCCACAATTGAGCGGTTAAAGGACAACTGAAGTGAAAGGGATATGGAGGCTGCCATATTTATAACCTTTTAAATAATACCAGTTGCCTGGCAGCCCTGCTGATCTATTTGGCTGTAGTAGTGTCTGAATCACACCAGAAACAAGCATGTAGCTAATCTATTCCAATCTGACAATACTGTCAGAAACTCTTGATCTGCTGCATGCTTGTTCAGGGTCTGTGGCTAAAAGCATTAGAGGCAAATGATCAGCAGGTTAGACAGGCAAATGGTATTGCTTAAAAGGAAATAAATATGGCAGCTTCCATACTCCTTTTGCTTCAGTTGTCCTTTAATGTGAGTGATTTTATTTATTAGTAAAACATTAACTTGCCAGTAGTCAATAAAATATACAATAGTATGTAAACATCATGCACAATTTAAAATATCCTGTGGTATAGCTAAATTTCCCTAGATCCTGATATAAGAGACCCCACAGTATCTATTTGGGCTTCGAGTGAGTAGGTTGGCCAATGTATCGCCAAGAGATCAGAATTGGCCTATTGTCTCATCTTAGCATAGGCCAAGGCATTGTTTTTCTCCTTACCATTCCCCCTCTGTCATGTGCCATGCACTGTCCCTCCACCCTCATCCATAGCAACAGAACACATTGCTAGCCTGCAGGCTAATGATGTGTCTGTACAGAACTCTGCCCCGTATTGTTGCCCGAGGAATGGAACCCGGAGGACAAAAGTACTCGTGTGTGTAGATACATTTAGTATGAGAAAAACCTGCCACAAAGATAGGTGCCATTACATGTGTGATCAAAACATCAAAAATATAAGGAATTTGTCTAAAGGTGCGTACACACCTAACAATAAATGTCGCCTGTCGGGGATGGTGACCCGATCCTCTTGGATGACATCGCCTGGCCAACTTGTACAAACGCGTGTCAACTGTGTAGCCAACACCGCGTTCTGTTGCTATGCGCGGGGGGGGGGGGGGGGAAGGGGGGAATGAAGCGGCATGTGTGTGACATCACACAGCAGCCGAGAGAGCGGCGTCTTCAAAGAAGTTGGCCGCCGCCTGGCCTGGTTGATCCACAGGGGAGATCAATTGCCAAATGGCTTTCGCTGGTCAGTGACCTCTGTACGCACACCTGACTATCATCGGCTTAGGCGGTCGTTATCGGCTGCCTCGGCCGACTTTAGTCAGGCATGTGTATCAGGCCCCCGACCAGCGACCGCCGCTTGGCAATCGATCTGTCCAGCTGATCATCTTGGCCCAGCAGAGGCAAACTTCTTTAAAGACGCCGCCGCTCCCCGCCCGCTGTGTGACGTCATGCACATTCCGCTCCGTCATCGATCCTTCCTACCCGGAGCTCAGCTGTCATCAGAAAGCTGAATAAGGGGCGGCAGAAGCGTGATAGAGGCCAGTGCATGGGATACTAAAATCTAAGCCCTGGCAGAGATAAGATGTGCAAACAGGGCATAGATTTCAACAGTCACAGTGTATGTCCGAAACTAGTTGAAGGGAAAAAAAAAAGAAAGATAAAAAAACAACATAGAATCTGTTTGAATAAAATAAATATATGTTCACTTAAAAAAAATAATATCTTGACTGATAAGGTCCTCCTAACAAATAATGTGGTGTAAGCAGTGGGCTCCTCGTGCAAGGGCTATGACTAGACACAGAATACAAATAACATACCCCATCCTTGTCAGTGACCGTGACTACCAGTATTTCTGCTCCAGGAGGTACATTTTCAAGTACAGAGGTTTCGTAGATAGATTTTGAAAACTGAGGAGGGTTGTCATTTTCATCCAGAATGTTGATCATTACTACAGAATCAGCAGTTTTAAGATAATTATCTTTCTGAGCAGCCTAAAAAGAATAAAGTTGGGGAGTATAACATATATTTAAAGTGCACATAACCCCAGGAATAGAAGTTTGCAAAAGTCATAACCATTCAGCAGCACTCACTTTTACTTGGTTTTATTCTGTTATTTTCTTTAAAAAATGTTCTTTAATGTATAAAACAACCTGTAAGGATCCTGATCATGTGTTTAACATTCATAGAAGTATCTACCAGAGACTGCTGGCAGCCCCACCCACTTTTTGCTTCTCTACATCTCCACAATAGACGTAGCATGTGTTCTTATTTATTTTTTTTCAATTCTTTATCGATAAGTTAAGTTAATAGTGTATCAAAGATGATGGCCTTACTTCAGAACAGGAGAATGACTAAACCAAATTCTCACCTAAACAGGTGAATACTGAATATACCCAGAAATAAACAGATACTGTGGAAAGAATTTTATAATTAATCTGTTAATCTTTATGTATATCCTGTGTAACCTATGTGGCTATACAGACCACATGCACAAGATTAGATTATTGTGTTAGAGTGACACTTTAAGTAAAAGGATTATTGTTAACCAAGGAGTTATCACGATATCACTGAATATATGTTATATATATGTTTTGAACCATTCACTGTGCACAGCTTTCTATATTCCTTCACAGTAAAAGACCAGAACAACCTTCAAACCTCCCCCCAGTGTCATTCTGTGCCAGGCGCAGAATGAGCAGGTTGAAGGGGCCAGTCTAAACCAGTATCCTGAAGGTTTAGAGCGACTCTGAGAGAAACGAAACAGGAAACTGGTGAACAGAAGATTTCTTGTTCCTGTTGACTTCTAAATTATTTATGAAGGACACAGAGGAGGACCGGACACACCCAGAAGAAGAAACTGGACATTGCTCATTGGACTCATGGGACTACAGACTGCTTGGAGGGAGGAATATATTAGCATGTTAACTGGGGTATAAAGATCAACAGAGGAAGGAAGTCTCCACCCTTTTGTGACTGGCCAGGCTGCAGCTAGCTTGTTTCTCCTTTAATAAATGCTGGTATATAAAAGGGTCCTCAGCTGAGTGAATAAAGATTTCATTTTCATTGGCACGAATTGCAGAAGTCTCATTGAGTAAGTTATTTTCCTTTAACATCTGGTCTTCATCGAACCGGAAAACCTATAGTCACAGAGAGGTGAGTCCTAGGAGCGCGTTTGCGACTGGCGAATCTGATAAAAAAAGCTGGTGAAAGTCCACCGGGACTACGTTTCCTTCAAAAACAGGTGGCCAAACGCAACTAGAGCTCACGTCTTTGTGACGTACGGTTTATTTCGAACCGTGAGACTTCTTCAGCCAAGGTCGGTGAAATCGCCTGCTTAGGATTCTAAAACAAACTTCTCGGGTGTCCTGAAAGCTTCTTAATTGTAAGTACTACCTTTTATTTCTGTAACTTCTCATACACAGGGCTGCGCAAAATTAGAGTATAAGTTTTGATGTGTTGTTATATTGTTTTGTATGACACAATCTGTGGTCAGTTTCCTAAGCTACCGTGTGCCTCAGCGGAATTGTACGTTTTTGTAATAGAACACAGCCGCGTAACAGGCAGTAATATCGGAGTGGATCTAGATCACAGATTGTTTCTGTACTTCAGTCGAGATTAGCCCACACAGAGGTTCATCACGTTGAGTGTTGTCCAGGTCTCAGCTGCAGCCCTCGAGGTGCCTTGGCAGGAATGTTTCCATCTTAGTGCAGGCACTCTGCCTCAGCGGGAATTGTAAGATCTTTGCGCTGTAAATGCAGGAATTGTTACATCTTTGTGCATAGAAGGCAGTATATTCCGGGAGGGGACCGCGGGACATTGTAAATCCAACAATAAGTGAGTGAACGGGATTGAAACAGCAGGAAGTGTTACATCATAGTGCTGTATATAGATCAATGGGGCAAGGTGCAAGCAAAGTTATGGCCATTAATGATGTATGTGTTATGCGTAGGAAAAAGTAAAAAAACAAATTGGGTAAAATATCGCAGCCTGTGGGGAAATAAATATAGGTTTTTAGGGTATCTGCATTTTGACAGCTGTAAAGAAACTTGTTTCTCAAATTAAAGGAGATGTTCAGGGTAATGTGATTTTAGAAAAATAATATTGTTTAACAGAAGCTCAAAGATGGCTACTAGAGGCATATATGAGGAGGGGCCAAGTACGGAGAACAAAGACTTGGAGGAGGTACCATCTACTGTATGTCAGGTTCCCCAGCACCCTCCCCAAAACCAAACCCAGCCCCTCCCACGAAAGGTGGATGGGACCTCCCAGACATATGAGGTGGAATATGATATACATGGATTAGATATAGATGAGCTACTGGATAAAGTGATGGAGGTTTTTAGTAAATATAGAGGTATAGCGCTCCCCCTGCTGCTGAAACAACAGATTCCCCTTATGAACGGTGTAGGATTGCTGTACGTGAGGTTTTGACTGAAGGATTGTGCAAGTGTGTCACACAATATGTTGTGGATCGTAGAATCTGCGAACCGAGTGATTTTCTAAAAAGCACCCGGCACCCTGTATGTGTGATTAAGAGACAAAGAGAAAGGGAAGAAAGTTGCTACACATGGTTATGATTGTGATGATGATGAAAGTGGCTGTTACATGAATGATAATGGGCATACACTTCGCCCACAAGGGCGCAGATATAGGGATTATAAAGGTCGCAAACAACGCGGAGAATGTTTTTTTTTTTATGTGGAAAAAAGGATCATCTAGTCCAGCAGTGTCCTGACAGACACCAAGGTTACTAAGTGACAAGTGTGGTTAAGGGTACTAATTTGTGCCCTAGTTGAAAGCAAATGAGTAAGTGAATGATTGATGAAAATGGTATGTTACGTTGTGGTGTGTAAGATGTGAAGCTGGAAATTCCAAGCTCTGAAAATTAAATCGCCAGAGCTCCCTGTGATGTATAAGTATCCAGCAAAGGGGGAGGAGGAGGGGGGCTATAGGGGAAATCCACAAGTTATGAGCTGCTGTTTGTCTGTTTGTTTGTTTGTTGTTTGTGTATTTTCTACAAGTATAGAAGTGTCTGTACAAAGTTTTATACTCTGTTTGTCTGATGTTTTGTCTGAAGATTGGGGATTTAAAAGCATTTTTACTGTCTGCAATTGTTTGTGAATGTCGGTCACTTGGAATGTGTTTGTAATGTTAAATTTTGTGAAATTCGAGTGGAGTTTCTGCCTGGGATCTGTGTGAAGGTATGGGTTACGCCCATATTTCTGAGGAGGGGGCAAGAGGCCTCATGGACTACTAATCCCAGCCTAGATGTGTGTATGTGTGTTGGAGCGGAACAGAGTGATTTGAGAGAATGCATGTAGCAAGATGAAAGGTTTGTTTGCAAGAAGTTAATGTATATATTTTGTGAAATCCAGAATGCGGGATATTAAAAAAAAAAAGAAAAGAAAAAGAGAAACCCCGCAAATATTACTTTCAATTATAAGAGTAAATATGATGATTTCTGTTTTTGTTTCTGGGAACAATTGATTACTGTATTGCTGTAGTATGTGGGTCATTGTCATCGACTGATTGACTGTTTTGATTGACACCTGATTAAAATTTTTATAATTCATGGATATGTTAGAAGAAGTTCAGTAAAATGACTTTGATAGAAATATTTTGACTACAATGCCTTGTCTAATGGCGACTGCAGAGAGGAATGCATGATTGTAGTTCTCTGCCAAGAGCCCAACCCCACCCCCACCAGCCCCACCCCACCCCCACCCCCAGCCCCACCCCACTCCCCACCAGCCCCACCAGCCCCACCCCACCCCCCACCAGCCCCACCCCATCCCACCAGCTCCATCCATCCATCCCCCCCCCCCCCCCGCCTATGCTGCACAGCCAGTTTGCTTGGGCATTTACGTCTTCATTGTCCAAAAAAGCTGCACCACCCTGGCCCCAGTACTTTTGTTTTCTGTGTTGTTTATTGACCAGAGGATGTGTCTCCCGTCCGCATCTGCGCGCAGTGACTTGTCCGCAAGGCAATTAATAAATCTTTGTGGATCAGTTCTATGTGCATAGGAGGGAATACACCAATGATTGTCCTGGTCTTACAGTAGTGAGCTGAAGAACATCGTGGAATAGATAAGCTTCTTTCTGCGTCTTTGCTCAAGCTGTGTGTTTATTACTTACCCTGTTATATGGGATTCCGTCCCCCACTGTTTCCACGAACAGTCTGTATGCTTTCCCATCATGCATACGTTTGCAGCTTAGTGGCGTCCGCAGGGTTAGGTGTCAGCAACTGAGGAGCCCACCCGTCCCACAGACCATGGATGTTCTCCGGGCTCCCACAACACTGGACATTCACATGTGTGCAACATCCCAGTCCCCTCACCATCTCCCGTGGCAACGACTTGGCAGTCCTGACAACTACAACTCCCTCTGCTGACTTGCAGCCTAAGACTTTACCTACAGGTCGCTCTGTACACTGCTGACCTACTAACCTTCTTTTGACTGATTTTGTCCAATTTATTTGTGGTGATGACACATGAGTCTTACATGTGTCAACAGGAGGGATAGTGGCTAAATTAGAATAAAACCACATGGGAACATTTAAGCCATTGCAAGAGGGCGCACATGGGCCTTCCGAATCCAGATTGATTAAAAGATCCAGAGCCACAGCTTGCTACGAACACTCACACAAAGTTTCGGTGGCTTTTGAAACAAGAGAAATGTTGTTTGAATTTTGCTCAAGAAGAACGCTTAGCGGTCATTCCCTTTTAAAAACAGTAGCCAGATACAATCTGTTCTTGATAGTTAGCACCACGGGGTAAAGAGGGGCGGAAATTTGAGATCCTGAGGCGACGGGAACATTTGCTTGAGCCTCAGTGCGACCACGATCTCAAAGGCTGTGGGAAGATATTAGAGGATTCTTCCTAAGGCACAGGTGTAGTTCTTTATCTTGAACCATGGTGAAAAGGAGATAAAAAAGGTGGAACAGATACCTAAAAAGGCTACATAGGGGAAGTTGGGTTAAAGCCATAGCATTTTTAAAGAAGAAGAAGAGCCCTGGAATGACAATGACAATGACTAAACGACCTCCATTGAACAGCAATGACAGGATAGACAAAGAGACTACTGACCCATCCCCACCGGACAGTATTAACAAGATGAACGTGACTAGTAATAAAGTTCAAGTGACCGGTGAAATTTTTAATTTTTTGGATTACTTTGGCAATTTGTACTGCAAACCGAGTGAATGTACCGAGTGAATGTGTCTGACTGTATTGTGTGTGCAGCGGCTAGACCGCAGATTGCTCTGGTACCAGTAGTGGCGAGTGAGTCTGAATTAGAATGTATGATACAAAGTATGATAAGTGTGAATCAACCATGGAACGGTACCACAGAGAGAGTCCGTATGAAGGTACCAGGCACGCCACAGCGTGCATTTGCTACAGCCAGCAATCTTACGTGCTATGATAGATCTGCCCCCAGTAACCATCCGATGATCAAGTATTGTGGAGAAATAGTGGAAATAACCAACGATAAAGGGTTGAGCCTAGGAACAAAATGGCAGTTAGAAGATACTTGGTGGACTTGTGAACCCAACAAAGCAGAATCATCATTGCCACCAGAATGGAAAGGGTTGTGTGCACCAAAAGGGAGTCTGGACCCATATGTATATATTGATGCAATAGGGGTCCCCAGAGGGGTGCCAGACGAGTTCAAGGCTAGGAACCAAATTGCTGCAGGGTTTGAGTCCATTTTCCTATGGCCAACAGTTAACAAAAATGTAGATTGGATTAATTACATTTACTACAATCAGCAGAGATTTGTTAATTATGCTAGAGATGCTATCGAAGGTTTGGCAGAGCAACTGAAAGCAACATCATTAACAGCATTGCAGAATAGAATTGCATTAGATATGCTGTTGGCAGAGAAAGGGGGTGTATGTGAATTTTTTGGGGAACAATGTTGTACCTACATTCCAGATAATACATCCCCTGATGGAAAAGTGACAGTGGCTCTTCAGCAGTTAAAAGACCTATCCGAAGAGCTGAAACGAAACTCAGGTGTTTCAAACCCAATAACAGACTGGTTACAGAACTGGTTTGGAAGCTGGACTTCATTTTTTCAGAGTTTTGGTATCGCATTTCTAACTGTTCTTATGGTTCTGTTCCTACTAGCCTGCTGTATTTTTCCAATGCTGAGAACATTTTTTGCAAGGTTGATAGATAAGCATATGAGTACTACTATGTATGCAGCCTTAGCACAGCATGATGAAGAAGCATACGGTGATTTGGGAGGAGATTATGATGGTATGCTGGAGGGAGATGGCCAGGCCAACGTGTGAGGCAATAATTCCAGCTCACGGCCAGAGCCTGATTTTTGTTTTTTGATCATTTCACTTCTATGCCCTGATTTGCTGTAGTGCATACCCATTTGCAGCAAAGGGGAATAGAAGGCTGTGTTTGCTTGAACCTCTAACCCCTGTAGTGGAGACACATTTGCAGATACCTGAGGCTTAAGTAAGCATAAGCACAGAAATGTGAATGTAAATATTCTTTTTTATATTCATATATAATCAAGCCACAACCCACAGTATTAATTATAAACAGGAGGGAAATGTGGAAAGAATTTTATAATTAATCTGTTAATCTTTATGTATATCCTGTGTAACCTATGTGGCTATACAGACCACATGCACAAGATTAGATTATTGTGTTAGAGTGACACTTTAAGTAAAAGGATTATTGTTAACCAAGGAGTTATCACGATATCACTGAATATATGTTATATATATGTTTTGAACCATTCACTGTGCACAGCTTTCTATATTCCTTCACAGTAAAAGACCAGAACAACCTTCAAACCTCCCCCCAGTGTCATTCTGTGCCAGGCGCAGAATGAGTAGGTTGAAGGGGCCAGTCTAAACCAGTTTCCTGAAGGTGAGAGCGACTCTGAGAGAAACGAAACAGGAAACTGGTGAACAGAAGATTTCTTGTTCCTGTTGACTTCTAAATTATTTATGAAGGACACAGAGGAGGACCGGACACACCCAGAAGAAGAAACTGGACATTGCTCATTGGACTCATGGGACTACAGACTGTTTGGAGGGAGGAATATATTAGCATGTTAACTGGGGTATAAAGATCAACAGAGGAAGGAAGTCTCCACCCTTTTGTGACTGGCCAGGCTGCAGCTAGCCTGTTTCTCCTTTAATAAATGCTGGTATATAAAAGGGTCCTCAGCTGAGTGAATAAAGATTTCATTTTCATTGGCACGAATTGCAGAAGTCTCATTGAGTAAGTTATTTTCCTTTAACATCACCTAGTTGGCAAGAAAAATAATATCTTAGAACAAGGTGGAAGTTAAAGTCTGCTTTAAAGTAAACATGTAACTTAAAAAAAAAGTTTTTAAACTACAAAAACTTTAAACAAAAATTATTGTGATTTGATTCCTAACGATAAAAAAAAAATTGCGCAAATGTTGTTTTGCAATATTAAAGGAACACTGTCGTAAAAACTAAACCACTTCACTACTGAGGGGTTTTACCCCTGAAACACCAGAGCAATTTTCACTTTTCAGCGCTCCTTCCATTCATTCGTCTATAACTTTATTATTACTTATCGCAATGAAATTAACTAGATCTTGTTTTTTCGCCACTAATTAGGCTTTCTTTAGGTGGGACATTATGCCAAGAATTATTTTATTCTAAATGTGTTTTAATGGGAAAATAGGAAAAAATGTGGGAAAAAAATCATTATTTTTCAGTTTTCGGCCATTATAGTTTTTAAATAATGCATGCTACTGTAATTAAAACCCATGAAATGTATTTGCCCATTTGTCCTGGTTATTTTAAATTATGTCCCTATCACAATGTTTGGCGCCAATATTTTATTTGGAAATAAAGGTGCATTTTTTTCAGTTTTGCACCCATCCCTAATTACAAGCCCATAGTTTATAAAGTAACAGTGTTATACCCTTTTGACATAAATATTTAAAAAGTTCAGTCCCTAAGGTAACTATTTGTTGTTGTTTTTTTTATTGTATTTTTTCCCGTTTTTTTTTAATTACAAAAAAAAATAATTGGGGAGTGTGGGAGGTAATGAGTTAATTTATTGTGTAAAACTGATGTATTTGTATATGTAAAATACTTTAGGGTGTAGTTTTACTATTTGGCCACAAGATGGCCACAATGATGTTTTGTTCACGCGACCTGTAAGCGTCCGGAAGGACGCTTACAGAAAGCACTATGAGGCTGGGAAAATCACAATGATCGCGCTGTTTCTCATACAAGCAGCAGATCATTGCGGGGGCTTAGATCAACGAACGGGAATGGATTTTCCCGTTCATTGATCTCCGGGCGAGCGGGCGGCAGCGTGCACGAGTGGTGAGAGCGTGGACAGCGGCGGTAGCGCGGGAGGTGCGGATATCTCCGTCCCTTGGTTTTATAAGGATGGAAAAAGGGAGATATCTGTACCGCGGGGGGTAAAGTGGTTAAAATATATGTAAACATACCAATAAGAAGTATGTTTCTTCCTGAGTAAAATGAGCCATATATTGCTTCTCTCCTATGTTACTGTCACTTACAGTAGGTACTAGAAATCTGACATTACTGACAGGTTTTGGGCTAGTCCATCTCTCCATAGGGGATTCTCAGCATGGCCTTTATTCTTTATAAGGATACTCCCTGAAAAGGATTTATACAAAGATGCTGGCCAGCCTCCCTGCTCACCGTACATTGTGTTGGCAGTTGGACTGAGCAACTGCCATTCACGAAGTACTTTTGAAGATAAAGAAAATCCTGAGAACCGCCCATGAGGAGATGAGCTAGTCCAAAACCTGTCGGTTCTATCAGATTTCTACTACTTACTGTAAGTGACAGCAACATAGGAGAAAAGTAATTTATGGCTCATTTTACGCTGGAAGAAATGTACCTCTTATCTGTATCTCTTTACATAGATTTTACATTTTTCGATTGTTACGACAGTGGTCCTTTAAGAATGAAACTGTGGCAACAGATCACAGTCAAGGTGGCCACTAATGATCCAATCTTTTTCATCCAATCTTACCATTTCTATGTAATATAAGGTAACTGCCTGAAGTATTCATTCAGCATATTCACTCAATTTACCCTTATACTACATAGATTTGGTAAGATGGCATAGATTTGGTGGATGACAAAGATTGGATCATTAGTGGCCACCATCAGTCAGTTCCCTTTATGGGGAACAGATAAGCTGCAATCTGACATATCTCCCTATCGAGTAACAGCCAGAGGATTGCAGTCAGAGTTTTGACCCTGCCCCAATCACAGCAAGTACTAACAGAACATGGGGAAGATGTTGGATAAAGCTGCAAGTGCGGCAAGTCATGAAGGAGGAACGAGGAGAAAAAATGGAGTTTGTGGTGAGGAGCTGGCCAAGTGCATGTGGTACTTACACTTTTAATATTGTGAAAACAGAATGTTTTAAAGAATTCGATTTTTATCACATTTTATAACTGTGTTTCTAAGGAATACAATTATAATAAGCAGCTGTGTATTCAATATAAATCAGATCTCCACTGAAAGGGACGTGATCAGGAAGTAAGATAATTTTTCATCTTTTCAAGTGCATCTTATATTCCGAAAAATACAGCAACGTAAGCAAGTGCAAAACAGATGATGGCCCATTCCACTCTATATAAAACTAAAATAATAATAAAAAAGGTATAGATTTCAAGACAACAAAATACCTTAATGTATACTGTGATGAGTGATACCAACTCTCTGTCTATATCTCTGGTGAGGGAAAGAACTCCTCCAGATTTGTCGATGGACACAGCATTTCTATACTCCTCCGGGTAAACTGCAAGAGAGCAACAATGATATGCACGGCCGTTTTTAAGCATAAGCTGGATAAGAAGCAGGCTAGGGCACTGGAGGGTTGCAGAGCACAGGACCCTAAACAGAGGCACTGTATATCTTCTCTCTCTTCTCGCCATAACTGGTGCCAGTTAGTATTCTCCCAGACTACCGCCTTTTCAGTAGGTATACAAATTGTATACACCCCTTAAATTGCTTTTCCCATCTATACACTTGTTGAAAAAAATACAAAAAACAAAAGCGTACAATAAGCTGGTTGCATAAGCGTGCAAATTCTTAAAGTGAACCAGAGATGAAGCACCCTCGTGTATTTTACCATATATATCAGTGGGAACATTAGAGAAAACGCCTACCCTGCTTTCTGTTTCATTCTGCACTGCACAGCTTGCTTCTTAACAGCCCTAATAAAATCCACGCTTGGGGGGGTCGTCTGCGCTACCCAGCCTCCACCTCCGGGGTGTTGCTGTGGTCCCTAGGCAGTGAGAGAGCCTGGGGCCCCGCAGCCCCCCCGGTTGTATGGGGGCAATGGGAAGCCTCCCCGAGGCGCTCCTGGATAGTGCTGTATAGCATGAACTAATTCCCGCAGGGCAACCGCTTCGCGGTATTGGTTTTTGACCCTGCAAAGTTTGGCATGCGAAAGCAGATGCATTTCAGCGTGAGCATGTCTCTTGGTAAGCCATTTTAGCCAGATTTGCACAGCTAGACTTGAAAGGGTTAAGCTTGGTGTAGAGCACGCATACATTTTCTTGTGATTGAGCTAATAAAATCCCCGACTGAGCATTTAGTCTGGCTTTGCTCAGGAATCATTATAGCTGAGTCATTATAGCAGAGCCAGAAGGGGGCAGGCTTACATAGTTATTTTGGTTGAAAAAAGACATACGTCCATCGAGTTCAACCAGTATAAAGTACAACACCAGCCTGCTCTCTCACATATCCCTGTTGATCCAGAGGAAGGCGAAAAAACCCTTACAAGGCATGGTGCAATTAGCCCCTAAAGGGAAAAATTCCTTCCCGACTCCAGATGGCAATCAGATAAAATCCCTCAACATCATTAGGCATTACCTAGTAATTGTAGCCATGGATGTCTTTCAACGCAAGGAAAGCATCTAAGCCCCCTTTAAATGCAGGTATAGCGTTTGCCATAACGACTTCCTGTGGCAATGCATTCCACATCTTAATCACTCTTACTGTAAAGAACCCTTTCCTAAATAAATGGCTAAAACGTTTTTCCTCCATGTGCAGATCATGTCCTCTAGTCCTTTGAGAAGGCCTAGGGATTGGGCTTGGGCTTGAAAAGACATCAGAGAAGACAGACTCAGCTATAATGATTCCTGAGCAAAGTCAGACTGAATGCTCAGTATGGGATTTTATTAGGGCTGATAACAGGCAGGCTGAGCAGTGAAGAATGAAACAGAGAGCAGGGTAGGTGTTTTCTCTAATGTCCCCACTGATATATATGGTAATAATACATGAGGGTGCTTTGTCTCTTGTTCACTTTAAACACTTTTTGGAAGCGCTTTTGGATTCAATTATATAATTCAGTCTTCTTGTCTAACAGTCTGTCAGCATGGTACATATTGAGTTGGCAATTTTTGTTACTTCTCCCTAAATAATAATTCCAAAGCAGTCAGATTATTAGATCTAGGTCTTGGCCCTGGCTGCTCCATTCCAAAACTTTAATTTTCTTCTGGTAAAGATATTCTTTTAATGATTTGGATGTATGTCTGGGGCGCAATTTATATTCATCTTCAGCTTTCAAGCAGGCACCTGAAAGTTGTTGGCTAAAAAGTGGCCAGTATTTGAAACTGTTCATAATTGCCTCTCCCTTGGCTAAAGTTCCAGGTAAAGAAAAGCAACCGCAAAGCATGATACTGCCACCATGCTTCACTTGTGTATGGTGTTCTTTTGGTGACGTGAAGTGTTGGTTTTGTACCATGCCTCTTGCAATTGTGGCTAAAAAGTTCAACCTTGGTTTAATTAGACCACAACACATATTCTCACATGCTTTTAAGAGGCTTGCTGTCTTTTATTGCTAATTTTAGCTGGGCCTTTAAACTTTCTTTTTTTTTTGTAAGAAAAGGCTTCTGTCTTTTAACCGCATAGTCCAGACAAATTGATAATATGACAGATTGTTGTCTCACTTAGTACACACAACCAGAGCAATGCCTTCAGAGCTGCTGTAGGTCTCTTTATCAACCTCCCTGACAACTTTTTGCTGCACCTTTTCATAAGTATTGGCGGCACGCCCAGTTCTTGGCAATGTCTTTGTTGTCCCATATTTTCTCCACCTTTTGATGACATTGCCATGGTATATCCAATGCTGTGGAATTTTATTTTATTGATACCCTTCAACATTAAAAAGAGAGTCTGAAGCCAATTTAAATACTTGTTTTGTCCTGTTATTTGCAATAAGCAATATGTGCAGTGCTGAATTGCCGCATTACAGCGGCAGAATGAGGGCTTTATACCCCCCAAATCCTCGGGGCAAAAATCGGGGAGAGCTTCCTGGTAGAGGAGAGCTTTGCTCTGTAGCTCTGCCTCTACCGGAGTCAATCTCTGAAGATCGCTGCCTCTCCCCACCCCATCTTCTTTCACTGAGGGGGCGGGGAGAGGCGGAGATCCACACAGCATTGACTCCAGTAGAGGCAGAGCTACAGCACAAAGCTCTGCCTCCCCTGGGCAGCAAAATCCATGATCTGGAAAGTCAAGAATTTTTTCCCCTGGGATTTGGGGGGTATAAAGCCCTTGTTCTGCCGCTGTAATGTGGCGTTTCAGCACTGCACATATTGCTTATTGCAAATAGGAAAAAACAAGTATTTAAATCAGCTTCAGAGTCTCTTTAAGATCCTTTGATGCTTCCTAATCCAATACCAACTCCTCCAAACACCCACACTCTGTTGGAGTCCCACAAGGTCCGTCCTAAGACCTCTCATCTTTTCCATTTACACTCATGGCCTGGGACAAATAATAAGCTCTTTTGGTTTTCAATACCACCTCTATGCTGACAACACCCAAATCTATTTTTCAGCTCCCGACCTCTCCACAATGTTATCGGTCTATCCGCTGTATTTACATTCATGTCATCCTGTTTCCTTAAACTTCACGTCTGTGGCTAATTCTGGACTCTGAACTATCAATTAGACCATATATTAGACATTAGCTATATCCTGTTACTTCCATTTCAGAAACATTTCCAGAATACATCCCTTCCTTTTAGAAGAGGCAACCAAAATGCTTTCACATGCTCTAATCATATCCTGTTTTGACTACTGTAACACCCTAAACTGTGGTCTACCAAAAAGCAAACTAATATCTCTCCAGTCCCTACTAAACTCTTCTGCCCATCTTATTCACCTCTCCTCCCGATCCTCTGAGGCAGCCCCACTCAGCCAATCTTTCCATTGGTTACGAATTACCCAAAGGATCCAAATAAACTCCTCACGCTATCATGCAAAGGTCTACACAAGTTGCCACATTTCCTTATTAATCTCCAGATACCATCCCGCTTGGAACCTTCACTCCTCCCAGAAGACCCTTTTGTCATTGTCCTCTAGTTTGGTCATCTCCTTGTACTCCTGCATTCAGGACTTCTCACAAGTGATCCCTCTCCCCTGGAACTCCTTCCCACAGCCTGTCCGTCATGCTCCGAGCCTGGAAACCTTCAAACATACTCTCAAAGCACATCTATTCAGATAGGCCTATCATTTGCTGTAGGTTGCAATGGAGGCTTCACAGCTTCATCCACTAACTCTTGTGTTTCCCTTCCTATTGTTTCCACCCCACTATTTGTTGATGAAAACAGTAGCGTTAAGCCTTCACGATGAACACAAAAAGTCAAGTCCAATCTATCAGACACAATCCTGTGGGTGCGTAGCAGTACAAGAAGTGTAGATGAAGATCATCTACTGCGCAACAAGTGGTAGATTGTGAATAGAATTCAAACTCCTTCAATGTCCGCCTCATGCACCTGCAATAAGACAGGCTAAAGATGCGTTAACAGGTAGCTCAATTGCCACCACCAGCCACCGTGTCTTGAGTAAAACAAACTCCCTGTGAGCTGTGAAGGCAACAGTGATCAAATCCTGCACCACCCCCCTCCCCCATATAGACAGTGCTCACTAAATATAAAGCAATTCAGGCGATACACATCTATTTCGTATCCATGCTTGCCTTGCAGGCTGATAAATCTCACCTCAAAGATAGAGAGCATCCGCTCATAGCATACCAAAAGTTTTAATAACATTTTAAAAACAGAGATACACTCACAAGCGTCCGTAGAATATGTGTGTTCCTGTAGCGTCCCGTATCTATCTGCCTCCTTCTTAGCTCTTTTTGGCCTGGGTGGCCTCAGCTCCTTCCGTCACCATGTAAAACCACACCCAGGTTATCATCCCCAAGGCATTTTTTTCATTGATTAGTGAGAATAATTAAAGGCCCTGATGAGTCTGACTCATTTATGACAAAATGCATTGAGCGGAGCTAGCTGGAGCATGGTTTTACATGGTGAGGGAAGGAACTGAGGTCACCCAGGCCAAAAACAGCCGAGAAGAATCAGATCTTTTCATTAAAGCAAAGTTATGGATTATAGCAGTGTTATAGATCAGGGAACTATTTGACTTGTCTATATGGTATAAGTTTACTTACCCTTTAATATACAGAGAAGAAAAATTCTTTAGCTGACATAAATAAATGTAATAAGATGCCTTAATTGTCACTTCGGGAGACTTTCACAGGCACCCTGGCTAAATAGACTAGATCAACAGTAACTCAAAACATAACAAAGTAGACTCTGGTGATAGAGAGACATTGTAAATTCCGAGTTCAAAGTGACTGGGCTGACTACATGCACCATTACTTCTAAGATACAGAGAACTGTGACATTTAAAACCATCCTCCCAGCACATTAAATAAAATGAATAGTGACAGTAAACACCATCTAACCAGCGTACGAAACAAAAGATGAAAAGATAGAAAAAAATAAAAAGAATTGTGGCATTTAAAACCCCTTGTACCAGCACTAGACATAAGAGTCCTTGTTTAAACCTTCTTCTAAAGTTTTGAACCAATATATAAATTTTGTTTCTTGTGTTAGTCTCACTTTTTCCGATTTGAAGCCACCCCTTAAAGAGAGTCTGAAGCGAGAATAAATCTCGCTTCAGACCTCATAGTATGCCCCTGCTAAAACGCTGCTATCCCGCGGCTTAACTGGGGTCCCTTCACCCCCAAATCCCCCTCCGTGCAGCGGGGGAGCGCTTCCGCATTGGGGCAGGGCTAACCGCTGCAGCCCTGCCCCACGCGCGTCTGTCAGCGCGTATCTACGCCTCTCCCCCGCCCCTCTCAGTCTTCCTTCACTGAGAGGGGCGGGGGAGAGGCGGCGATGCGCCGCTGATAGACGCCCTGTGAGGCAGGGCTGCAGCAGTTAGCCCTGCCTCCAGCAGCAGCAAAATATACAACCAATTTGGTCGTTGATTTTGCGGGGGGGGGGGGCGGGTTGGGGGTGAAGGGACCCCCGTTTAGCCGCGGGATAGCGGCGTTTTAGCAGGGGCACAAGTGCCCCTGATAACTATGAGCTCTGAAGCGAGAATTATTCTCGTTTCAGTGTCTCTTTAATACAGTGAAGAGAAAATTGTTTAAACTGTGTCCAGGTAAACAAAAGTGCATGGGTACTGGGAGATCAGTACATTTTGTAATATCCTTTCTTCTGCTGTTAATAGTAAACCTGTGGTGTTTCATGAGACCAAGCCGAAATGCTTATTGTTTATTCATCTCTAAGTTAGCAAATAAATGGTATCATCCTGATTCAACACTTCTTGCTTTTACTGATGGCTAACATGGTACAACACTCTACTGCTTACCCTTTAAGACAGAGCTCCCCAACCCTGTCCTCAAGGCCCATCAACAGTGCATTTTTTTCAGGAAACCACAAACATTCACAGGTCAGGTAATTAGTATCTCAGCAGAGCTGATTAACTCCCTCTATGGAGTTCCACAAAACATGCACTGTTGGTGGGCCTTGAAGACTGGGTTTGGGGAATACTGCTTTAAGAAACTACCACAGATGATTCTGTTACTGGGGAAACTCACCATCACTGATAGAGTAGGTAACTGGTTCATTGATGCCATTATCACCATCAACAGCTTCTATTTCCTCTGGTTTGGTTGATAAGACACCCTTCTGTAATATTACATGATATGGTAATGTCAGTGTTATGCAATAAACAGTGATCAAAGTTTTAATTTAAAATTACCCATCCAACTGAATTTTTATGACTACACTGTGAAATGAAACTGGTAATCTGATAGTTGCCTTTATTCCACAAAGAGCGCTTGTTTGGACACTGGCAGTGTGCGAAAAGAATCACCTGTAAGTCTTCGATGATTACCAAGTAAAGGAGCAGAAAGAGTAAGACACACCATGAGCGAAGAAAGAGAGAGAGAGATTAGGGCAAAAAAAGGTTAAAAAGTAGAGTAGTGTAGAGAGAGACAGAGAGGCAGCAGGCAACAGGAAGCAAAGAGATGGAATAGAGAGAAAGATTGGGGTAGGAGAGAGAGGTGAGGGAGAGAGAAAGACAGAGATGCTATGTAGAAAGGAAGACAGATCCTTCCACACAACGCTCCTAGACATGTGTCTCCAACCTTCCCATATTAGTAAAACAGTAAAAGCTAAATATGGCCCTGTACCCCTATACAGCACATCTGAAGGACACAGCACAAGGAACATGGAAAAAAGACATCTGTAAATGTGGGTGCTGGGCAATTCCAACAGTAAAATATTGGTAATATTACAGATATTCTACAATCACCTTCCCTAACCTCTCTCTTACACTAACTTCTCCTCTACCTACTCTCTTAACACAGCCCAGCTGCTGTAGCCAAATGACTGTCGTCTGCCCCACTGGAGACAAAAGGTGCTGGGCTATACTACAGTGAAGCGCCCATTGCTGCAGCCCTACCACTATCTGTAGCCAGAGTTCACCATCATATTCCCTGCCCCTAGCTGGAGTTTGGCCTTGCACAAAAAATTACCCTGTAAGTGGCACCTTAGCTGCTAATTACATTGGGGGCTACAGCGGAGCCCAAGTCTCCAAGCACCTCATGCGCCCACATTACCTGCTTTGACTACACTGAGTGTCCCCACACTACACACCACACTGCAACCTCCCACCTCCTTTTGGAACACATTACACTGCACCCCCTCCATGTGGAACACATTACTTTGCACCCCCCTCATGTGGAACATGCATTTCATTACATCCGCCTCCATGTGGAGCACATTACTTAGATCTCCGCTCATGTGGAACACACATTACACTGCACCCCCTGCATGTGGAACGCGTTACGTTGCACCCCCTCCATGTGGAACACATTACACTGCCCCCCCCTCCATGTGGAACACATTATGTTGCACCCCCCTCATGTGGAACACTTTACGTTGCACCCCCCTCATGTGGAACACACACTACACTCAGTGGCCCCAAGCACTCTATTAATATGGAGCCCCAAAACCTACCAAGGATAGCTGTAGTGTCAGAGAAGTGTAATCAATGTAACGATACAGTTTGTTAAGGATTACCATTATTTAATGCACATATTGAGAAGTTCATAATTAGCATAGCACCAATAAAAAGCTAATAAGATGGTTGAAGGAGAGCCCCTAGTGGGCTCCTCTGGCCCAAGGGCCCCGATGCTATCCCTACCTCTGCACCCCCTATTGCTACGCCACTGACTACACTGCATATTACCTTGCATCCCCCTCATGTGGAACACATTACGTTGCACCCCGCTCATGTGGAACAGACACTACACTGCATATTACCTTGCATCCCCCTCATGTGGAACATGCATTACACTGCATCCCCCTCACGTGGAACACATTACGTTGCACCCCCCTCATGTGGAACAGACACTACAGTGCATATTACCTTGCATCCCTCTCCATGTGGAACACACATTACACTGCATCCCCCTCATGTGGAACACATTACGTTGCACGTCCCCTCATGTGGAACAGACACTACACTGCATATTACCTTGCATCCCCCTCATGTGGAACGCGCATTACACTGCATCCCCCTCATGTGGAACACATTACGTTGCACACCCCCTCATGTGGAACAGACACTACAGTGCATATTACCTTGCATCCCCCTCATGTGGAACGCGCATTACACTGCATCCCCCTCATGTGGAACTGTGTGTGCTCCCCACATGCAAGATACTGGTGGCTCTGTATTTATATAAAGATCATCACTCACCAGCTCATACAGTATATACCACACCATAATACCGAATGTTTCACTTACTTGGTTTTCTGAAATGGAGGCTTCATATAGAGGATAAATAAAATGAGGATTCATAGTGTCCATGTCTTGTATTTCTATAAGCACTGGAACTGAGCTGGAATGACCTTTTATGTCCTGTTTAATGTGAAAACAATTACAAGATGATACATTTCCATGAGGACATCTACTGCATGTGATGATGCAAAATACCATATTTCTGTGGGTTGCTGTACAAACCAAAAGCTCCATCAGCTGACCACAATACATTTTCAGAAACTAAAGCTAGTTATTGAAAGTACCACCTATTCATTTTGGCCAAGTCAGGTACACAGGGTTCTAAAATTACAGCAAGCTCATGGTGAACCAGAACTCCTAGGAGTGTGTAAGGGGCTGAAAAGGACTAAAATGCCCTATTACTAAAATGCTATGGAAAACAGAAGTTTGCCTTCATAAAACGGACCTGAACTCTTGCACAGGAGTCAAGGAAAACACAGAGAAATCCACCGTGTGTGTTTACAGAGAACAGCCTCTCTAATGCTCCCTTGTCAGCAAGTAATAAGTTAGTGTAATTTGAGCTGTCAGTTGTCTGCCGAATTCTGCCAAATTCTGAGCTAATATGTAAACACAGGAAGTTAACCCTTTCTGTGCTCCCAGGATACCAGGAAGTAACCACTCTGCAGAATCTCAGTAGGCTTTCTATAAGCTGTAGCAATGAAATGTTTTTCTCTAAACAATAGTATTATGCTATTGCTCATCTTTTAGAGCAAAGAGGAAGTTCTAAATTTCGGTCCACTTTAAAACAGAAGGTATTTGCTATTATTCTGGTTGGAGTGAGCATATGATGTCTCCCACAATGCATGACTGCTGAATAAGCTAAACACACCTCCAGAACCACTGAAATGCAATCGCAAATACCTTCTGTTTTAAGAAGGCAAACTTCTGTTTTGCAGGCTTCCTAACAGTGGAGATGCCCATCTAAAACAAAAAGGAAAAGGGCACACCACTGCTAGATTTGCACCTCAGTAATTCCCAGCTATAATGTTTTCAATCATGTAGTGCATCTCCCGCCCTCCCTTTCCCCCTACCCTTCGATCATACGTCAGTCTCTGCTGCTGCCAGCTAAATCAAGCGTAAAGAGCAGTTCATTATGATCAATGGTCACTGTAAAGAACATTGGGGAAGATTTATCAACGCATTACTGACAGTTTTTTCTTCTTAATCTGTTCTAACCAGCAGGGAGAACAGTTCTGCATGATAATTAGAACCTTCTTAAATCCTAGGTAATAGTGGCAGTTTAGCATGAATTTCTAGAGCTACACTACAGTTAAGAAAAGTGCAAATCTATCCCTAAAGTGGTGCAGATTAAGAAGTGCTTATTAGCAGTTCTACAGGTGTAGAACTGCAGGCTAGACATGATTTGTGATGTGCTCCTCCCACCTGCTGAATTCCTCCTCAGAGCCTGCTGCTATCAGTACAGCAGGTATGTTGGTTACCTCAGCAACAGCAATTCCCCTCACACACTGCACTGTCTGAGAGACTCCTCCTAGCTCCTCCTATTTTACAACAGTTTTAGAAGGAATCTGCACTATGTAATGATTTCTTAAGATGCCTGAGACAGTTCTGCAGTTCTAAAAACCTATCAATATTTTGTCTCAGACACTCTTGATAAATCTGGCCCATTGTGCTAAAATTATCGTTTAAGAAGGCCTTCGTAGTATGAAGCTTTTTGTTAGATTCATAGTTTTAACGTCTAACCCAAAGTGTATGCGTATGTTTACATCCGAGATACTTAGAATTCTTGACGTGTCAGTTTCGTCTTCATCTACCTGAGCAAAGATTGACATAGAAAGCACAAGGGTGGCTCCTGCACATGGAATGGGGACAGTTTTTATGCCGGGGGGGGGGGGGCGGGGGGGGGGGGGGGGTGTTGCACATTAAAGAAGGGTTTTATATGAAAAAAGGCTTCACAAGGGGGGAGTCTACAGGTAGAAAGATGGATGCTGCACATGGGGAAACCAACAGTGAAACCATAAAGTAGTGTCTGGGTAGCCAAGGTGCAGAGCTTGGAGCACCTAAAATAGCTGCTTTATTTGATCTGAGGAAGCGGACACGTCACTTTTATGTCTGATTATTACCATTTCTTTCCTATATTAATGTTATTTCTTCTTCTTAGAGGTAAGCCATTTTATATTTATTACATCCATGGTTACTTTTGGGAGCGCCTTCTCCCTCCTAGTGATATGGTTTACAGCCCCCTAGCTATTAGAGGTTGCTGTCAATTGTTTCTTATGTGTACCCAAACAATTGTTTTTTTCTGGAGTGCGACCCATACATTTGAAGACAAAGAGCCCGAGTGGGGACGGGATTTCCTCACTTGTTTTTATACTGTGGTTGCTGGTCTTGCAACCCACCTTTGTGAGTACCTCATCACGTTGCATTTATTCAGAATTTGACATTAATATACTACACCATAAGGGGCTCCTGGTTTCTCTCTGTGTTTTTCCTGTATCTGTAGGAAGTCTTGGGACTCCTCTGGACTACACACCTGCTCACACTGACATTTTAAGTCACTCACAAGACTCAGAAATACTCGGTAGTATCCGAGTCTTATGATTGGTCTAAAATTTCTGTGGTATTCTAATTTCCGAGGTAACCCTCCATATTCTTTGATTGGTCCAATACTACCGAGTATTTCCGAGTCCTTTGATTGGACTAAAATGTATGACTCGTTAGTATTGGACCAATCAGAGAATTCGGTAGTTTACCACAGAAATCTGATTATCACAGAAATTTTACACCAATCAAAGGACTCAGAAACTACTGAGTTTTACCGAGTTTTGTGATTGGTCTAAAATTGGCACGGTATTCCGATTTCCCTGGAAAAATTCTTCAGCCTGCGACTGGTCAAATGCTTTCGAGCTCTGTGATTGAGCTAAAATTTCCAAGTTGTGGTAATGTGGTATTTCAGAAGAGTACAGGTTTCCAATTACAGCTGAGGTAAGCCCATTTTCGATTGGCCATCCCTAGAGAGGGTGGAGACTAGAGAGGGGATTCAAAGCAGAAGGTGGAAAAAAGATATAGGCCTCAATTCACTAAGCTTAATCAAACACTTTATCAAACGTTTGATAATTTACCTCATTGGTAAAATCTAATTTTGAATTCACTAAGATGTTCAGAATCAGAATCAGAATCTTTTTATTTCGCCAAGCACGACTGGGCCGTGCCCGGAATTGGGTTTGGCAAGTACAGGGTTAGTGTGAGAAACACTAATGTTATAGATTTATTGAAAGTTTATCAATAAAACATTTGATAAATAATTATCACCTTAGTGAATTCAAAATGAGATTTTACCCATGAGGTAAATTATAAAACGTTTGATAAAGTGTTTGATAAAGCTTAGTGAATTGAGGCCATAGAATAAAACTCCCACATAGCAGTATTACAGTATTTCTGCTACCTTACCGAAGCCTTTGCAGTTAAGTCATATTTGTTTATTTTATTGTATTCCAGTGGCTTGACCAGGGTTATCCCTCCATTTAGTGAGTCGATATGGAAATAGTCATTGTTCTTTCCCTGTGGAATGTAAGAAAACAATTTCAGTGGATTTTATCATTGTTATTGCACAATGCTGTTTACATATACTGCTTTGATTTCCATCTACAGCAAGTGGCAGCTCTTTGTCAATGACAGGAGCGTGCCTGCTGGTGACAGCTGGCTAGGCTGGTGGAGCCATCACAGGCAGAGAACAGCCCCGATCAGAGCACAAGCCAATGAAGCCATGCCTAGGGTGCTTCCAGCAGGATCAGGAATAGCAGGGTTCCTGTACACATTGACAGATAAGCATCAGGATGGCTATTGAGTGACCCTGACTACCAAGTCATACTTGAAGTGATTTTAAAGGACCACTATCACAAAGAAAAAAAATACTAAAATTTTAAAGACCACGTTCACATTGGGGCTTTGCATTGGAAGGAATGTGTGCGATGCTTCACTGCAACTGTTAACGTGCACGTTATGCGGTACTGCACTGCATGCATCGTGTTATGCCGACAAATTCTACTGCTCTGCTAAAGCGCCAATGTGAATGGATCATTACAATATTTTTACATTGTGTTAGAAATGCGATTAACCCATTAGCAGCTTCAATAGAGTTATCTCCTTTGAGATAAGTGCACTGCTTTTGAACTCAGTCAGCAAAATTCATTGTGCTGTAAATTCTTGGAATGCTTTGATCTCTCTCTCTAGCCGAAAATATAAAAACAGAAAGTCCTCTGTTATTATCTGACACTGCCCCCTAGTGACAAGTGGCCATAAATACACATTACAGCCGTACTAATTAGAAGCAAGAAAATATAACAGAAATAATAAAATGTGCTATAATAAAATGGTCAGTAGCACTTGCAAGCCTCTAAATAAATTGGCTACTAAAGGCTTCAATTGTCCGATGCATTCAAATATACCAAATAGCTCTGCTTCAGGTCCACTTCAACCAAACACCCTGTAAAGCCATCTCTGTGCGTAAAAACAGGTCTTATCCTCTGTTGGTAAATACAGCACTTTGCCTGCACACAGCCTCATTCAACAAATGGTACGTTTCAAAGTACTGACTTTGAGGCCGGACCAACTGCTCAGTGTCAGTGACTGATGCATTCGATCGAGTTTGAATTAGAACAGGCGTATTCCAAACACTAATGCAACATCTTCCTAGTATGTTACAGCCATAATAATGTCCATGGTTTTGAAATAAATGGCATATGATTGCACTGTTCATGTATTAACATGTTCCTGGAAAGACAGACCGGTAGATAGATGGGACAGAACTATAGCATTACCAATGCTCACCCAGAGGCTGTATTTTATGAGGGATGTAGACGGGTCTGTAGCTTCAACTTGTAGAATCATGCTATTTATATCACTTGTCTAAAAAACAAAACAACAAAAAAAACAGCACAAGTTAATATTGATATATGAAGAGGATGTTTGTGGGCAACAACCAAATGCACTGCATGTGCTATATTATAACTGCATGCATTTGTAGTGCTGAGATTAGCAGCTGAATTCCAACATAGGAGCGGAAATTGGCGAGGTTAGTGTTAGGAGTGGAGAGGGGAAGGAAAGTATTAGGAGTGGAGAGTAGGGAAGCTTAGTGCTGGGTACAGGAGAGGGGTGGTTAGGAGGAGAGAGGGCAGGTTAGTGTTAGGAGTGGAGAGGGGGAAGGTTAGTGTTAGGAGTGGAGAGGGGGAAGGTTAGTATTAGGAGTGGAGAGGGGAAAGGTTAGTTTTGGAGAGGGGAGGGGAAGGTTAGTGTTAGTAGTGGAGAGGGGGAAGGTTAGTATTAGGAGATGGGAGGTTAGTGTTAGGAGTGAAGAGTGGGAAGGTTAGTGTTAGGAGTGGAGAGGGGGAAGGTTAGTATTAGGAGATGGGAGGTTAGTGTTAGGAGTGAAGAGTGGGAAGTTTAGTGTTAGGAGTGGAGAAGGGAGGTTAGTGTTAGGAGTGGAGAGGGGAGGTTAGTGTTAGGAGTGGAGAGGGGAGGTTTGTGTTAGGAGTGGAAAGGAGGAAGGTTAGTTAGTGTTAGGAGAGGGGGAGGTTAGTGGGAAGATATGATGAAGATATTTGCAATATTTGCAATAAATTATGCTTGGCAGTATCATGTGGCAAAAAGGAGGAGCATCAAGAACGAATGTATGCCAGGGAACAACGACTGAACAACAAGTATGGAGGAATGAGCTGAGACAAATGGCTCACATCACACTTCCATGTCCTACTCGCTGTGTGGTGCCATTTACTTGAGCAGTCACAATGGACTGACCACAGCTGACTTAGCTCTTCCTGTGAGCTTTCACCATGGTGCTAAT
Organism: Hyperolius riggenbachi; assembly: GCF_040937935.1. Lineage (NCBI taxonomy): Eukaryota > Metazoa > Chordata > Amphibia > Anura > Hyperoliidae > Hyperolius > Hyperolius riggenbachi. The sequence continues at coordinate 414,227,809 of NC_090649.1, read as the reverse complement.
AAAGCTTTCACCACTGTACAAGGCACTCACTGCTGCAGCTATTTTACCACAAGGTGTTGCTGTACGTAAGCATAAATTACCTCTAGCAAAGACACGCTGTAAATATCTTGAAGAAACACGGGTCCATCACCACTTTTTTTCTTGTACTCTGTGTTCTTGTTCTTCGGTATTTTCATGTCAGAAAATAAAACAGATGCAAACAATGAAAAAACAAAGCAAATAATGTTCATCATGTGCTAATGTAAATCAATATATTCCAGGGAAATCATGAAATGGGCGCTGCTAATCTGGTTTTCATGTATATACAAAATATGTGAGGATCCCCTTTGACAGTTGCACACTATTAGCAATGTCCCATGAATATATGCATCACCAAGGGGGGGGGAGGGGGGGACAGAGAAGAGGCACCCAAGATATGATAACACTTTGTTAAAAACAGGCAAAATAAGAAAAATAAGGTGTCTTACTTCAATGAAGACAAATTCATGCCATAAATGCATTTCAATATGTGCTGGCGACGCATTTTGTGGGTCTGTGCCCACTTCCTCAGGCTGATTAAAATGCCTGAGGAAGTGGGCACAGACCCACGACATGCATTTCCAGTGCATATTAAAATTCATTAATCACATGAATTTGTCTTCATTGAAGTAAGCCACCTCAAAGTTTTATCATACCTTAGGTGCTGCCCCCTTTGTGCTTCTCACCCACCTTTGGCCCTTGTGGCTTGACCACGCCCAGGACCATTTGATTATTTTGTAGCAAAAGCAGAACCACACCAAGCCTGTCTGGACACCTAAGTGAAGCCGGGTCTAATCATCACCACCTGCCTGCAGTGGTTGGCTGCCCGTTTGCAGCCTTTGTGAGTACCGAATTCTTCTACTTTTACCTATCGTTCACTTTGTGACATACTGCACCATCGGGGCTCCCGTTGTCTCTGTGGTTTTTTTTTTCAGGTTGCTCGTTGATCAGGCTTTACATCTGTATATGCACCACCACTCTCGTTAAATGTGCAACCACAAGAGGCTTTCTTTTTCTATACAGACATCACAGTGTTGGTTTTATTCACGCAGTGAAAAAGAAATGGGCAACTACACTTCTCATATGTTTATCTTAAAGTGGACCCAAATTAAAAATACAAGATTTCAGAAATAAAATCTATTTTCTAAATTATAATAATAAATAGCAGGCTTTTTTCAGCTGCATGATGACAAATATAAAATATTTGACGTTTATTGGAGAAACCCCTCCCTTCCTTTCAAATTGCCGGGACAGGATCCGGCAAACTGGTGGAGTAGAAGGTGTCCAGCAAAGGAGGAATTGCTAATGGCTGCCTGTATAATCCTAGTTATGAAAAGAGAAGGGTGAAAGGCAGTCACTGAAATGCTCACAGGCTTGAAGGAGTGTTTATTTATCTTTGTATGTGGTGCAACTAAATATTTTGTATTAAAAAAATGTTTGGTTTGGGTCCATAAATAAATGCATGTAGCCATATGCAAATCCCATCACTGGTAGAGAGAGTCTTATGTAAATGATTACGTTTGTGTACATATTGGATCACATGACACCCTGTATCGGATGAGACCGTGTCCTAGAGCCATGTGAGTCAAATTTGTGGATGTGTGCAATTGCCACATGTGTAGAGCATGACGTGAGTACTATCCAGCGATGTGTGACATGACACATGCAGGAAAATTGGAAACATGCCGAGAAGGGGAGTTGATCAAACAGGCACACCACAGAGTGCACAGACAGGCGGATTTACCCAACGGTTCGTCAAGACCCCTTTGCAACAGCAAGAGATATTCAAAAAAGCCTGACACCATCAACGGTTGAACCTGTGCAGACTATTTGCAACAGGCTGTTTGCAGGGCATCCAGTCACTGGGGTGTCATTAAAGGAGACCATAGATGATGCATACTTACCGTTTTATACATACCTGGGGCTTCCTCCAGCCCCATCCGCACGGATCGCTCCCACAGCGCCAGCCTCCGCTGCCTGCAGCTCCGGTACAGGGTCCCATAACTTCCTGTACACTTCGTTCCGGACTCCGGAGGGGAGAGCGAGGGAGGGAGATACCCCTTAAGGTGAGGGAGTGGGGGGGGGGGGGATACGTCCGCAAACCATTTAGCAGATTACGACTACTTTTGATAGGCGTAATGAATTGCCATAGATTAGTCCCATTGTTTCTAGAGGGCAGTGGCGTTGCTCAAGAGCTTTGCACCCTAATGCAAGTTTTAAGTCCCTTTTCCATGGGCAGTTGATATGCAGTGAAAAGACAGGGCCCGTTCGCACTTGAGCGATTAGCGGGTGATTCCCACTAATCGCCGAAGCACTAGCGCTTTTTAAAGCACTAATGCATTACAGAGTATATGGCAATGAACTCATGCCATATCTTAGCGCCAATCGCAAAACGGGTGACATGCAGCATTTTGCAGTGATTCTGGAGCGACCGTGGTACAGTGCTTTATAAAGCACTGGTCGCAATGGCTCTGAATCACAAAAGTGTGAGCAGTGATTTTACCACGCTAATTACGATAAAGTCACCCATGCAAAATGGTACCATTTTTGCGATTTATGGCCGCTCTAACTCTCACAACTGCTTGCTGCTGCCTGGTAACTAAGTATTCAACGAAGGAACGGCACCACACCCAGTATTAATAGCTCAAATACTTTATTTAATCATTAAAAAGACCAGCAACGACAGTCCGCTGTTTCGGCATAAGCTGCTTTTCTCAAGTTGCCATAATGTCATTTGACATTATGGCAACTTGAGAAAGGCAGCTTATGCCGAAACAGCGGACTGTCGTTGCTGGTCTTTTTAATGATTAAATAAAGTATTTGAGCTATTAATACTGGGTGTGGTGCCGATCCTTCGTTGAATACTTGGATAGAGACCCCATGGTACAGGGGTGAGGATCAAGGCACACACTTGAAAACTTGAGCCCATAAGTGGGTGCTCCCAGGATCAGGTTTGCGCTGCCTGGTAACTACTCACTGCTGCTTGGTAACTGCTCACTGAGCACGCAATTTAGCCGCCTGTGGAATAGGCCCTTAAATTGGACCCCCCCAAGCATTTCATGCATGACAATTCATATGGCACAACAAGACCTGCCAAGGACATCTGCAGTATGAAAGGTGTAAGCAGAGGTTTACCTGCCAGCCCCTTGCAGCCTTCTTGTCCCGCACCGGTCCTCCACCATCCTCCATTCCCTGCCACCAGCTAGTTTCATTACAGTCGACACGGCAACTGTGCGCCCTGGGCCATAGGTATCTTTCTTTGCATTCCCGCCCACAATAGCGTCCTGCGCTATCAGCGCAGGATGCTATTATGGGCAGTAATGCGAAGAAAGATACGTGTGGCTCGGGGTGCGCAGGGGCAGTTGCCGTCGAATTACAAGTGGACGGTAACTAAACTAGCTAGCGGCGGGACAATGCAGGTTTGTGGAAGACCGGCACGGGATAGGAAGGCTGCAGTGGGGCTGGCCTAAGACCCAGGTAAGTGAAACACTTAGTTTTTTTGTAGTATTCAGTTCCCCTTTAAAGCACGTATAGAATTGAATACTACCAGCATACATGGGCGTCCGCAGAAAATTTTTCGGGGGAGAGGAAAAAGAGGGGCGGCGCATGCGAAAATTTGGGGGGGTGGTGTGTAAAAATGGAGCTACGTCATGCGGCGAAAAATGGGTGTGGTCATGAACCAGAATGTGGGTGTGGTCGTGGGTGGAGACAAGTTTACATAAACTAAGCAATGGTGGGACATTAGATTAGGACAGTGGTGGCGAACCTTTTGGAGGTCGAGTGTCCAAACTGCAAAATCACTTTACTATCACAAAGTGCCAACAGCAATTTAAACTAAATACAAATGTTTTAACTCATACATGAACATTATGGAAAATCCAAGTTGAAAATAAACTGTGAAGATAAACAATTTCATCCATCCTACTCCTGAAAAATGTATTCATTTTTTTAGAACCTCCCAGTTTCATTTTCTGTTTTAAAAAGCGGAAAAAGTAGGTTTAATGCTATTGTCTCATATGATGATGATTCAGCTTTTTCCATAGTCTCGCAGTTAACAATCATGTGACCCCCAACAAGAGAAATTCAGCAATCATGAGGCCCCCATCAAGACAAATTCAGCAATCATGAGGCCCCCAACATGACCAACTCAGCAATCATGAGGCCCCCAACAAGACAAATTCAGCAATCATGAGGCCCCCAACAAGACAAAGTCAGCAATCATGAGGCCCCCATCAAGACAAATTCAGCAATCATGAGGCCCCCAACATGACCAACTCAGCAATCATGAGGCCCCCAACAAGACAAATTCAGCAATCATGAGGCCCCCAACAAGACAAAGTCAGCAATCATGAGGCCCCCATCAAGAAAAATTCAGCAATCATGAGGCCCCCAACATGACCAACTCAGCAATCATGAGGCCCCCAACAAGACAAATTCAGCAATCATGAGGCCCCCAACAAGACAAATTCAGCAATCATGAGGCCCCCAACAAGACAAATTCAGCAGTCATGAGGCCCCCAACATGACCAACTCAGCAATCATGAGGCCCCCAACAAGACAAATTCAGCAATCATGAGGCCCCCAACAAGACAAATTCAGCAGTCATGAGGCACATAAATAGACAGCATTTCACATAAATAGGCAGAATGCCCCCTTAATATGGTAGACACCTCTCACCTGGCAGCAGTTCCCCAAAATACACTCAATCTGACAGCAGTGGTTCCCCAAAAATAGGTAGCCCCAGGTCTATAGGTGTCCCCAGAATAGGTGGCCAGCGGTATAGATGTCCCCAGAACTGGTAGCCAGGGGTAGAGATGTCCCCAGAACAGGTAGCCAGGGGTATATGTGCCCAGTATATGTAGCCAGAGGAATAGATGACCCCAGTATATGTAGTCAGGGGTATAGATGACCCCAGTATATGTAGTCAGGGGTATATGTGCCCAGTATAGGTAGCCAGGGGTATATGTGCCCAGTATATGTAGTCAAGGGTATATGTGCCCAGTATATGTAATCAAGTGTATATGTGCCCAGTATATGTAGCCAGAGGTATATGTGCCCAGTATATGTAGGCAGGGGTATATGTGCCCAGTATATGTAGGCAGGGGTATATGTCCCCAGTACATGTAGCCAGAGGTATATGTCCCCAGTATATGTAGTCAGGTGTATGTGCCCAGTATATGTAGGCACGGGTATATGTCCCAGTATATGTAGGCAGGGGTATATGTGCCCAGTATATATAGCCAGGGGTATATGTGCCCAGTATATATAGCCAGGGGTATATGTGCCCAGTATATATAGCCAAGGTTATATGTGCCCAGTATATGTAGGCAGGGGTATATGTGCCCAGTATATGTAGCCAGAGGTATATGTCCCCAGTATATGTAGGCAGGGGTATATGTGCCCAGTATATGTAGTCAGGGGTATATGTGCCCAGTATATGTAGGCAGGGGTATATGTCCCAGTATATATAGCCAGGGGTATATGTGCCCAGTATATGTAGGCAGGGGTATATGTGCCCAGAATAAGTAGCCAGGTGTGCCCAGTATATGTAGTCAGGGGTATATGTGCCCAGTATATGTAGTCAGGGGTATATGTGCCCAGTATATGTAGTCAGGGGTATATGTGCCCAGTATATGTAGTCAGGGGTATATGTGCCCAGTATATGTAGTCAGGGGTATATGTGCCCAGTATATGTAGGCAGCGGTATATGTGCCCAGTATATATAGCCAGGGGTATATGTGCCCACTATATATAGCCAGGGGTATATGTGCCCAGTATATATAGCCAGGGGTATATGTGCCCAGTATATATAGCCAGGGGTATATGTCCCCAGTATATGTAGGCAGGAGAGGGGTATATGTCCCCAGAATAAGTAGCCAGGTGTGCCCCAGCAGGAGGGGAGCAGCGCAGAGAAGAGAGAGAGAGAGCTATGTGCGGACAGTGGGGAAGGGCGGACGTCTCCCCCCCCCCCCCCTTCCCTCACCTTAGGGGGCTCTCCCTCCCTCGCTCTCCCTTCCGGAGTCTGGAACGAAGTGTGCAGCAGCTGGGCAGTGGGTGGCACTTACCTCGTCTTGTCGCAGGCGCCGGATGGATTAGCCGCTACTCTGGTCTGGTCCAGACCAGAGTGCGGCACCAGAACTTTCGGCGCAGGAGCGAGACGAGGTAAGTTCCGCCCGCTGCCCAGCCACTGCACACTTCGTTACGGACTCCGGAGGGGAGAGCGAGGGAGGGAGAGCCCCCTAAGGTGAGGGAAGGGGGGGGGGAGAACGTCCGCCCTTCCCCGCTATCCGCACATAGCTCTCCCTCTTCTCTGCGCTGCTGGCCGCACGGGCACGCGGCCGGGGGGGGGGGGGGGGCAGTGGGCGGCCAGGGTCGGGCAGATGCCCGATTTTGCCATATGTGTGGACGCCCATGCCAGCATAGCGTCATTGAAGAGCTAATATTGTGATTGAGGGAGGTCCACGGGCCCCCAGTGCAGTGGCATCCTCTATTGCTAGGCCACTGCTAGATGTGGCTTTTTCTGTTTCAGAATATATCAGAGGTACAGACTAACCAGTTGAACTACTGGTTTGTCTGTACCTCTGGGTGTTTCAAGTCCTACTCCACAGAGCCACATTAATCCATGCCATGCACTGATGAGGACCTACCAGTCTAAAACAGTCTGTATGTATGTTGGATTATTGTGTCTCTGTACAATTAACAGCTGACACATCATTGCATTCTAGCGGATCTGGAGGTGTGTTTAGCTTCTAAGGATGACAATGGTTGATTTGCATATATTCAGCAGTGATGCACTGGGAGACATCTCGGAGCTCCCTCCAACCTGAATTATCACAAATGCTTTTTGTTTTAAGAAAGCAAACTTTTGTTTTCCATAGAATATACCAGACAATTGGTTACTTACAGTTTTTCCTAAGCAACTGACAAGATCTCGCAGAGCTCCTTCCTAAAGACAAATAATGAAGTTTAGCAGCATAATGAAAAAATAAACAGAAAATCGGTACAGTATATCTCAGTCTGCTCGACATCAATGTTAGCAAAAACTAAAATGAAAGTTAAAAAGAGAGATGGTCAATGAGATGCAAATAATTTTGACCTTATTCAGCATGATGCAAATTTTGTATGCAAATTTACGCTGCTGGATCATGAACCAATTAAATCCTGCTGAAGTAAAATGCGATTGGTCCATTTTCAAGTTGCATAATCCTGCATCACCTCAAAATGATTTGCATCTCATTGACCATTCCTAGTTAAAAGTGAAAGCATAGCTGCATAGGGCATCAGCTCCTCCACACATAAATGTTTAATATAGTCATGTCTGGGTACATGTTGGAGATTTTTAAACACTTCCTGTTAGGAGAGGAAGTGAGGAAAGGTCTCCCAGGCAGGAACACAGACTTCATTCAAAATGTTACAACCTCTTTTCACACTATTCAAAACTAAAGTTTACTGGAATTTGGTCTTTAATACATTTTCAGCATCGACCAAGCGAAAAGGTACTTAAACTGAACTTGAGTTGAAAATGAACTGACAAACAATTGTATATATCCTCCTACTCCTAAAAACGACATTTTGTTAGATATCTCATAGTACAACCATTTCTGTAATTTGTAGATAATAGTTTTAAGGTGGCCACACACCATACAATTTTTTTTATATTTCTTTTCAATTGAAGAATTACAATCAGTGTTTTTGATTGATTGTAACATTTGGAAAATCTGAGAAAATAACTTGGGTCTATATATCAAGAAATTGACATTCTAACATACACAATTCAATTTTCATTAAAAAAATGATCAGAAAAATCCACCACTCTCAATCGACTTATATTGAAAAAAATGGGAAGTTCGATCAGATAAAAAGCTTTCCATTTTTTCTGTACAACTAATCATTTTTATCAAATTGCCATGGAATTGGATTTTTATTGTATCGTGTGTAGTCACATTTAGGTACAATGCATGTTGCATGTTGTCCAGTCACTGTGGACATGGGAAAGACCAGGTGAGGCCACAGTACAGTGTGCACATTGTCCAGTCACTGCAAATATGGGAGAGACCAGGTAATGCCACAGTACAGTGTGCACATTGTCCAGTCACTGCAAATATGGGAGAGACCAGGTAATGCCACAGTACAGTGTGCACATTGTCCAGTCACTGCAAATATGGGAGAGACCAGGTAATGCCACAGTACAGTGTGCACATTGTCCAGTCACTGCAAATATGGGAAAGACCAGGTGAGGCCACAGTACAGTGTGCACATTGTCCAGTCACTGCAAATATGGGAGAGACCAGGTAATGCCACAGTACAGTGTGCACATTGTCCAGTCACTGCAAATATGGGAGAGACCAGGTAATGCCACAGTACAGTGTGCACATTGTCCAGTCACTGCAAATATGGGAGAGACCAGGTGAGGCCACAGTACAGTGTGCACATTGTCCAGTCACTGCAAATATGGGAGAGACCAGGTGAGGCCACAGTACAGTGTGCACATTGTCCAGTCACTGCAAATATGGGAGAGACCAGGTGAGGCCACAGTACAGGGTGCATATTGTCCAGTCACTGCAGACATGGGATGGAGACCAGGTGAGGCCACAGTACAGGATGCATGTTGTCTAGTCACTGCAGACATGGGATGGAGAACAGGTGAGGCCACAGTACAGGATGCATGTTGGCCAGTCACTGTGGACATGGGACAGTGAACAGGTGAGGCCACAGTACAGGATGCATGTTGTCTAGTCACTGCAGACATGGGATGGAGAACAGGTGAGGCCACAGTACAGGGTGCATGTTGTCTAGTCACTGCGGACATGGGATGGATAACAGGTGAGGCCACAGTACAGGATGCATGTTGTCTAGTCACTGCAGACATGGGATGGAGAACAGGTGAGGCCACAGTACAGGATGCATGTTGGCCAGTCACTGCAGACATGGGACGGAGAACAGGTGAGGCCACAGTACAGGGTGCATGTTGTCTAGTCACTGCGGACATGGGATGGAGAACAGGTGAGGCCACAGTACAGGATGCATGTTGTCTAGTCACTGCGGACATGGGACGGAGAACAGGTGAGGCCACAGTACAGGGTGCATGTTGTCTAGTCACTGCGGACATGGGACGGAGAACAGGTGAGGCCACAGTACAGGATGCATGTTGTCTAGTCACTGCAGACATGGGATGGAGAACAGGTGAGGCCACAGTACAGGGTGCATGTTGTCTAGTCACTGCGGACATGGGATGGATAACAGGTGAGGCCACAGTACAGGATGCATGTTGTCTAGTCACTGCAGACATGGGATGGAGAACAGGTAAGGGCCACAGTACAGGATGCATGTTGGCCAGTCACTGCAGACATGGGACGGAGAACAGGTGAGGCCACAGTACAGGGTGCATGTTGTCTAGTCACTGCGGACATGGGATGGAGAACAGGTGAGGCCACAGTACAGGATGCATGTTGTCTAGTCACTGCGGACATGGGACGGAGAACAGGTGAGGCCACAGTACAGGGTGCATGTTGTCTAGTCACTGCGGACATGGGACGGAGAACAGGTGAGGCCACAGTACAGGATGCATGTTGGCCAGTCACTGCAGACATGGGACGGAGAACAGGTGAGGCCACAGTACAGGGTGCATGTTGTCTAGTCACTGTGGACATGGGACAGTGAACAGGTGAGGCCACAGTACAGGATGCATGTTGTCTAGTCACTGCAGACATGGGACGGAGAACAGGTGAGGCCACAGTACAGGATGCATGTTGTCTAGTCACTGCAGACATGGGACGGAGAACAGGTGAGGCCACAGTACAGGATGCATGTTGGCCAGTCACTGCAGACATGGGATGGAGAACAGGTGAGCCCACAGAACAGGGTGCATGTTGTCTAGTCACTGCGGACATGGGACGGAGAACAGGTGAGGCCACAGTACAGGGTGCATGTTGTCCAGTCACTGCAGACACGGGACGGAGAACAGGTGAGGCCACAGTACAGGGTGCATGTTGTCTAGTCACTGCGGACATGGGACGGAGAACAGGTGAGGCCACAGTACAGGGTGCATGTTGTCTAGTCACTGCGGACATGGGACGGAGAACAGGTGAGGCCACAGTACAGGATGCATGTTGGCCAGTCACTGCAGACATGGGACGGAGAACAGGTGAGGCCACAGTACAGGATGCATATTGTCCAGTCACTGCAGACATGGGACGGAGAACAGGTGAGGCCACAGTACAGGATGCATGTTGGCCAGTCACTGCAGACATGGGACGGAGAACAGGTGAGGCCACAGTACAGGGTGCATGTTGTCTAGTCACTGCGGACATGGGATGGAGAACAGGTGAGGCCACAGTACAGGGTGCATGTTGTCTAGTCACTGCGGACATGGGATGGATAACAGGTGAGGCCACAGTACAGGATGCATGTTGTCTAGTCACTGCAGACATGGGATGGAGAACAGGTGAGGCCACAGTACAGGATGCATGTTGTCTAGTCACTGCAGACATGGGATGGAGAACAGGTGAGGCCACAGTACAGGGTGCATGTTGTCTAGTCACTGCAGACATGGGACGGAGAACAGGTGAGGCCACAGTACAGGGTGCATGTTGTCTAGTCACTGCGGACATGGGATGGATAACAGGTGAGGCCACAGTACAGGGTGCATGTTGTCTAGTCACTGCGGACATGGGATGGAGAACAGGTGAGGCCACAGTACAGGGTGCATGTTGTCTAGTCACTGCGGACATGGGACGGAGAACAGGTGAGGCCACAGTACAGGGTGCATGTTGTCTAGTCACTGCGGACATGGGACGGAGAACAGGTGAGGCCACAGTACAGGATGCATGTTGGCCAGTCACTGCAGACATGGGATGGATAACAGGTGAGGCCACAGTACAGGATGCATATTGTCCAGTCACTGCAGACATGGGACGGAGAACAGGTGAGGCCACAGAACAGGGTGCATGTTGTCTAGTCACTGCGGACATGGGACGGAGAACAGGTGAGGCCACAGTACAGGATGCATGTTGGCCAGTCACTGCAGACATGGGACGGAGAACAGGTGAGGCCACAGTACAGGGTGCATGTTGTCTAGTCACTGCGGACATGGGACGGAGAACAGGTGAGGCCACAGTACAGGATGCATGTTGTCTAGTCACTGCGGACATGGGATGGATAACAGGTGAGGCCACAGTACAGGATGCATATTGTCCAGTCACTGCAGACATGGGACGGAGAACAGGTGAGGCCACAGAACAGGGTACATGTTGTCTAGTCACTGCGGACATGGGACGGAGAACAGGTGAGGCCACAGTACAGGATGCATGTTGGCCAGTCACTGCAGACATGGGACGGAGAACAGGTGAGGCCACAGTACAGGGTGCATGTTGTCTAGTCACTGCGGACATGGGACGGAGAACAGGTGAGGCCACAGTACAGGGTGCATGTTGTCCAGTCACTGCAGACATGGGACGGAGAACAGGTGAGGCCACAGTACAGGGTGAAGAGATGAACGCTGCTGCAATATGGATGGGGCATTGGTGCATTGGTGCAAGTGTGAGGCCCTCATAACACAAAAGACCAGGACAGGAGCCATTATAGTGGCCATCCAAGGTGTGCACACTTACAATTACTGTCGCCTGAGGGGTCAAGCACTCAGGCACTCACTTTGGGCCAAGTGCTCTATAGACACTTTCTGTTGCTATGGAGGGGGAGGAGAGACAACAGCAGGGCACATGACAGACGTGGATTACAGTGGGCAATATATTGAGGAAAACAATGTGCTTGGCCGTAACAATCCAGCATTTCAGATCTTCTGGTAATGCATTGGGCGTCTGTACCATGCTAAATTCTCAGCAGAGGCAGCTGGTTGGTGCCATCTTGTCTAAGTTTAGTATAGTGGGTGTAGGGGCCTTTAGAGATGATGGGGTGTATTCACTGACACACACCTGAACAAGTTAACTGTTGTCTAAAATCAAATTTTAACAGAGGAAGAGACCGGCTTGATGCAGTGTTTCCTCCTTTCCATGGGGAGGGAATTAGAGCTGATCCTAGTTTAACACTTTTAAGGAAACTCACTATTGGTATTTGATCTGGTAGGGAAAGTTTGACCTGTGCTGATATGATTAGCCTAATACACTTTCAGCATGGCTTTACTCACTTTCTTGGTTGGAGAGGCTGATTTTCTGAACAGATCATTATATACAGATTCCAGGCAAGTCAAGTCCTTTGTGACCTGATCCCCTTGTAGGGAAAGGCTGCTGTTCACGGAGTCTTTGGGGAGTTGTGTGACGTCAGCTACAGAGAAGGAAGTGAAATTATCAGTAGAGGTGATCAGTTTCTCTGAAAAAGAAAATGGCAATGACAAAAAATAATGCGATAGAACAGAACGGGGTTGATTTACGAATACTTGATAAAACAGCCATGCAGAGTGTACATGGCAATTTTACCAGTGTTTATGCAAATAACAGTGTAATATACACTGCTGTATACTTTAAATAAAATACACTGATTATGCGCTCCTCATTAATCTCTCATTAAACAGAATAAAAATTTTCTTATCTAGCAACCGCTCAGAACCGTTATCTTATTGGATCGCTGCGCTAAAAGGGTGTGTGTATCCCCATTCAAAAGACAATGTGTATACATAAACAGCGGAGCGCTCAACAACAGCAGGCCTATTGATAAAAGTTCGTTAGTCCCTCCAGCATAAAAATAAGTCCTCCAATACAGATCACTTTTGTATTTTCTCCAGTGTTCCCACACTTCAGCAATCCGTTTATAATCATCAGTATACGCTCACCAGAAATGATGGCTAATCAGTCAAGATCAGCAATACAAGTGTTTGGCCCAGCCAGTTAATCTCTCCTCTCTTCGTTGGCAATCTTCTTGCACTCATAAAGCATGTGGAAAAAACAAACTCCAATAGTGTGATACCGTCATACTACAACACATCCAGTATCCACCAGTGCTCCCCTCTTAGCCAATACTCTCACCCAGCGTGCCTCCACCGATCAAATAAATGAGCCTCTCACCAGATTGAATGGCCGACCCCTCACAGACCAGCAAACAGGCGAATATGTAAAAGACTTCTGCCTCCACAATTTGTCTCCAGTAACGGGGAATCTAAGGCTCAGAAACGCTTGACATAGTATAACTCCGTTTATTTATCAAAATATCTAAAAAGTAGTGCACTTACAATTGTTCCATAAAAACTGCGCATGTAAAAGATCTTTCCCCTCGAGGTTTCTCGCGTCTCACCGGCTCTCCAGGCCACGCCCTACTAGTTTCGTCATCCGACTCATAAGGAGCTTGGCCACTGGGAGCCGGCAGACGCTATACATACCCACCCCCTGGTTACATGCTCCCTTGTATCAATTGATGTCATTCGCCAGTTGTCTCAGCGTAATTTCTAAGCTGTCTTCTGATTGGGTCCAGTTCCGCCTAATGGGTTACTTACAAACTACATTACCCATAGCCCTCCACGGCTACTCCCCAGCTGCTGCGGCCTTCAGCCTAGGACTACAAGCCCCAGATCGCAACAGGCCAGAGCATGATGCATAGAAGCATAGAAAGGCATCAATCTCTGGCGGACTACAGCGCCCAGCGGCGCACAAACACGATTCTTAGTACAAAATTATATTAAATTCTAAAACCGCAAGAAGTAATAAAAAATGTGCATATATAAAAAAATATGTAAAAAATAAAATAAAATATACCTGCTCCGAAAGGGAAATTGAAGAGGAGGGAATAGAATACTCCCCCAAAAAATTGGTTCCTTCTAACAAAAAGTTTTGGCTCACGACACCAATATCACATAGGATACATAACATTACATATATATGTCATGATTGAAACCATAAATGCTTATACACCTTAATCAACAGTGCATCAGGCGCACATCACATGCGTGATATATTCCTCGGTGTGTGCTCAAACATTTGAACTTTAATGTTCAACAATATTCATTAACGGGACAGTGTTCCAATACACTTTATATTTCAATAGTGCCAACCCTCTTCCCCCTCATATCTCAATATATGCCTTTCACATTATAGGCCAATGAACATATCAACCCCCACCCACCCCCCTTTCATTACGGTAGGGACGGTGGGCACCCATATTCCTTAAGGGCATTGCTCTCACCTCCTCTCTCACCACGACCACCCCAAAAATTCCCATCCATTCAGTGCACACAGTACATCCAGCCACTCACCAGTAATCACACACCTTCCCGATATCCCCTAGAACCATCCAAAAGGATGTACCCTTTAGGCATCAATCATTAGTTATAAAGCAGTTAATGTCTAATTCCACGTTCAATCCTCCTGGTGTTAATGTCTTCAAATCATAAATCCATCTTGTCTCAAGTTTAGAGATCTCCCTCACTTTGTGACATCCCCTCCATTTTGTGGTGAGCTTTTGAATCCCACAAAACTTTAACAGGCCAGGGTTCCTCCCATGGTATTCCAGAAAATGTTTCGAGACGCTATGTCCCTTGAAACCTCTAGTGATATTGTTTATGTGTTCCCCAACCCTAGTTTTCAAAGTTCTTTTAGTTCTACCCACATATTGCAGCCCGCATGGGCACCACAGCAAGTATACCACATGCGAGCTGCTACAGTGGATAAACTCCCTTATTTTATACCCCCTACCTGTTTGTGTGGATATAACCTCCTGTGTTCTCATCCCCTGTGCTCTTTCACATGTTGAGCACTGATGGCATGGAAAAAAACCAATGTTCCCACACATGTCAGTTCTATTCATAATAGCTGGACCATCTACAAATGTTTTTACTAGTTGCTGTTGTAAATTTCTTGCTCGTCTATAAATAAATTTCGGTCTCTTAGGAAGGGCTTTACCCAATATAGGGTCGTTTTTTAATAGTCCCCAATGTTTTTTATATATTCCCTCCACTTGTTTATAATTTGAATTGAAATCCATCATTATAGCAAATTCAAAAGCACTGGATCGGTTATCCTTTTTTTTATCATCTAGAAAGATGTCTCTGTTTGTGGACAGGATATCATTAGCCACTGTTTCTAGATATCGACGATTGTAACCTTTCTCTGAGAACCTGTCTATAAGCTTCTCAGCCTGTGTAATGTAGTCAACTTCAAAAGTGCAGTTTCTGCGTATGCGGCTTAGCTGACCTTTAGGAATGTTTTTCATCCAATGGGGATGATGACAGCTCTGAGTAGGAATATATGAGTTCCTGTCTGTTTTTTTAAAGAAAGTTTTTGTTCCTAAACAACCTTCCCTGTTCATAATTATGACATCCAAAAAGTCTA